>NC_136065.1:439024883-439624883 GCF_964261635.1 Lissotriton helveticus | reverse complement strand
AGCAGCACACATCAAGGTGACAAAATGGCTTTTCAGGATTGTTTATTCGCAGGAAGGGACACCTTCCTACACATAAACAATCCACCCCTGCATGCAGACACCCTTGCACTATGGTGCAAGGGTGCCTGCATTGGCGCTATACTGCTAAGTGTAGCACCATCACAAGGGGGAAACGTAAGGCTGCATCATATCGTTGTAAATATGATGCAGCCTTGCTTTTCAGAAGTGGCAGAGAGAGGCGTTAAACCAGGAAGGCTAACGCCTCTCTCCGCCACTTCCTTGTACATATCCCCCTCAATTTCTTGGCTACTAATTTGAGATGTAAATTCCAGATTCAAAGCATTTGTACTGATTTGTTCCACAAATGATGCAGCATCGTCCTCAGATCCCCTCCAAATAATAAAAACATTATCAATAAACCACCACCAATTAATCACATTGTTGTTCCATTCATGATTGTGTTTCACCTTGAGAACCTACTCCTCCCACCAGCCCACATGTAAACATGCGTAACTGGGGGAGAAGCAGGCTCCCATAGCAACCCCCCGCAAATTGTTGAAAGATTTCCTTGTTAACATAAAATAGTTATTGGTTAAACATAAGTTTAGCATTTTTAGCAGCATTTGATTGTGGTTATAAAATCTCCTATCCAAAAAATGCTTAACCACATTTAATCCATCTTCATGTTTTATGCTTGTATATAGCGAGGAAATGTCCATAGTAATGAAAATATACTCATCCTTCCAGGTCAGTTGGTACAATCTCTTGAGAAAATCTCCTGTGTCTTTTATGTATGATGGTAAATTAATAACAATCTCCTGCAAAAAAGAATCCCCCATACTGGGAAATTTTGTCAAAAAGACCCCTTTTCGCCGAAATGATCGGTCGCCCAGGTATTGGTGAAGTCCCTTTGTGTACTTTAGGGATACAGAATATAACTGGAGTCACCGGGAATTCATTATTTAAAAATGAAAACTCATCTTTCGAGATCAATCCTTCTCGTTTCCATTGAGTCAAATAGCTTTTGACTGCAGATTTAACAGCCCTTACTTCTTGCGGTGTGGGTCTTTTGTAACATTTTGTGTCATCTAAATGCCTATGGTCCCATGAGTAAAAAGGGCTCGTATTGGAGGTCGCTCTTTTAAGCTGTTGGCGCCACAGCTTTGGAACACTCTGCCCCTAGCATTACGCAGTACCTCTAATCTGCTGAATTTCAGGAAGGGCCTTAAAACTTGGCTTTTCGCCCTTTAGGCTGCTCTTCCGTCCTCTGTCTGGTCTGTTTTATTTTACTGTGTTGTGTTTTTCTCTGTCACTGGTTCGTCAATAAAAGTGCCGGGACACTCTATGGAGTAGACATGCGCTATAAAAGACCATACTAACATAACATAACATATGCTTCCTTAAGATATTATGTTCTGGGCCATAATACCACGTTACCACCCTTATCCGATTTGTTCACAATAATTTCATTGTTGTTACTCAACTTTTTCAATAAGTTAAAATATTGTTTTTCCTAATGTTTCCATTTACTTTTAACTGTGTTCTTCTTCCGATTCAACTTGTTTAATTCTTCTATCACTCGATCATTAAATACATCAACTGCATCCCTGGGCATCATTGGAATAAATGTTGAAACTGGCTTAAATGGGCTTTCAGATGTTTCTGAAATATTGACACCTGGTCTGTTCATTATTTGTTGTGTGGACATAATCATATTTTGTATTTGTTCCTCATCCTCAAGTGCTTGTAATGCCTTCAGTGCTCCCACATAAGAGGCCTGTAATGTGTTCTGTTGAGTATCACACATCTTGCTTACTTTGGATGGCTGTTCAGTTGCATTTTTAAGCTTGAAAAAATTAATCAGTTTTAGCTTTCTTATGAGTTTAAAGACATCAATTCTGGTCTGATTGTAATTAAAGTTACTTTCCGGACAGAAGACCCAGGGACAATAATTGTATTTCAACTTTGGTTAGTTGTTTGTCCATTAAATTGATGACTATCTTATCATTGACTTTTGACTTTCGCCTTCACTTTTTGGCCAGCACTTTTTTGTTGACGTTGACTCCTGGATTTCCTCCTCTCCTGTCTTCTTTGATTTCTTCCCCTCCTTGTTTTTGTTTGTATTGAGGATTCCGAGGGCGTAATGTTTGTCTGCGATCCTGCCTCAAGAAATCAGGGGCATATTATCAAGGCGGGCAATATGAAATTATCGCCGCTTTAGCGGCCGTTTTCGGCCGCAAAGCGGCGATAATTTAGCAAGCTGTCGCTAACAGCAGTTAGCGACACTTTGTAGGCGATAGCGAGTGGTTTGGGGCCCGCTTTGCATGTCAGTGATATGTATCGCTAATGACATGCAAAGTGGGCGTACCCAACCTGTTAGCGACTGAAAGCAGTTGCTAACATCGCTATCGCCTATTAGCAAGGCAGGCGAAGCGATAAACGCCTGCTCAGACCAGTTCTTAGCCATTATATCCAATGGGAGGTGGATATTCTGGCTAAGTCCCCACTGGCCATAATGCGTGAATATCGCTGGATTACCAGCGATATTCACGCATTTCGCCGCTAATGCCGGAAATTTTATCGCATTTGAGATAAACGTTGCTAATAGCACGTTATCTCTGCTATAAAATACGGCGATGCACGTCGATAGAAAAAATTTCACTAAGCTTAGTTAGTGATAAATATCGCTACTTGTTGATAATATTGCCCCAAGCTCCTCTGCCAGCGTGAAATTAACGTTTTCCATACTTTTCTTGTTTGTAGCCGGATCATTGCCATCCTTCGAGTCGGTTCCACTCTGTATAGAGCTTAAATCAGAAGCGGATATTCCTTCAGTTAAATGGGTGCTGCTAGTAGCACTGTGACTCACAGCAATGGAGCTCCGTAAATGTTGTCATTTGGCAGTGTCAAATTTCCTTGAAAAAGTAAAAATTCACCATGTTTCGTAATCGTTTTTATCTCTTGCAAATTTGAACGCTTTTATGGTCTTAATATCTTCCTCATTTTTTGGTAAACGTTCAATTAGTTCTTTGCAGCTTTTGGAATTTAACTCCTTTTGTTCCAATCATTCTAGTAGACCATTTATTCGTTTAATTTCCGTCAATGTCGTGGTATATATTCAGTCTTGTAAAGTTGCTCAAATAATATCTAATAATGTGATCTGATACATGAATATTAGACAAACCAACCAACCATCTTACCAAACTCTGATACTCCTGGTACATGAAGCAGTCCTTGAGTAAGCACCTGGGGCCTCATATACGGGGTTATGGTGCAGGGCAGTGCACCAAGTCAGCTTCGCTGCGCTGCCGAACGTCAAAGTGATAGGGCAGGAATGTACTGTATTTTTCCAATATGGTGCATTCTTGTCCTTTCCCTCAGCTCTGGAGCTGTTTCACCAACCTGGCGCCAACGCAGGCACCATTGCACCATGGTGCTAGGGTGCCTGTGTTGTCAGCAGGATTGTTTTTGTGCAGGTAGGAGCACCGTCCTGCGCAAAAACAACCAAGGGAGACGTTTCCTCTTCTTATGTGTGCTACAGAATGCAGCACACTTGGAAAGAAGAATAAACAAGGAGAAATAAAGTTATTTCTCCTCATTATGCCTCACATCGGGAGGCATATGATTTTGGCGCATACCCAGTTTTACATGGTCTTGTAAATCTGAGAAAACATCAAAATCCATGGGAGTTGCTTGGAAACATTCACTGCAACACTTAAGGAATGCCTCCTGAGCGCAGAGTAAGGCAACACAGCGATTTGCGCTGCTTGCCTTACTCCATATCTATGAGACCATTTAAAGCCATGCAAAGTGGCTTTGCATGGCCTCATAGATATTATTTCAAGGTTTGCCCAACCGGAGCATCAGAAAAAGTGATGCTACGGTGGTGCAGGGAGGTCATACATATGCCCCTTGTAGTGAATGGAAAGGGGCAAGTTGACTTCAACAATAGGATCTCAAACTGCACCAACAACTTGTTCCCCATGAAAAATACCAGACACACAAGAGCCTGTGCTCAAGTATGCTGCTACACAGAGGACCGTAGAGGCCCCAGGCACTGTTGCAAGTATTGGAAAAGAAAATGAAGGACCAGCTGAGACAACCTCCACAGAACCCTACAAATCAGCACACAGAAGGTACAACGCACAGATCAAAGAAGCCAGGAAAGCGGCCCTCTTGATCAGACTTGAATCCTGCTCCAACGACGGCAAAGAACTCTTCAACAGCGTCAAAGAATTCACCAACCTGACAGCTGCCACCAACACCATCATCCCCTCACAGAACCTCTGCAACAACCTTTCAGACTTTTTCTGCAACTAAATTCTCAAGATTTACTCCAACTTCGCCCATCAGCCCACCATAGAGGAGATCATCTTGCAGCCCCTCTCCACCACCAGGAGCACCCACCTCCTAATGAACTGGAGTCCCCTCAACACAGATGACACCGCCAGAAACAATGTAGACCATCCACTCAGCGTCCCCCTCAGACCCATAGCCCCACCAAATGTACAACCTGGGAAGCACACTGATCAGCGCCAACCTCATCACCATCATCAACTCCTTTCCTATGCTGAGGACACTCAGCTCATTCTCTTCCTAACCGACTAACCTAACACCACCATGAACAACTTCATCGCCTGCAAGTCCGGCATAGCAAAGTGGATGCAAGAGAACTAAAACTCAACAATCTAAGAATTCTCCCTGGTACTCCTTCTGGTAGCCACCCAACCATGCCAGAAACCTCTGCATCATCCTTGATGACAAACTCTTGATGAACAAACAAGCCAGTCTTGTGATTGCCTTCTACAGCCACATCCTTAGAATGCTTCGCAAAATCTTCAAACATCCACCATTCCTCATCATCAGCATACTCGACTATAGCAACTCACTCTACATCATCATCTTTAAACATCTGACACAAAGACTCCAAACCACCCAGAACAAACCCCCAGAGACATCCTAGAGATCCCCAGAAATAAGAACATTACTCCCTACCTCGCAGAGCTACACTGGCTACCCATCCAGAAATGCTGCAAATTCAAGCTTCTCACCCATGCTTATAAAACCCTGCACAATGCAGGTCCCGCCTACCTCAACAACCAACTTCAACTCTACCAACCCTCCAGACAGGTACAATCCACCTCTCTCTACCTTGCACAAATCTCCAGCGTCCATTGAAGCAAGACAGCAGGGCGTACTTTATCCTTCATCGCCGCCAAAAGCTGGAACGAATTCCCTCTACACATCAGGAGCTCCCCTCCACAACTCACACAAGAAGCTGAAGACCTGGATGTTCAAATAGGAGCACCACCAGACCCACACTGCTGCGCCGGTGCCGGGATACCCTCACAGGTGATAAGCTGCACCATACAAATCAAAATTACATAACATAACACAACATGGTGGTGCACTTGTATCCCTTCCTGCCAGTGTATTTACAGTAGTTTTATATAAAGTTGTTGCAAAAAAGGAAGGAAGGAATCCTGGGAAATTCCCAAGTCTAAAGTGGAGAGCTGCTGTTTTATATGAAGCCCTCTACACCACCCCCGGCAACCTAAATCTGCTCATCTCAACTGTCTTTTTTTCTAGCCACGTTTTTAATCATTGGATTAGCTTAGTGGCATCCACGTTGAACGAGAAAGGTGACAAAAGCCTTATGCCATTTTTCCAGCACAGTCTTTAAGCACAGGATTAGCTAGTGCTACCCACACCAAGCTGAATGTGGCAAACATGACAAAAGTCTTTTACCATTCCATGTACAGTATTACAGCTGTAGATTGGTAAAATACCATCCAAGCTAACCTGGAATAAATTAAACCAGCTCCTGATGTGTTTCTCTCTCATTAGTGCTTGTCAGAGACATATAGCTTTGTCCAGACATAAGGAATCCCCCAGTTTAAGTCAAAACAATCCCTTTCAGGCTTAGACTGCTGAATACATTATGCAGAAAACTATATTGTAGCGCAGGGGTTTACAAAGTGACGCATCTGCCTAGATACATCACTTTGTAAATATGGCACATTTTTTACGCCATTGCAGCATCACAAAAAGTGACACAGCGGTGCCATAAGTGCCTAAAAATAAGACCCTATATGTCGTTCTAGTGAGGAACTCTTAAGTTTGTTTTTCACTACTACAAGGCCTACCTTTCCTATAGGATAACATTGGAGTTATTAATTTCCAAATGGGAGGATGTGAGCAGTTGACGTTTGGTGTGTTTAAAAATGAAATAAAAAATCCTCCCTTATGGTGAAGTCGGATTTTAAATTACAATTTTCAAAATGTCACTTTTTTGAAAGTTGGCATTTTGATGCCTTAGCCATTTAGTGCCTGAATCCTGTCTTTGGGTCTCATGCCTGGGTGTAGCAGACAGTTGAGGTTTGTGTATTCCTCCTTGACAGCCAGACACAATGGAGAGCTTAGGTGTGCCTGGATGGGCCAACACCGACAGTATGGGAGGAAGGAGATGGGCATAGCCCTACCTACACTTGAATAGGCTGTGTCTTGCCTCCACAAAAAGGGCTGCATACCCCCTGTAGGTAATCTTGAGCCAGGGCAGGGTAGGCAGGATGCCTGGGGACTTCAAAGGGAATTCTTGTACTTTCCAGAGCAAGGGTACAAGGTATAAATATTGGACCTCAGACACCAAACCTTCAGTACACCTCTGGACCTGTGGAAATTCTGCCAGGAAGATGAAAAGCTGTGCTGATGAAAGCACTCTCTTGGACTGCCACCCCAGTCATGGACCCTTGGAAATGGGCCTGAAGGTGCTCTGCCAAACCCAGCTGTGGTCTCCATCGGAACCAACGCAAAGCAAAGCGTAACCCAGCAAAGCCTCAACGCTCAGCTGCCAGCCTCATCGAATCGACGTCAAGCGACACAAATCCCCACAAAGCCTTGCTGCACAGCTGCCAGCTCATTAGAACCGACTCTGATTGGAACTTTGTTGTATTGATCTTGTTTTATTTATTAGAAATTACTCTTGTTTCCAAATCTGGTGTGGGATCTTTTTTGTGTGGTGCTTCCCACTTTAATACTGTTTGAACTGTTGCACAAATACTTTACACATTGCCTCTAATTTAGGCCTAACTGCTTGGTGCCAAGCTACCAGGGCTGGTTGAGCAGCAATCTGCCAGTCCTGGTTGCTGTTCCCAGTCCGGCCGTGCTCACCGCTGTCCCTGAGAGTATCTTGTGGCTCGCTCTCTGATTAAATCTGCATGAAAGTAAAGATTTCTGCAACCTAATGTTCTTCCATTAAAGGGCATCATAACAGTTTACTACAAGCAGAAAGCATTTATTGAAATAATTGCAGATAAGTCATTGGCCATGTTCCTCCAAATAAAGAAGCATCTATCAGAAGTTAATACCAACGGAAATGGCCAGAAACTAAAGGAGATCATGTAGCCTAATCACCATTATCTGATAAATGCTATAGACAAATTCAACTGAAACCAAATGAGGAAATCAAGACAAGTAGGATATGGCTCTCAGCAAGTATATTTCAAAAGATGACTGGTTGTTTTCTGCAAAGTTCTATAACAGCATATGCTGTTGAGAATCATCAGGCATGTGACACAAGATCATCTTCTCCAGATGTATCCAGCTGTCTTGGATAGTTTCTGTTTGTGAGGGCATGGCATAGGTTCGCTGAGACACATATGGTGGGAGTGGCCTGTCATTAAAACATTCTAAAAAAGTATGAGAGCTACATACTTGCCAACTTACAAATGAATGTCACTGTGTGAGGGGGGCGGATTTTGGAGGGGAGGGGTCTGCTTCCAAGAGCTACTTAAGAGACTCTCTGCCCCTCAGCAAGCCCCCCACCCCCTCCCCAAAAAAGGGTCATCAATGTCCTGTAGTGTTTTATACCTCTTAATGGGCATCACCTGCTTACTGCTTCCTAGACAAGCTTGAAATCCACTATTTACAGTGGTTTACAGCTTGTTTTCCCTGCCACCATGTGATTTACGCTTCTCACGGGTGAGCATGTGAAGGGAGCCAAAACCAGTCATAGTGGTAAAGCACCCAAATTAAATGGCTTAACTACAACTGAAAGAGTTTGCCTTATCAAAGGGCAGTGGCTACTAAAATAGTTACACTGCTTAACTCAAAAAAGGGATGCACTGGGTATTTCAAAGTGGTTTCATAAACAGTGGACTGTTTTGGCAGTGGAGAAGATAACCTATGACTGGCTGAATAACCCATGACTTGCTGAACAAGGAACTTGGGTGTAGAAAAAATGGCAACCCTGGATCACTTGCTTTTCAGAATTGAAATATATGCTCCTCTTCACCTATACCAAGAGCGCCGCAACTTTTTGATTAACAAAGGGAAATGAGTATAAAATGAATCTGCTAACATGAAAGGATGTGGGTCCTGAAACTTTGCCTTTCAAATCTACTCGGTTTGCCTGACACACTCTATTGGAAATATGGCAAATGGAGGGGAGAAGAGTAGCAGGAATATCCTTTTTTATGGGATTGTTCACACATGTCCTGTGCAGAGATACTTACAAATAGAAGTTTGCAAAAACAACACCACACAATAAAATGCACTACCCAATTTAGGAAACTCAAGACACGTTTATTTGCGCATGACACATGTTTTATCTTGGGCCTTGGTTAGTTTTCTGGTTCTCAAGTTCTTTCAGCTGTGCAAGGCAGGATATAGAAGTTGACTAGGATCCCTCAAAATTGGATGTGGTGTTGTTGAGCTCCCACTGAAACCTTCAGTTGTGAAGCCAAAAGTTCTGAACTGGACATTGTTGTATTTCATAGCTATCAAAGTTGCTTCTGGTATGATTTGTGGCCGGACCCAGGGCCTTACGTTGAGCTTTAGTCACTTAATTGGGTCTCATTTTCCTACAGCTTGGAAATGCAGGAGAGACTACCAAATGAAGACTTCACAGGGTCAGATATACTTCAGGAGCAGACCCTTCTCAATGTTGAATGCTATCTAGCAAAACCTAGAGCAGCACGAACTGTCAATCTGTAGCCATCTAAGGGCCCGATGTAGGTAATTCTTATTTACCACTTCTTAAAAACCGAATTTTCCCGATTCGGTATTTAAGAAGTGGTAAATATGAAGGGGGGAGATGTAGGTATTTCCAGATGTGTAAATACCGAATCTTTAAGATTCGGTATTTACCGAATCTGGAAATACCGAATCGGTATTTCCTATTGATTCCTATGGGCTGTGAAGCCCATAGGAATCAATGGGCAATACCGATTCTGTAATTACAGAATCGGTAATTACCGATTTTAGCAAGGGTGCAGGGGGTGTCACTTTGACACCCTCTGGCACCCCAAAAATAGGCATGTGCGCCATGTGGCACACAGACATGCCCTGAGGACATGTCTGTCTGTCACATGGCTAGGTGTGCATGCACACATGTGCATGCACACCTGCATTCGGTATTTTAACACCCAATTGGATTGGGTGTTAAAATACCGAATTTGTAGGGCCTTTGGGACTCTGAAGAGTCCCACCTACATCTGAGATTTACAGAATCGGTAAAAATACCGATTCGGTATTTTACAGAATCGGTAAATTTACCGAATCGGTAAATTTACCGATTCTGTAAAATTGTGCTCCTACATGCCAAATCTGTAATACCGGTCGGTAACGGCCGAAAATACAGATTTTCGGCCGTTACCGACCGACCTACATCTGGCCCTAAGTCACTTGTTCCTCAGGGAGCTGTGATGCCTTGTCTTGATTCTCCAGAAGTCTGAAATATTAATAAGTACCATTTATTTTGCTGTTATGAAAGTCACCCCTGGTTTCTCCTATAGTCTCCAGGTCATTAGCATAGAATCAGAGGCACCAAGTGGCATATTATCAAGGGCCATTTCGCCGCTTTTTTACCTTTAAAAGCCAAAAAAGTGGCGAAAATGACATCGCCCTATCTAAAAGGGGGTGCTAACATGCATTAGCGCATGTTAGCACCCATTTTCCTGATGCCTCGCTGTGCATCTCTAATGAGATGCACAGTGGGCGTCACTGGGCAATACTCCTTGTAAATTATCACCAAAAACTAACGTCTGCAAAAATGCTGACTTAGGTATACTTACCATTGTGGGTGGATTATGCTGATATGACCACAGGGTCGTACCAGCAAGGTTATCACCGTTTCCCATGGAACATCACTGAAAAACCAGCGATGTTCCATGGAAAACACTGTTATCGCTGGAATAATTATCGCCATTGCACTATGCGTTGTTAATACAGCACCAGCATTGCGATAATTAACAGCGATAGCCAGCGATAACATTTTTCACGCTGAGTGAGGCCAGCGATAATTATCGCTGCCACTTGATAACATGCCCCCCAGTCTCTTTTCAGCCACATTCTTAAAAGGCGCAATTAAATTCATTCACAGTTGGATCTTCTTCACTGGATGCAGCCATTCGCCGCGTTTCACGTCAGGACAGCTATGAACAAGAGGCCAGCCAGAGGAGATGTTCTTGATGAGCAGTTTCAGTTTCAGATTCCGAGTACCAGGGCAGATCTAAAGATCTTCAAGCATTTTTCTCTAGCCATCAGTCATTTTTCCTTCAGATGTTCTTCCAAGTACAGCAATGTTCTGAGACATGGGTGGTGAGGTGCCAGTCTTATCGGGTACACTAAACAGTGTTTGGAGCATTACCTAAGCCCATTCCTAGCTGAATTCACACCAAATCTCAACACATTACTGTAAACCTTGCTAGAGTCGCTCATTCAAGATGAGTCATATCACCCCCCCTCTCCTCCCCCGGTCAGGAGGTAAGAGTCCCTTCCCAGAATAATTTGCATGAAAATGAGGGAATAACCCCTCACCTTGATGTGGGAACAGAATCACCCCTTCATTGGGCACAGATTCATTTAGGAGAAAAGATGAGGTGATTGTCACTTGGGGTCACCATTTGGGATTTTCATTTCAAGAAATGGCTGTTGCTGAAGGCCTTTGCAATGTCATCTGTTCCTGCTCCTCCCCGGTGATGCATCCATGCTAAATGGTCAGGGTTCGCACCACATCAGTCTTCTTGGCCTTTAGAAGTGGTTATTTTTTTATTTTATTTAAGGGATTTGTTCAGCACGCGGCTACTCGAAAGAGTGACCCGGCGATATGCAGAGTGTAAAACAGGAAGAGTATGCAGATAAACTAAAGTATGAAAAGGCAGGTCTTAAGTTTCTTTCTGAAAGGCCCCTTGCCTTCAATTTGATGCAGTTCTACTGAAAACTCATTCTAGACTTGTGGATCGAGACGGGAGAAGGATCTGGATCCTGCTTTAGCATGGCGGACCCTAGGAACTTTGGCCAGATGGCCACATGAATAGTGCAAGTTTCTCATTGGTTTATAATGTCTTATTCTGGATGACGGGTAACCCAGGCCAGAGTGATTCATTGCTTTATGCATAAGAGGAAGAGTTTTTGAATAAGATCCATGTATTCACAGGGAACCAATTCAGATTCCTCAAATGCGGCGAGACACCAACCCGACTAGGTAGCTTGAACGCCAGATGAGCTGCCGCATTTTGGACCGTTTGCAGTATCCTCACCAAATACTGCATTAGACACGCATACAGGACATTGCTGTAATCCAGCCTGGACATAATCAAGGCCATGATCACTGTTATCCTCATGGGTACAGAGAGGGAATGCTGAATTTTCATTGCCGTATGCAAATGGCCAAAACAAGGGCCAACTACAGTGTTCATTTGGATGTGCAAATCATCTGTTTATCAAACTTGACTCTTACGTTGTTTGTCATATCAACTTGTAGGTTGGACGGAGGAGCCCGACCAGCCATTGTGCTTGCAGGGTTAAGTTGAAATGATATCTAAAACTGAGCACCTCTGTCTTATCAGTGTTACACTTGAGTTGGTTGACACTCATCCACTGAAATACTGTGAATATACAGGGTTTAATGGCATCCAGGCCAATTAGCGGACCGTTCTTAAAGGAAAAGACAAGCTGTGTGTAGTAGGCATACGAAATTATCTAGGCACCAAAAGACTCGACCAATACCGCAAGGGAGGACATGTAAATATTAAACATCATAGGGCTGTGGGCTAAGTCATGGGCCACTCTCACAGAGACACAGCTGTTGCCAGACGAAAAAGGGTGCAGCCAGACTTCCTGACCTCTGTCTTCTAGGAATGATTTTAGCCACTTCAACACAGTGTCTCTGATGCCTATATCCTGAAGGCAGGCAAGTAGCCTGGAATGAGCAAGTGTGCCAAGCTGACAGGCCTAACTGTGCCAGGACTGCCTTTCTCCCTGTGTCTAGATTGATTTTTTATCAGTTCAGAGACTTCCAGAAGCACGGTCTCTGTACTGAATTTTGGCCTAAACCCAGACTGACTGGGGTGAAGTAGCATGTTAGAGTAAATGTAGTTGGACAGCTGCCAGTTGACAAACTTCTCCACAAGTTTTGGCGGGGCTGGCATTAAAGAAATAGGCCTGTAGTTGTCTGGGATATTGGGGTCTACTATGGGTTTTTTCAGGAATGGCAGAATCTTGCCCTGTTTTTAACAGGTGCGGACTATGCCTGATGCCAGTGACGTGTTTAACAGGGAGTTCATCACTGGATTGATGACATCAACTCCCAAAGCTAGAAGAAAAGGGGGCAGGGATAGGAAGCAGAGCTTGACGTCAGGTTTAAAATGGCCACTCTAGAATTATCAATGGAGATCAAGTTAAAAGAGGGAAGAGAGGAAGAAGCATTACATCTGGACCTGGATGGAGACAAAATCTTCATCTGGTAATCTTGTTTTGGCTACGATTTTCTGAATTTCCTGGGGCTTATTTAGGAGCCCTTGCGTCACTTTTGCGCCGCTGTTGCGTCACTTTTTGTGACCCACCAGCTGCGTAAAAAATGCACTATGTTACGTCATATTTACAAAGTGACGCATCTAGGTAGATGCGTCACTTTGCAAACCACTGCGCCACATTATACCTGCGTCAGGTATAATGTATACAGGATGGGCGTTCTGACGCAAGTAAGCCTCGTAGAAGTGACGCAGTGAAATCTATGAGATTTCACTGCGCCACTTCTAGGATGCAAATGCGTCAATATCTTACGCCTGCCTCACAGCAGGCGTAAGACTGACACAGGCACATTTGAAATGGGACTTACCCATGTGAAATGACCCATTGCTGGAGTTGTGTCACTTTTGTGACACCCTCCAGCAATGCGTCAGTTTTGTGCCTACAGATACGCTGATGTATCTGTAACTCCTTGCAACATGCGTCACACTGTAAATATGACGCATCCAGCATGTCGAAAGGAGGGCGCAATGAAAAGTGACGCATTGCTGTTTTCACGCAGCGATGCGTCACTTTTCATAAATGAGGCCCCCTCTATTTTACTCTGAAAAAAGCTGCCCAGTTGTTCACACCATTTGGCCAAGGGGTCCTTACTTCGGTGACAGACTTCTGATTTTTTTGACTATTTTAAAGATTTCTCTCGGTTTGTTTTCTCCCCTTTCAATCCTCCCCTCAAAGAATTCCCTTTTAGTGGAATGATTAGGGCTGAGTAATTCAGAGCTGTTTTGTACTTGGCTCTCTCCTCAGTGCTATAGTTTTTGAGCCAGGCTTTTCCAACCTGTTTGCATATTTTTTCTCCTGTTTCAGGATGTCATTGAACCAGGGGCAAGAGATCTTATTTTTGCCTGGCATTAGTCTGAGGTCGAGGGCAATTTTTCCATTGATGTACGGATCCTGCACATCTGACTCAAATGACCCCAGAACATTTGGCCTTGTATTTTCCAGGGCACTCAGCGTCCTATTCTGAGTTTTCCTTGAGTTAGGTCTCGGCTTCCATATAGCGATGAATGCCAACTGAAATGGATCAGGTTATATTGTTCCCTAGACGGTGAACACTTCACCTCTATCTAGCATACTAATTACAGTTACTGGACAAAAGGTTACCCATGGAACTGGATTAGTTCGGATTGGCTTTAAGGTAAGACAAAGTATGCTTTTACAAAAATTAAATCCAGTATAGATTTCAAAAATAGGCTTTCGCAATCAAATTTGATTTATGATAAAATGTGGAAAATAGCCTTCAAGTAGGTTTCTACTATTTTCCCAGAGTGAACTATGAAAATAGGATTTAATTAATGATTATGCACCTGCTCAAAGGAAAATTAGATTTTGCCAATATAGAGAAAATGCCATTTGGTAATTGTTCACTATGGGTTCATAACTTTTCTTTTATATTTATCACACCACTTTTATAACTCAGGGAAAGCCCTGCGGGCTTTCAGGGCACACTTAGGGGTGATCTAAGGTATCAAAGTAGGATTCTTACACGCAGAACACATTTTCTGCTATGTTTCACTGCTGTGGTTTTAAAACAGACATCAGTCTGTGCACAGTAGTGGTCTATGGGCCAAAGATGTTAAGTTGGTGCATGGCATAAATACACAGCACATTCATCAAGAAAGGACAAGGGGAACCCATTAGATCGCTCGGGACCATGGGTGGCAAGTATTTAACAAAACAACAAGCGGTCCTGAGCATTCAAGAATGAGAGAAAACAATTGATATTTATAGATCACAATGGAGTTCTATAAGGTTCAGTATTCCTAGACCAGCCGGCCAGGGAATGTTTAATAGTTTAATGAGTTTAAGATCTCCAGAGTACAACAATTAACCCGAAAGTAAGGGTTAAATTGGGACACAATCCTGTGCCAACCAGAGAAGAGAAAGCAAGAGAATAAAGATAAGAGAAGGGAAAAGTTATCAGGCAAACAAAGTGAGCTTACAGGTCACTGATATTAGTTATACATTAGCAGTGTATCCTGGAGTCATTCATACAAACAATAATATAAGGGAAGTACACGTATGAATTACTCTATGGTCGACGTTTCGATCCCCAGCTCGGGTATCACGGGATCATCATCAGGACAAGAAAATTAATTTTGCCTGAACACAGTTTTTTGCGTATGGGCCGCTACTTTGGGTGTGACACCCAAAGTAGCGGCCCACACGCAAAGAACGAATCGCGTGTGGCATCCGGAAAAATCCCCTTGAAGTTTATCTCTCTTCACACAGCCAACTGGGTGTTATAAAAAACTGTGTTCAGGCAAAATTAATTTTCTTGTCCTGATGATGATCCCGTGATACCCGAGCTGGGGATCGAAACGTCGACCATAGAGTAATTCATACGTGTACTTCCCTTATATTATTGTTTGTATGAATGACTCCAGGATACACTGCTAATGTATAACTAATATCAGTGACCTGTAAGCTCACTTTGTTTGCCTGATAACTTTTCCCTTCTCTTATCTTTATTCTCTTGCTTTCTCTTCTCTGGTTGGCACAGGATTGTGTCCCAATTTAACCCTTACTTTCGGGTTAATTGTTGTACTCTGGAGATCTTAAACTCATTAAACTATTAAACATTCCCTGGCCGGCTGGTCTAGGAATACTGAACCTTATAGAACTCCATTGTGATCTATAAATATCAATTGTTTTCTCTCATTCTTGAATGCTCAGGACCGCTTGTTGTTTTGTTAAATAAATACACAGCACAGCCCACACATGAGATTTAGCTTCCAAGCCACTGGTGCAGTTCCTTCATCAACTTACCAAAGCCTTGCTAGAAAGTGAAATAGAGCAATAGGTGCAATCAATTCAGAGGCATTTTTTGTGAAGAGGACCACACACAGGGTGACAAGGAATCACAGTGTTGTAAAGCCTGGTCCTCACATCAGCAAACATAAGTACATAGAAAGGCGGACAATCTGCGGAAACCACACAGAAAAGGCAGTTTCCCATGCTGTCGTATTCCAAGTGGAACCCTTAAAATACTGGTTGAGAGTGTGAGTTGCCTCAGAAATCCATCTTACTGCACCTAATTACCAAAGTAATTTCACATTTTGTAATCCAATTTAAATTTTTCGGACCAATGTTCCTAAAGCCGATTCCCTCTGCCTTAGATACGAGAGCGGGGATGTCCTGAAAAATAAAGCCATACATTGGCTGAGACACACTAGGGGGTGCCGATCCATAATAAGGGAGGATATCATCTGTGCCAAGAGGTATATCGTGGCTCACAGCCCAGTGGATGCTATTGAACTAACATTAACTTCCAACAAACTAGTGCACAATCTAATTGCCTTAGAAGCAAGATCTCATTACAACGCACTAACAAAGATTAGGTTGAGGCTAACTGTCGCCACTGACCCAAATGTAAGTGTGAGCACAGCACCCCTGGCTTCCCCGACCTTATCACTCTCACAGATTGATTGACTCATTCTTTCACCTCCCAAGCCAGTACTGAATAGCTTTAGTACGGTCCCGACGATCTCCATATCCCCTTTCCATCTACACCCTGAGGGTTGTCCGGTTGAGCAAAAGCGGAGGAGTTGTTAACCAGCAGAGCCTGACCATTTCAACTTATCATTATCAGCGAATACTCGCTCTCAGGTCAGCGATCTAGCTAGAAGGACTGACAGTGGAGTTGTGCCTTTCTTGCAAGTGTTACCATCTCTCCAGGTCCAGGTAGAATCAGTTAATGGGACACAATGAATATCCTCTCATGGAACCTGGCAGGTATTAGTCGAAAGTGTAACTGCCCACATTGGTTGGATCTGGTTTATCAACAGGAAATATGTCTATTTCAGGAAACCTGAACCCAGACTCCCATACATATTCCTGGGTTTAAGTCCTTTTTTAAGCCAGCAGTTTCTGCTAAAGCGGGTCGGGCTTCAGGGGGCCTACTTATTTTGGTAAATCTTTCCCTGAATTGCGAAATAAATGAGCTGGCTACAAATAACCCGGACATTTTGGGCATTGGGGGCTAGCCCAGGGGAATGGATTAACTGTCGATATGTACAATGTATATGCCAGGCGCACTAGAGGTGGTAGCTCACCGACTCTCCTTGCCTTGGATAACTTATTGGGAGACAGGAATGTCAGCTATCCGCTGATAATTGGTAGTGATTTTAATGTTACATTCGAACCCCTGGATTGGATCGAGTCCCTTGACATGTCCGAAGAGGACAAAGTTTAGAGGGTACCCTCGTTGGAATTACCCCCAATCAAAAAAATGGTCCCATGCTGCCCTCCAACTGAACGCAATCTCCCTGGAATACAGGCTAAGGGCTACCAATGGATGAACCAATTCCGACAGAAGTGGTGGATAACCTTTATAGGAACAAAGGGGTCAAGTTGGATCGATTTTTTATTAGTGGATCTGACCCTGTGGCCTCGAGTCCAGGAGATGCTTATACACCAGGCCTGCGACAGTGATCACAACTCCCTACACTTATCTATTAGCCATCGATGTGGGAGTGTTCAGCAGGACTCTACTGCCCCACTAGGGAGTTGAGTGCCACAAATGATAAGCGTCGGCTTAAATGGCCCATTGTCCTGGCTGACAAACTTAAAATGCAAAAGATCAATGAAGTTCTAGCCTAGTATTTAGTGACATTAGAACCAGCAAGTAGTGCCTCTCACTCCTTGAACACCTGTAGTGCCCTTCACGGAGCATTCTTCGAGCAATTGGCTACCTTCTTTTACATGCCCTTTTCAAAGACCAGATCCTTCCGGGGTAGCCGCCTTGGAGCAAATCCGTGGTACAATATAGACTGTAGGCTTGCTAGAGCAAGATTGACCACAGCTATTAAAAATAGGGACCAAGTAAGCATCCGTGACTGCAGAAGGGCCTATAAACAGGTACAGGGCATAGCCAAAAAGCTATGGGATGAAGGGAGATGGGAAGAGCTAGAGGAGGCTATTGGTCATCCTGACCCTCGACAATTCTGGCTGTTAGTGGCCAAGACAAATTTTTAACATAACCCTCCCCTGGCCAACAACATTACATCATTAGAATGGTACAATAATTTTAATGAGCTATATTCTTTAGATAATACTACCGATAGTTTTCAGATGCCCCCCAGCTTGGACGTCCAACGAAGCATAATTGTATTTACCAGGAAAGAGATTATGAGCTCCTTAAATGCCATTATACCTGCTAAAGCCCCAGGCCCAGACGGCATCCCAGGCGATCTCTTTTGCGCTGACAGGGCGAACTGGGCAACTTACTTTATGAACTTGGCCAATGACATTGCCGGAGGAGGAAAGATTCCGAACTCGTGAAGGGGGCGGAAGTGATTCCAATCTTCAAAAAAGGGGACAGGTCTAAGCCCTCCAGCTACTGCCCAATTAGCTTGATAGATTGCGCTCAAAAGGTCTTCTGGCGCTGGCTTTTAACTAAAATCCAAACCTGGATGGATGAGAAGAACATCCTCTCTCCCTTACAGGCAGGCTTTCGACAGAGGGCAAACACTATTGACCAGGCTTTTCGCCTTCTCTTGCTATATTGGAAGGTGGTTGTGTTGGGCAAAGGCAGCTTATATCTTGCCTTTATAGACCTCAAAACCACCTTCGACCTTGTCCCCGAGACCAACTCTGGCAAACCCTCATGAACATGGGAATGCCCCTCGAAATTCTAGAACTTTTGGTCAGGTTGCATGAAGATAACTTTGCACGTGTGAGGTGGGGCAACCAGTGGCAACTTATCGACCCAATTCAGATCCGGTGCGGGGTACGCCAAGGGTGCGTCTTGGCCCCTACGCTGTTTTCCCTTTATACCAACCAGATTGTCGACCTTTTTTGTTCAGCTCCAGCTGATGCCCCTTCGTTGGCGAATCAGAAGATAGCTACTTTGCTTTTCGCTGATGATACCCTTTTGGTATCTAAAACTCCTCTGGGTCTCCAGAAGCTCCTGGACAAATTTAATGCTTTCTGTGATGCGAGGGGCTTTGTTATTAATAGTGAAAAAAGGCAATAAAAGGGGCTTAGTTATTAATACCTTCAAAACCAAGTTGATGATAATGAACCCTCGTAAATCCTTTAAACAGAACTTGGTCCTAGATAATGTCCCTTTGGAGAGGGTTAGCTCCTTTGAATATTTGGGCATAGTGGTCTCAGATAGCATGACCTGGAATAATCATTTGAACAAGGCGTTCCTAAAATTCTCTCATCTAGCAGGGGCATTGCGGCGTGAGATTTGCTTATCATATACGAAGCCCGTAGCCCAAGCTCTTAAACTCTATAGCTCAAAGGTTGTGAGAAGTGTACTCTATGGGGCAGAACTGTGGGGTCTGGTGGACACAAAGAAATTAACAACAATTGAAAACAAGTTTTTTAGAAGTCTTGTAGCCCTGCCCCATAGCACCCCCCTCCTTCCTTTGAAACTGGACCTGGGAGTTAGGTCTATACATGACCAAGACAGTCTGCACCCCTTGCTTTTTTGGTATAGGCTGGTCACCACCCCTGACCTGGCCCATTATGTTGCTGCTTTTAACGAAGTGTCCGCCTTAGACAGGTGGGTTGGATAAAATATGTTAACACTGTTCGGGCAGCAATTGTCCTCCCTAATGAGCCTGCTAGCTCTCCACCACAGTACTCAAAGGTCCAGCTAAAGCGCCAATATTGGCTATGGGTAGAACAGACCACCTATTTGAGGATTCGCCATGGTTGCTTAACTGATGTTTTTTTAGACATAAAATCCTCAAAATACCTTGAGAAATATCTTGATATCATCAAAGTACCTGGGGACAGGAAATTGTATACCTAGTTTAGTTTTGGCTGCTTACCCATCAATTCCTTTACCAACCTTTGGCTAAACAACATCAGCCAGCCCAAGGGAAGCCCATCTTGTCCCAACCCAAACGAAACGGTGGGCCATGTTTTCTTTGCATGTCCAGCAAACGACAGACCAAGAAGGAATTGGTTGGTCCCACTATGCAGACAGTTGGGGACCCATAGCCATCTTCTCTTGTCCAGCAACTCGCCACCTCCGATCGCACTAGCACTACCCCTGCCCCCACCCAATCCCTCTGTCTGGCACTTAATGATCACTTCATTGACAAGATTGCTAACATCAAAGCCAACATCCCCGTAGTTTGTCAACTTCCTGCCACTCCCCCCCTTCCTCTGCCCTCCTCCTCTCTCGAACACTTTCCTCCTATTTCCATTGACAGTTTCCTCCATTTGCTCTCCAAAGTCAAGTCCGGTTCTCCGGCCGACTGCGCTCCGGCCCGGATTCTTAAGGTTCTTTTTACTAGCTGTCCCGTCCCCCCCTTACGTTGCTCAACACATCGCTGACTCTCGGCTCTGTTCCCGCTTCTTTTAAAACTGCCATGGTTCTGCCCATTATCAAAAAACCTGGCCAGGACCCTTCCCTCCTTATTAATTTCAGGCCTATCTCTCCCCTCCCCTATTTGGGGAAGATCCTGGAAAGCCATGTCACATCCTGCTTGTCCTCGTATATTGAGGAAAACTGCATCTTGGCCTCCCATCAGGCAGGTTTCCGCCCGGGCCACTCCACGGAGAATGTGATCATTGCTGTTCTGGACGAACTCAAGGAGAAAGCGGACGCCAACCTTCCTCAAGCCCTGGTGCTTCTCGATCTGTCAGCTGCATTTGACACGGTTGACCACGCCATTCTTCTCGACCGTGTCAGCGCAGCGGGCATCAGGGGAACAGCACTTTCCTGGCTGGCGTCCTTTCTTCAAGGCAGGTCACAAGCCGTCCATCTTTCAGGCTTCTCCTCTCCCTCCCGCCCAGTCACGTGTGGGGTACCCCAAGGTTCTTCCCTTTCCCTCCTCCTTTTCAATCTCTACATCTATCCTCTTATTTTCTCTCTCCGCGAGCAGGGGGTCTCCGTGTATAACTACGCGGATGACCTCCAGCTCGTTTTCAATCTTTCTACCTCTTCGGATTCCCCTCTTTTTCTTAGCTCCACCTTAGTCTTTATCTCGGAATGGATGAGCTTTAACCATCTCAAGCTCAATCCGGATAAGACGGAGCTTGTCCTCACGGGTGGCCCTTCCAATCCTTGGTCCCCGACTTATTGGCCCCCTTCCTTTGGTTCTCCCCCTTCACCGGTTTCCTCTGTTCGTACCTTGGGCATCAAGGTCAGTAATGACCTCACCATGCATGCCCAAGTCAGTTCTGTCGTTTCTTCTTGTTTTCTATCCCTCCGTCTTATCCGGAAAGTATCCCGGTATTTCTCCACGGTTGCTCTTAAATCCATAGTCATGGCCCTTATCACCTCCCGCCTTGACTATGGGAACGGCCTCTACGTGGGCAGACCAGCTTTCGAAAGACGTCGGCTACAGGCCATTCAAAATCAGGCAGCCCGCCTCATTTTTCACTTCCCAAATCCTCTCACATCACGCCTGTATTTAAGTTCCTTCACTGGCTCCCTGTGCACTTTAGATCTTTCTTTAAATTGGCCTGCTTAGCCTTCCGGGCTTATTCCCACTCCGCCCCCCTTTTCATTGCTACCTTGATCACTCCTTATACCCCGGCTCGCACTCTCCGTTCTTCTTCTCTATCTTTGCTCCAAGTACCCCGCTTCCGCAAATCCAGAACAGGGGGCACCCGGTTTTCGGTTCTTGCCCCTCAGTTCTGGAATAGTCTTCCCCTCTCCATTCGCTCCATTCCCACCTACTCCTCTTTTCGCAAAGCCCTGAAAACGTTTCTTTTTGCCCAGGCCTTCCCTTGTTAGCTCTCTTGGATGCTCCGTAGAGTCAGGCACCAGTTCTCAGCGCCAGGAAGCCGCTTGGCCACAGAGCGCTTTAGCAAGTCCCTTTTTCATTCATTCATTCATTCATTCATTGACGCACTACGGATTTTAAGATCAGATATGAGACCATCCTTTGTATGTGCCATTGCAAAATTTCTTGGCCGGTTCTGGGCCATTAGGTGAAGGCTCCTGTCCACTTTTCATTGAGCCAGGGACCAGTGGTGGTAAAAATCTCATGACTAGAGAGTGCTTTAATCCCTAGGACCCTGTTTTTAACTTTCTACTCAAAGTTTTTATTAAAATCTTTTCAAATTGTGGATATAGTTAGTCATTATTACAGTCGCACTTTATTCCTGTTTTATCCTTTTAACTTGATTTTTAATTGAGTACACACATAGAAATGCTGCATCTTAGCGATTTCCTTGGTGTTTACAATTCCTATTACGTTATACTTGACCATTTGAACCTGGTGTACTAAATATATACTTTTACTTGTGTTAACTGTATCATGGGCTCCACTGCTAAGGAAGAATATGTGTGTATCTTTTATGGTTTTACAACCGAAATAAAGATTATGATGGGATTTGGTAATCCTGGTTCGCCCTGTGGCTCCATTTAGTAGTACAATCAAGATTAACTCTCCAATTGGAATAGGGCCTCTCGGGTCCTGGGAGTGTTTCTTCTCGAAGTGTTTCCTTGATGTCATCTAAAGTACATTTTTTCTTTTTTCCCACATGCTTTCTTTACCCCTGCCTGTTATTAGGTTTTACCTTTTGTAGCCCAATCTTGCAACTTTCAGATGGTTCGTATATCAGCTTCATTATAAAATTGGGTCTTGCAGGCCCAGTTCATAGAGTGTAGGGAAACGTTTAGTGGAGGTGTCCCTAAGAGAATGGTTAATTTGGGCCCAGAATGTTTGAGTAAAATTGATTAAAGAATTTGCGGTATGAAGTAGACTTGATCATAAAAAAATCAAAAATGTTCTAAATTTGACATCTCGTTTCTCCTCCACCACTCACCAGAATAGTGAGCTTCTCACATGTACAGCCCAAAAAACTCAAGTCTCGTCAAAACTGGTCAAGCGTTTTCCTAACTACCTTTGATTGTAGTAGTCTACTGTGATCCAAATTTATTATATCTGGTGTTAACTAAGACCTTTTGATTTCACTGAATGTATATTGACAACATACTTATAAGGGCCTTTTAGACACCCCGCTTTATCCATTGGTTTGCTATTGTGTCATTGACATATTTCTTCTGCCCACTACAGCCGTGGTTCTTAACCTTTTTACTTCTGTCAACCCAAACTCCATATTTACAATCCAGGGGCCTCCACTGAATCATTATTGAAATCCGGGGACCCTCACTGAGAAATTTTTGGAATCCACGGACCATGGCCTAAGCAATTTGGATGACTTGAACCGCAAAACAATACACACAATGATGGAAACAAGCATTCATCAAACAAATACACAACTGATGACATATTCAATTTTATTTATAAACAAATATAAGAAAATCAAAATTTAAATGGGACGGTTAGAGTTTTTCCAAATTCAGTTGAGGCAACCAATTGTTCTTAATATATTTTGTTTGATGAACTTTCAAAATCCTTCACATTTACAGAATGTTTTAAAATTTTCAATGTTATCTCTTCATTTATAAAAAATGTATTAACCTTTTAATATTCTAACGCAAAACCCCTGAGTAGGTGACGTGGACCCCCAGGGCTAACCGGACCACAGTTTAAGAAATGCTGCACTACAGCATACAACAGGGGAAATTGGGTCAGCCCACTTCATCCATCAGCTAACTTTACTGTGAGTGATAGTGTTGTGTAACCTTTGGTATACCACCGAAAATGTGCATCGGCTTTCTCTTCGTCAATCTTCATAATTCTTCCCTTTTGGTCAGCCCAGATGACTCTTCCGTAGCTCCGCCCACTGAAGGAGAGGTGCACCTCGGCCCTACCTGGTGTAGAATCGATAGAAGCAGCAGCGCACTGAGAATAGCTTCTGCTACAGCCATGCCAAGTACCATGTATCAGGGGTTAGATTAACACACTTTAGTGCTGGTGTTTGCATCACCGCACTAAAATGCATTAGTGACACGTTATAAGGACCAGGGCCGTACTGAGAATCCAAAGCAGCCCTGGCAATTTTGTCGGAACGCCCCCCACCCCCAGGGGGGTACGGGGAGAAGTTTAGTTTAGGTAGCTCAAGCCTAATTAAAACGCTGTTGGTGCCCTTACGTGGATATAATGTTCCTAAAGGGCTGCCATGGCGAAGTAGGGCAACATGCTTTGCGCCTCGATAGCCCCTAACGGGTCAGGTAGCACTTCATCACGACCGAGAAAAGAAATAAAGTGTGAATGGTGCACTACCGTCTGGTATTGTAATTATTTGGCTAATTACCAGACACAGTAGGAAATACCCTAGTAGGCTTGTACTGGGGTGTACTGTAGACCGGTTTGAGAAAGGGAGAAAGGGGGAAAGGAAAAAGGGAACAACCAAGTGACCATTAAAAACAGAGAGAGTAGCATTGCGCTCAAGCTCTTGTTAAAACAGTTTGAAATAGACTAAGGTGGCACATGCAAGTGCCACCTCGGTGTCAGTGCATAAGGGCACTAACACTGTTTTAATTAGGCTTGAGATACCTAAACAAATAAATTAGTCCTAATTAGGATTGCTCCAAATCTATTTTATGTCACTTACCTGTACACTATCCAGCCCTCACACCCGCACATACCGAACGGCTTCTTCAAAAATATCTCCGCTAAAGAGCCCCGTTTACGGGAGCCCGTCAGGCATTGAAGCGCCGGCCCGACGAGGAGAAAAAGCCCAATGATGAAGCATGACATCATTCGGGGTGTGCGAGGGCATCAGGCAGAAAGACCTCCCTTTCCCCTCATGCCTATTTAGGAACTGCACACCCCTCTGATACCCTTTTCCTCCGGGAGCTTGTGTGCAGGACCTTATAACTTAGCTCCCATACCCCCTATTTTTGAATAAATATAGACCCCTGGACAACCCCTCAACGAGTCTTGCTGCTAACACTAACTTTTTGCATTTGTCACCCGAGTGAGACGGGTATGCTCAGATGTGGGTCTTGTGCTTTCTATGCCACTGGAGTCAAGCTATCCTGGCTGATGAGGGGTGAAACCCCAAAATCGGTCCTAGGATGCTTGTTCCCAGTTCAGGGAGGACTTGGCCTGGGAGTATGGGCCGGATTGCTCCCATTGGGCACAGGGTCAAGGCTGATTTGGATATGGCTGGGTTCAAACTGGAATGGCATGGTGAGCAAAAAAACAATGGATTTAGTCCCAGATCTCTGTACTGGGGTGAATGTATGACATTGTTCAGCATTCTGTCCATCAATTGTTCTTTTTGCAACTAACACTAGCTCAGCAGCATTTAGGCCCAGATCTCTGTACTGGTGTGAATGTATGACATTGTTCTGCATTCTGTCCATCAATTGTTCTTTTTGCATTTGTCACCCAGAGTGAGACGGGTATGCTCAGACGTGGGTCCCATGCTCTCCATGCCACTGGAGTCAAGCTATCCTAGCTGATGAGGGGTAAAACCCCAAAATCGGTCCTAGTATGCTTGTTTCCAGTTCAGGGAGGACCTGGCCTAGCAGTTTGGGCTGGACTGTTCCCATTGGGCACAGGGTCAAGACTTATTTGCATATGGCTGGGTTCAAACTGGAATGGCATGGTGAGCAAACAAACAATGGATTTAGCCCCAGATCTCTGTACTGGGGTGAATGTATGACATTGTTCTGCATTCTGTCCATCAATTGTTCCTTTTGCAACTAACACTAGCTCAGCTGTATAATATAAAAGGAGTGTGCCAGCTGCTAAAATTACATCTTTTTCTTCTCATCTGACATTGTCCTCTGACAGAAGAGAAAATCTATCGTTTTTTAGGTTCGTTGTCTGGCTTCTGATAGCTGCTGGGAGTTGCTCAGGCTCTGTGTATGGGCGGGACCATGTTTTCCTATACTGAAATATGAACAACCACACTAGCTGCCTGCCGGAAGCAGTACATGGAGCCATTCGAGGGAATGCCGACCTTGATCAGTGGTCAACAAGTGTGTGCAGAGGATTCCACAGATACATTTTGCCTACCAAGAGTAGCTAGAACTTGGAGCTAAAAGAGTACACCAAGGGCTGCACTCACTGACTCTCCATTGGTGTGATGGCATGGTTGCTGTGGCTGGGTGAAGCAGTATGTTGCTGTCTCGCACTACCAGGAAGGGTTCATGAGCCTTGAGTGGGTGCTGATTTCTCTCCTCTCTCAGTGCAGAGGTGGACCGACCAGCCTTCAGTGGTGTAGCAAGGGGGAAGGGGGGGGACCGCCCGCGGCGGCATGAGTTTTGGGGGCGGCGGCCTCCCCCAGCTCTTGTCTGCCGTCTCAGGGAGGCAATCGCCAGCACTAACAGTTTCTGCCCCACCCCCCTGTCTTCAATGAGGCTGCCGCGGGCGACATAGGCAGGGACCGCCCCAGGTGGTCAAAGGTGTAGCTATGCCACTGCCAGCCTTCACTCTGAATAACCTCTGGCCTCTCTACTGGCACTGCCGGGAAGATTTGAGGCACAGCCCAGGGGCCGACTGGATGCCTGGGGTTTGCTGCCAGGATGACCGCAGCTGGGTGATGCCAGGACCACTTAAAACATGGATTCATTTTTTATTCTGTCAAATGGCACCTTTTCAAAAAGGAGGAAATGTTTTCACTTTAAAAGTAGTTAGCCTAGCACGTTTTTTTTGTGATATCATGTTAATTTGATCACAGTTTACAAACCTTTCAGTTTAAGTCAGCTTACCATATGTCTCTATTTAGTGGCACAGGAAACCCCACTCGCCTTAGTTTCAATTATTGTGTTATATACTTTGAAGTTTGTATGTTGTATCAAATACTGAATTTCCCCCCAAGGCATTTGGTATAATAAGTCTTGGTGCAACTGCACCTGCTGCAGCATTGAAATCATTACCTTAGTGCCTGCTAGATAACAACACTCTGCCTGTTTTAAGAATGTGCAGTTGGTACAGTTGGTGTTATTTATATTATATAAAAACGAAAACCCAGGAGGCTGTTTAAATTACTTTGGACAACTCAAACCCTTTTTAGAAATTATCAAGCTAAAATACCAGGCATGAAGCGAGCTAAATTACACAAAGCATTTGCCTGTTTAAGGAATTTGCAGCTTATGTTCTTTATATTATATAACAATGAAAATACAGGAGGCTGTTTAAATTACTTTGGAAAACTCAAACTTTTTTTAGTACTTGTTAAGCTAAAATACTACACGTTAAAAGCATACAAATAAATGTGAATGCATTTTACCCCCACGCAAAGATGAACAGCATAATTCTCACTATTAGGAAATAACTACTGCTTCAGTTTCCAGAGTATCGCTCATTTACCACGTTGCTTATTCATATGGCCAACGGAAAATATAGCAAATGATATAACATGCTTTTGGTGCTAGAACAACACAATCTGTACAGTAAAGGCCAGTCTGAAAAAAAGCCATTCTTCCCACCTACCTGCTTACTAGGCTAAACGCTTGTTGTTTAAAAAGTGGAGATCTCACACCAAAGAAGACAAAAAAACATTTTTTTCCTTTTTTTAAATTATTCCAAAATAATAGATACCTTTCAAAAAAGAACAGCAGCACAAATCCCACACAGTCACCAAACATCCTAACTCACAAAGACAAACTTTGATGCAAAGCCGCAACAATGCCCAGCAGCTGGAATTTTCAATTCACTGCTCTTGAAACTATACAGCCTCCCTTCTTGGACAGTAGAAGGAAAATACTGCAACCATAAAACTTGAGGAACACTTTTAGAACAGGCACATGACTGTGTTTACAATCCAAGACTCTGCTGCAGTTGTCTGGCACTGTAATGTTATACAGAAACTGTCCCCACGCATAAAGGAGGTGAAAACAACCCTCCAAAGCACCACCAAGCCTGCTCATGTAAAGCACTGCAATCACTTCATTCGGATTTACACTACACAATGCATCAACAACAAACAAATGACACAGAAAAAAAAAATATTTTATTAGTGACAAAAACATGACAGAAAAAAAGGCTATTTTATTAGCGGACAAATATCATAAAGATGTGAAAATTAGTTTCAAGTTAAAGCAGAGTTAAACAAGCATGTTTTAAATGTGTGTAGTCTGGGGAAGATAACTATCGTAAACAGTGAACGTTGTGCAGCCTTTACATAAGAAAAAAATGTCCACAACTTTTGGTCCTGGTGCCACTGCACCTGCTACACCATTCAAATCATGACCTTAGTGCCTGCAAGATAACTGCACTTGTGACTGACGTTTTCGTTGTAAAATATAGCAATAATCAGTGTTTAGTGGGGTGCCTAGAGCTTTTGGTCCCAGTGCCATCGCCCCTGCTGCACTATTGGAACCACGGCCCTAGTGCCTGCTAAATAACTGCACTTATGACTGTCTGTTTAGAAATAGAATATAGGAGTATTTGGTGTTTAGAGGAGTTAGGACAACTTTTGGCCCCGTTGCCACAGCATCTTTTGCACCATTTTAATCATGACCCTGTTGCATACAAGGCAACTGCACTTGCGACTGCCTGTTTAGTGTAAAATATATTAATATCAGGTGTTTAATAGTGTGCCCAGAGCTTTTGGTCCCGGTGTCACTGCACCTGCTGCACCATTGGAATCATGACCCAATTGCCTGCTAGATAACTGCACTTGTGACTATCTGTTTAGTAGTAACATTTTCCAATAATCTGTGTTTAAGCGGGGTCCCTAGAGCTTTAGGAGTAGTAAAGTTAGGAGTCCTAACTTTACTACTCCTAAATTGAGAGAAATCCTGACTTTAAGACTTTCGGTATTCACAGAAGGCATTTAGGAGTCCTAAAGTTAGGACTACTAACTTCTGTGAATACCGAAAATAGTAAGTGCCTTCTGTGAATACCAAAATGAGTAAGTGCCCTCTGTGAATACCAAAATGGTAGTACGTTTAGGATTTTGTCTTAAGTTAGTTCTGTGAATAGGGCCCTACCTGTTTAGTAATATAATATAGCAATATTAGCTGTTTAGCGGTGTGCCTAGAGGTTTTGGCCCTGATCCACTGCACCTGTTGCACCATTGCAATCATGACCCTAGTGCCTGCTAGATAATTGCACTCTGGCTGTGACTGTTTAGTAGTAAAATTTAGCAGTAATCTGTGTTTAGTGGGGTCCCTAAAGTGTTTGTCCCCACTACCACTGCATCTGCTGCACTATTTAAATCAAGTCCCTTTAAAATGCAAGGTAAATGCAATTGTGACTGTCTGTTTAGTAGTACAATATAGGACTGAAGTACTGATCTTTGGCTACAACAGCAACGCATGGAATGACTCCTGGTCGCCATCAGACCTAGGACTCACACCCACTGCCTCCAGCCATGCCAGTAACCTCATAATCATCATTGACAACAAGATCACCATGAAATCACAGATCAAGGCTGTCTCCTCCGCATGCTTCCTCACTCTGCGCATGCTTCGTAAGATCTACAAGTGGCTACCCCTACATATGAGACAGATAGTGACACAAGCCATCATCATCAGCAGACTGGACTTTGGCAATTCCCTCTACATAGAAATCGGCGCACACCTTTTACAGAGACTTCAGCCCATACAGAACGCCACATCCTTGGCCTTCCCTGATGAATCCACATCACATCCCACCTTGGGAAACTCCACTGGGTCCCTGTACAGAAGAGATGACATTTCAAGCTGCTGACCCACTCACACAAGGCTCTACACAACCAAGGACCCTCCTGCATTAGCCACCGCCTCAACTTCCACCAACCATCACCAAGAGTACGCTCTGCCTCCCTTTCACTTGCCCATACTCCCCACGTCTACCGAAGAACAACTGGAGGATGCTCCTTCTCCCACATCGCAGCAAAGACCTGGAACAGCCTCCCCATGCACCTCTGGACTATCTCCTCACTTCCAGAACTCCGAATGGCCCTCAAGACTTGGCTGTATGAATAAGCATCCGGGCCGGGGCCTGAAAGCGCTTGGGTGATTAGCTGTGCTTTATAAATCCTGATTGATTGCATTATTAGGTGTTTAGAGGGAAAAATAACAAAATGTAAACATTAAACGTTATTCAGCGTTAATCAAAAGAAAAAAGTTTGAACGTTCAATGCGTATGTAATCGGTAATTAGGCCCCAGGAAACTGATAAGAGAGACACATAAGGTAGAACAGGCTACACCCAACAGAAACTGAGGAGAGTAAACTGGCAAGCATAAGGACCAATAAAAAGTGAAAGCAGGATCTAGCGATCCAGCTCTAAATCCCTTCTTAAAGTCCCTCGCATTAACAAGGCCAGGACCGGAGGGAAGGCTTTTTCCTACCTTACCCCACGGAACTGGAATTCGCTCCCGCTTACACTGAGGCATTGTACAGAAAGAAAGTCCTTGAAAACATTCCTATTCTAGATGTCTCATACAGTATCAGCACTCCCTTATTCGTCCGCAAGCGCAGAGATACCCCTACGGGGGTGATTCAAGTGCTATACAAATAAATAAATGAAAAATTAAAAATAAGTCATTTTAAGATATATTAAAAACAACAGATTTCACAGCACAACGCAAGTACTGAGCAGGCAAAATCAAAAAATGGGACTGGATACATAAGGCAGTTTGACAGCTCAAGGCCAAAGAGGAGTATGTTTCATTGTTTCTGTTGAAGGCTGTAGATCATAGGAAGTTAAAAACGTGTCTCAGAAAGTTTGTTGAGGGGGTGTGCGGACCTCATGTCATGTCCCTGCGCCTTTTAGTCAGACTCGCACTCAGACACAGCCTGCAAGAGCACAGGGGTGGCTGTGCTGATGACAGGCTCTGAGTCTCAACCATGAGCCACACTGCTGATTTCTGATGTTCTGAGCTCTCCCTGTCCTCCCTCCGAGTCTAACTCCAACAGTCAGCCTGAAATGAGGAATGAGGACCACAGTGGCAGCTGTATTAATGATAAAAAGCTCCCAGTCTCAACGGGTGCATGCTCCGCAGGTCCATGGTCCACACAAACGATCTAACCCTGTAGTTGGCATTTACATTCACAAACCAATCGCCTGCACCTAACCATGCCAGGCTGCATTGACTTACTGTGCAGACTGAAGTGATGCTCTGCTCCACCTGAACACTGTTAATTCTGTACCTTAGCCAAAGACTCTGCTACCTCAGATGCTGCCTGATGTCTTATGCCTTACAAACGAGCGCGTTTGTGTGCTTCAGTCGTGCTTGTGCTTGCCCACCACCACATCATGCTGTACCATTAGATCACCGCTGCCACACAGAGGAGGAGCGGTTCAACAAATCAAGACTGAAAAGGTGTAAAAGAGAAAATTTGTGGCACCCAGAGCTGCTAAGGAAGGCGGTTGTTACCCCCTTACAATCGTCACATTGCCTGTTAGCTCATTGGGAGAGCTAATTCCAGAAGGCAGGGCAGCATGGCAATTGTGTCAGCTCTATTAAATAAGGGGGTGAAGGCGCCCAGGAAAAAGTGTAAAATATCAGCGCGAGATGGCACCCTGGAGAAATAAATCTCATAAAGGGCAAGGCGGCTGCCTACAAATGGACGCTACAATGGGTAACGGTCTCCCAGATGAGGGTAAGGTAGCTCTTAGAGAAGAGACAAAAAAAGTAAACAGGTAAGATTACCAGTAAGCAACTTCATGTAAGCCCAATAAAAGGAGAACGGGAGGGGCATCAGTCAGCAAATCCATCAAGGATCTTGTGGGAAACACTTTAAAAGAAAAGGACTATTGTCCTACCCCGGTGCAAGTGATGTAAGGCAACAAATCAATGTTGGGTCTCCCAGCCCAAACTCATTGGACTTAAGCCAATCTATCTTAAGCAGCCAAATGCCTTTAAATAAAAGTGATTTTTTGTCCAAACCAAGGTTGTCGTCATCACCTCAGCTATTTTCTCCTCTGGCCAGTGGAGATTTACAGAAACAGGAGGAGAAGGCTAGAAACAAAGAACACTGTGGCACAGTATCGGGGAGAAATAAGAGAGAGACTGGGGGCGGAACAAGAGTATGGATCAATCCCAGAAAACAGCAAATGAGGAAACCACAAGCTCAGCACAGAACTCCATCTCTAATCTAGATATCTTAGCATCCCCATCATCTACCATGTTCAATGTAATTGTGATTCTACAAAAAACACTGCAAGGACTGCTGGAAGTATCCGTGATTATATACTGAAAGTCCAAAAAGACCAGCTACAGATCATGGTGGGTGAACTTAAACAAATCCGTGAGCATATGCCATGTATAGTAAGACCGGTGGGAAGTAATAATTCAAACTTGGAGTCTGAAGGTTCGACAGTGTCAAAATAGACAGTTGCAATGTTTGCAGGGGACAGAATGTATTTATTTCTAGGTGTCCCATGCTCATAAAGAAAACCGGGCCGATAACTTGATACAGACAATATATACCTAGAACAATGAGGGTCGTAAAGAGCGTAAAGGTGAGAGTGAAATTACTGGAAAAAAGTGTACTGTTATGATCAATAGGAGTAAGTAATTAGAAAAAGTACACATGAAAAAGCACTCCCTAATAACCTGGCAGGATTTAGAAGCAGGAAAGATAGGAGTGTTAACATTCAGGGTGGTGGTTTGAGTAGATTAAGAAGGAATGGTAATCTGATTGAACAAGGTTCTAGTAGCAGGAAACTGAAAATAAGGGGATGGAGGTCATGAGTAAGGACAGAGAAGGACCCTCAGATGAGGAAAAAAGGGATGGAAGAAACTTGTGGTTGTATCCGAACCAACACAGTACAGGAAAGGAAGAAAGAGATTCCAGTTATTGTTTACCTTTTCTAAATGTTCTTGCCTAAAAGAAATAGGGACAAATGACCTAAGGCAAGTCAAGTAGGATTTATGCAGAATAAAAAGGGAAATTAGGTCCCTAAAGTACTGATGTACTCTGGCTTGGTAAAATCAATATTAATAAAAGCATAAAATTAGATGTTGAAGAAAGGAATAAGGGAGTCCCAGAATCGGAGTTGTCTATAATGGGTAATCATGGAATAGTATTCCTGAGTCAACATGAGGGACTAAGGCAAAGTCATGTAAGACTAATTGGTCAGGCATTGAATGGAAAGGATGGTATAAAAATGATGATCTGGAGTGAGGTCCGCAAAGGGTTGGAGAGATGCGAGATGTGAAAATAGTTACATGAACCACACTATACCAGCCCAGGAAGCAGAGGGGTGGTTTAGTGATATAGATTAGGATGCTGGGTCATTGCACAGTCTTGGGATCCTTCCTTGGAATATAAATGGGTTCAGTAGAATATCAAAATTAGGTACTTTCAAAAAGCTAATGGATACTTATGAGATTAGGTGTCTGCAAGAAACATGGCTGTGCAATGAAACTCCTATGATTGAAGGGTATGTGCAGGTACAGAAGTCTGTTATAAGGAGACATCAAGGACGACCCACAGGGGGGATAATCACCCTGATATCCACCAGAATAGCTAGGAAAGTGGTACCATTAGTAGTAAGATGTAATCGGTTGATGGTTTGTAAAGTGGAGCTTCGGGACCCATACCCCAAGAACGAAAACCTGAAAATAGTGAATTAATTTACAAGGGGGTGGTCAGAGCAGTATAGGTCTAAAATGGGAAGGATGAAGGAAGATGTTGATTAATTGTGAGAAAATTACCAGAAAGATATTCTGATAATGATGGGGGATCTGAACCATGAACTAAACCCAAATAAAGTGGATAGTTGATCTAAAGAAATACTGAGTTCATATCATATAAAAGTGGCAAGCTTCCCAAAAACTAAATGGTCTAAACGGGATATAGAATTGAGAAAATACCTTGGTTCAAGAGGCTTATTTTCTATGAATGGTAGGATAAAGGAGTATTGCCCAGCATAACAGACCTTTAAGGTTGGCCAGCAATTATGCCCAATAGATTATGTATTTATGCATGCCTGGAATTTTTATAAAATAAGGGATATCCAAGTGTGGTCTACAGAGAGAAGTGATCACCATCCGCTCAAATTAGGATTAGGTGGAGGCAAAAGGATGTCGAGAGCAAAGGTGATCCCTCTACAGAGGGATTATCCAAAATTACTGACAACTAGATTAACAGATGAATATATGTAAAAACTGAATAATTTTCAGCAAAATACAACACTGAAGGACGCCACAATAATACATCTAGAGTGGTATGAGACTATAATCAGACTGGTGGCACCGTGCCTTAGGGTACATCTAAAAGGAAATGGAACAAGCAATTTGAAGGTTCTGAATACCCACTAAAGGAGCAGATAAGGAAAGGGGAAAGAAACCTCAAAAAGTAAGATATGAAATAGAAAGTTATAACATTCTGTTGAAGTTAAGGAGAATGTATAAAACCTTAATCAGAGGCCAGAAAAGAGATCACAAAGAGAAGTTTTGGGGACATATGCTTGAAGCGATAGAAACCAAAAAGAAAAAACTTTTTGGGAAATTGGTACAAGAAGGGTCATGAAAAATGCAGGATACGAATAGCTGTGTGGTGGAAGAAGAGGCTTGGGTGGATTATCTGCAGTAGATATATGGCAAAAAAGAGGAGTTAGTAAGGAGACAAGCAATTCCCTGGAAGAAAGTGGATGTGGACTAGATGTCCAAATTCTCACTATGTAATATTAGAAGTATTATCGCAAGTTTAACCCTGACCCGATAACATGCCTGCAATAATTATAAAAACCCTCTGTAGAGTGGTGGGCGGAGCTATCGTATGAGTTATGTACTGAGATTTTAGAACCGGAAATTTCCCAAAAAACTGGAGAGGTGTAATTATCAGGCCTATCCACAAAAAGGGAGATATAAAAACTCCCAAAAATTATAGGCTGATTAACCTTTTAGACGTGGCAGAAAAGGCATTTGCAAAAGCCGAGCTGCTATTTATTAGAGTCAAAAGTAGGTGGGATGCTGAGGAGGGGAAATGCTTGAAGAGATTGTCCCGTCCTGGTCCACCATGATCAAGCAATAAGAATAGAAACGGGCATGAGATCATAGAATATATTAGCTGCAATGGTGCTAATAAGATTCAGGAAAAGATTGAGTGGGGGGGGCAACAGAAGGTTTCTCAGTGGTGCAAAAACAAAATCCGGTAAAGTGAATTCAAATGTGCAAAAATTATTAGGAAAAATTGGTCTGTAAAGATATGAAAGTAAAGCTGGGCCTACCGAACATACAAACTGAAATCTCAAGGAGTGAGTTAACGGCGCTAAAGTAAATACTTGTCCCATAGATATGACTATCATTATTTAAGTAGATAAAAATCGGTACAATTTATGTTAAAATCTTGGCGGAATAAAGAGAGATTTCCGTATGTGGATATTTTACAAAATAAGTTGCTAAGAAGTAAATTATTGAGGATAAGGATTGGAATCAATCCCTGTCGGATAAATGATATGGTAAAATGTAAAATGATCCAACCAGGAGACAATTGCACTTGTGGTCTGAATACTTAATGCAATATGTTGCACACTTTGCTGGATTGTTTAAGGGTTATATTGCAGTTGAGATAGATTTTATGTCCAATATTTTTTAAATACAAACTTAAGAGCCATGAGCAAGCTGCAGGATTTTTATCTGATATGCATTTTCTGGCTATAGCATGTGCCATTAGGAGATTCATGAGGGCAGTCAACAATGCGATTATTGAATTATAGTAAGAATGGTGTTTGAAATAATTTATAGGAGTGTACTAGGTATTACACTCAAAAGCATATTTTAATCAGCAGATTTATATAAGATTTTATTCAATTAAATTAAATGATGGTTATTTATATTTATCTAAAATGATTTCAAATAAATTGAATATGTATACAGTGTTATGGTAATAAATGGGTGTATTGTTTAAAGACCCATGGTCTAAATAAACATATTTTTGATTGATTGCACTTGTATGTATTCTTTGTGAACCAAATCGTTGATATGGACAAATATGTATTTTTTCTGCTCACTGTGTCACCAAAAGTGTCACCTATGAGGCATGTAAATATCACAAGTATGTGCACTTCAAACTAGAAAATATCACTCATAAGCAGCCTGAAAACTTGGCCGCTATCGTGCTAAAAATGTACTTACCACTGTCCTGTGGCGGCCACTCAGCCAGGGTGTCTTTAAAGCCATTCTCGGCTGGCATATTTCGCAGGTGAGGGGGGGGGGGCAGGCATGGGCGGTCACGCGGGGGGAAGGGGGAAGTTTAATAATAAAAAAATCCCAAAAATTTAAACTTACCTTTCCGCCAGCCGGGTCCCGCGCCTTCCCTGCTCCTGTTCTCCTGCCTCCGGCAGGAACAGGAAACAGGCAGCCAGACTCCCTCCCCTAAGCCAATCTCAAAGCTGCAAGCAGCATTGTGATTGGTTGGGACAGCGCCCAGCCAGGCGCTTATGGGGAGGCCATGTTCTCTGCATTGCAGTCGTCCTTATACCTATATCTTTTTAATACTTATGGTCAACCATTGGTTAAGGACCTGGCACCCAAATACTGTAAACTGTATATACGACGACGACTTCCAGATTCTGCTGCACCTCAAAGATAATTTATTGTCCAAACTTGTATTTCAGAATGTGATGTGCTACATCTGGAAATGGATGGACAATAACCAACTTGAATGTTGTTGACCTCAACAACTGAACAGAACTCTGGAAGGATCTGTACTGATCTTCTCAACTGGGACCTTTCCCTATCCCTACAGCATCTACTAAAAGTGTTGGAGTGGTCATTTATATGCTGAAAAGCCAGCTCTCTCTGTTAGCCTCCATGTGAATTTTTCTATTTAGGCAGATCGGGGAAATAGGAAAAGATTGCAATTCTTAACACCGGGTGGCTTACAAACTGCGGGCCTCATTTGCCAAAAAATGATACAGTGCAGTGCCGCAATCCATTCTGCTGTGCTGAGCTGTGTCATTTTAAAAGCTCAGGTATGCGTTGTATCATATTAACAACAATACAACACATCCATGTGCTTTCCCCAGCACTGGCGCACAATAGACTGCCATGTGTAAGTGCCGGCACCCTTCTGTCATGTTGCAAGGGTGCCTGCATTGCGTGGATGATTGTTTTTGTGCACAAAACTAGTAATTGATGGCATTTTCCTCTCTAAATGTGTACTGCAGAATGTAGCATGCACAGAAAAATGAGGAGAAATATAAGTATTTCTACTTGTTGCGCCAATCTTACTCCTCCCATGGATAGGTGTCAGTGCTTAATTTGTAAAATAATAAGTGCCAGGGCCCTGACCAGGAGGTCACAGCACCTTTGCACCACTCATTGCACCAGACATCACTGCCAATGGCGGTACCAAAACAACTACTAACCATCTCACTCCCCTGCAAATGTTATGTATATTGTATTTATAAACACCCGTTGTTCTGCTTCTCTCTAACTGAGATGAGCAGGGCTGTCATGTGGCAGACTATCATAAGTGTGGTGTTGACAATTAATGAACCGGTGCCGAGCACTGGAAACCTATTAAGTGCCAGGGCTGCGCACTGGAATCCACCGACTCAAGTTAAGCACTGAGAGGTGTAGGAGTCTGATGCTTTCCAAGCTTTACCAAACGTTTTAAATCTGGGAATTTGTCAGGTTCCATGGATGTTGCGTGGGGACACCCACAGTAACAAAGTAACTCCCCTTTCAGGCAGAGTAATGCGTAAAAGGGTCCCATATTTACAAGGCCATGAAAAGTCACGCAGAGTGACTTTACATGGCTATGTAAATATGCGCAGGCACACTGCGCCACCAGTGCATCAAAAAAGTGACATATCGGTGGCACAATGGACTTTGTAAACAATGGCGTAGCAAGGTCAAGTGGTACCCGGTGCGGGAAATATTTTTGTCACTCCCGGCTTGACAAAATGGCAAAAATATGTGTTTAAAACACATATTTTTGCCACTTTGTCACCCCCTCAGTGATGACACCCAGGGTGGCCCGCACCCACCGCACCCCACTTCCTTCGCCCCTGTTTGTAAATGAGGCCCTCAGTTTTTAGGGACAAGAAGGGGCAATTGCAAAATGTGAATGTCACTGGTCTGGAGTGCGCTGCTACCCCCACATGATATCAAATCTGCTTGGAAATAATTCAGAATCCCATAAAGTGACTTGCATGGAATTTTCTGAAGGCCAGTGTTCTGAGAAAATGTTTGATATGTACTTCAAATTTCAGCAGTATACTCTGAAGGATTTATTCCTCAGTCATGAATTTTACCCCACTTGCCCCACTCTAATTTCTTACCTACAACAGATTTAAGCATGAGTTTGACTGGAACAAACTAACGAGAAGCGAGTAGTTGTTTTCTCTATTGTGAACTAGAATACGTTTTCAGATGTTCGTAAACCATGCACCTAATTTACTATATATTGACGCACGGCAGCGCAGCAAGCTTCACTGCTGTGCTGCCATGCTTACAAACAAAAGGAGAGGACTGCCCTGTATCTGCGCTTGCTCCGCCGATGTGTGCTGCAGAATGCAGAACACATAGAAAGAGCAAAAAATGAGGGAAAATAAAAGTATTTCTTCTCATTGCGCCACTCCTATACCCCCCTTAGGATTCTGACAAATTCCCAGGTTTCCGACACTTTGTTTATCTGGGAATGTTTCAGGTTCCATGGATGTTGCGTTGGAACACCCACAGCAACACCCAAGGAACGCCCCTTTCACGCAGAGTAGTCCGCGAAAGGGGCCCATATTTACAAGGCCGTGAAAAGTCGCACAAGGTGACTTTGCGTGCCTTTGTAAATATGGGCAGGCACTCTGCGCCACCGGTGCGTCTAAAAAAGTGATGCACCGGTGGCATAATGGGCTTCATAAATGACGCTCCACATTTGTAGACCTGATCGGCGTCAGATTGGATTACGCCAACTCATTGACTGTGGGATTATCCAACCTTTCCCTTCCTGAAAGACAGGCAGTCTAACATGCAATGGCCCAATTAAGTACCAAAGTAGCCAAGAGATCACACATTACACCTGAGCTATAACATCTGCTTTGGTCGCCTGTGAAATATAGAATTCAATTTAAAAATACTTTGTAGTGCCTTGAGGGCCTTCCATGCAGTGGCCCCTTCCCTTTTCACAAAGCGAGTTATCTGGTAGGTCCCCACTCATTCTTTAAATTCTTCCTCTGCTCAGCTTCTTACAGTGTTTACATTTTCTTAAGAAAGAAATAGAGGCCGCATTTTCTCAGTTTGTGGCCTGCATACTGTGAAGCTCCCTCCATATTTCACTGCATGTTGAGACTTATTTGCTCTCCTCCAGACACTCCCTAAAGACCTGGCTCTTCAAACAAGCATTCTCATGTTGATTGCAGGATTCTGGCTCTGTTCAGTTAGTGCCAAGACCCCAATGATATACAAGCTTTCTAATATTTCCTACTGACAATTACAAGCCGAATGTCTTTGCTTCTTCATTATGGAAGAGAGCAGTGCTAACCCAAAGTAGGAACTCGAGTTTATGGTATAAAATCACAGAACAGTCATATCATCACTTTCTCTCATTTTCGCTCACTTTACAAACTTATGTGCACTGTGCTGTCAGCACCTTATATCGAACAAATCGAAATGGACTCTGAAGGTAAATAAGAGATGTTGAAGAAAAGATGAATGTGTTCAGAATGAGGATAATTTATGCATTTGTGTAAAACTTTGAGCATGATGCTACCATGAAAAAATAATAAATTAACACATTCATGATGCCACTGTCGTCGTCTTCTCTTTTATCATTTAGAAGCCAGTCTTGAACAATTGAAAAGAAGATCAATCTATTGATCACCTTTCCCAGTAGAGTGGATAGAGTGCACCCTGGGCCTCATTTATGAGGTTTTGATGTAGGGCAGCGCCGCAAGGAATCTTGCTTCGCTGCCCTACGTCAAAACAAAAAGGCAGGAATGTGCTGTATCTGTGTGATATGATGCATTTCTGTCCTTTTCCTAAGCGCCGGTGTACAATTTGCTGCCATGCGCCAACGCAGGCACCCTTGCATCATGGTGCAAGGGTGCCTGCATTGCAAGGCTGATTGATTTGGTGCAGGAAGTGACACCTTACTGCACAAAATCAAGCAATTCAGGCGATTTCCTTTTTCTGTGTGTGCTGCGGAAAGGAAACAACGAAGGCAAATGAAAATATTTCTCCTAGTTGAGCCTTCTTATGCCACCCCTGGGGTGGCATTAGATTCTGATGCATACCAAGGTTTACAATTTCTCGTAAATCTGATTATGTGTCGGATTTCATGGTGTTGCATGGGAACACCACAGTAATACCCATGGAAGACCTCTTTCACACAGGGGCACATATTTACAAGGCCATGAAAAGTCACGTAGAGTGGCTTTATATGACATCGTAAATATACCAGGGCACATTGGACCGCTCATAAATTATGCCCCCTGTATTTTAAATGCGAAATATCATTTAAATGATTCCATGGAACCACAATTTGGTTCCTCAAATGTATTGGCATCAAAGTTCTACGGTCTACTAAGTCTCAGCTAATAAGAGATTCAGGAGTATATGTACAGAATTGCTGCTAACTAATGCTAACATAAGTTAGCTGCAATTTTCTTACCGCCTTGTACCGCCTAAAACAATCGCCATTGTACCGACGTATTTACAACACACCACTACATGGTAACAGTATTGTATCATGGCGGGAAATGTTGACATTAAGACCAACATCACAGCGATGAAAATCATGCCGCAAACGTGAAAAAAGTGATGGCCTGCCAGTTAGCTGCCAGAAAACGCACGGTAATCAATATGACAGCACTTTTTTCACGCTTCGCTGGAAAAATAAACTACAAAAATCCTGCAAAGAATTAAAAAAATTTTTTTATCCCTGAAAGCAAAATGGAGCATGCTGGTCCCGGTTCGGCAGGAGACAATAACCCCCTTAACCCCCTAACAGCCAGGAGGACCAGCCAGAGACCCAGGGAAAGAGCAAAACCAGGTTCAGCCAGCAAGGTTTCCTGAGGTGACAGAGAAACAACACCAGCTCTTTGTCAGCTCCACGGTGTCATTGGGCACTAAAAATTCCGTATGGCATTCCATCGTAGCAAAGGTAACTGCAATAGCAGTGGCCAAGAGGAGAGTGACCAACTGCAAGAAGCACTGGCAATCAGCAGGCAGGACTGAAGATCGGAGGTGGGAGTCCAGTGCCACAGGAGGGGCTGGATGCCTTAGAGCAGCAGGTGTCTGTGGTCATCTGCAATTAATCGGTGGTTGGAGTCCAGGGACAGTACTGAACATGACTAGCTAAATCAGCAACAGGGTAAGTAAGAACCAGGGACTGGTGGAGTAGGAGTGGAGACTAATGTTGCTCCTGTCCAACTAAATATTTCTCAGTGCACATCCACACTGTGTGCAGATCAAATTCCAGATACATAGGTACCTGGGGGTATGTACACATGTCACTTGATCTGTTGAATACATATAAAGACACATGGTGGTGGTGTCAATGACTTGTAATTCAGCACATATAAATATTCAAAGATAAAGAAAAATTACCCTTCATGAGTCTCCAAACTATGAGCTACATGAACAAGCAAAGGGGCATATTGACTAGAGAGGTGGCAGAGTGTTGCATTAACCTCCTTGGTTCAACACCAAACTCAGCTACATTTGGGAACACAGGGCTGCATCTCATTGACAACAATATGATGTTGTCCTGTGAACCACCCTCCCCTGGGGAAAAGGTTAGCAGCCCACCACCAATGCAGGCAACCTTGCACCACAGTGAGTGGAAGATTGTTCATGTGCAAGAAGGGGGAACTTCCTGCACATACACAAATTTCCCCACAACACAGGCACCCCTGCACAGTGGTGCAAGTGTGCCTGGGTTGGCACTAGGCTGCTAAATTTTGTGCACGCACAGGGAAACACAGGGCTGCATGTTGTATGTCGGCCTGGCTTAAACACATGCATCGCCACTCAATTCTAAATATGACCCCTTGTGTCCAAAATGTGCACATTCCATATTGTCAAAAATGAACATACTGGAGGGCAACTGTGCTGTTTAACTATGAGCAGAAGGGATATGCATTCAAAAGTACAGTGTAAGGACTCTGCATTTCAGGAATGTGGCCCCTAAAATGAAGTGAATTATGACAATGAGCAGCAGTCACAATGTCTCTAATGCATGCCATTTTGCTTTATGTTACCATGACCCTTTCCATCAAAATGCCGTCATCCACATCAAAGTATCTCCATGTCTTGTACAGTTAGCAGTATTGTATTGTCATCATGGTCTTTGTGTGGGATGTCCAAGACACATTGACATGTATGGAAACTGTCCCTTAGGTAAAGTCAACTGTGGCAGTGAACAAATGCAGAGTCAGTGATGTCCACAAACAAAGGCATCCAATTGCCCTGAGAAGAACAGCATGTATCATCCATGTGTCCATCCCAGGTGTATATTTACATGCCCCCATCGCCAAGACAATGTCACTTTAAGTGATGCTGGTGTGGCGATAGGGGCTTAGCCCTACTTACAGGGTAGCGTAAAGCACAGCCTTGTAATCAAGGGCTCCTTATGCACTTCACTTAGCGTTAAAGGGGAGGGTAGTGGGTGTTGTGTTGGGTGTCCCCCTGCAACAATCATTGAAAAACACGCTGCCCCCTATTCACAAGGGTGGGGTAAATAGGAGGCTGTTTAAAAATGAAGACCAGACAGATCCTGATCTTAACCAGGCAAATATTTAGAAATGCTTCATTTCTCACCATTTTGCTGTTTCCATGTGTGCTGCGTTGTCAGAAATTAACACATAGAAACAGCAAATTGGCATTCATCGTTAGTGTGCAGGAAGGTGTCACCCCCTGCACATAAACAATCTTTCCCTGAGCCCAGACACCTTTGAACGATGTTGCAAAGGTGCCTGTGTTGGCGCTAGGCGGAAAAGTTAAGCACCAGCGCAGGGGGAAAAGGCAGGGCTGCACCATAATCTTGTAACTATGGTGCAGGCCTGTTTTACTGAAGTTGAGGAGTGTAGCATTAATCCCGTAATGAGAACGCCTCACTCTGTCACTTCATTGTAACTATGCTCCCGTGAGGCAAGAACAACATCTACCGTGCAATCACACACATCTACTTGTCATATCAAGGTGTACATCACCGCATCCCTGATCTCAAGTGTATGATTGCGCTCCTCATGCCACTCTAACAATTATGTGGCAGAGCCAACATCAAGGTGGGGTGCAGTCTAATCTGCACCTCTATACCTAGCTAATAAAATCAACATGTAAACTTAACTGAGATGGGGTGACTGAACCACAATGCAGTGTAAAAACACATGAATCTGATCAAATCTGCATTGTCAATAATGTGAAACAAACAGCACCACTGTCACTACTGAACAGAGGATATAACAGGTGCAGCATGTGTGTAGAAACAGGCCCCTCACAGTTGGCATACAGGGAAACTGTCCAAAACCATGATCAACCCAATGTCACATCAGCGATGTTGTACGATGATTTACAAACCTGCGTGTAATAGGTGTAGCTTTTTAAAATAGAGAATGGACATTGTCATGCACTCTGCTTGTCAACTGCTTGAATGCCTGACCAAAGTGGACAAACACTTACAACAGCATCTCCCCTTTACATTGCAGAGGAAGATACATCACCTCCTGTTCAGCAGCCTGTCCCACTCTTCAATGGTGAAGAGGAAGAGACAGGACACCCTCCTAGAGCTGCTCGGCTTCATTGCATGCCCATCTCTGGAAGTAAGGACATCCAGCAGCATCATGGTTGCTCCACCAGCAGCACAAAATACCCAGCAGACAGCACCTACCACCACAGCTGTCTCCAGGGACTTTTAGGACCCACTGTTAACATTTCAACGTAGTGCGGTAGAAGTCCAGTGTGAGATGGATGGTCAGGTACGGGTGGGGTTGGACAGCCTGGCAGCCAAACTGGATGGGATCTGTGGGTGCCTCAGTCCCATTATGGACCACCTAGAGTCCATCAGAGGCACCCACAGTCCACTCCTTGCTCTCCAGCATTCCATAGCTGACATTGCTGGAGTCCTCACTCAGAGACATGAACAACTGTCCAGTCAAAGTGGCCCCAGCAATGTCACCAAGGAGGTACGTGAAATGCAAAAAATCATGGTGAGCATGGAGCGGAAGCAGGCTTCCCAGTTGGCTGCCATGGCTGCCTACCACAGAGACGTTGCTGGAGTCTTGCAAGCCCTGCAGCTTATCGTCACTGCAGTGATGCCTCATCATTTGGCACAGATGAATGCTGCTGCACCTTCAACAACCACCTCATACCCCCCTTATGTGTCACTGTCTCCCAGTGCTCCTGCCAATCCACATTCAGGCGCACATGACACATCAGAGAAGGATGATATGGATGAATCAACATTCAGAAGAAAAAGCTCAGCGGTAGCATTCATCTGTGTCAAATGGACGGGTATCCCTGGTCTTGGGCTTACCATCATGCCTCAGACCATCATCTTCCACTGTCCTCAGAATGACTCTGCTGCACTAACCTTGGACTTTGATATGGACTGCCAATTTTACCATTGTTCCCTATGACACTGCAGTCAGCCTACTGACTAAACTCTGCCTTTTCCTCAACATGTCTCTGGACATGTTCCCCCCCAAAACCCTGTCTGGCCCTCCACTGGGCTGGTACACAATGTGGGGGCTGTTGTTGAACATTTATGTTTAAACGTGCCAACAATGCCTGGTCAGTTTAGCCACCACTTCAAATCGAGGGACATTTGGCAAAGGGATCCGCTGACTCTGCGTTCCTGATAGAAAGTGAGAAGCCCGCACAGGTGTGAATCTACCAGTGCTCAAATCTCAAAGACAACACTGTTTCAGCAACTTTAAATTACCGTATGCTCAGGATGTTCATCGTGACATGGAACAATCCTCAAGTCAGTGTCAAGCCACATGAAGTGGCTCAAACTTTCCTTGTAAACAAGGAATACTTAGAACATGTACTCATTGTCAATGGGGTGGACAGTAGTTGTATAGATGGGTGTCATTCCATTACACATGTAAAGACAGTTCCCCTCAACATGTTACATATGAATAAAAAGGAATCTAGCTGTAAGAAGGGGAATAGTGTAGGAAATAATATGTCAAAGTGTGTTTCTGGATCAAATCCTAGGGCTGTTGTGCTGTAATGCCCTTCACAACACCCCTTGCCCTACACTTGTATGCAAAATATTTTGTAGTGTTGTCCACAATGTACAAGGCTGTGTTGAAACACGTACAGAGGCTTTAGGATGACTAGTAAATAATACAAAGCACATATACCCTGCACTCCCACATGGAAAGTGAAGTTGTTGTGGGACTCGGTGTTATCAAAGATGCCCCTAAGTATCCTAACAACATACCAACATCATGTAACCAATGCTGTGTAAGCATAGTGCCTACAGGGCATCATGTGTATATCTGTACTTGCAAAATAGTATCATATGGATACTAATTTAAAAAAAAATTACATAGCACTGCACATTGGAAAGCAAAGATAGGCCAGAATATTAAAAGATGGAAAACAGACGGAATTAATAACAATGGACGGAATGCGAGGACATTGTTTGTTTACAACTAGCTACACAATCAAGAAACGAGAACGCATTGGAGGCAGCAAGGGCTTGGGAAACTTTGGTGGTGCTTTTGAAGATCCCAGATACTGAGCGTGTTGAGGACCCCACGGCTGATGCTCCTGACGAGCTAGAATGATAGCTAACCACTGCCCACTATATAGCAGGATGAACTTAGATGCCGCACATGTACGGTCTCCCTGCACCTGGCATGGATAGATCTCCCAGAACAAGATATTAGCAATTTATGTGGACCTCACCTGTAGTAATTCCAAACAATAGAACAATTACTGCTTTTATGTGACACGCATGGGGGGGGTAGGATATGAGGGAGGGGGGGGTTGATTAGACATGTTAGCAGAGTAGGGATATATTAGGTTATAGTATGTTGACAGACTGCAAACTATATGGTAAATCCTGTATACATGATTACTTTGTAGCACACAGAGAAACGAGAACGTATATGTATCTGAGATATAACAATTGTATTACGTTACGTGCTTTGACACAATACATGTCTTGGAAGTGCTAATTCATCAGACCACCCTAAAACAATCTCAAAACTGAACTTTGCTACCCTACATATCAATCGTTTTGGTTCACTCACATTCAAACTGCAGATTTACGGTTGCCTGTCCCTTGAAGATGACGTAATTACATTTGTAGACATTCAAATCGATTGTGCGGGTGATGCATCTGTTGTACTCAACTACAAATTCAACAGTGCATGTCAACACATCAACAATCATTGACAGTACAAACCATTAACCACTAGGATTTTATTTTTAAAAATACAAGCGTAATAACCTAAACTAATACTAATGATTTATCCTAAACTACAGTAATCTAACCTGTACTAATATAAACATAGACTAAACCAACTAGATTACCTAATACCATACACACAACAACATACATTATACATCAAGCCATCTCCCCCCTTAAGGCACATCCAGGGACGGGACAAAGACAGCTTAACCTATACATGAACTAACTAAACATACATCCTAAACAAATATATATATATATTTATTTATTTTCAAATTTATTAGAACAAGTCAAAAAACACATCAACTCCCCCACCCTAAGGAAAAGTAAACTTCATCAAAAACGCTAAGTAAAAAAATCCTAAAAACTACCTGCGCCTAACATTATACTAGCCCTAAACTGAAACTACACTTATCACTAATTAAAAAAAGATTTTCCAAAAAAGAATGGAAACTGGGTGAATGGAATTGGGAGACTGTACAGGGGGGACAGCAAACATAATTCGGGCCCCGATAGGGGAGCCCCAGGGACCCCTTAATGTCCATGAGGTGTCCCTTGAATTCATCATGGTCACGTTCCAGATGGGCCACATGAACATTCAGGTTGAAAAGCAACCTCCGCTCCCTTTTTGTCAGGATTGATATCTGTTGGTGCCCTGCCGGTCTCAATGATGATGTGCCTGGTCGGCCACTCTGTGATGGGACAACTGGGGGTTGACTTGAGGAGGGTGCAGCACGTTGGTCCTGGATGGATGGACCTGGAACTGTAGATGGTTGTGGATGTGTGCCACTCTGTTGGACACCTGAAGAGCCAGGGATTTGATGTGTGTGCCTCTGTCGTGTTGATGAGGCAGGCAGGGTAGCATGTTTCGTGCCACCTTTCTTGACAGTAATCGACTTCCAGAATTCCTCACCTCGTGTACCTGTGTGCCATGTCAATGACGTCCTTTATCACAGGTCGAATATGAAAGTACTGTTCCTTACGCACAAGATACTGCCTCTGTTCCTCCGGTGACATGTTGTCTGAAAATAAAGAAAATATTTCAAGTTTGATGACTCCAAAACAATGATAGCATTCTGCTTATTTGGCACAAACAAAAATCTCACAATATGTTCTCTAAAAAGCATCATAAAAAGTAGTGTACATCACACATGACCTGACAACTTTTAAGTAAATAATAACAGTAATCCTAATCTGATGTAAATTACAATATGTTGACTCATGGGATGGGACATAGCAAGGGCAGAGTGAAGTGACAACAGTTGTAGAATAGCTGTTTGCAATTAGGCTGCAGCTACAAACACTGATTGAGTCCAACAGCGGAAGTGCCGTAAGGATGATGTTTAACAGGCCCATTGCAGAACACAACCATTACAACTACACAAAGACAGTAGGCTGTACTGTCTGCAATCATGGCAGATGACTAATCACAGCAGTGGTAGTCATGTGGGACATTTGAAGAAATGCAATTTCATTGTATTAGGAACAATTTAGAGGTGTCAACACAGCTACACATCCATAATAGATGATGTATACATTTACTTGCAAATCTGTGTAAACATGCCTATAAATAGAGAATAATGAAAGTAAAGAGGGCATATGTTCCATTAATTATTGTGTTGCGGTATTAGCCTGCTCTGCACCTTGCTCTGCTATGACAAAAGTGGACAGCAAAGCTGCTGCAGTATCACAGCATATTTGGCTGCACTGCTTTTTAACTAGTGGCAGTGTTAACCCCTTCATGCTAGTGCAAAGGAATGCACCTTGCACAATAGTGCAATGGTGTGTGACTTGAGCAGAAGGTACTCAATGTGATGGAAGGATCACCAGCAGGCAATTGATCTATCATTGGACTACAGCGCTTTTCATGTGGGCCACACTATGCTGAACACATCGTAACATATACATGGAGCATTTCACAGTACAGAGTATTGTAGAAAAAACTGTTGTTCACGGTCTAAACTATTACACGCTTCACCATATTCAAGGTGCTCCTATGGAAATGGTTTGCGTGATGATGAATGGGCTTAGCAGGGTAACAATCCCCACCCCTTATCCCCTAATCCCTTATACCCTGAATGTTGCGTGAAAGGGTGTCTAATGCATGAGTTGGCGCTGTTCGATGTTGACTTGATTATCACTGGTTTGGCACTGAGGCTGAGAAAGTCTTGACAAGACAATGTTCTGCCACCAAACTTTGCGTTGGGTACAGGGGCCTTGTGTTTTAGGCTAAATGAAATGCATGTCATGATGTGCTGTCCATCGCTACGCAAATTCATCTTGGAACACTTCACATGATTGTCAAGCTCTGTGAGATACACCATGCGGTATATTAACATGTCAAGGGTTGTGATACTTCTGTGGGGAGGCAAGTGGACCCATTTGACCAAATAACATCACATACATTGACGTGTTGATGTAAATTGTTACTGATGAAGCTGTATATCAAGTTGGACTCTGATTTGTCCCACTGATCCTGGCAGGGATGTCCAGTAGGCCACAAGGCTGCAATTGTCATGTGTTGGGTGTCAGACAGGCAAAGCACATCGCAACATGTAATAAACATGGACACACACATCACTGTTACAGTGAATGAAATTGTATCAAGAAGACCTCAATGATGTTTGTGAGACGTGTGAAATGTGATGTAAAATACATATATATATATATATCTTTCTTTCCATCCATTTGTCACAGCTGGAAGACTCTTGATGACATGGAAATTAATCACAAGAATCATTTACAAAATGGTAAGAAATCCCTGGAGCATATTTAGGTTACCTCAATCTATGTTACATTTGACAAGATTTATTCACAAAAGTTGTTAAAGTTGACTCATGCCACTCATCCATTTGTAACACGTACACAAGCTGTAATCATGGTTATGAGACCTGCTCTTTGAACAACTAGCTGTCGATGACAACTGTTGCTCAAAATAGCTGTCAATTGCTGACAGGCACATCAGTGCTGGGTGTCAATGGTTTCCTAGGTCTGTTCATACCTATCAACAACATTACTCAAATGTATCCTCTTATGTTTGCACACTCTGAAATGTACCTGCATTTCCTGGAGTGATATACACATTTTGCATCAATGGGCTCAGAAATACCGTATCCGTATCTATATATAATAGTCACGTGACAAACCATTTCATGTTCAGTAAACATATTTAACTTGATATAGTAGTGGCCATGCAACATGTCCCCAAACTGACCTGTACACATTATACCATGACAAGGAGCAATAATCATTTTGAGATTTGGATGAGAATACGCACAATACATCAGAAAGTGTTTGGCCATTGTTTCTAACTTCCATATTCCATTCAACTTGGAATGAGTAACCACTGCCGCAGCTTACATAAAATAATTGAATTGTGGTGACACAGTTGATGTGACAATGGGGGCAACCATCATATGAGAATGGTTGTACATGGCCAACGTTTGGAAATAAAGCTGTGTTTTCATGTTTGTCCAAAGTTCATGTCAATATGCTACAACATGTAACAAATGATACTCCACAACAGATGTGACATGATCGGGGTAGACACTTATCATCATTAATAACAGTGTACACTTGCAATGGCTAGCACCACAGTTGGCCCCCTTGCACAATCATGTGAGGATGCATAGATGTTTGTGATGCTACATGATAGGCTCAATGACATTGAAACATATGATCAAATTCATGCACTATTTGCTTGTACGTGGCTGGGTTGTAGTGAATCATATGAAGAGTTGCAATATCAAGTCAAGAAGGCCAATGCTGTTCTCCATCAGCACATGATGATGATGTGCATAACTCTTGACTTGATGCTGCATCATCACACCAGAGGTGAGGTCCATGTGATGCACATCCAGACTGTGTATAACAAAATATAGGTCCAGTTGCATGACATATATATGTCAACACATACAGTTCAAAGGTAGGGGCAATGCCCTACCCAGTGGAGTGTAGGTCCATGAACGCATCCACATCACCCTGTGTCATCAAGAGTCTTCCAGCTGTGACAAATGGATGGAAAGAAAGATATATATATATGTATTTTACATCACATTTCACACGTCTCACAAACATCATTGAGGTCTTCTTGATACAATTTCATTCACTGTAACAGTGATGTGTGTGTCCATGTTTATTACATGTTGCGATGTGCTTTGCCTGTCTGACACCCAACACATGACAATTGCAGCCTTGTGGCCTACTGGACATCCCTGCCAGGATCAGTGGGACAAATCAGAGTCCAACTTGATATACAGCTTCATCAGTAACAATTTACCTCAACACGTCAATGTATGTGATGTTATTTGGTCAAATGGGTCCACTTGCCTCCCCACAGAAGTATCACAACCCTTGACATGTTAATATACCGCATGGTGTATCTCACAGAGCTTGACAATCATGTGAAGTGTTCCAATATGAATTTGCGTAGCGATGGACAGCACATCATGACATGCATTTCATTTAGCCAGGTAGCACATTCCAGGAGGGGGCATAATAATAATAATAATAATCCACATTTTTAAAGCGCACAATCACCCGTAAGGGTCTCTAGGCGCTGGGGGCCGTCGGGAAGATTAAGCAAGCTATTGCCCAGAGTCACATGGTGCTGGGCTAACCTGCCGCCGGAGCCGGGGATCGAACCCTGATCCCCAGATTCCAGCGTCAGTCGCCCTAGCCGTGGCGCCACACCTCTCCCACCAAATAATAGATGTGGTTCCGAACCTAATTAGTGGTCAGTGGATTCATCCTCTGATCTGAAACAAAGTTGGTCATGTACTTACCACTTTGCATGCCAACGATGATTCCCAGGTGTTCCATGAGGTTTCCCCCACGCCCAAACCAATCATGCCAATGGTGCTGCCACTGCTGGACAGTCCTGTCCACACCAAACAATCTCATCATCTGCTCTCGGATGTGCTCCCACCTGACCTTCTGGATTTTTACATTATACCCCAGGAGCATATGTCCCCAAGCCTCAACCATCCATGGCAAATAAAACTTCACTAGCCATAGGGAGGCCCCCAAGGCCCCCTCGAACATCCTGCCCTCCATACCATGACCCGACATCTTCCAAAACACAAGTGACCCCAGGAAAAAGAAAAAGAACCCACAAATTACCCCTAATTACTGTGCAAAATACAAAGATACCCCTAAGATATACACCTGACAAGACAATCACAAAGTTGTAAAAAACACGTAAGGACAAAGACACAGGACTCAACAAGAACAGTATGGAAAGTACACTACGCACATAAACACTCTCTAACACCCCAACACCAGCAGACACCTTGCAACGCCTCCACTAACAGTGTGGTTGAAAGAGAAAGTAAAAGTGTACAGTACTCCTCCATGAAACAGGATGCAGACTGATATCACTTCCTGGCCGTTTGCGGCCCGTTTTCTGACTTAGTGACAACATTTTACCCGCTGAGATGTAAGCGGGAATATTTCCTGTATATACATGTATTTTCCATGGGTTTTATGAAAAATATTATTGCTAACATGGATTTGCTTGAAAGTTTTATCCGCAAATTGCTGCTTGATCAGTACCATTTTTCCTGATTTAGTGTGCCTAAAAACACAATATGGGAATCTGATGTGATCTGTGTGGTGTACTGGAGTGTAGTCTTTCTGGACTGTCCTGATATGAGTGATCCAGAGCTGTCAAGAGGCACTAGTTACTCACATTGATGTCTGTCTATGACTGGTCTCGTGTGTAAGAAAAAGCATGCCTCTATCTCACTCATTAGGGTTAGCATTGGTGGTATGTGTCACTACATGTGAGACTCGTACATCACACTTTGCTGTGATGTCTGTGCCCGTTAGATGGGCTTGCTACACACATGTACTTGACCAACAGGCAGTCATTACTTGCATATGAGAGTAGTGATGCAACATACAATGCGCAGCTATGACTGCACATTCACATTTGAGTATTTGATTAGCTGGAGGCACAGAGGTGCACATTGACAATGGTTTACGCAAAGGCACTCAAGGCTATATTTTCAAGAGATAGGTCTACTCATTTCATGCTGTGCTATGCATGACATGATCTATGACCGGTGTCTACTGACCAGATCCATTGTCACCATTTCAAAATATGCAACACCAGACATTACATGGTGTAAGGATCTTCTTGTGCAAGCAACATTTTAAAATCAGTCTAGCATCACAACAATATGGAAATAGTAGCTGGACAGATAGCAGTACAATTTATTGATATTAGTGTGCCATCCCATATTTTTGATCTCCTAAGGGCTACAAGAGCTTACAGGGACACCTCAGAAAATGAATAGTTAATTGTGTGTGACAGATAGCAGAATGCGTAGGTCAACAAGCCCCACTGAGCCATGTACAAACATGTTGTATCAATGCCTGTAAGCACAACCCGTCCGCATGGCCTGGAGACCACACTGTGCTTTTGTATGAGACCAAGGTGGCTAGACACAGATACTGCAGAGGTACAGCAGACTGACGTTGATGTCAATGCCTGCGTTGTACGTGAGAATGTTGGCCCTGGCTCTTGCCATCAGTGCATAAGCAATGACCATTACCTGGTGACCAAGACTGGCATGTTAAAGGTTTACACATTGCTGACATGAGAAGTACGCATGGTGCAACTTGCTGTGTTGATCATTCAAGGTGCTACTGATCATGTACAGAGGGTGGTGTGCATTGCATGACATGCACCAAGTGAACACTGATTTAACAGGGGAGACATCCTATTTTTTTAAGTGCCTCTCAATGTCATTATGCTCGAGTAGGTTGTGCTGTCCATCAATGTCGAGGGTGAAGCCTCTCTACTCTACAAGACTTGTGATGCAGGGAACCTATGATTAGGCAAATGAGAGGATGCAAACGCATCACTTCTATCTGTAGGTTCAAATGCATACTTAGAGTACAATCCTGTACCCAGGCTTGTATGATCTGGACTGACCGAGGATTAGGCTGGCTGAGTCAGTGACTCAGAGAGGATATTGTGATTTGAGGCCTGTTTTTTGTTTTCAAGGTCGGGAGATGGTTGGGTGTGAAGCAGAGGAGGACCAGGGGTTGTATCTGCACATTACTTGGTTTTCCAAGGACAATATGTAACATGTGATCTGTTTGCCAATGTTGCCATTTATGAGGCAAACATGTGGTGCTGCATATCATTCCCACATGTTATTGAGCTCTTGGGTGTACGTAGGATTTCAATGGATGCTATCGGGACAGATTTTTCTGTAAGGCACACTTCTGACTGGAGTGTAGTGGCTTGTTGTCCACATTGGACTGCTACATGAACCATACATGATGGATGGCCAGCTTGCCCAACACCGTTCCATGAGGAGTATTTGTACATTGCTTGAGAGATACAACATTGTGTGACGTTAACATTTATTCTTAGTAGCATGTTTGTCTAAGTGTGCAACTGTGCCTGCAGATGTGTGGCTATTTTGGTTGTTGTAGTTGTGCTGAAGAGGAAATTTACAAACTCAATTGACATGAGTAAACATGTAGTGATAATCCAGTTCAAGGTGGTGTACCTTCGGGGGGGCTAAAATAATAATTTTCATGTCCAATTGACCCAAAACAATGTCCATTCCTGTTGTCATAGGTTGCATGTTATTAGCATGTTTGGGCTGTACTTATTGTATTCCCCGTAGCACATCACACATGAGTATGTCTGTTCTCTGTCTTGGGGGTGTGAACACAGATCAAGAGTTATTGGATGAGGATGTAGCCCATTCTACCCCTTCATTGCCATGACACACTCATGTTGTTGTGCATGGGGCATCTACACTTTATTGACATTGCAGTGGCAGGTACATGGTTCTACATACACATTGTTGTGGGCTGCTGTCTTACCAGTATACCCATGGCTGACATATGTGTCATTGTTTGTGCTAATGTGACTATAGCATTGTCAGATCACTGCTGTACTGTTGGATTGTTCATGCACAGTGTTAGTGATGCATGACAAGCTTATTTGTCATTCCAATAGCGCATGTGTCATCTTTGGAGGTATTCCCACTTTCTGTTGTCATTTGACTGTGTATGCTTGGTGTTTGTGGCATTCCTTGCTGTGTTGATACATCAGTTACTGTATCTGTACTATCCTCTGTAAATTCATCCTAGACACTCACAAGTGGATGCAGTGCAGATTTGTAATGTATATTTGATACTGTTGTCAGTTACCTTTTTTCCTGTGTCATGGAATTCACAGATATGTTGTATTTCACCTATTATGATGGTTTTTAGCTATGTGGCCACAGCTACAATGATGCATCAGACATACAGTGTATGTTGTACTATGCTCTTGTATGTAAACAGACCTGTAGGTGCTCCTGTGAAGACACAACACACAGTTATTGATTCTCACTGAGGGGCCATACACAGTAATTGGCTTAGATGCCCACTATGTTGTTCCATTCCAACTCTTCCTTTAATTGGTGTCATGTCCCCTGCTAGGTGTGAGAGCTGTATGGCACTGTTGTTTTGTTAACTTTAACTTACCAAATTGATCAACTTCAGAAGTCACAAACCAAGCTTGCAAGACATTGTTGTAGTGATATTTTATTTTTCAGAATAACAGTCTGTGGACTTTGGTTTTTATAAATGCTTGTGACTGGACATTTGTTAACAGTGATTAGTTTAATAAATTGTGGATGATGGCATCCCTCCTTGCTGTTCCCGCAGCAGAAGCTGTGGCGTGTCTTGCATCAGCTTCTTCGTCCTGGCCATCTTCCGGATTGTCCTGCTCCTCATGGTCTTCTGGCAATGGTGTGTTTGTCCGTACACAGTAGCTGTGCAAAATGCAACAAGCCAGTATGATTTTTCAGACCAGTTCAGGCCTGTACAGGAGTCTCCCCCCCAAAATGGCAATGCACCGGAACCTTGATTTAAGGACTCCAAAGGTCCATGCAACGTTGAGCCTTGTGCATTCCAGTGCAACATTTTAGACTCTCTGCACCTGTGTGTGGGTCACTTTGATGGGGGTCATCAGCCATGGTGAGAGTGCATATGGTTGATTACCTGAAACAGATAATGAAGGAAGAGATATATTCATTAGTATTTGTGCCTGCTGTGCTTGCAGAGTAGTTTTTTTGGTGTGTGTGCATTGTGCAACTTTGTAATTTCTGCTTTGTCACATGGTGGTTCAGATAATTAACCTGCATCACTGAAATTGACTTGCCATACTTAACGGCCTACACATCACCATGATGCCATTGGCCAAATCCTGTTTATTTCCTCCATGTTGTGACTTTCAGGATGTCTGGGTCACTCAAAAAAGATTTGGAGTTATTTACAGGCCCATTACACCAACAGGACATCACTTATGCACTGATATTTTATGGTGCACCCTTGGCGCATGGGCCTGGTGAAGCACCCACCTTGACTTTTGGCAGATTACTATGTTTGAACATCAGCAAGATACATCATTGGGAGTTATTGTGCTGAGGGTAGCTGAGAGCGAAAATACTTGGCTGCTAAACGTTTTACTCAGTGTGGGTTCTTTACATCCTCCTTGCCCCCAAGGTGGGTCAGTCTTTGAGTGACAGTAGCACTGCTAACTGGTGTACTTGACTTACTGGGACATGTGAAGACAACGGACATGTGTATTGATGTCCCTGGGCATTAGTTATCTTTGACTCTGCTTGTATGCATGTTGTGATAATGCCCATAGATATTGCCATGTGTGTTCCCACTGAATACACATTTATTTGGCTACATATGTGCATCAGATTGCTATACCTCACCAGGGGAGTCATATGGAGACACAACATGTTGTGAGATTTAGATTTCTATTGTTTGTATGCTCTTTCTATGCATTCTCCATTCTGACATGACAAAGACTAATGTTTAATCAACTTTGGTGATTGTTTGTGTGCAGTTGGGGCTTCCTTCATGCAGCAACACTTGAATTCCCATGAGGCAGGCACCCTTGCAGCATGGTGCATGGCTGACTGTGTTTTTGCATGTCAGCTAATTGTGCACCATCACCGAGGATAGCAGAGTGATCTTTTCTCTTGCTGTACATATGGTACTTGTATTTATTTCAGGGTGGATGTAGCCCAGCAGAAGCATATGTCTTGTGGCATGTGCTGCATTGATTAATTTCAATTTTGGTCTGAGGAGTTCTGCAAAATCTATATTCCGAGAGTGGCATAGTGGTTTGTGAGAGATTTGTGTATAGTAGTTGGACCTGTTAAAAGGTATATGGTATTACATTTGCTACATGTGCATTCTCACATATTTGAGCTACAGGATTGGGGACTTGATTGTGTGTTGTGTTCAGTTTGTACTTACGAACAAGCAGTCCATTTTCATATGTGTCATTCTTAAACCACTGGTTGATGATTGATTGGCGAAAGATGTAGGAGTCATGCACACACCCTGGAAACTTTGCAACTACTTTGATTAACAGGCACAGGTGGTCCACGATTGCCTGCACGTTCATTGAGTGTGTGTGCTTCCTCTTCCTGTATATCTGCACAGTGTCCGCAGGAGGCACAGGTTGCACATGGGTGCAGTCAATTGCCCACAACACATGAGGAAAATCAGCAATGGCATAGAAGTCTTGCTTGTTGTCAAGTTGTTCTTGCACAGTGTTTGTGAAGCGTAGATGCTGCGGCTTCAGGCTGATGATGGCATCTAACACAGTCGGGAGGAACCTGGAGAAGGATGACTGTGAGACTCCACCCACTCTGGCAGTGGTTGGTTGGAAGGTACCACAGGTCAACATTTGCAGCAAAAATGTATGACATTACAACACAAACATTTACAACGCATGCCTTTACAACGCAGTTTTTACATTGCAACATCCATTACAACATATGATTTTACAACGCATGCCATCACAACGCATTTTTAGAAAATACATTTACAACGCATTCCATTACAACGCATACCATTACAAAGCATATTACTTTTAGGGTAAGTGTTGGATAGTGTAGGGATAAAAATTACTATTCACAGTCCAGTGAGTGCAACAGTAGGGTAAGTGTTGGATAGTGTAGGGGTAAAAATTACTATTCCCACTCCAGTGAGTGCAACAGTAGGGTAAGTGTTGGATAGTGTAGGGGTAAAAATGACTATTCCCACTCCAGTGAGTGCAACAGTAGGATAAGTGTTGGATAGAGTAGGATTAAAAATTACTATTCCCCATTACTTACCTTATACTGCTTTGTAATGGCATGGGTTGTAGTGACAAGCGTTGTAATGACATGCATTGTAGTGACATGCGTTGTAATGGTTGCGTTATAATGGTACAAAAGGGGGTGGTGATGGACGGAGCATCTGAATCAATCAAACACTCACACCCAGTCAAAAGATCTGGGTTTAATCCATCACCGTTCTTTAGCCCACTCTGCCACCCCAGTTCAGACATGGCTATATGCAAATCAGTCTGACCCTGTGCCTCATGGGAACAGTCCAGCCCGAACTGCCAAGCCATGTCTTCCCTGGACCGGAAACAAGCTTCCGAGGACCGGTTTCTGGCATTCCAGCCGTCTTCAGCCCGGCTTGCTTGAATCCAGTGGCAAAGTGAGCAAGGGACTCACGTCTGAGCATACCCTGCCACACTTATGGCGGCCAAAAGCGGTACAAAAGGGGGTGGTGATGGACGGAGCATCTGAATCAATCAAACACTCACACCCAGTCAAAAGATCTGGGTTTAATCCATCACCATTCTTTAGCCCACTCTGCCACCCCAGTTCAGACATGGCTATATGCAAATCAGTCTGACCCTGTGCCTCATGGGAACAGTCCAGCCCGAACTGCCAAACCATGTCTTCCCTGGACTGGAAACAAGCTTCCGAGGACCGGTTTCTGGCATTCCAGCCGTCTTCAGCCCGGCTTGCTTGAATCCAGTGGCAAAGTGAGCAAGGGACTCACGTCTGAGCATACCCTGCCACACTTATGGCGGCCAAAAGTAGTACAAAAGGGGGTGGTGATGGACGGAGCATCTGAATCAATCAAATACTCACACCCAGTCAAAAGATCTGGGTTTAATCCATCACCGTTCTTTAGCCCACTCTGCCACCCCAGTTCAGACATGGCTATATGCAAATCAGTCTGACCCTGTGCCTCATGGGAACAGTCCAGCCCGAGCTGCCAAGCCATGTCTTCCCTGGACCGGAAACAAGCTTCCCGAGGACCGGTTTCTGGCATTCCAGCCGTCTTCAGCCCGGCTTGCTTGAATCCAGTGGCAAAGTGAGCAAGGGACTCACGTCTGAGCATACCCTGCCACACTTATGGCGGCCAAAAGCGGTACAAAAGGGGGTGGTGACGGACGGAGCATCTGAATCAATCAAACACTCACACCAGTCAAAAGATCTGGGTTTAATCCATCACCGTTCTTTAGCCCACTCTGCCACCCCAGTTCAGACATGGCTATATGCAAATCAGTCTGACCCTGTGCCTCATGGGAACAGTCCAGCCCGAACTGCCAAGCCATGTCTTCCCTGGACCGGAAACAAGCTTCCGAGGACCGGTTTATGGCATTCCAGCCGTCTTCAGCCCGGCTTGCTTGAATCCAGTGGCAAAGTGAGCAAGGGACTCACGTCTGAGCATACCCTGCCACACTTATGGCGGCCAAAAGGGGTACAAAAGGGGGTGGTGATGGACGGAGCATCTGAATCAATCAAACACTCACACCCAGTCAAAAGATCTGGGTTAAATCCATCACCGTTCTTTAGCCCACTCTGCCACCCCAGTTCAGACATGGCTATATGCAAAGCAGTCTGACCCTGTGCCTCATGGGAACAGTCCAGCCCGAACTGCCAAGCCATGTCTTCCCTGGACCGGAAACAAGCTTCCGAGGACCGGTTTCTGGCATTCCAGCCGTCTTCAGCCCGGCTTGCTTGAATCCAGTGGCAAAGTGAGCAAGGGACTCACGTCTGAGCATACCATGCCACACTTATGGCGGCCAAAAGTGGTACAAAAGGGGGTGGTGATGGACGGAGCATCTGAATCAATCAAACACTCACACCCAGTCAAAAGATCTGGGTTTAATCCATCACCGTTCTTTAGCCCACTCTGCCACCCCAGTTCAGACATGGCTATATGCAAATCAGTCAGACCCTGTGCCTCATGGGAACAGTCCAGCCCGAACTGCCAAGCCATGTCTTCCCTGGACCGGAAACAAGCTACCGAGGACCGGTTTCTGGCATTCCAGCCGTCTTCAGCCCGGCTTGCTTGAATCCAGTGGCAAAGTGAGCAAGGGACTCACGTCTGAGCATACCCTGCCACACTTATGGCGGCCAAAAGCGGTACAAAAGGGGGTGGTGATGGACGGAGCATCTGAATCAATCAAACACTCACACCCAGTCAAAAGATCTGCGTTATAATGGCATGGGATGTAAAGGATGTTGTGTTGTAATGACTGCATTGTAAAGGTAGTGCGCTGTAATGACTGCTTTGTAAAGGTTGCTTCCCGTGCAGCACTGCAAGTAGCTTTATCTGCGGAGGGATGTTTGTGCAGCGCTGGGATGGTGCCTGCAGCCTTGGCACTATCTGAGTGAGTAGGCATAGGTCCTTTTTAGCCTGTAGTGGGCTATCACATCCTCTGGCCGGAGGTCTATCAGGGTGATGCGTTGACAGTAGACCTGCTCTCCTCTGGGACGCTGCCTCTGTGGTGGTGCTGGTGGCGGTGGTAGTGGTGGTGCTCATCTTCTTGGAGCTCCAAGCTGCAAAAGTAGTATATGGCGTTGTTGAGAATGCCAATGAGGGTCTGCATTAGTCCCCCTTATATACAGGTGTATGTGCAAACAATTTTAGACCAGCTTTTTTCTGGTCTTAAAAACTCAAAATAAGAGGCCTTGCTCACCCTTTCCAGAAAGCTGCTCTGAACACAAAATACAGAAAGTATGGGAGCTGACAAATGTGCACCCCTGGGACAAAATCCTGGAGCCACCTCAGACCCCTTTCTGGTTAATGACCCTCTTTTCCAGCAGTGCTTGTTGACACTGAAAGTATGGCCACAGAAATGTTGACGCCATCAGCTAAAAAGCCAGTGCTGGCTAGAGGTGGCCAAGCCAGGCCAAGTTAGGCTCAAGGCAGATTTGGCCATAATGTCTTGCTCTGGCTTAACACTTGTCCCGTGATGACTGGTTAGCAAAAATAGAGACAAACCCAGTATCACTTCCACTGACATTTTTCACTGACACTGTTAGAAGCGGCTGTCTCTAGTTGGCAGAGGTATACACTTCTGACAAATAGGGACACACCTTTTCTAGTCAGGGCAAGGGGATCACACACTTAGATAACCCCTGCTCACCCCCTTGGTAGCTTGGCAAAGCACTGAGAAAAAACGTAGGGGGGAGAAGGAGGATAAACTAAACCAGGTCAGCCTCCTCATCAACGTTACAGAAAAATGAGAATCCAAAATATAGGATTCAGAGACCTAGTTTGTATGTTGGTCACTGAATAGACTATTCCAGTACAGACCAGTTGAGAAAGAAAAATTTCTTTCTAGTGTCCCCTCACTCACCGGGGTTTCCCCACGGTGACATGCTTCATCATTGGGGCCATCCCAGTTCTCTACGAAAAGGGGCGTGCTGCGACTAGCGAACTACGCAGGAGCACTTAAATCGTGAAAGACTATGTGTGGTGTGAAAGTGAGATAGTGACAGAGCGGGTGTATGTGGTGTTAAAAATACCGTGCTAGTGGGCCTCAACAATTTTATTAAGCTCCTAGTTAGGTATATTAAAAGGGGTTAGCACTGCATTTTAGCCTATAATTGGGGCTAAATCAGTGTATGGTCAACATGTTTCAAGCTCCCCAAGCTTTTCTTCAGGACCATACAGGGTCCAGCCCTGTATTCTCCACTCCTATATATACCTGTTGTGGTTTATATAACTATATACAATATATAACGCTGTTAACTATTAAAAACATGCGTGTGATACATACGATTTATGCTTTCTCGTTATGCCTGTAAAAGGAATCACAAAATTAGTGACAAAGTTTACCCTCCATGACAGAGGGTATCACACATTCCATTCACGACCTATTATCGAATATCGAGTGTCTCGTGTGCACCATATTGGTGCGTGCACGCTTTTCAGTCCAGTGCATGCAAAGATGGTGGTTGTGAATTCACACATGTAAACAACACAGGACTTGATATGACTATAGACAAGACACACATAACACATAAGTATTCATGGCGAAATAGATATTTACATGTAGCGGTGCTTAATAGCACTTCATGGTCTTAGGTGGGGGCAGGATCACCTCATGGAAACAATGCTGTTGGATGCAAGGTAAGAAATGGCGTTTTGAAATTATATTCGTTCATTTCCAGAAAACGATCGAAAACGGATTTCTCAAACGAGGATTTGAGAGATAAACCCTCTCCATTCATACCAGCATTTGTACTTACTTCTTTAATGGTGAAACCGCTCTGCGTTACCTACTAGTTCCCCTCCGGACCGCATACTAACGCTGGTCGGGCCGGGACTGGTTTTTTAAGATGTTCGTATTTCCGGGTTATTGTCTGTGTACTAGACCGCGTTTGCACGGCGGCCATCTTTGGAGTATGCCGTTTTGTTGAACAATAAAGATATTGACAAAGTCTGTGCTCAGAAGATGATGTTTGTCAGACGAGGGTCTCACGAAAATACTTGACGTTTTACTCCTATGTTTTGAAATAACACTATATGCATCACTGTATTCCATCCCTCGTTTGGGCAATAATTCAGATGTTGAAAGAAATAAAAATGAAAAATAAAAAATGAAGACGATTTCAAGTATTTTCAATTTTTAATTTTCATTTGTTAGTTGCAGTCAGGTTCTAATTACTCAAAACCATTATCGCAGACCTTTCTTGCAGGATGAATTTTTTGCTGGTTATCATAAGTTGCTTTTGGGTTAGAAACAAAAGACGAAATGTTTAGCATGGCACAGTAAAGAGCCCTTTGTAAAGAGAAGAGAGAACTGTGTTCTTTAGTTAGCACTCATTACTGGACTGGATCAGAATTTTGATGTTGATGTTTTCTAAGAGTGTGACAGATTTTAGTTCCAAATATTTATAGTTAGTTACCAAACGCCCCCCACGGAATATCATCATTCAATCCATGGGTATCCGTACGTAATTTGTAAACCCATCTTTGTTCTCGGTCGTGCAGTATCTTGTCAAGGTTTTCTTTGTTTTTCACAATTTCCAACACTACCCATGTCAGATCATTGGGTGTGTGATTATGTTCGATGAAATGATTGGTCATCCTGGTGGTGGCTCGTTTGCAGCGGATCGTACTTCTGTGTTCCACAATGCGGGTGCTTACCTTCCTCGTAGTCATGCCCACGTAATGTAAATTGCAGGTACAGGTAATTAAGTAGACTACCCCACTTGTGTTACAATTGGAAAAATTTTGTAATTCCCATTTGGTGTTATTATTGAAGACGACCGATTTCGTTATTGACGTCAAATGGCAAACACTGCAATTATTGCAGGGGTAATGTCCGATGGGTAATGGCTGTGATCTCACGGTGGTGATTGTTTGGGCAGGTCGAGTATGTACCAAATGATCCTTCAGATTCTTTCCCCGGCGGTGGCTAAACATAGGAGTTGGTATATGCAAACCACCACTATTAATCATTGGCCAATGTTTTTTTATTATTTTCGATACTTTATCTGATACTTGATTGAAAGTTGTGATACAGATGGGTCTTTTGTTCTCTGTTTGTGCTTTTTCTTTTGGTTCCAATAATGCATCTCTGTCATTATTACTTGCACGTTTCTTTGCATCCTTCACCAGCTTCGTTGGATACTTCCTGTTTTTCAATTTCTTGCATAGATCTTCAGCTTGATCAAAATAATCTTGTCTATTGCTGCAATTTCACCGCAGGACAATTTTTGAGACTGCGGAGAAATTGCAGCAATAGACAAGATTATTTTGATCAAGCTGAAGATCTATGCAAGAAATTGAAAAACAGGAAGTATCCAACGAAGCTGGTGAAGGATGCAAAGAAACGTGCAAGTAATAATGACAGAGATGCATTATTGGAACCAAAAGAAAAAGCACAAACAGAGAACAAAAGACCCATCTGTATCACAACTTTCAATCAAGTATCAGATAAAGTATCGAAAATAATAAAAAAACATTGGCCAATGATTAATAGTGGTGGTTTGCATATACCAACTCCTATGTTTAGCCACCGCCGGGGAAAGAATCTGAAGGATCATTTGGTACATACTCGACCTGCCCAAACAATCACCACCGTGAGATCACAGCCATTACCCATCGGACATTACCCCTGCAATAATTGCAGCGTTTGCCATTTGACGTCAATAACGAAATCGGTCGTCTTCAATAATAACACCAAATGGGAATTACGAAATTTTTCCAATTGTAACACAAGTGGGGTAGTCTACTTAATTACCTGTACCTGCAATTTACATTACGTGGGCATGACTACGAGGAAGGTAAGCACCCGCATTGTGGAACACAGAAGTACGATCCGCTGCAAACGAGCCACCACCAGGATGACCAATCATTTCATCGAACATAATCACACACCCAATGATCTGACATGGGTAGTGTTGGAAATTGTGAAAAACAAAGAAAACCTTGACAAGATACTGCACGACCGAGAACAAAGATGGGTTTACAAATTACGTACGGACACCCATGGATTGAATGATGATATTCCGTGGGGGGCGTTTGGTAACTAACTGTAAATATTTGGAACTAAAATCTGTCACACTCTTAGAAAACATCAACATAAAAATTCTGATCCAGTCCAGTAATGAGTGCTAACTAAAGAACACAGTTCTCTCTTCTCTTTACAAAGGGCTCTTTACTGTGCCATGCTAAACATTTCGTCTTTTGTTTCTAACCCAAAAGCAACTTATGATAACCAGCAAAAAATTCATCCTGCAAGAAAGGTCTGCGATAATGGTTTTGAGTAATTAGAACCTGACTGCAACTAACAAATGAAAATTAAAAATTGAAAATACTTGAAATCGTCTTCATTTTTTATTTTTCATTTTTATTTCTTTCAACATCTGAACTATTGCCCAAACGAGGGATGGAATACAGTGATGCATATAGTGTTATTAAAAAACATAGGAGTAAAACGTCAAGTATTTTCGTGAGACCCTCGTCTGACAAACACCATCTTCTGAGCACAGACTTTGTCAATATCTTTATTGTTCAACAAAACGGCATACTCCCAAGATGGCCGCCGTGCAAATGCGGTCTAGTACACAGACAATAACCCGGAAATACGAACATCTTAAAAAACCAGTCCCGGCCCGACCAGCGTTAGTATGCGGTCCGGAGGGGAACTAGCAGGTAACGCAGAGCGGTTTCACCATTAAAGAAGTAAGTACAAATGCTGGTATGAATGGAGAGGGTTTATCTCTCAAATCCTCATTTGAGAAATCCGTTTTCGATCGTTTTCTGGAAATGAACGAATATAATTTCAAAACGCCATTTCTTACCTTGCATCCAACAGCATTGTTTCCATGAGGTGATCCTGCCCCCACCTAAGACCATGAAGTGCTATTAAGCACCACTACATGTAAATATCTATTTCGCCATGAATACTTATGTGTTATGTGTGTCTTGTCTATAGTCATATCAAGTCCTGTGTTGTTTACATGTGTGAATTCACAACCACCATCTTTGCATGCACTGGACTGGAAAGCGTGCACGCACCAATATGGTGCACACGAGACACTCGATATTCGATAATAGGTTGTGAATGGAATGTGTGATACCCTCTGTCATGGAGGGTAAACTTTGTCACTAATTTTGTGATTCCTTTTACAGGCATAACGAGAAAGCATAAATCGTATGTATCACACGCATGTTTTTAATAGTTAACAGCGTTATATATTGTATATAGTTATATAAACCACAACAGGTATATATAGGAGTGGAGAATACAGGGCTGGACCCTGTATGGTCCTGAAGAAAAGCTTGGGGAGCTTGAAACATGTTGACCATACACTGATTTAGCCCCAATTATAGGCTAAAATGCAGTGCTAACCCCTTTTAATATACCTAACTAGGAGCTTCATAAAATTGTTGAGGCCCACTAGCACGGTATTTTTAACACCACATACACCCACTCTGTCACTATCTCACTTTCACACCACACATAGTCTTTCACGATTTAAGTGCTCCTGCGTAGTTCGCTTGTCGCAGCACGCCCCTTTTCGTAGAGAACTGGGATGGCCCCAATGATGAAGCATGTCACCGTGGGGAAACCCCGGTGAGTGAGGGGACACTAGAAAGAAATTTTTCTTTCTCAACTGGTCTGTACTGGAATAGTCTATTCAGTGACCAACATACAAACTAGGTCTCTGAATCCTATATTTTGGATTCTCATTTTTCTGTAGCTTGGCAAAGCAGACAGGCTTATCTCAGAGGCAGTGCGTTAAGCATTTATGACCACATACAGTAATAAAGTGAATACACTACAAATGGACACGACAAAGTAGTATTATAAAAATAAGGATGTTTATATAAGGCTTAGCACAAGACCAAATAACGACAAAAATATACCACAATCTTAATAAATACTCTTGGAAGGAAAAATAATAGTTCAAGTGTAGTTTCTTCTTAGCACAAAGTCTTTAGTAACAAAAGCAACTCTTCTTCTTTAAATCACAGTTCTTGGCAACAATGTAACCCCCACAGGAGTCACACGACGTCGAGGCAAAGTTAATCCAAAGGTTCGGCGTCGACCGCGAGGAGCGCTACGTCGAGCCCGGAGTCGCAACAGACCCCCTCAACACAGTACCTTGGAAAAGTGAAGCACACGATGATCAGCGGTGTCGAGATGTCCGGCGTCGCGTCTTCGGCGTCGATCGGGCCTCGGAGTCGGGGCGATCTGCAGCGGCGTCGACAGATGTCAGGCAGGAGCAGCGCACACGAAGTGAAGCAGGATACGGCGTCGTCGTCGATGTCGATGATGATGTTGCAAGAGTGAGCAGCGCTCACGGCGTCGAGAGGGCTCGGTGTCGAGGTGTCGGCAGCGGCTTCGCTACTAGCGTCGATCGGGCCCGGCGGCCGGCGTCGAAGGTGCGGGACACGGGAGCTGCACTCACGATGTCGAGCTGGATTCGGCGGCATCCGACGGCGTCGAGATTGCTGGATTCTTCAGAGGTGCTGGATTTTCAGGTTCCAGCAACAAGCACATTTAGCAAATGATGAAGTCCTTTAACCCTGTGACTTCAACAGGAGGCTGGCCCTCTTCCAACCCTAGGAGATTTCCTTGGCAAAGCTTGAGAGTACACACTCAGTTCCTCTCTCCTGGTTCCTTGGCAAAAATAAAGAAGTAACTGCAGGATTCCCCCAACAAACAGCACACTGGCAGAAGGGGTAGGCAAGTCCTTGGATCAGCAGGCTTCTTGTCCTTGGTTCAGGTTTCCTTGTCAGAAGTGATCTAAATTCTCAGTTCAGGGGTCCTTCTCTTATACCCCTTTTCTGCTTTGATCCCTTTGTCCATGCAGGGGAATTTCCCCCCATCCTGGGTTTGTTGTGGGTGTTGCCAGGCCGAGGCACCTGGCCTATTCACTGTGCAGGGCAGAGTCTTCAGCCGCCCAGCAGGAAGTGGAGCCAGCATTGTCCCTGGCAGGGGCAGGGCCATCAGTCGCCCAGTAGGAGGTGGGGCCAGGATCGTCCCTGGCAGGCACAGAGCCATCAGTCGCCTGGCAGGAGGTGGAGCCAGCATTGTGTCAGGCAGGGCAGGCTATCAGGAGCTACTCTTCCCCTACTCTCAATGCAAATGCCCCACTCACCCCACACTGACTCATTCAGACTTCAGGAGCCACCCAGCTCCTGTCACACGCACACCAAACCAGCAGAGACCAGTAGACAGTCAGACAAGAAAATAGCCACTTTCTAAAAGTGCTATTTTCAAACACAGAGTCTAAAAACCATCCACCCAAACGGATGCGTTATTAAACCCTGAGTTCAGGGATACCAAACTCGACATTGCACCCTGCTCCCCGAGCCCGCTAGGATTATAGTATTAGTAATCCTGGCAGCCCATTCTAACTTATGGAGAGCAGGTTACCTTACAATAGTGAAAAACGAATATGGCTGTAATTCACTATTAGGACATGCAAACCTCATCAGGCTTGCCCTACCTTATGCTTACAATGCACCCTGCCCTTGGGCCTACCACAGGGGTGACTAACATGAAGTTAAGGGAAGGTTTAGGGACTGGCAAGTAGGTGTACTTGCGCAGCCCGCGTGACAGTCAGACTGCACGTAGGTCTAGCAATGGCAGACCTTTAGACATATTTTACTAGGCTGCTTCTGTGGGTGGCACAACACATGCTGCAAGCCCACTAGCAGCATTTGTATTTACAAGCCGTGGCACTCCTGGTGCACTCTACTAGGGACTGACAGTAAACCAAATAAGCCAAACATGGAATCCAATCAATATCAATTTCACATAGGGAGCACTTGCACTGTGGCACTGATCAGCAGTGGCACAGTGCCCAAAGCAACATTCCAGCAAAAACATCGTACACAGAGGAGGCAAACAGAAAAAATGGAGGAGAGACTCATGCCAATGATGCCAGGTCTAACACGTGTCCCCTCCAGCTGAAATGTGGGGAGAACTACCCTTACCCTAGGGAGTCCTCATCACTAAGGCGGAAAAATCTGGACAGACCATCAGCATTGGCGTGATCTGTACAAGGCGGTGTTCCACCGTGAAGTCCATCCCCTGTAGGGAAAGGACCACCTCAACAGCTTTGGATTCTCACCCCTCATCTGCATCAACCACCTGAGGGGCCTGTGGTCTGTCTGAACCCGGAAGTGAGTCCCAAACAGGTAGGGTCTTAGCTTCTTCAGCGCCCAGACCACAGCAAATGCTTCTCCCTCTATCGCACTCCACCTCCGTTCCCTGGGAAGTAACCTCCGACTGATGAAGGCTACAGGTAAGTCTCGGCCCTCTTCATTCACCTGAGCTAGAACAGCCCCCATGCCATGCTCTGAAGCGTCCGTCTGGACAACAAATTCTTTAGAAAAGTCGGGTGCCTGGACTATAGGTGCTGTGCACATTGCAGTTTTCAGGGTGTCAAAGGCCGTCTGAGAGGCGTCAGTCCAGATCACAAGTCTTGGCTGCTTCCTGGAAGTCAGCGAAGTCAAGGGGTGCACAATGTTACCATAATCCTTGACAAACCTCCTGTAGTAACCCGTGAGACCTAAGAAGGCTCTCACCTGAGTCTGGGTTTTGGGTGGTGCCCAAGCCAGGATGGTATCAATCTTGGGTTGCAGGGGGGCCTCCTTGCCGCTCCCTACTTGGTGTCCCGAGTACACCACTGAACCCTGCCCATCTGGCACTTACTGGCTGTGATTGTGAGGCCTGCTCTGCGCAGGGCCAACAACACTTCCTGGAGGTGGCGCAAGTGTTCCTCCCAGCTGGCGCTGAACACTGCTATGTCGTCCAGGTAGGCGGCACTGAAATCCTCCAGTCCAGCCAATACCTGGTTGACCAACCTCTGGAAGGTGGCAGGGGCATTCTTCATCCCAAAGGGCATAACCCGGAACTGGTAGTGCCCATCTGGTGTGGAGAATGCTGACCTTTCCTTTGCCCCATCAGTCAAGGCGATCTGCCAGTACCCAGATGTTAGATCAAACGTACTAAGGTACCGGGCAGCCCCTAACCGATCTATGAGCTCATCAGCTCTGGGGATGGGGTGCGCGTCAGTCTTGGTGACTGAATTGAGTCCTCGGTAATCCACACAGAACCGCAGTTCTGGTGAAGCACCAGGTGCTGCAGCCTTCGGGACCAAGACCACTGGGCTGGCCCAAGGACTGCTAGAGGACTCAACCACCCCTAAGGCAAACATTTTGGAGATCTCTTTGATGTATGCTCTGACCTTGTGATTCACAGGAGTGCTGTCCCCGGTGTCCACATCATGGACACACCACTGAGTGACAACAGGAATCAAGGAGAACAGATCAGGGAATTGTCCCAACAGTTGGCGACAATCTTGCTGCTGCTCAGGGGTCAGTGTGTCAGAGAGGACAACACCATCCACTGACCCATCTTGCTCTTTTGCATACAGGAGGTCAGGAAGAGGCTTACTCTCCTCCTCCATTCCAGCATCTGTAGCTAGGAGCATGCCCACTTCGGACCTTTCTAAGTGGGGCTTTAAACGGTTGACATGCAGGACCCGCAAGGGGTTCCTGGGAGACTTCAAGTCCACCATGTAGGTGACATCGCTCTTTTTCTCCACAACCTCAAACGGTCCAGTCCACCTGTCCTTGAGCGCACAAGGTTCCACAGGGGACATGACCCAAACTTTCTGACCAGGTTGAAGCTCCACCAAAGTGGCATTCCGGTCGTACCACCGCTTCATCTCTTCCTGGCTGGCCTCCAGATTTGCCTGAGCAAGATCTCTGAAGCGCCTAGTCTGGTTCCTAAAGGCCAGCATGTAACTGTATACATCCTGGGGAGGTTTCCTGGGAGATTGCTCCCAGCCTTCTTTGACCAGACTCAAAGGTCCTCTTACCGGGTGTCCATACAAAAGCTCAAAGGGGCTGAACCCTAGAGACTTCTGTGGCACCTCACGGTAAGCAAACAGCAGGCATGGCAAGAGGACGTCCCATTTACGCCTCATTGGTTCTTCAAGACCCATAATCATGCCTTTAAGGGTGCGGTTGAATCTCTCAACCAACCCATTACCTTGAGGGTGGTAAGGAGTGGTGAACTTGTAGGTTACCCCACACTCCTTCCACAGAAACTTCATATAATTGGAAATTAAGTTGGTGCCCCGGTCTGACACCACCTCTCTGGGGAACCCCATTCGGGAGAAAACACCCATCAGTGCCCGTCCCACCACAGGGGCCGTCACTGTTCTGAGAGGGATGGCTTCCGGGTACCGTGTGGCATGGTCCACCAAGACCAGGATGAACCTGTTGCCCATGGCTGTCTTGGGGTCCAGGGGCCCAACAATGTCAATCCCCACCCGGTCAAAGGGGGTACTGACGACGGGAAAAGGTTGGAGGGGAGCCTTCTGCTTCCGCCCGCTTTTCCCACTTGCCTGGCAAGTTTGACAGGTTTTGCAATGGATATCTGTATCCCTTCTCATCTGAGGCTAATAAAAATGGATGACAAGCCTGTCATAGGTCTTGTCCTGCCCCAGATGTCCAGCTAACGGAACGTCATGAGCCAAACCCAGTAGGAAGGCTCTGAAGCGCTGGGGTACCACCAGCACACGGGCTGACCCAGGCTCAGCAGCCTTAGGCTCGCTATACAGGAGATCGTTCTCCCAGTAGACCAAATGTGACCCTGACTGATCACCTGTTGTCTGGGCTGAGGCCTGCTGCCTCATACCCACAAGAGAAGGGCACACTTTTTGCTCAGCACAAAATTCTTCCCTGGAGGGACCACCATCCTGCTGCCAGTGGGTCAGCTCGGGCAGGTCTCCCAGTTCAGCAACTTGTTCCCCTGTGGGTTCCAGGGCATCCCCCTCAAGGTCTGCCTCCTCCTGGACCACGGGAACTATGGGGGCTGGTTTCCCGCGCCTCCTGCCTCTTCTCTTCACAGCTGGGTCCTGGGCCATATTTTCAGGCTCCGGGACCTCATCAACACCCTTACTTGCTGTCATCGATCGAGTGGTGGCACACACCCACTCTGGCACGCCCAACATTTTCAAATGGGTCTCCCTCTCCACCCTAGTCCAGGGGGAGTTCTCTAAATCATTGCCCAGGAGACAATCAACAGGCATGGCGGGCCTTACAGCAACCTGAAGAGTACCTGAAACCCCCCATTCAAAGGGAACCTGAGCTACCTCACACTCTCTCTGGGAGTTGTCAGCAGCTATCACGGGGTAGAATGCATGAGGGACCACCTGCTCTCTGGACACCAAGTTACACTTGACAGCTGTCACACTCGCTCCGGTGTCTCTGAGAGCTTCCACCCTATGGCCATTAATGGTCACCCACTGCCTATATTTCTTAGTGTTTCTAGGCAGAGGGGGTGGAGGGACCATTCTATGTCTCCTAAAGAGACCAGGGACATCTCTGCGGGACCCTCCCCACCAGGGGTAACCATCTCCTCCCCTCCCAGGGCTACACTCGCCAACTGACGGGGGGGTGCACGTGGTGGTGCATTAGAGTTCTTCAGGGGACACTGGGGATCATAAAAACGGTGTCCCACCTGCTTACAAGCGTAGCAGGTCATTGGGCCCCTATGAAGAGGTTTACCTGTCGGGGCCTCTGACTTCTTCACTGGGGGAGGCTGGGAACCCTTCCCTTGGTTCCCTTGGGGATTACTTTGGGGCCCTTTCTGGAACTCCCTCTGTTTACCCTTGTCCCCCCCACTCTTCTGCTGGGGACCCTGCCCACCTTTGGCTGAGTCTCCCACTGGACCCTTGTGGACCCTGGTACTGACCCAGCGGTCCGCCTCCTCAGCAAGTTTTCTAGGGTTAGATATCTTGCTATCAATAAGGTGCTGGCGCAGCTCTGGAAAACAGTTATTAGACAAGTGCTCCCAAGCAAACAAATCATAAAGAGCATCATAACTTTCCACTTTGCTGCCCTGTACCCAACCATCCATGGCTCTGCAAAAAAATGACACATATTCAACCCACGTAGTACCAGGCAATTTCTTACATTCTCTAAAGGCTTGTCTGTACTTTTCTGGGGATAGGCCATACCTTAACATTAAAGCATCTTTCATATGAGTGTAAGACATCCTATCCTCAACAGGCATCTCTAACAGGGTATCTCTCCCCTCATTCACAAAGCGACCCCACAACCCCGCTCCCCAATCCTTCTCAGGGACCCGGTGGGCCAACAATGCTAACTCATATGCTTTAAACCACTGGCCAATATCTTCATTCTTATGAAAATATTTTATCACATCTTTGGGAAAATAAAACCTACTTTCCGCAGGCACAGATGGGATGCTGCCACCAGAGGAATTCAATTCTAAATTCTTAGCTTTGAGCTCCATTTCCCTCGCCATTTTCTCACACTCAAAAGCTAACCTTTCTCTTTCAAAATCTAACCTTTTGGTCTCCATTTCAGCTTCTCTCCTGCTTCTTGCATTCTCTAACTCAAACTGCCCTCCTAACTTAAGTTTTGCCATTTCTAGCTGGTGCTCTCGTTCCTTTGCACTGTCTTCCAATTCTTCAGGAGAAAGACCCTTGGAGGAAACACTGCTACCGGGAGAGGCCCCAGGCCCATTGACGGGCTCTGCCTCTTCCCTTTCCTCTGGCGGTACCACCACCACATCAGAGGGATCTCTGGCCTCTAACCAGGCCTCCAATGCTTTGAGAAATTCTTCCTTATATTTGAGGCCTGTGGTAGGAACTTTAAACTGCTTGCAAAATATTTCCAGCTGCTTTTTCTTGTAATCCTTTAGCAAATTTTTATCAAATTCCTCCACAACAACAGGGGTAGTGACTCCGGCATCACTCATGGTCAAAACTGGCAGTGTCAAAAATCAAGCCCCGGGAAAGCGGAGAACAAAAATAGAATATCCTACCAAAATAGATTGTGGCTGCGCTATGGTCTGCTTTCACTATGTAGCGCACACTAATCACTGCACATGGGTCATAAATGCAAAGTTCAAATCCTCACCGCTGACCCACCAATGTTAGAAGCGGCTGTCTCTAGTTGGCAGAGGTATACACTTCTGACAAATAGGGACATACCTTTTCTAGTCAGGGCAAGGGGATCACACACTTAGATAACCCCTGCTCACCCCCTTGGTAGCTTGGCAAAGCAGACAGGCTTATCTCAGAGGCAGTGCGTTAAGCATTTATGACCACATACAGTAATAAAGTGAATACACTACAAATGGACACGACACAGTAGTATTATAAAAATAAGGATGTTTATATAAGGCTTAGCACAAGACCAAATAACGACAAAAATATACCACCATCTTAATAAATACTCTTGGAAGGAAAAATAATAGTTCAAGTGTAGTTTCTTCTTAGCACAAAGTCTTTAGTAACAAAAGCAACTCTTCTTCTTTAAATCACAGTTCTTGGCAACAATGTAACCCCCACAGGAGTCACACGACGTCGAGGCAAAGTTAATCCAAAGGTTCGGCGTCGACCACGAGGAGCGCTACGTCGAGCCCGGAGTCGCAACAGACCCCCACAACACAGTACCTTGGAAAAGTGAAGCACACGATGATCAGCGGCGTCGAGATGTCCGGCGTCGCGTCTTCGGCGTCGATCGGGCCTCGGAGTCGGGGCGATCTGCAGCGGCGTCGACAGATGTCAGGCAGGAGCAGCGCACACGAAGTGAAGCAGGATACGGCGTCGTCGTCGATGTCGATGATGATGTTGCAAGAGTGAGCAGCGCTCACGGCGTCGAGAGGGCTCGGTGTCGAGGCGTCGGCAGCGGCTTCGCTACTAGCGTCGATCGGGCCCGGCGGCCGGCGTCGAAGGTGCGGGACACGGGAGCTGCACTCACGATCTCGAGCTGGATTCGGCGGCATCCGACGGCGTCGAGATTGCTGGATTCTTCAGAGGTGCTGTATTTTCAGGTTCCAGCAACAAGCACTTTTAGCAAATGATGAAGTCCTTTAACTCTGTGACTTCAACAGGAGGCTGGCACTCTTCCAACCCTTGGAGATTTCCTTGGCAAAGCTTGAGAGTACACACTCAGTTCCTCTCTCCTGGTTCCTTGGCAAAAATAAAGAAGTAACTGCAGGATTCCCCCAACAAACAGCACACTGGCAGAAGGGGTAGGCAAGTCCTTGGATCAGCAGGCTTCTTGTCCTTGGTTCAGGTTTCCTTGTCAGAAGTGATCTAAATTCTCAGTTCAGGGGTCCTTCTCTTATACCCCTTTTCTGCTTTGATCCCTTTGTCCATGCAGGGGAATTTCCCCCCATCCTGGGTTTGTTGTGGGTGTTGCCAGGCCGAGGCACCTGGCCTATTCACTGTGCAGAGCAGAGTCTTCAGCCACCCAGCAGGAAGTGGAGCCAGCATTGTCACTGGCAGTGGCAGGGCCATCAGTCGCCCGGTAGGAGGTGGGGCCAGGATCGTCGTTGGCAGGCACAGAGCCATCAGTCGCCTGGCAGGACTTGGAGCCAGCATTGTGTCAGGCAGGGCAGGCTATCAGGAGCTACTCTTCCCCTACTCTCAATGCAAATGCCCCACTCACCCCACACTGACTCATTCAGACCTCTGGAGCCACCCAGCTCCTGTCACACGCACACCAAACCAGCAGAGACCAGTAGACAGTCAGACAAGAAAATAGCCACTTTCTAAAAGTGCTATTTTCAAACACAGAGTCTAAAAACCATCCACCCAAACGGATGCGTTATTAAACCCTGAGTTCAGGGATACCAAACTCGACATTGCACCCTGCTCCCCGAGCCCGCTAGGATTATAGTATTAATAATCCTGGCAGCCCATTCTAACTTATGGAGAGCAGGTTACCTTACAATAGTGAAAAACGAATATGGCTGTAATTCACTATTAGGACATGCAAACCTCATCAGGCTTGCCCTACCTTATGCTTACAATGCACCCTGCCCTTGGGCCTACCATAGGGGTGACTAACATGAAGTTAAGGGAAGGTTTAGGGACTGGCAAGTAGGTGTACTTGCGCAGCCCGCGTGACAGTCAGACTGCACGTAGGTCTAGCAATGGCAGACCTTTAGACATATTTTACTAGGCTGCTTCTGTGGGTGGCACAACACATGCTGCAAGCCCACTAGCAGCATTTGTATTTACAAGCCCTGGCACTCCTGGTGCACTCTACTAGGGACTGACAGTAAACCAAATAAGCCAAACATGGAATCCAATCAATATCAATTTCACATAGGGAGCACTTGCACTGTGGCACTGATCAGCAGTGGCACAGTGCCCAAAGCAACATTCCAGCAAAAACATCGTACACAGAGGAGGCAAACAGAAAAAATGGAGGAGAGACTCATGCCAATGATGCCAGGTCTAACACGTGTCCCCTCCAGCTGAAATGTGGGGAGAACTACCCTTACCCTAGGGAGTCCTCATCACTAAGGCGGAAAAATCTGGACAGACCATCAGCATTGGCGTGATCTGTACCAGGGCGGTGTTCCACCGTGAAGTCCATCCCCTGTAGGGAAAGGACCACCTCAACAGCTTTGGATTCTCACCCCTCATCTGCATCAACCACCTGAGGGGCCTGTGGTCTGTCTGAACCCGGAAGTGAGTCCCAAACAGGTAGGGTCTTAGCTTCTTCAGCGCCCAGACCACAGCAAATGCTTCTCGCTCTATCGCACTCCACCTCCGTTCCCTGGGAAGTAACCTCCGACTGATGAAGGCTACAGGTAAGTCTCGGCCCTCTTCATTCACCTGAGCTAGAACAGCCCCCATGCCATGCTCTGAAGCGTCCGTCTGGACAACAAATTCTTTAGAAAAGTCGGGTGCCTGGACTATAGGTGCTGTGCACATTGCAGTTTTCAGGGTGTCAAAGGCCGTCTGAGAGGCGTCAGTCCAGATCACAAGTCTTGGCTGCTTACAATGCACCCTGCCCTTGGGCCTACCATAGGGGTGACTAACATGAAGTTAAGGGAAGGTTTAGGGATTGGCAAGTAGGTGTACTTGCGCAGCCCGCGTGACAGTCAGACTGCACGTAGGTCTAGCAATGGCAGACCTTTAGACATATTTTACTAGGCTGCTTCTGTGGGTGGCACAACACGTGCTGCAAGCCCACTAGCAGCATTTGTATTTACAAGCCCTGGCACTCCTGGTGCACTCTACTAGGGACTGACAGTAAACCAAATAAGCCAAACATGGAATCCAATCAATATCAATTTCACATAGGGAGCACTTGCACTGTGGCACTGATCAGCAGTGGCACAGTGCCCAAAGCAACATTCCAGCAAAAACATCGTACATAGAGGAGGCAAACAGAAAAAATGGAGGAGAGACTCATGTCAATGATGCCAGGTCTAACAGACACTTAATTTAGTTTTAAAATACACAAAATATTGATACACAACTGAGCGGACCTCTCTAACAAATGCTTTTGTGCTGTGTATCTTCAGTCAGCTAGGAGAAATTGTAATTATGTTTTCAGAATTTGATTGATTTCCAAATTTCGTGTTACACACAATTCATTATATTTTTCTAAATTTTGCATTTAATTGTGCATAATTTTGTTGAATCCCAGAGGCTTGTTAGTATAGACAATGCCTCACTGAGAGACATTTTGTACTCAAACCAGTCTCCTCTCAGTCAGCATATGTAAGGGCACACTCGCATGAAAAAGTCACACAATTTACCAACGAAACACATTTCACTGTAACAGCCTAATTCCACAAAACATTTATGGAATTTTGTGAAAAAGTTACATGTTTTCACACACATCCCTGGTCTGCAGCCAGAGCTGCAATGTATGTGTCTCACTGAAAGACATGCAAGAGGACAGCAGCCGTGGAGAGATGGGATATCGTTTTTTTTCTTTCGTTTGATAATTTAATTAATTGTAGTCCTTGAGGTGCCGACCACTCTCTCTTTACCATTTTATAAGTCTGGAAATGAAACTGATATTACCATCAAAAAATAACCTCTTCTTGTCATTTGCGCTTAACTTTGTATTTTTTTGTTCAAGAAATACATTGTAACTTTATATATATATATGCATATCATGTGTGCTTGAATTAGCATGTGATGCTTCAGTTTCATGAAAATAAGGTACTAATTTAGGTCATGAAGTCATTCAGGGACAGAGCAGGAAGTGTTCATCCAGTGGCTGATCAGGTCATCTGTTTTCAAATCGCAGCTTCCACACTTAACCAAACTGTGTGATTCTACACAAATTACTTTACTTCCCTGTGCCTCATTTTGAAGGAGGAAGTATGACATATCAGAGCACCTTGACTCAGTTCACTTCTGCATGGTTTACTACACAATAATCTCAACCAACGCAAAAGGTACATCGTAGAAGAAGGGATGGCTTTTAATTTTCACATCCTATCTGAACCCTAGGATCAAATGGTGAATCATCTTTTCTGGATGAGGAAGTGTTAGGGATTGCCTCTTTTTGTATGATCACCCCAAAAGTTTGAGACTGATGCTGCAGATTTTTAGACTCTGGGAGTGCACTGATGCCAGCTAACCATACCTCAGTGCCAGTACCCTGACCCTAGAACTATATGGGATATTTTCAGACAGTTTTTATTGCATTTCAACATAGCATACATTACCATCACATTTCCATCATCACATATATTTATGAATACATTGCTGATAACATCCCAACTTCCCGCTGCCCCAGACTGCTCTTTGTTTGTATATACCAAAGATATCAGTAGGTCAAGAAAAGCGGTAAACTGTCTAGAACTATGTGTTTGATTTAGGGAACAGTCACGAAGTCCATATTGAAATGATACGTGGTGACCATCAAAAGCAACATCACGCGGGAACTACAATTCCCAGCATGATTAGCAACCGTCACGCAATATCACGTGATGACGTCATTCACACGCGACCCTGAAGCACGCAAACAGGAGAGACAAAAATCCTGCTTCCTGTCCGGTCGGGTACCTCCCTCCATGACAGCCTAGACGGACGTCCGGAGTACCGACGGACAGGTAAGCAGGGCGGGGTGCGAGGCTTAACTTCAGAGACTCTCAGGGATAGACGCACTATAGTGTTCCAGGCTTGTATCCTTTAGTCTTGAGATATAGGGCGTTTTTTTTATGTTTGTTAGCCGCCTTTGTCCACTTCCAGCCAGTGGCGGCTGGTGACATTTGAAAGTGGTGGGGCAGAAACTCGTCAGCATACTGCACCGTAGCGAGCGAGCGTAGCGTGCGAGCCCGAACCCCCTAAGGAGGGTTCGGGGGGTATTCCCCCCGAGAAAGTTTTGAAAAATTAGTGGAAAAATGGTGCATTTTCAAGAAAATTTGAGGAAGCAGGAAGGTTAATAAAGCAATTGTGAAAGTGCAGGTATTACATTATTAAAGAGCTGTCATATAACATAGGTAGCTGCTTATTCAGTATAACCACAGAGCTTTATAACAGACTTCAAGATACAATGCTGAGAACCTCACAGATTGTTTTTATTTAAACTGCAAACAAAAGAACCAACTAAACAGGTCACAAACTATCACCATTCAACATATTTACTTTTTGTATCTAAATTCAGCACGTCTGTCTTTAAGCGCAGCAAATTTTTCAATTACTTGAATGTTAAAGTCAGCAATATTTTGAACAAGCTCGCTCTCTATAGAGAGCATTGCTAATGCATTGAGTCTTTCCTGAAGCATGGTGTTCCTCAGGAATGTCTTAATCCTATTTAAGGTGGAAAAAGATCGTTCTGCCTCTGAGGTGGTCATAGGAGTGGTAATTACTATTTTTAGTAAAGCTACTGTCTCTGTAAATGTCTTTTCCATATGAAGTTCATGAATTAAAGACAGCAAAGACCTGGCATTTGTGGCCTTCTGGTACACAGGCATTGAGTACATTACTGTCAACTCACTTTTCAGGTCCTCTTGGTTGAGCATCGGATAAGCTTCCACAGCCGCATGCAGAGCATGCTCAGGGAAGGATTCATTATATTTGGCAAAGTATGTACTTTCCAATAATGCGGCACTCTCCAAATGTTTTGTGAAAGCAAAACGGTCTTGTGCATGTACAATTACAATATCACATATCTCTTTTGCCCTTTGTACCCGAGTGGTGATGTTTGTCCTGTGGTTTGAAAAAATTGAACCGGCTGGCAGTTGGCTGTCTAAATTGTCAACCTCATCTCTTACTTTGTTTATGCTTGCGACAAAGTCCGTGGTACATCTTTTCACAAAGACAGTATCTATGTCTCGTCCTTGTAACTGATTGTATAAACTCTCGACATTTAACATTATCTTATCAAATAAAAATAGAAAGAACTGAAACTCTCTATCTTTTAGTGTTCTAGCAAAGCCACGGGCTTCACTGTGACTTTTGAAATCAAAGGTTTCATTGGTTTCTATGGCTTGAAAACATTTCACAAGGTCCTCCCTATATTGAAATATTAGTTGGACTGTACGTATGTTATAGTTCCAACGAGTTGAGGCTCCCCTCGGAACCCTTTTGTCCACAATCTCCTGAAGTGCTTCCATTCTTTTTGGGGAACGTGAGAAGAATGCTGCCATGCCTCCTATATCCTGAAAGAAAATTCGTGTCTCTCGGATCTTCGATACTGCCTGTTGCATGATAAGATTAAGTTGGTGGGCATGACAGTGCACATAATGAGCATACGGGTAGACATCTCTAATTCTTTTCTGTACGCCACCATGGCTTCCACTCATTACGGACGCACCATCATAGCTTTGTGCAAAAAGTTTTTTTCTTTGATGCACCTCTGGGAAAATAACGTTGAGTTGATGCAGTATAGCAGCAGTAATGGTTTCTGCAGTGGAGTTTTTTAAATGAGTGAAACCATAGAACCGCTCCACAACATTATAGCCTTTGTCCAGGTACCGAAAGACTAATACGGACTGCGTTTGTGTGGCCACATCAGTGGTGTCATCAGCCTGAATAGCCACAAAGTCTGTGTTTTGCAACTCTTGGACAATATGGCTTCTCATAATTTCTAGCATACACTCCAGGAGTTCATTTTGTATCGTTTTAGAGGTGCCCTTAAAGACTGTAGCACTTGCTAAATGTGATTCCATTTCCTTGTCTATGCTTGCTACTAAATCTACAAGATTTCTCTAACACATCGGGGTCAGACAATGAGAGCAACACTAGTGACCCAGATCAGGGAGGACAACAAAGAGGAGGACAGAATAGAGGCAACAGGCCTTTTTTATCCAGGCGAGGGAATCCCCAGGGACGCTGGAAACCCAGATACCAGTCGCGGCACAGGGGCAACCCACAACAATACAACCAGCACTATCCCCCGCCTCCCAACCACCAATATCCAGGCCCTCTGATGCATGCCTATCCCCCTCCACCTCAGAACTACCAGGAAGCTCCAGCAATGTACTCCAACCCCAACCAATTCCTAGTGACGCGCCATGCTCAATATTGGCGCGACTAGAAGAAATACCTATCTTTAACTTAAGCAGCAAGTCCCTCACCCCGGCAACCGAAAAGCTGTTAACCAAAGGGCTCTCTTTTGTCCCCCACTGTAATATTAACAGATTTGAACTTTTCAAAGATCTCATGACCTTCTTTAGGAAGATCAGACTCCAAAACTTCTTTGAAGCTAATACCACAGAAGTAGAAAACACCACCAATCTATCAGGTCTAAAACCAGCATCCACTTTTTTACCAACTCTAGAACAAGTATCACCGGAAATTGCCACATTTGAACATGTAGTATACAACAAACTCACAGCTGCCACTAAATATATACCCCCTCCCAGTTTCAACATCTCGTATGAGGAACATCAAGCCCTTGCAGAATTAAAAACAGACAAAGACATTACGATCAAATGTTGCGATAAAGGGGGAGGCATAGTGGTGATAGACACTAACCAGTATATATTGAACATGGAGAAACTACTACACAATACCAACCACTATATTCCAATTCAAAAAGACCCCACTAAAAGAGTCCAATCTGCGATTTTGTCTTTAACAACTAAGGCCCTTGACAACAATGTGATCTGTGATAAGGAGTGGCACTTTCTTAATGTTCGCCAACCCAAAATGGCAGCAATCTATGGAGTCCCAAAGATACACAAAAACAGCTATGACCCACCGTACAGACCGATAGTCTCCACTATCGGATCCATTACCGAACCTCTATCAAAATACATTGATACCATCTTAAGGCCCCATATACCAAAAACTCCATCCCACGTCAAGGACACGAGAGATATCATCAACATCGTGGAATCTCTCACCTTTGACCCTGACAGACAGTGGCTAGCCACTATGGATATAGAGGCTCTGTACTCAAACATTCCGCAACCAGGAGCCATTAAAGCTGTCTCCTGGTTCATTGACGCCTATCAAATTGACTGCCCGAAAGATTTTATCCTAGATTGCTTAAAAATAGTCCTATCAGAAAATACATTTGACTTTAATGGCTCTCTCTACCAACAAACCATGGGCGTCAGCATGGGTGCTTCATGCGCGCCCACCGTAGCCAATATTTATATGGCTGAATTTGAGTCTAAATTCATTTACAATGAAATTGCCCCCTTTAGCGAGTCCATTTCATCATGGGCTCGCTATATTGATGATATTTTTTTTATCTGGACCTCAGATACAGAACCACTATCCACCTTTGTGTCATGGCTCAATTTGTGTGATAAAAACATGCACTTCACTGTTGCATCGAGTCAGACGCGTGTTGAGTTCCTAGATATCAATATCATCAGTAAGAACAACCGCCTCAGTGTAGACCTGTATGTGAAGCCAACCGCCCGCAACACGCTACTACACTATACCAGCTATCACCCCAAAACCCAGAAGTCTAGCATCCCCTTCAGTCAGTTCCTCCGGGTTCGAAGGAACTGCTCTTCTGTCACGGACTTTGACAGAAGAGCAACTGATATGAAACTTAAATTCATATCTCGTGGATACCCCAAGCGTCTAGTACGAGAATCATACAAAAGAGCAAGGTTCTTCGACAGACAGCACCTGTTAACACCCCAAATCAAAGAACCACAATCCAAAATGGTCTTTGCAACCAGGCACTCCACTATGAATGCGAAGCTTCAACACATTATATTTACAAACTGGCACATCCTGAACGCAACAAAACCCAAAGAAAGTCAACTCCCCAAGCCTATGTTTGCATATAGGAAAAACAAAAATCTAAAAGATCTGGTAGTAAGATCAAGAATGGAACCTAACAAAACAGCTCTCACACAACGAACGCTCACTGGTTTGAGCCCAGCTATAGGCAACTACAAGTGCCGAGAATGTACTGCGTGTGATTTTGCGATTGAAACCAAAGAGCTTAATTTTGACAACTGCAGTATTCGCTCTCGAACCCTTACTAACTGCAAAACCACCAATGTGGTTTATCTTCTACTTTGCCCATGCAATAATGGCTACGTGGGCGAAACAGCAAGGATGATGTCTACACGCCTATCAGAACACAGATCAGCCATCCGTACGGGTAAAACACAGGCTCCCCTAGTCAAACACTACCAGGAGGCCAAACACAATTCCAACGACATCCGTTGGTTCATCTTGGAAAAAATCCATAAAACATCTGGTGCACTTAGCACACAGGTGCGTAAATGTCGCGAAGTATACTGGATTTTCACCTTAGACACTTATCTAAAGGGCATGAATAACGAAATACCATGGGACCAAGTATTGAAATATAACTATGGTTAAATATAAAAATGTGGCCCTACATTCCACCAGTCCGGGCAATTTTTGACTCTCACTCTCACTTAGACATTTTATGTTTCTGTTCACTGGTCTCTTTCTTTTTAAAAAAATACCCCCTACCAAAAAATCCTCTCGTAAATTTGGAAAAACTGATAAGAATCACATTTACCATGATGTACCGAGAGGTTTACTTCACCCGCTCCAATATGTCTGCCAGTTTTCGATTCTGTAAAAGGATGCCATCAAATATAGTCCGTCATCGACTTCTAGGCCATTTATCATTAAGCACCGAGAGGTTCATTTCACCCTCTCAACATGTCTGCCAACTTTCGGCATCTCTACATGACGCTATTAAATACAGTTCGTCATCGACTTCTAGGCCATTTATCATTAAGCAACGAGAGGTCCATTTCACCCTTCCAACATGTCCGCCAGTTTTCGGCATCTCTGCATGACGCTATTAAACATAGTCCGTCATCGACCTCTAGGCCGCTCTAGACGCGCCCACCATGGTAATTGACCTCAAGGGTTTAAATACAGTTGGCGCCATCTAGCCTTTTCGAACCCTGGCTCTACATGTTTAGACGCCGGCAGACCCCCCGATCGGAAAGCGAAGAAGAGACAACCATCAGGTAAGATCTGCGCCCGAGTAAATAGCGTTCATACACGCTTCGCAAGATACAACCCGACAATAACCGTTGGCTGTATATCTCTTTTTTTGCCGTACAGAGTGTCCTCGCACCGCCATTAACATGACGGCAACCGTCGGCTAAACCCTAGAAGCCCATAGACCCCCAGTGTAAACACATTGGACGCAGGCTAAAGGTAATTAATTGTAAATAAATATCCGTTCTCTACCATCCATGTCTAACAATACGCCACTCTAAAACGCTGTCATTGCTTGTACCCTTTCTGGCAAATAGATAGTCAGCGCTACGAGAAACGTCCAGAGATCCCGACCTAGAGCACCTATGAACCTAACCGACAGGTATTTATTGGGCCCCTATTATCATGACCATTAGTACACACACCCCCCCTATGGATAACCATCACTAACAGCTTGCCATGAATGTCTCTTGACATTTAGGTTAACTGCACAACATTTCTCCCGCGCCAGGAGCACGTAACCTAGCAACTGTACAAGACCATCTCTACAGGTAATACTCCTACCCTGTTCCGCCCATTAAGTCTTATGATATTAGTGTGACCTACATAATTCCTCCCTATGTCCCTCTCATTTAATAGTTCAAAGTTCGAAGCTTGCACTCAGTTAGCAGGACACCGAGTGAAAGAGAAATAAAACAAGCAAAACAAACTACAATACAGGTATTCTTCCATCCCGTTATTCCCCTGTTATAATCCTTGAATATTGATCCTTTTGAACTACTAAATGTCGCACTTTAATTATGTCCCCTTGCAGCGCCCACGTCTTAAAGATAAACCACTCATAGGTCAAGATCTCTTTATCCTTCTGTGAGAACCGGCACCATCTATTTACCCAGGTACAACCACTGCCCCCCATATGTCCTCTACTGATCTGTCATCTCACCTTCCCTCTACCTCCCGTTTTTCTTTTTGTTCCCAATCCTTTTCCTTGACCTCCCGTCATCACTCACACTTTTCCAATCCTTCACCATCCCTTCCTCCCTCCCATCTCTCATGGCTATCTGCACAACATTTCCACATTACACCTATCTGTAGTGAGCATTCAGATCCTTAAATATTGTTTAGCTAATCATCCCATGTGTCCTCCCCTATTCCATCGCCCCCGCATTGAAGCTTGTTGCATAGAAATACAACAATATCAGAAATGTACCAGTCTAAATGGGCACCAAACTGTATATAACTGTAAATAATAGGACAGGTTCAAGAATTTTCATAGATTTTATTGTCATGTTTTGTATCACTGTATAAATGTATCACAAGATTTCTCTCTGTATTTTAACATGTAAATATTAAGGACAATTCACGGACATTGACAAGCACTGCTATTGTTTATATTTTTCTATATGTATAGGTCCATTTGGATACTCACATGGCTCCCTGATGAAGGCCCCCAGCCGAAACGCGCGTAGATGTCATACTTAGCCATGTTTTTATGTACAGTGTGCTGAAACAATCTTCCACACACCCTCCAAGCTCAAATTAATTATCTTGAAATGTGTATAGGATGCAATGATAAGTATATATATGTAGATTGACAGTCACATGTATAGTGGAGGCATGCACACAACAATTACCTGTAATAAATTAATGATGCTTTTTATCAGAATAACATTTGAATAAAATAAAATAAAAGCCATATTTTTGTATCATACACTCTGTTCTTCAAGAGTTCTTGCTGTCATTTGTCCGTCTTTGCCCTCTATTTGTAACCAGTTCCTAATTACTTTCCTCCCAAATACTATACCTATCCCGAATTAGGAACTCTAGTCGGGGATACCCCTTCTTCCTTACACATACTAAATCTACAAGACCCATGAATATTCCAGGATTTGTGGACCCTTCCGATTCATCATGGCCTCGCAATGCCAGTTCGAAAGCACCACAGAAACGAATGCAATCAATTATTTTTGATAGTATGTGTCTATTTCTATCAACTGTTTGATTGTGTTTCTGTATTGTTTGTCGATATGCATCGCTGATGTGCTGCTCAATCGGTGCGTCTCCTAACATTCCCAGTCTCGTCACGTTTTCCATATGCTTTTTTGAGTGTGCATGCTTCTTTATTTTTTCAGACAGATGCTTCAAGCCCAACACGCCTTCTTTTGTCCAAGGAAAGTCACCATTAAACAGCAAGCAGGGGAAGCAGAACAGTCTGTTTTTTGAAGGGCACCCTGTAAGCCAATCAGCTTTTGTGTACCAGGTTTTTGAAAATGTACGATTGTAACATTTTCCTCTGTCCTTGGTAACTTGTTGGAGTTGAAGGTCAGGCCGATGAGGTCCTAACCTCTTTATCTGTAGTTTATCTTCCAGTGGGCGTGCATGGAATGACCGTGTAATTAACTGTTGTACCGTATTCATCTTGCCGATGCTGTCCGTACCAATATGAAAGAAGCCTGTCAATAGTCAAAGTACAACGTATAAGATTTGGTGCAATAATATCAAATGTCAGTACAAATACATATATCTTGTGCATGACAGCAAGTGATATAGCTCCAACAGCTCATTTTAATGGCCAGCCAGGGGTGGCATAATACATGCTCCAGCCCCTGGTAGGCCTTGGGTGCACCTATGCCCTAGGTACCTATGGTACACTATACAGGGACTCACAAGAGTGACCCAATACCCAATTGGCAAATGCACCTAAAATACATTGTGTGAATTTAGAGAGAGAACAGCTGTGCTGTGGGTCTGATTAGCAGGCCCACAGCCTTTGTAAGTCATAAACCAGTAAAGCAAAAAGCAAAGAAATGGGGTGACCATAGGAAAGCAGACCCTACTCTCCTACATAACGCTCCCCTTTGGACAACACGATAGGGAAAAAAATACAGCCTGACTGCCTGCTTCCTCTGTGTGCCATAGTGTCACTGAAACAGACACAGTTTGAATTGAGGGCCTTTAACAAGGCAAGGATAGATAGTGCATTTAACAACCGTTATTGCCCAAAGCACAGGGCTAAGGGCAGGCTCAGTATTACTAAATTCCATCCAGTCAGGGTACAATGTTCAGAATGTGCACCCACCCCAACCACCATGTAGAGTGAGTGACCACAAACATAGCCCTATCTCCAAGCTACAAAAAAGTATCATCAGTTTCCTTACCTTGATGAAAGAGCAGCAAGGAGGTTGGGCCTCTTGTTCTTTCTCCAAAAATTGCCCAAAAAGTTGGGTAAAGGTTCAGGTTGTCAGGCTTTACCAGGTGCTGGAAATAAAAATATAACAACTTATTTTTGAGACATTAGGTTAATCAAACAAAGACTGGGGGGGGGGGACATAACAGTACAATTTTAACCTTGCAGTTTTCAATAGTTCACTGTTGTATGTTAGGATTTTTACTTACGAACTGCAAGTGACAAAATGATTTAACTGAGAAATGCAGTGACTCACTGACCTATTTACAGCATTTTGTGATCTGCATCAGGTACATGTTCTTTGCAGCAGGCGCATTAACCTTATCCGCTACCTTTCCATGAGTCAAAACTTTCATTACACAAAACTCTGATCTCTCTCTAGGAAAAAAATTAACAATATCCTTGGTGCAACAACAAGTGTTGCATGGCTAAACATTTATAAGGTCCCAAAGGCGCGACCTGTAGGCTATGCCAATGAAAATACTGGCTGACAAATTCGAATAGCGGCTGCCCAAATCTATTTACAAGCCACACGTAATAGTGCTGGAAAATTCAAATGCTTTAGACGGTGGGCGAAAACATTGTTTATAGGATGTGGCCTTGCCCTAACAATGGACCACACAATTACTACTGACATATAAAAATAACTATAACAATTAACACTGCAGGCGAATATAAATATTGCAAATCCAAATGTGTTAACACGATACAGTTGATGCGCATTAAAATTCCACAGACCAAAAAGGAACTGTTTACTAGACCTTAAGAAGTGTTGGTCAGAACAAATTTTATTAAATCAGAATTTTGTAGTGTTGAAAACAGTTCCTTTCTGCGCGCCTTAAATGACACAGAAAGCATTGTAAATTACAATTTTTAAAATGCTTTCTGTGTCATTTAAGGTGCGCAGAAAGGATTTGTAAATGATAAAAGCGGAAAAATTTGCTGCTGCTGGCTAGTACTGTGTTTTTCTGATTCGAAAGTGCGTCATGGCTTCTAAAACCCATCCCTGGGCAGTGCAGTGGGGCATCTCGAGGCGATTTCAGCCTGTTATCAATCCGCATGAGATAGCCTCCCCACCTTTCCTCCCCAATCCCCTCCACCGAGATAGAGGACAGATACGGCAAAGCCTTCTGAGACACCAACAGGCCACATAAATACTCTATGATGCTAATAAATGAAGAGCCTGCTATATTAGAACAATCGCGAGATGTTTATCATGGCAGACTTCTCACAAGAAACTAACATAATAGCAATACATTCTCAGCCTTAAGTCCACAACTGAAAAAATCGGACATTTAATTCGCTTGTGCCAGTAACAAGAACCCATGTCACCCATACAGCAAAATCAATTAGAATTCAATCCACTGAACCCAATGAAGGAATGGGTCAGACAGTGACTACACTTTGGACTGCCAAAGAATGACCACAGAAAAGCGAGAATCCTAAGCATAATATTACAGACGAGTCTAAAACCCAGCTTTACTGTACGTACTAATCTACCGGCCTCCAGTGAATACTCCCATCATATGAAATATACCAAAGATTAGAAAGTATTGCATAAATAATGTACACTTAACATACCAGGAGTAATTGAATCAACACAATAAATGGAGGGCAGCCACTGGTAACAGCTAGAGTTCTGATATTGGTGGGTTGGTTGTATATGGCATGGCACTCCACTCACAACACACCTACTAATAGAGCATACTGCAGGTGCTCTCACATTAAATATTTTTCATCAGTGCTGAGAAGTGCAGGTGCTCTCCAGTTAACTGTATTGATGCACTGCTGAGAAGGGCAGGTGCTCTCCCATTAAATGTATTTCAGCACTGATGAGAAGTGCAAGCACTCTTTATTCTGAGAAGTACAACTTGTACTACAAGTACTCTTTCTTTCAAATTAAAGAAGTGCGGGTACCTAGTACTGGACAGCACCTGCCCACTTAAAGCACTGCACATATCAGTCCGAGGACTATGGCTTAATGATGACAGCACGCTAGTGTATTTAGCCATTTTAGAGCATGTGTTTCTTTAGCCAAAAAAAAAAAATCACAGAACCATATAGTCTGTACGATTTACCCAGTAAGAAGTCGCGTGTGAAGGGGGTGAGAGGAATCGCGTGCATGTGTAATCTTTAGTGATGGGTTTTCTTCAAAGATTATGGCTAAAGCCTCCACTAGCTAGATGGTGTGCATGCAACGGCATTCTTCCCCTCCATCTCATTGCTTCATTCACAATGCAGCCTCTCAAGGATTGTCTGATGGTGCAAAAATGTGTCAGGGTGGCGAATACTTGCGTTTCTAAATGTCCATATCAAGCCTTGGCGTGGATCCACTAAAGGGTTCCTTCTCAGATTCCAAATTCTAGCTGACTAAATAAAAAAAAATAGTATCTACTGCACCTCACTGCTGGCATATAAGGGTTCAAATATATAGAAAAATGCTGAATTTGAGGTGATTCCATTTAAATCTGGGACCTGGTAACTGACAGAGGGAGGCAAATCGTTGCAAAAATATTTGGAACCCTGAGGGAATTTCGTTCGGCCAAAAATGTGCAAATATCATTGGCAAAGACAATAAATCTGGCATTCTTTACAGTATATGTATTCCTTGTTGCAATGGGTGCATGTTCTTCAGGGATATTGGTGGATGTAAAAAAATAAAACCCACAGAGACAAGCCCTCTGCACACAGACAATACCCAGCTTAATATAGATGCAGGTAGACGTATGCCATAACACAACACACACGTGGGCATGGGGTGGATGATGTACTGAAAGCTGTGTATTTATACACAATGAAAAGATGGGTCGATACAGTACTTAATATGAGCCGGTGGATGCCAGCTGGGGTCACCTGCACTCATTTTTGGGGGCAAGCACTTATTTATACGAGGGCAAAAGCAGACACAACGGAAAAGAAGATGAAGAGAAGACTGAGAAACCGTCAGAAAGGGAGAAAGCAGAAATCTACAAGAGTGGGATAAAGGATAGGAAGTGACTGGTGGTGGATTAAAGAGGCATCAGGTGGATTTAGGACTATGCAGCTTTGGTACTCAACACACCAACATTCAGTTGCACCGGCCGCGGGCTCCTGAGCAGAACCTTGGCCACTGACACTTGCTGTTTTAAAAGTTAGGCACAGGGTGGATACAAAGGAGGGTGGCTACAAGAATGGGTGCCATTCCATAGCAGGATGGATGCAAGTACTGCCTGGTCGATAGATACGTGCTAGAGAGATTAATGCTTGGCTATACGTAGATGGAAATGTACCTGGGTAGGATGGATGGATGTATAGGTGCGGGTACTTGTGTGTGGAGGAGTGCACTAATATTCAGATAGAAGAATAACTATGCCTCTGATGGCAAGTCCGAGTACAAGGGTGGATGCACTGATGACTTGGTGGGTAAGTGGGCGCAGAAAAGAATGCACAGGTGTTGTTGCATGCAATTAGTACAAGCTATCCGATTACAGAGATCTTATGATGTCATTATCATTTATGAAATTAGTGATGTCACAGGGGTTGCCAGTGCTTCCTGTTGTCTTCTGGCGCGTCATATGTGAGGTCACCACTATGTTGCATTTATGGGGTTACAGTGACATAAATTAAATCAACGAGCACATTTAAGTGGTTGTGGAGGCAACCAAAACATTCCCTCAACTGAAGATTTTTCAAGGAATTTCTGGGGTGTTTTGTTGCTGTAAAATAGAGTGTGCATTACAATAATGGTATAACCATAACACCGATAGCTGAAGTTTGTACTTCGTCAAGTAGTCTGCAACAATGACTGTAGTTATGTAATGTAGGGTCCATTAGTCCGTAGGAAAAGTATTTTGGGAAGTTTGTCATTTCGGCCCTGTTTTGATTCATACGCTGTTTGTAAGCTTGTAATTGGAGAGTTACATTAAGAGATAGAGGAAATCAAAGTTATGAGGAGTTCCAAAAGTTGGAGTATCAGGTCAGAATCCGATTGGGAACTCCGAAGGATTAATAATATTAACAATTATAATTCATATAGCACCTTTGAACATTAACCTACCCATTTTCAATTAAAAAGTGTGAAAATTACACTCTGGCTTGTAAAAAGATAGCTGGAATGTGGCAGTACCTACCCCTGCCTCCTTCCTTTTCCATCGCACCAACATACTTAAGAACACGCTGCCACCACCGTAGCCACATTTCATTTGTATCAGTGTCAATTGTATTAATTTAAAGAAAATGGCAATTCCAAATTATTGAAGGGCAGAAATTTCCTTCAAATTGTGCAATTTAACACCAAGAAAACAAGAGATTAAAAAACAATACGTTATCTAGCGCAGACCTGCAGATCTCTTAATGAACAATTAGTATTTTATGAACAAGAATTCTAAATGTGATCTGACACTGTGATTGGCAAACAAACGCACAGGCTCACTTCCTGAACAGTATTCTAGGCCACTAGGCCTGTGGACTGATTGATCGAACTGGAAGCGATGCACTTTACGCCTTGCAGTCCGCAGACTGTAGGGGCGAATAAACAGGAGCTAAAATCCCTGGTGAGTTTACTTTGATATATGAGTTTGTTTACACCCTGACCTGTCCGACCTGTCGCACTGCAGTGCAGGCCCATTTCTCATTATGAGAAATGGGCCTGCACTGCAGTGCGACAGGTCGGACAGGTCAGGGTGTAAACAAACTCAAAACTGCATTAACAACAGAGTAGACAGTAATAACGTTACGTTACTTACATTATTACTGCCATACGATATACTGACGACGACGAGTCAGGGGGAGTCAGTCACACGCTCATCGACTACTCTCAGTACTGGTCTGGTCTGGAAGACTGGAAATCAGTTCTAGAACCTTCGACTGCGCGAAGTCACGTCACTGTCTGCAATGGCCAATCACCTCAACATGACTTGATATAGCCATATGTGATTGGCCAACTGCACAGAGCAGCAAACACCCACGTGCGGCACCATGATCCTGCTGTCTCAGCCAATCCTGGTGCAGGCTTAACAGCGCCACTGCGCCAAGCAGCGCCAGGATTGGGCTACGAGCAGGAGAAAATCTGCCCTGGTTGAGACCGGGGCCCCGGGTCCCTGCCATTGTCTCTCAGTGCTACAGGGGGAGGGGCGAGGTCTAATAGGTACTACGCATGCGCAGGCCAGTCTCAATTATGAGTACTCCTGCCTGTTGCATGCGTAGTCACCCCGACCCCGCTGCAGCTGCTTACGCTCTCTGGCTGCCTGGCCTGCCTGTGCGCTGTCACTCACAGTGACTCACTCTCTGCCGCAGCCCCGCCCGCCCACTTCCCATAGGCAATGCCCGATTCTGTCGGGCTCGTCCCGGCCCTGTAGCGCTAAGTCAGTGCGCTCGGATTTGGTTTGACAAAGTTGACTTTGAACTTTGTTTTACTTTTATTATGCATGTGTTGGCACCAGCGGCGGTCGTCCATGGCTAGTGGGGCAGCGCCCCAACGCCCCCAATGGACGCACCGCCACTGCTTCCAGCATACGACCTTTAGTAGATATGTGCACGCTAGAAGTGCGAGATTACAGAAAGGTGCAAGTTTGTAGTAACCATGAAAGACAGCGCGCACTATCTGAATCTAACATGGCGACATGAGATAGAGGTATAGCCAGGCACATTACGTATGACTCTATCTATACACACTACTTGTGACTATGCATAAACATTTTTTTGACCACTCTGTTACCACGGTAGATGTTGACATTCATAACCATTCTGCTACTGAAGCAGATGCTATAAATACAGTTACTGTATCCTTCCTCTTTTCATTTCCTCCTTCCTTTCCTTCCTCAGAGCGGTGCTCCGTTTCTACCTGCGCTGTAGCCAGGTGAGGTGGGGCTTATATTCCCCACAAATTGGGTGAGTGAAGATAAATAGATTCTTCCATTAGGTTTCAAACAAAATTGCAATTATATTCGTGGTCTACTATTTGAGACCCCCTGACCAATAACATGATTGGCTAATTATAACTAAACACATAAAATATGTGTAGTATAAACTGTCGACAATAATTATGTGTTTTATTTGTTTTTGTTTTCTTTAAATGTCTGTTCGTCCTGTTTCACGCTGTGACCTTCGTGATCTTCTGAGCAGGCGAATTTCAGGTGATACCATTTTCACTTATTTAGCTGTTCACATTATGCAGTAGCATTAAAATGAGGTCCTGATGAAGCAGGAGGAGATCTCGAGACTCCGTTTTGACCGCAGAAACATGTTGACCTTGATTTCATCTGAGTAGTTATTTGTTCAACACTACTTTGCACTGTTTTTACTGTTGGGTGTGGATAGGATACAATTAAAACACATTCTTCCACTTCCACAACCCAATCTTAAATCACTCACCTTTTATACACTATTACTTTATCATACTTTTTGCACTGCTAGTCAGTTTGCCCTCCTTATGCCACACAAATTAATCTATCACATTGGAGATTTTTTCCACTTGATTAGGTTACAGTTCACCTAATCCCCAAGTGGCTGAACATCACTTCCTTCGGCTGAAGGATCCCAAATGATGTAGGGCAGCACAGGATGGGTATCTGATGGGAATTATTTGATGGTCACCACGTATCATTTCAATATGGACTTCGTGACTGTTCCCTAAATCAAACACATAGTTCTAGACAGTTTACCGCTTTTCTTGACCTACTGATATCTTTGGTATATACATGGTATTGGGGATGATATTACTGTATGGTCATTAAATATTCCCCGTTGACCCTCTTCATTGTTATTTGCTCTTTGTTTGTGCCAGTAAAATACGCTTTACTCCTCATTGAATTGACCCTTTCTTCATCGAGGCCCAGCCCAAAATGCCAGTGCATATGTGTAATGCTCCTAACTGATATCATCTCAGTTCTTGCTCTGTCGAGCTGGGCAAGACCCAGCCTGTCATTCTCTCCTTGGGCATTTAGACATTTTGTTTATTCCAGTCTATGTTGTTCAACTCTTACACTTTCAAGGGGGCTCTGAGTCTGGGGGTCCCTTAGTGCACCCAGTATGCCGCCCATGCTCGAAGTTCATCTTAAAATATCTATATTGGCCATATATCCAATGCTCATGACATATTGGCATCTCTAGGTTCACTCAGTGTCATCACAGCATTGGTGTGGGGGGCAGGGGAGTTCATGTTTAAAATGATGTCAATGAAGTGGTTTAATCCAATGTATAGTACTGAAGTGAAACCCTGTGTTGGAGAATTAATTTAGTTGTCATTTGAAAGAGCTTTATCATATTTTTATGAGATGTTTGTTGTGTCTTTTATCTGACAAAACTATTGATGGCTCAGCTAGTACTTTGACTTTTAGGGAAAAGCCAGATCCTTGACTCAACTCCCTCTCTTAATAAGCTGGTTCGCTCTGCTATGGCTGGAGGTGTCACACATAAGAAAGGGAGAACAAAAAATAAGAAAGTGATGGGTGGAATTCACGAATTAATTTCAGCCACTGGTAATTATTCTGAACTGCATCCAGACCATTATTTTATTACACACTATACCACTCCGGACAGAAACCATGACTATTCTGATTTTCCAAGTGAAACCCATTACATTGGGCCACTTGGCAAGTGTGGGTTTAATGTGGACATCATCAGTGAAAGGTTCCCTCATGCAATTTTTATTTAAATTATATTGCATTCAATTCATCACTTTTTTTTTCAAGAAAATGCTGAAAAACTACAAAGGTGAAGAATGGAGTATGTTGCACGTGCACAACGTGTGACACAACTGGTAACAAAATGAGATTTCAGGGTACGGTATAGAAGTGCATGGCACAGCTGCTTGTCTGGGCATTGATTGGTGGAAGATACAATCAGAGGAGTGTGAGTAAAAGAGGGGTATCTGCTTAGGGTGAGTTGGAAAGTCAATTTCTCTGACTTGTCACATGGGCTGGTTTAACTAACAAACTGGAGAGCATTTATCACTTCTCCTCTCTTTGTTCTACACTCATAATTCGGCTGCAGACCAGTATCCTGTACCGTCAGAGGATGTGACGTTGATTGGGCACTTGTTCATGGGGACAGGTGAATTGCACATCCAGGGTATAGGGTTCAGAGTGGACGAAGGAGAATTCACAGAGAAGTTTGGAGAGAATGTCACTGGATCGAGTAACATGAATATGGACATAAGCAGCATTGTAGCATGGGCTATGTCAGTCAAAGAAGCAGCAGAACTAATCAGTAAGGATATTTCTGAAAATAAGTCAAAACAAGGTTGGAGGGGAGTTGTGTGAAACTGCAACACATGCAGCACACCAGCCATAATTGGATATCATGGGGCAATGAAATTGGCAAAAACAGTGAGCTTGTGCATCTATAATAATGGGAGAGAGACAATACAACTTGATACATGGATGAATGTTAAGTCGAAGGGAAAATCAGTGGTAAGTCAGTATGGACAATTAGTTTAGTGAGGAACAGTAAATAGTTTCGATTCCTCAATCATCTAGGGTCGAAGTTTGTTATTATTGTGAAAGCGGCTGAGGGTCATTGATGTATACTGAAGTTTTATTCCTTCGTCTTTCTTTTCTCCACCCTCCTTTGAGATGTGAGATGTACCTATCAGACCAGTTAAAACACACTCAAAAACACCAAACTCACACAGACACATAGAGGTAACTCTTTGCACAGTATACACTATTCTAGAATAACATATCACACCGAAAATAAATTACAGAAACACACCTTCCTGGAAAAAGCAAATACTCTTCTGAGATGCAAGAGCAAATAAAACATGAAATGTAAAGAGGAAAAACATTGCTCTTCCCAGGGTGAGAGGGGAAAGGGCCATATTATCAAGAACGGCGATAACATTATTACCGCTTTAGCTGCAGGAAACTGACGCTAAAGTTGCGATAAGGAGCTTGATAATATGCCCTTGAGAATTCCCATAGAAGCCTAGGTTCTGGTGTGAAGGACATCAAACCTGGGCTTCCATAGGAATTCACAAGGGCATATTATCAAGCCCCTTATCGCCGATTTAGCGGTTGTTTCCTGCCACTAAAGCGGCGATAATGTTATCGCCGTTCTTGATAATATGGCCTAAAGTCTGTTATCCCTGGCTGCGGCTGGTGCTGATGTTGATGCAACTGGTGGAGGCGGGCAGGACACTTACAATTAAGTCACTCCCGCAGCGACACAACTAGTACTGCTACAGACCAAAAGGCACATACAGAAGGACGTTCGCAGAAACTCCAACTAGAGGAACGTCAGGAACTTAACAATAAGCCATAAATGCAAAGGACCCAGAAACATTCAAATATAAGATGTCATCTCCCACAGGAAGCCAGACTTGGGGTATGAGATGAAATCAGGGGTGATCTTGCTATGAAGGCAGATCAGCAGGGTCCATGTGCAGTAAGTCGAAAGAGGAGGCACAAGCCCGTGTGGAACACCTATGCTCGGGCACTAGCTGCACTATACATCTCAGATGTCCCCACCATTTGCCAGATTCTGTCCCCCCTTTCACTCCACTATTAGACATCATGCACTGAAAAATCTTCAGGTGACTAGAGCTGGCTCCTGGATCCTGACTTCCTTCTCATGCATGTGCGCTCTTGTGCAGCCCAGGTGATGTGAGATGAAAGAATGGATTCGGTTAAGGACTGTACATACATGGACCAACCACTACCATCATGAGCAGGGAGGCCACTGCACAGGCATTCTCGCAGGTGTTGACAAAGAGCAACATACAGGAAGTGGAAGGGACCATGACAGAAGACATGCACCTGAAGCTGCTTCTGAGTTAGTCCCTCACTCACAGAGAATGGAAACAGCAGAGATAGCTCACCCATGCATCTATTAGGTATATTCACCAGTTAAAGCTTTAGAGGCAAACTGTGCTGTCGCCTAAGGCACAGAGTTAAGTGGAATGCCAAATTCAAGCATAACAAGGTAATTAAAAAAAATGGAAAACAAATATTAGCCTAGATTTACCCGTAGGTGTTTATGACAGGGGGCTAACTACATGTTTCTTCTAGGAAACCTGTTCCTGGTAGCTAGTGTTGTGCAATTCCCGGTTCAAGCACAAGGTAACAACAATGCAGGTTTCACTTGCCTTAGAGCATTTTTTAGTCTGATCACATTACTTCAAAATGAGTAAAAACCAATACAAGGCCACAGTGAGACCAAGAGGAATGTGAAAGTGCTCAAAAGTGTGCAAGCCACTGGTAAAGCATGACAGGGAATATTGTGCTCAGTTTTGTAGAACATATCAGAAATGTGTTCAGTTACGGAGTCTTCATTCATACCATGTCGAGATCTGGAGGTCTCAACTAAAATATAGAATCCAGTTCTAGAGCCAAGATCTGCTGAGTTGTGTCCAGTTATGAATGCCTCTTCTGGATTATTGTGACCGGTTGTGCAAGCCACAACTGTATCAAGTACCTGAAGTCACATGTGGACTGCTGTGGTATCAAGAACTGGATACATCTCGAGCATTGCTGCTACCTATGGCACCAGAATATTTCATATTGTGTCTAGTTATTGGCCATATCTGTTAAGTGTTGCATTTAATTCAGTTGTTATCAAACATCTGAATCCATATTTCACAAGAAGGCGGCACACCCCTGTGTTTCCCCTAGCGTTGGAGCTAAATCTAGCAGCCTAGCGCCAATGCAGGCCCCCTAGTGCAAGGGTGTCTGCATTAGGGGGAATGATTGTGTATGTGCAGGAATGTGTCCCTTCCTGTACATAAACAATCCAGAATGCCGATTTGAAATTCCTATGTGTGCTGCATTGTGCAGCACACATAGAAGTTGCAAATCATAATTTTTTGTAATGATTGCTTAGGTGCAAGAATGGACACCTTTCTGCACATACAAGTCATTCATGGTGATTTGCTGTTTCTATGTGTGCTGCACAATGCAGCACACATAGAAACAGCAAAAACGAGGAGAAATTAACCATTTCTCCTCGTTTCGCAATGTTAAGGCCAGGTTTTTCATGATCTTAATTTTGGTGCTGCCTCCCATTTACGCCACTCTTGTAAATAGGGGGCTGTTTCAAAATCAATGGGTAATGCGGTGGAATGCCCACCACAACACCCATTGCACACCCCTTTCAAGCTAAGTGTAGCGTGATAGGGGGCCTTATTTGCAAGGCGGCGTTAAGCCAGTTAAGAGGCTCAACATCGCCTTGTAAATAAGGCGAAGGTTTTATCGTCACAGGAACGTCATTAAAAGTGACGGTCCTGTGGCTATAGGGGCTTGTATATATGCCCCTTAGTGTCACCACTGGACTACTGCAACCTACTTTTAGAGTCCATTTTGAACATGCATTGCCAGTATCCATGAGCAGCACCGCAGAAAAGCATATTGGAATGATTTATCCATCCTTTAAATCGGTATGTATTACCCGTCTAAAGGAACAGTGGATATCTAATTGCTGTCAAATTTCAACAGCCTTCACACACAGCATGCAGAAACATAATGGTGTTTAAATTATTTACCCTAAGCTTTGTCTTGAGGATGGTCTCACATATTAAATATAATAGAGACCGAAACATTAATATCTCTCTGCTACTAGCATCCTCAATAATAAGACTGTGTTTGTCATCATAACAGTGATATTTTCACCAAAGGGCCTCTCACAGGGCTATCACTTCATGGCAAGAGTGGATCAACACTGATGTGCCCTTACCACTGACTGTCTTTTATATCAAATTGAGTTTATTTGGATTTTCCACTGAGATTGATACAGAGATGCAATACAGACACAATTGTCAGAATAAGCCCAGAGTTACAGAACTCACGTGTAGGTTACAGCTTAGTCACAAGGTCCATGGCTTAGAAAACTTATAATCATCACATTCTTAACTTGTTGCATGAAGTATCCTGCACCCGTCGTTTAAACCCCCCCTCCAGAGAGAGTAACTTGAAAAGGAAACTTAGCAAACCTAAAAAGGGAAAGAAAAGCCTACCAAAAACTGTGATGTCATGGTGCAAATGATTACGGGGATTCCTACTGTACTGCTGTGGGTTTTAGATATGGAACAGAATAAGCGCCCAAAGGCGTGGGGCGCAAGCCGTCAGTGGGAGCCCCTCCGACAGGTAGCTCACCAGCAGGGACCATATATATTCAAACCCTTTTCTGGCATCGTCCACTATGTCGGCCATGCGCTCCAATGCCCTACACAGCGTCGCGTGCCATTGCGTTAAAGATGGCCCCTCTTGTTTTTTTTTCCATGCTGCGGCCACTGTCATTTTTGCTGCCCCCAGACAAAGCCACATGACTGACCTATTGCTTTGTGTTTGGGGTTTCAGGGTTGGATCTCTCACCCCCAGCAAAGAATTTTCCCGGGACATAGGAATTGGGTACCCAAGAATGAGTTTAATTTGGGTTAACATTTCCTTCCAAAACGCCTGAATGGAGGTACAGTCCCAACAGATATGGCGAAAGTCGCCCAGCAGTCCGTATCCCCTCCAGCCCCTATCCGAGGTAGTGGGAAAGATCCTAAGTAGTTTCTGAGGATATAGGTACCAATCATATATAAGCTTAAAGTGTGCCTCCCTTAGGTACATCGAGCGATTACATTTCACTACATCTTTACTTAAATGCTCCCACTGCTTTTCCGCCAAACGGGTATCCAGAATTGCATCCCAAAAGCGTTTATAGCGCGGCGTCGACCTGGGGTTCAGGGCTTGTATGAGAGCATGTAGAAAGAAGATGCATCCCCTGGAGGTGAACCGCGATTAGGCGAATTTCTCTATCGGGAGGAAGTTCCTGGTGGCGGCCAGCCGCACCAGGGGTTGCTGCACCCAATGTTTAAGCTGTAGGTAATAATACTCTTCTTTGGCAGTCAGCGCAAATTGTTTCCTACATTCTTGAAAGGTGAGGAGCTCTCCTTTATCAAATAAGTGGGAAAGCACACAACAGCCTCCCTCCCTCAAAGTCTCAAATGGACCCTTTTGTAGTGCAGGGGGGAAAGCAGCATTAAAATATATGGGTGTGTAAGGGGAGGGGAAGGTGGTGAGCTGCAGCCTCCTAGTAAGGACATCCCATACCTGTGGTGTGGTAGATGTGGGAGTGCTAATGTAAGCGTTGGGCGGCCTATCATATTTAGGCTTCCATAATAGGTCCCAAATCGTGCAGCCGACTATCTGTCAGTCCATATGTAGCCAGTGCTTCTCTGATTCCCTCAGTGACCATTCTGTGATTACGCGTAATTGCGCAGCCCTGTAATACCCTTTAAAATCCCCTCCCTACGAGGTCGCATGAGCAGGCGGTGTGGCAGGCACGCCATTCTCCCCTGCCATATAAATGTAGTAAGCATTTGCCGCAGTTCCTGAAAGAGCCCTTCTTCCACTTGAATGGGCAACCCCTGAAAGAAGTAAAGCATACGGGGAAGTACATTCATCTTGATGGCATTGATCCTGCCCAGCTAGGAAATGTATGCAGCGCTCCATTTACCCAAGTCAGTTTTTAGCTGGCGTAGAAGGGAAGGGAAGTTGGCCTTGTAGGGATCTGAGATATAGGGGGTGAGCCTAACTCCCAGATAGGTAATCTCCTTAGGCGTGCAACTAAAGGGTAACAATCCCTCCACTCGCCGCCAATCCTCTTTGGATAGGGATGAGTAAAGTGGACTTGGCCAGATTAATCTTACACCCCGCCACCCGCTCAAACAGCATAAGCTCCTCTCGGATAGAGGTCAGTGATTCTGTCCTCCATCTATCCATCCATCCGCTGTGCATTAGACCATTTCAAATCGCACTCCTAAAAGTGTTAACCCATGAAACCTGTGGAATACCAAAATTATAGTCCCTTATGGAGACCAGACGAGAAAGCTTGTGGCATAGCACAAAAAATGCATAAAGACACTAATTTCCTATGATATAAAAAGCAAATTCAACTAGTCTGTGGCTAAAAGGTCACCCTTAAAATGTAGGAGGGGATAGGAGATACTACAGCAGTGCATGAGGCAGAATAATAGGTATTCCCATACAAAACGATACTGAAAAACACAAGGAAGTGTGCAATTGTGACATTGAAAACAGCTGCTAACCCCAGCGTGTCTGTACCTAATATACCACTATGTCAAAGGCTATGCCAGTAATTCATAATTTTTACAAACTAAGGGATATCAAATATTACAGTACCACACGGCCTGTTTTATTTGGTATATCTCACAAATACAAGAGGTTGTGGCCGTATTTATAAGAATAGTGAGAACCCCAGTGAAGGAGAAGTGACAGGATCTCTCTCCTTCTTCAGTTTCTTCTCCAAGTTTGCCTGTCATCTTCTGGACACAATAGTCCAGAAGTGGTCTCAAAAAATGAATTTAGTACTCCACTCTAGGATATTGCCTTCAGAATTGATAGTAACACCTAAGAGATAGCCAACAGAACTGGACACAATATGGTGGTAGCAGCATCTAGAATTTGAGACAATAAACAATGGTTGGTTCGTACTATGCGGATTTAGCCTAAAAAAAACTCTCCACAATATTTTAGATGTTACCTTAAGAACTAGACACAACACTTTTGATGAGGCCTTCCGAACTGGACACAATGCACCAGATTTAGTTTTAGAAATAGGCACAGGATCAAGAGGAGGCCTCCAAGTATGGTCACAATATAAATGTGGCCTTCACAATTGGACTCATGTCAGCTGTGTTCTACAGGAAATAGACTTTACATTACAACACGGCTTCAAGCAAGCGTTCTGTTTCATTGCCAGTTGCACACCGCTTGCTTTAACCACGCATATGGCTGAACCCCATATATGCGTGGTTAAGGCAGTCGGCGTTCTAGCTGCTGGCTCGCAGGGAGAGGCACTGGAAAGGAGGACCTGCATGAAGGATGGGGACGTGACGAGGTAAGTTGGACTGGGGCTGGGGCGGTAGGTATAATGGGATGGGGCTGGTTGTAGGGCCCAGGCTGGAGGGGCGAAGGAAGGTAGGTTTTAAGGTAGGGGTCAGAGTTTTAGGGCTCAGGGCAGTGGGGGCTGGAAGAGGCTATTTCCAAGGCAGTTTTTAGGGCTCAGGGCAAGGCGTACCACACATGCCCTTACCAAACATGCCTTTACCACGAGATTGCATGGTAAAGGTATGTGTGGTAAAGTAATGCATTGTTGAGACGCATTCGTGGTTCAGGCTGAGTGATAGAAGCACGTGGTGTTCACACATGCGTGCCTCTGTCCAACAACCATGTTCTACCAGTCTGAACACAATACCACATTAAATTCTTTGTCAGTGATTTGCATGACATGGATTGGTGCTATAACCTACCTCTCCTATTGATAATAAGCACCGATTCTTACATGCAGAGGCAATTAATGCATTGTGTACCAGAACACTGACATACTTCAAGCACTCGAATAAGCATATCCCACATAGGCCAATCCATAAACAACCCCTCCAACCATAAGCCCAGAAGCCCAATAAAAATTGGAGTATATCACAATTTTGCATTTATGCAGTGCTATATAAGCAACGCAAGTAGGCTACCCAGAATAGCACTTTGGGCCTCAGAAGGGATATGGAAGCACTGTATGTATGATTATATAATATGATATAATAAAATATCTAATTCTCCACACCACACATTCTTCTTGGTTTCTCCATTGCCATGTCATGCCATGTCATGTTTTGAATTCTAGCAAAATATGGAATGTAAAATTCTACAGGACATGTTAAATGTGCGCTGTAAACCTTGGTGGCGCTCGACTACCTGCCAGCAATTGGCCCTCTAGCCAAACCAAGCAGACAGTGCATCCACCAAAGCTCAGTTTACGGTCTAGGTTAAAGATGTCTTTTTAGTAAAGATGATTTTTAAATTGTGTGATTGAAAATGCCACTTTTAGGAAGTATGCAAAAGAAACACCACTAGACTACACCACTGGATTCAAGCTAGCCTTGCTGATGAAGGGTGATGCCCTGCAAACGGTCCCAGGATGCTTGTTTCCGGTCCAGGACCTGGCTTGGCAGTTCGGCTGGACTGTTCCCACAAGGAACAGGGTCAATAGTGATTTGCATATGGCTGGGTCCAAACTGGGGGGATTTGGTGAGCAAAGGAATGATGGATTAAACCCAGATCCTTGTGACTGGGGGTGAATGTTTACATTGTCCAGCATTCCGTCCATCAATTGTTTCTTTTACATATGTTGCCCTAAGTGGGATGGGTATGCCCCAACCTGGGTCCCGTGCTCACGACACCACTGGATTCAAGCTAGCCTGGCTGATGAAGGGTGATGTCCTGAAACCGGCCCCAGGATGCTGGTTTCCTTGTTTCCGGTCCAGGAAGGACCTAGCTTGGCAGTTCGGGCTGGACTGTTCACACAAGGAACAGGGTCAAGACTGATTTGCATATGGCTGGGTCCAAAGTGGGGTGGTGTGGTGAGGAAAAGAATGATGGATTAAACCCAGATCCTTGTGATTGGGGGGTGAATGTTTGCATTGTCCAGCATTCCGTCCATCAATTGTTTCTTTTGCATATGTCACCCTAAGTGGGAAGGGCATGCCGAGACGTGGGCCCTGTGCTCACTACACCACTGGATTCAAGCTAGCCTGGTTGATGAAGGGTGATGTCCTGAAACCGGTCCCAGGATGCTGGTTTCCTTGTTTCCGGTCCAGGAAGGACCTAGCTTGGCAGTTCGGGCTGGACTGTTCCCACAAGGAACAGGTTCAAAACTGATTTGCATATGGCTGGGTCCAAACTGGGGTGGTGTGGTGAGCAAAAGAATGATGGAGTAAACCCAGATCCTTGTGACTAGGGGTGAATGTTTGCATTGTCCAGCATTCAGTCCATCAATTGTTTCTTTTGCACTTTTAGAAAGTAAGCATTTTCTGGTTTAACCATTCTGTGTGCCTCTGCCTGTTTGTGGATTGACTGTCTGGTTTTGGAATGAACGGGGCTGGGGATGTTCATTTAATGTTGACAGCCACTGGGGGGAGGGGGGTTGAGGTATGCCTGCCACTTCCTGGATGACTCAGAGCTGAGCTGAAAGGGGCTTGCCTTCATTTAGAGTAGTGGGAGGAGATGTCCTTGCAGCTGAATAGGCAGTGTCTCCCTTGCACAATATTATCTCCACCCCCTGTGGTCATACTGCACCAGTGAGGACTGAACTGGTTTGGACTGGGCTCAGAGACCCCTGCACAAAGTTAACAAATACATTTTGGGGTATAAGTATTACACCTACAACCCCAGAAATGTAGATTACTTTTGGACCTGAGCAGAAAAGCTATGAGGATGAGTACTGCCCCTTTGCTGTGTACTTTGTGGGGTTGGCCTGTAGTTGCTGTTTCTGCCAAGGAGAGGACAAAGACTGGAACTTTGCTTTGAACCTGCTTGAAGAAGAACTCCAAGAGCCGGTGTGTGCTGGCCTCCTGCTCTGAAGTCTCAAGGACTCAAAGACTTCACCCCCAGCTCTCCTGAAATCTGCTGCTGAGAGTTATGGCCTGCCAAGATATGCCTGTTCCAGTTCTGGGCCTCTGGAGGTTGTTCCTCCAGTTGGGAGCTAGAAGACACCTAAAGAATTGAAGAAATCAACACCGCTCTTCTTGCAGCTGTTTTTCTGACGCAGCACCAATTTGCGAAAAGAATCCCCATGCATCGCTGCAGTCGCTGCTGAACTGATGCAATGCCTGTCGCAGCTGCAAGAACCATTGCATCAAGGGATCGTGGCTGAAGAAACCGACGCAGCGCTGCTTAATGCCACCGCATCGATTGCCGACGCATCCCGGATTTCCACGCATCGTACCTGTGCGGCAAGTTTTCCTGACATATCACTCGCTGACCAGAATTGTCTTGGAGTCGACGCATCACTTCCCCCTACAGACCAGATTCGATGCATCACCTCTCCTGCATGCAGAAGAACTGTCGCATCACCTCCTCGTGGTCTCAGGAACTGACGCATCTCTTTGTTTCTCAACGCTTCCCATCTCTGCAGCTGTATGGCCTTGTGAATTTTGATGCATCGACATGTAATTTGTGAGAAATCACACATCCATATTTTCCTATGGACCAGTTGCTTGAAACCTTTTTAAAGTCATATTCTTATTACATGTATGTTGATTTGTGTTATTTTGGTCTTGTTGAGTTGAGATAAAGATACTTTATTTTTCCTAAACTGGTGTGGTGTCCATTTGTGGTGTTATCACTGTATTACTCTGTGTTTTGAGAACAAATACTTTACACATTGTCTGTGAGATAAGTATGTCTGCTCGTGCCAAGCTATCCAAGGTCTGAGCAGGGGTTATCTAAAGTGTGTATCCCCTTACCCTGACTAGAAGCAAGGGTCCTTATTTGGGCAAAGGTACCTACCTCTGCCAACTATAGACCCCCTTTACTAACAATGGGTAACTAGTTGTGCTAGAACATCTAAGGTTTCAGCCCGATACAGCATGGCGTGTGGGTCAGGTACAAGGACCACACGCTTGTCTCGATGGAAAAGTTACCACCCGATGTCAACAGTCTTCTGTGGAACCAGGGAGGTGAATGGCATTGAGAGGAGGGGTTCTGCATCAATGGAGTCTGTGTCAAGAAGGAGTCTTAGCAAAATCATTGGTTTAGTTGAGAAAAGTTTGGGTAAGAGAAGTTTGAGTCTTCGCACCTTGGAGTTCTTAGGCGTCCATTGGTTTCTTGTCAGTGGTGGTGTTAAATGAGCTGTGGGATGGATTCAAAGTGACCTCAGTGTTGGCAGAGTCTGACTTGAAGCGGAGGATGTAGACTGTGCTAAGCTGAAGTCAGGCTCACTGGCGATGAACCCTCAGCAGGTTGATTGGCAAGTTTGTCTCATTTCATGGATGGTCTCCAGGCAAATATTTTGTGGAACATTTCTAAGTCCCCAGGCTTTAGGTTTAAGAAGCTGTAGTACACTCTGACGGTGACCAAGGTTCCAGGACCGCCAGAACAGTAATTGGGTGTCAGGACTCACTCTACAGAAGGTACCAGCCGGCCCCAAGACAGATCCAGTTGTAACAGGTTAGCTGGAGTCTTCCAGGAAGGTGGGATTTTTGCAGTTTTTGTCCCCAAGAGCATTACAGAAGGTCCACCAACTGACCATTTGAGTCCTCTTCTTAGCCCTGGATAAAAATGGGAGCTGGTCGATACCTTAGAGTTCTCCTCATAAGTCTCAACAGCAGGTGAAGTTCTTCTTCTGTCTCCCATAGGTCCAGTAGTGTTCTGAAGAATGTGTCCACGGGTGCCACATTTATACCTGCCACTATCTTGTGGGTATGGGTGACTCCTGGCTATTCTTAACTCACAGGGAAAGGTTCCCTGCGGCAATGTTCCCACGTTTGCAGCAGTTTCTGCCCCACACAGCACTTCTTTACCCAAACCAACATAACAGAATCTTTCTTCCCTGCGCAGAGCTCCTTTTGCCCACTCATGGTGTGACTATGGAAATGGGTGACTCCTCCCTCAGGTCACTCTAACTCAGATCTGGGACAACTTCCCCTCCCATTGGGTTTGGTATCAGCCTGACTAGAAAGACAAGAGGAAAACAGGCCCAGGTGTGAGCTACATCTGCCTGTGACAGAGTAGGGTCCATTCAAAGCTAATGAAGGGGCTGGTCAGAGCACTCAGGCCATCCTACACAAGGAAAAAGACACCACCAACAATCGAGTCCTTTGTCCACTGTCTAGGAGCAGCCCACATCTCACTCCAGGGGAGACATCATGCATCAGGTGACCACTGGACACTGGTAGTAAAGCCTTTTGGTGTTGGTCAGAAACAGATAACTTTCTGAAAGTGTCTGTTGCATTATAATAATAATATAAAAACCCACTTTACTATTACATTGTGTTTTTAAAAATAACTTGTAAAATGAGTCCTTGAACCATTTTTATAGCTATTTTTCAAATAGATTTAGCGCTTATTACATGGAATAGGGTAAACCAGGGCTAGCCAATGGGGGCCAGGCTTGCTGCAGTGAAAAACAACTTTGGAGATTTTTCAGTGGGGGGGACATGTAAAACATTAAGGGACAGATTTACAAGGCCCTTGCGCCACGTTTGCGTCACTTTTAACATGGGAAAAGTGACGCAAATGTGGCGCAAGGGGCCTGTAAATCTGCCCCTAAATATTTATGCCCTAATCTAAAATACGAGGCACGCTGTACCATTTAAGGCCTTCTTAGGGATGAATTATAAGTATTACAATAGGTTTCTGCCTGTCAAAACTTATTTAGAATAGGGTAATCCCTTTAATGGAACTTGTCTACCTAATACTCTGTCTACTCCACGTTGCTATATTTTGCATCTTTTTTGATAACATGCAAGTTTTGACAATAAGATCATTTGAATATACATGCTTTTCTATAGATTGAGTAAGTTGCTGAAATTTGATTTGCTTGTAACATTGACTAATTTGGTATTAAAACACTTATGATTTGGAAAGAGGAAAAAATAAGGAATACAATTTTTCTCCTTGTTACACCTCCACAGGTAAGGCGTAGCATTTTTACACATGCCTAGGTCTCTCTCTCATGGCAAATCTGGACATGCGCCAAAATCAGTGGGTGGGTGCATGAGAACATCCATGCCCCACCCAAGGATCGCCTCCCTAAGGAGCCAGCCAAGTCAATTTACTGCAGAGAGGAGAAATCCCCATCTCTTTATGTTTTATGCCTATTTTCACTGATGGTGGAAGGTGTGACTGTTCTGTGATTAAGTGAAAGAAGTAACACTAAGGGGTCTATTAGTGTGTCGGGTGGATCGCCACTGCCCGCATGGTGGTGGCGATCCTCCCAACATTTACTTCCACCTGCATCCCATTTCCGTTGCCCCCATGGAAAGGCATGCGGTCTCTGAATGTAGGGGCCCGTAGCGGGACCCCAGGGTAATGGGGTGGGGGGGGTGGGTGTGCACATACCCCCCTGCATTTGCATGCACACGTGGCAGGCACCGTGCGGTGCCTGCCACGTTGTGCATGCAAATGCACAAAAAGCAGCCACAGCATTGTGGCATTCGGTGCTGTGTGTACCGCCCGCCACAATGTTGTGGATGGGGGATGCCACCGCGGCGGTGGCATCCTAATTGCCGGTACGGGACCGCCGCACCACTGGCGGCCGGTCCCAGCACCGCTAGGGCCATCCTAATAGCCCCCTAAGTGTCTGATTTAAGTTTAGGCAGATAGCCCATGGAGATGGCATAAACTACTCCATTCCCATGGTGGATAGATTGTCCACCTAATTTATAAATGACATCCAAGCTGGTAGTCATTTATAAAGGCACTGTCAGGAACCGCCATCATGGTGGTTCCTGCCAATGCATTTTACTGTGTGCTGCAAGACTGCATCGGAAGGATGCAGCCCGTAGCAAACAGTATTATTGTTTTCTTTCGAAGAGAAAATCTCCAAATGGGATTTTTTTTTCTGAAAAGAAAAATAGTAATTCTCCCCTCGCCATGGGAGTCTTTTCCCATGGTGGGGAGCATTATAATGTTTTTACTGGTCCTTACGGCCAGGTTTTATCTGGTGGTAAGGAACAGTAAAACATGACTACCTCTCTGCCCATGAGACACAGGGTCAGACTGATTTGCATATAGCCATGTCTGAACTGGGGTGGCAGAGTGGGCTAAAGAACGGTGATGGATTAAACCCAGATCTTTTGACTGGGAGTGAGTGTTTGATTGATTCAGATGCTCCGTCCATCACCACCCCCTTTTGTACCGCTTTTGGCCGCCATAAGTGTGGCAGGGTATGCTCAGACGTGAGTCCCTTGCTCACTTTGCCACTGGATTCAAGCAAGCCGGGCTGAAGACGGCTGGAATGCCAGAAACCGGTCCTCGAAAGCTTGTTTCTGGTCCAGGAAAGACATGGCTTGGCAGTTCAGGCTGGACTGTTGCCATGAGGCACAGGGTCAGACTGATTTGCATATAGCCATGTCTGAACTGGGGTGGCAGAGTGGGCTAAAGAACGGTGATGGATTAAACCCAGATCTTTTGACTGGGTGTGAGTGTTTGATTGATTCAGATGCTCTGTCCATCACCACCCCCTTTTGTACCGCTTTTGGCTGCCATAAGTGTGGCAGGGTATGCTCAGACGTGAGTCCCTTGCTCACGTTGCCACTGGATTCAAGCAAGCCGGGCTGAAGACGGCTGGAATGCCAGAAACCGGTCCTCGGAAGCTTGTTTTCGGTCCAGGGAAGACATGGCTTGGCAGTTCAGGCTGGACTGTTGCCATGAGGCACAGGGTCAGACTGATTTGCATATAGCCATGTCTGAACTGGGGTGGCAGAGTGGGCTAAAGAACGGTGATGGATTAAACCCAGATCTTTTGACTGGGTGTGAGTGTTTGATTGATTCAGATGCTCTGTCCATCACCACCCCCTTTTGTACCGCTTTTGGCTGCCATAAGTGTGGCAGGGTATGCTCAGACGTGAGTCCCTTGCTCACTTTGCCACTGGATTCAAGCAAGCCGGGCTGAAGACGGCTGGAATGCCAGAAACCGGTCCTCGGAAGCTTGTTTTCGGTCCAGGGAAGACATGGCTTGGCAGTTCGGGCTGGACTGTTCCCATGAGGCACATGGTCAGACTGATTTGCATATAGCCATGTCTGAACTGGGGTGGCAGAGTGGGCTAAAGAACGGTGATGGATTAAACCAAGATCTTTTGACTGGGTGTGAGTGTTTGATTGCTTCAGCTGCTCCGTCCATCACCACCCCCTTTTGTACCGCTTTTGGCCGCCATAAGAGTGGCAGGGTATGCTCAGACGTGAGTCCCTTGCTCACTTTGCCACTGGATTCAAGCAAGCCGGGCTGAAGACGGCTGGAATGCCAGAAACCGGTCCTCGGAAGCTTGTTTTCGGTCCAGGGAAGACATGGCTTGGCAGTTCGGGCTGGACTGTTCCCATGAGGCACATGGTCAGACTGATTTGCATATAGCCATGTCTGAACTGGGGTGGCAGAGTGGGCTAAAGAACGGTGATGGATTAAACCCAGATCTTTTGACTGGGTGTGAGTGTTTGATTGCTTCAGCTGCTCCGTCCATCACCACCCCCTTTTGTACCGCTTTTGGCCGCCATAAGTGTGGCAGGGTATGCTCAGACGTGAGTCCCTTGCTCACTTTGCCACAGTATTCAAGCAAGCCGGGCTGAAGACGGCTGGAATGCCAGAAACCGGTCCTCCGAAGCTTGTTTCTGGTCCAGGGAAGACATGGCTTGGCAGTTCGGGCTGTACTGTTCCCATGAGGCACAGGGTCAGACTGATTTGCATATAGCCATGTCTGAACTGGGGTGGCAGAGTGGGCTAAAGAACGGTGATGGATTAAACCCAGATCTTTTGACTGGGTGTGAGTGTTTGATTGATTCAGATGCTCCGTCCATCACCACCCCCTTTTGTACCGCTTTTGGCCGCCATAAGTGTGGCAGGGTATGCTCAAACATGAGTCCCTTGCTCACGTTGCCACTGGATTCAAGCAAGCCGGGCTGAAGACGGCTGGAATGCCAGAAACCGGTCCTCGAAATCTTGTTTCCGGTCCAGGAAAGACATGGCTTGGCAGTTCGGGCTGGACTGTTCCCATGAGGCACAGGGTCAGACTGATTTGCATATAGCCATGTCTGAACTGGGGTGGCAGAGTGGGCTAAAGAACGGTGATGGATTAAACCCAGATCTTTTGACTGGGTGTGAGTGTTTGATTGATTCAGATTCTCCGTCCATCACCACCCCCTTTTGTACCGCTTTTGGCCGCCATAAGTGTGGCAGGGTATGCTCAGACGTGAGTCCCTTGCTCACTTTGCCACTGGATTCAAGCAAGCCGGGCTGAAGACGCCTGGAATGCCAGAAACCGGTCGTCGGAAGCTTGTTTTCGGTCCAGGGAAGACAGGGCTTGGCAGTTCGGGCTGGACTGTTCCCATAAGGCACAGGGTCAGACTGATTTGCATATAGCCATGTCTGAACTGGGGTGGCAGAGTGGGCTAAAGAACGGTGATGGATTAAACCCAGATCTTTTGACTGGGTGTGAGTGTTTGATTGATTCAGATGCTCCGTCCATCACCACCCTCTTTTGTACCGCTTTTGGCCGCCATAAGTGTGGCAGGGTATGCTCAGACGTGAGTCCCTTGCTCACTTTGCCACTGGATTCAAGCAAGCCGGGCTGATGACGGCTGGAATGCCAGAAACCGGTCCTCGGAAGCTTGTTTCCGGTCCAGGGAAGACATGGCTTGGCAGTTCGGGCTGGACTGTTCCCATGAGGCACAGGGTCAGACTGATTTGCATATAGCCATGTCTGAACTGGGGTGGCAGAGTGGGTTAAAGAACGGTGATGGATTAAACCCAGATATTTTGACTGGGTGTGAGTGTTTGATTGATTCAGATGCTCCGTCCATCAGCACCCCCTTTTGTACCGCTTTTGGCCGCCATAAGTGTGGCAGGGTATGCTCAGACGTGAGTCCCTTGCTCACTTTGCCACTGGATTCAAGCAAGACGGGCTGAAGACGGCTGGAATGCCAGAAACCGGTCCTCAGAAGCTTGTTTCCGGTCCAGGGAAGACATTGCTTGGCAGTTCGGGCTGGACTGTTCCCATGAGGCACAGGGTCCGACTGATTTGCATATAGCCATGCCTGAACTGGGGTGGCAGAGTGGGCTAAAGAACGGTGATGGATTAAACCCAGATCTTTTGACTGGGTGTGAGTGTTTGATTGATTCAGATGCTCCGTCCATCACCACCCCCTTTTGTACCGCTTTTGGCCGCCATAAGTGTGGCAGGGTATGCTCAGACGTGAGTCCCTTGCTCACTTTGCCACTGGATTCAAGCAAGCCAGGCTGAAGACGGCTGGAATGCCAGAAACCGGTCCTCGGAAGCTTGTTTCCGGTCCAGGGAAGACATGGCTTGGCAGTTCGGGCTGGACTGTTCCCATGAGGCACAGGGTCAGACTGATTTGCATATAGCCATGTCTGAACTGGGGTGGCAGAGTGGGCTAAAGAACGGTGATGGATTAAACCCAGATCTTTTGACTGGGTGTGAGTGTTTGATTGATTCAGATGCTCCGTCCATCACCACCCCCTTTTGTACCGCTTTTGGCCGCCATAAGTGTGCCAGGGTATGCTCAGACGTGAGTCCCTTGCTCACTTTGCCACTGGATTCAAGCAAGCCGGGCTGAAGACGCCTGGAATGCCAGAAACCGGTCGTCGGAAGCTTGTTTTCGGTCCAGGGAAGACAGGGCTTGGCAGTTCGGGCTGGACTGTTCCCATAAGGCACAGGGTCAGACTGATTTGCATATAGCCATGTCTGAACTGGGGTGGCAGAGTGGGCTAAAGAACGGTGATGGATTAAACCCAGATCTTTTGACTGGGTGTGAGTGTTTGATTGATTCAGATGCTCCGTCCATCACCACCCTCTTTTGTACCGCTTTTGGCCGCCATAAGTGTGGCAGGGTATGCTCAGACGTGAGTCCCTTGCTCACTTTGCCACTGGATTCAAGCAAGCCGGGCTGATGACGGCTGGAATGCCAGAAACCGGTCCTCGGAAGCTTGTTTCCGGTCCAGGGAAGACATGGCTTGGCAGTTCGGGCTGGACTGTTCCCATGAGGCACAGGGTCAGACTGATTTGCATATAGCCATGTCTGAACTGGGGTGGCAGAGTGGGTTAAAGAACGGTGATGGATTAAACCCAGATATTTTGACTGGGTGTGAGTGTTTGATTGATTCAGATGCTCCGTCCATCAGCACCCCCTTTTGTACCGCTTTTGGCCGCCATAAGTGTGGCAGGGTATGCTCAGACGTGAGTCCCTTGCTCACTTTGCCACTGGATTCAAGCAAGCCGGGCTGAAGACGGCTGGAATGCCAGAAACCGGTCCTCGGAAGCTTGTTTCCGGTCCAGGGAAGACATGGCTTGGCAGTTCGGGCTGGACTGTTCCCATGAGGCACAGGGTCAGACTGATTTGCATATAGCCATGCCTGAACTGGGGTGGCAGAGTGGGCTAAAGAACGGTGATGGATTAAACCCAGATCTTTTGACTGGGTGTGAGTGTTTGATTGATTCAGATGCTCCGTCCATCACCACCCCCTTTTGTACCGCTTTTGGCCGCCATAAGTGTGGCAGGGTATGCTCAGACGTGAGTCCCTTGCTCACTTTGCCACTGGATTCAAGCAAGCCGGGCTGAAGATGGCTGGAATGCCAGAAACCGGTCCTCGGAAGCTTGTTTCCGGTCCAGGGAAGACATGGCTTGGCAGTTCGGGCTGGACTGTTCCCATGAGGCACAGGGTCAGACTGATTTGCATATAGCCATGTCTGAACTGGGGTGGCAGAGTGGGCTAAAGAACGGTGATGGATTAAACCCAGATCTTTTGACTGGGTGTGAGTGTTTGATTGATTCAGATGCTCCGTCCATCACCACCCCCTTTTGTACCGCTTTTGGCCGCCATAAGTGTGGCAGGGTATGCTCAGACGTGAGTCCCTTGCTCACTTTGCCACTGGATTCAAGCAAGCCGGGCTGAAGACGGCTGGAATGCCAGAAACCGGTCCTCGGAAGCTTGTTTCCGGTCCAGGGAAGACATGGCTTGGCAGTTCGGGCTGTACTGTTCCCATGAGGCACAGGGTCAGACTGATTTACATATAGCCATGTCTGAACTGGGGTGGCAGAGTGGGCTAAAGAACGGTGATGGATTAAACCCAGATCTTTTGACTGGGTGTGAGTGTTTGATTGATGCAGATGCTCCGTCCATCACCACCCCCTTTTGTACATCTAAATTGGGCAGGCGGAAATGTAGCCATTTAAGTTTGGCCATGGGGGACACTACTCTGTGTCCGACATGTCCATACATCTCCGATAGCCCTGGGAAGTAAGGGCAGTCAGAGACGTTTGGCCATGGCGGAGATAGAGCAGTCTCCATTGTGGAAAGCTTAAGGTCATCCAGCAATTACATTTGGTGGGTGGGCCAGTATACTGGCAGGGAGGGAACTCATTTGCTGTTGCGATGTAGTACCCTCCCCACCAATATAAAAATCAGGTCCTAAGTACCTGATTTATAAAGACCACATGAATAACGTAGTATTTTCACTCCTATGGGATTATTCCGGAGTTTGGAGAAAATGTTCAACTTTTATGGATTCTCAACAAGGCCATATTGGCCATACTGGGCCTATGGCGTTTTCCCAGGATGCTAGAAGGGTGGGGGCTAGTTTTGTAGCAGTGCAGCAGTTTTAAAAGGACTGCAAAGTTTCTTGTACATTTAGCAATTTCTGGGCGACAATAAATATGTCAGATTAACTCTGGTGATTAATGTACCTGCTGGAGAGAGATGGGAGTTTTGTCTAGTGGCGCTTTTGACTCATGTAAGGTAGCGCAGAGGGTTAATATGCCTGCTGCAAAGAAAGTGTACAATGCATATCAAAGAGCAATATTTTATGTGCATAGCTCAGCGGCTCACTGCTTTTTGTCACAGAGATTCTTCTGTTACTGTGCAGTTCAGAACTTACAATCATAATCTAGCACAGTGTGCTATAAACTGTCATCAAAGAACTGCATACAGGCTGCATGGTACAGGTTAGAAAGTTAAGTTTTTTCCCCCAGTCTTTCATTCTCCTGATGTTGCCAAAAAAAAGGTTTGCTTGGGTAAAAATTAATTCTTATTATTAAAGTCAACACTAACCACTGTGTTATGTTCTGAATCCTGGGATTGTGCTTCTCCAGACAAAGCACTCTTAAAAGGTACCTACCAGTATGGATGGCATGTGAACCCTATACCGTGTAGCCCCTTTGCCTAATGTAACAATTTCTATACACTGATTTACACATTTATGATTCATTGTCTCTGTATGTGTGTGATGTAAAGTTCTCCGATACCATACACTGAAGGGCTATGAAGAGATGAGAGCCACTGTTGGAGGGTGGTAGTGTGGAAGCATTGAAGAGCCCAAACAAAGATTGCTGCATCCTGGTGCACCATAAAGGCATCATTTACTATGCTTTAAAAACGAATACATTGAATATATAATGAAAAATGTTTTTTAGAATGCACCATTTTGATCCACATTTTCTTGGGGGAGAACCCACCCCAAACCCCCGTTCTGCTGGTCAGGCTCGCTCGCTGCACTCGCACTGCACGGGGGCTGGTCTGAAAAAGTGCCTGGTTCTCAATCTTCGGAGTACCTTTGGGAATCTGTGCTAGCTGTAGATCTCCAGGAGTGCTTCGGAGTGTAACAAATGGGAATTTCTGCATGTGGGAAAGTGATAGATAGATTATTGCTTATTTAAATTCTTTTTTGTTCCTCCGTCAGGAAAAAACTGTTCCATGCTGTAGATTCACTTTCCCTAATTCCTCATTAAATTCCCACGCTAGAAACCCTTTAGCCTTCACAGCAGTACATTTGGATATATTTTCAGGGTGCTACCTATCTGCAATGGATATGTGAATGAGCACAAAGCTGTGCGTTTGAGGTTGTTTGTCTACGTTTGTAGTTTTTATCACAAGAAACCCATCCTAATATAACATTTGCAATAAAAAAAAAATCAACATACTTTTGGGATTTTTGCAATCACAAATGCCCAGTGCAAGTAAAAAAAAATCCTCGTTCTCCCATGTAAGTTGATTTTTTTAATACACAATGTATGTGTGTCTGAACATTATTGAAGGGATGCCAAAGTGTCAATCGTACCTGTTTAATTGAGCAGCAAGCATCGACAAGTAAAAAGAATAGGATTAGCATACATGCAAGAGATTACAATAAATAGAACATGGATTATGTAGCTCAACTGCATTAGGTTCGAGATAAAACATGTCAATCTTAATGCATGATTATATCAAGATGGAATGCTGAGGTTGAGCACCACCTGTTGAAACCAGCTCCAACTTACAGAACTGGTTTTAAAAAAAACACACAGGCAGCCAGACCCACAAACATTAACGTCTGCTAAATTAAGTTAGAGCAAATGTGTACAGGTTTATTTCCAAATGTTAAAAAAGTCTATATTTTATAACACCAATTTCTAATACATTCAGCTCTTCATGGGTCACAAGACCCACATAGGTTTAAAGTAATTGTATCTACTAGCCAAAAACGTCCCAAACAAACAATGAGCTGCAAATAATCCCATTAGCGTTTACACTTTAACAGAAAAGCTTTTCCAAAATTTGATTTAGAAAAACATGACAAAGCTAAGCGGTCTGAGGTAGGCTGCCCACCTTTTGGCTTTGTCATTGCTTACAGTGTTTTGGAAGGTGGTGGGGTTGCAAAACATTGTTGGAGAAACTATGCAGTTCAGGTCGATTTAAAACAAAAATGTCTGTATACAAAAAATATATTTTTCGTTCCAAAATGCCCGCATTGCCATTGTAGTTCTTGGTACTGAAGGTAACTACTGGGTGAGTGGATATGGTACGGTTGAATGGGCAGAATGACTTCACTCACAGTGAAGTTAGCCAATAGCTGAAGTGGGTTGACCCATTGCTCCATGTCATATGCTGTAATGGGTGGAAGAAAAATGTGAATGAGACAATAACTGACCAATGGATGAAGTGGGCTGGCTGAAAGCCTCTATTAGTAACAGTAATATGCATGTAATGTAATTAAACTCGAAAGGGTCTCGAATAGCGTGAGATCTAACTGAGTATCAGTGAGCACAACAGATAGCAGCTCGCTAACAATGTTACTGTATGATCTGTGATCAAAGTGGTGTAACCTCTCAAACCAAGTGACTTCACAGGCGTAGGTGTTGCCTACCATTGACATAGCTCATTTAAATGATCACCAGAAATTCAATCCCTCATCCCATTTTAAACCCGGTGAAAGTTGTCTATTAGTTGACTGGTTTAAGAAGCTCATGAAGTCGCTTATTGATCACTCTTTCGCGTTTTTTGCCAAAATATGTCTAGTTGGAGATTGGGAAGACTTTGTCAAGGTCATTAGGGTTCAAGGACTGTTTCTTCACCTGTTGAAGCATCTACTTCTGGGTTCTGACGCATAATTCTCCATTGGCAGATATCACTGGGTGATCTTAACTAAAGTCTGACTTTAATCAATACTGGAGCTCCTTGCAGGAGGTCACTCAAGCAAATCCTCTTTAGAACAGCATGTTGAGCACCTTGTATGGTGGGCGGGTCTAGGCTGAGTAGGTGTCTAGGTCTTGCCAGAGTACAAGATGATCTGGAATTCTTCTTAATCCTTAATTGTCTTATCTCGGATGCCTGAGCCTAAATAACACTAACGCTGGATGGGAATGACATTACTGCTGATTAAAATCTCTACGAAAGAAAAATCATTAAATTAATGTTGGATTTATTGGTCCCTAGTGTAATGTTGTGGGTCTTTGTTTTAAATATGTGTTGATTTAATATTTAGGAAAGGCTGTACATACATCTTGGTATTTATAAAGGAAATTCCTTCAGCTGTTTTCTGCCATTTGCCCCTGGATTGGATGAAACAATGTAATTAACTCTAAAAGCATGAATTAGCATGACATCAGAGTAAACAGAGTCATTAAGGTCCACTTGATGAAAGTTATAAAAAAAATTGCATTAAAGAATTTCCATTTGAGATTTGTGGCAGAACATTTGCATAACTGTCTTGTTTTTCATAGCATTAACATCAATCAAAACTGCAAAGATCAAATGATTTCCCAGAAACAAGCGCAATGCAATGCCTGGCGACTCAAAGCAGTACCACACGACCATGCCTAAAGCTCCGTAAGGCAAAAATTGCAAACTATAACTTGTTGAATTATGGCAGCACAATGTAGCTTGCTGTCCCCCAAAACACCTGAAATGCAGGCTCGCCTTATCGAAGCATTTGAACAGGTAGTACTGAATCCACTCCCTCCGCGACACTCTCTGCGCCACCATGGCGGAAAGGCACCATACAATGGACCTGCGTCATTACTTTTGCGTGAGGAGCTTTTCCTTTGGAGATGCAACTACACCTTACAGACCCCCTCATCAATGGAGTCAGATAGAAGAAGAAAATCATGTGAAGGAAGTTCAAATAATGCAAAACATTGCATGAGCTCTCTGGTACAGAACGTGGACAATGGTATCTCCTAATGAAGGACCTCAACAAAAAGATACTCAACATCAAACCCAAAAGGGAAAGGGAGACCATGTCTGCTGAAACACAATAGTCATGCTCCTTTAAATGTTATGCATCAAAATTGAGTCAAAAATGTACTGGATACTCACTTCGTATTTCAAAACCAACAGCCCGAAAGTGCATTCTGGAAATTCCCAGGTGCACTCTACTTCATGTGATACATTTTGGCATATTTCCACAAAGGCTACGATAGACTCTTCTATGTGTGGAAGACACAACAATTCCCATGACAACTTAACAGTGCCCATTATGAGAAAACAAAAAAAATTTGTGTTTTTTGTGCCTGTGTGTGCGATGCGTGTCTCTGTCGGTCTGGATGTGTGTGTGAGACCTTCTAACTCTACCCCTGTCCTCAACACCATAAATATCTGAGCATGTCACTTTTCATCTCTGTTGTTTATAGGCTGAAGGCCCAACCCTCTACTTAGCCAGCCTTACAAACCTAATTTACTTAAAAAATGTTTGTTATATTGTCCGGTTGTTGTGGAAAACTCTGGGGAGACTCCTTATGGGTTGGGCCAACTCCTCCTCATGTACTAATACTTGCGGTGCTGAGTGTTTAATTTTCCAATTATTTGCACTTTCTTCAGACAGTCGTTGTCAAAAAATTATGAGATGCTTGATGAAAAAAGAGTACAAAACAACTTAGGGGCCGATTACGATGTTAGTCAGAAAGCATTCCGACCGACTCAGTCTTGCAATGGTTTCTGACTGAATTGGATTTGGGGAGTCCGACCGACCGATTCCAACGTTTCCGAACACCATTCGGTCAGACTCCAATTGACTTCAATGAGAGCCTGTGTTACGACCGACAACGCAGGCTCCCGTTGAAGAAAGGGGTGGTTGCGATAAACCTTGCACCCTGGCGTAGGCACCCCATGGTGCCTGCCACACTGTGCATAGTTGGAAAGAGGGGACACATGGGTACCCCTACGGGCCCCAACCTGAGGCCTATTGGTGAAGGGGGGCCTGCTACAGGCCCCCAAAGTCAGATTCCGACAGCCAATCTGTGTCAGGCAAACCGATTCTGAATGGCTGTCCGAATCGGACATCGCAATACGTCAGTCGGAAACGAGGTCGATAAAGCCGTACGAGTCAGCTCTGACCGACTCGCTTTCTCCGAATGCAGGTCTGAACCAAGTCAGAAGGACCGAACGGTTACCTAACATCATAATCGGTTGGTTGGAAATGTATCCGAGTCGGTCGTAAATGCAGGTTCCGAATCGGATTTGGGCAAACGAAATGCATTTTAGAACCATTCCGATCAACATCGTAATCGGCCTCTAAGTTGTGCATTTCAAGACTTTTTATTCTTTCTTTTTTTCTTTCTTTTTTTTGTGTCTGTAGCCTTATTTATATTTTGTTTTGTAGCCAACACATTTCACCCCATTTATTGCCTGCAAGGCGGGGACTTTTTTAAGGCTAGAAAATAACATATATTGAATATGGTTATGCTTGGTTCTATCGCCTCCCTCACAAGATTAGACACCTCTTGTGAAGTGGGCATGGAAAATCAAATTATGTGTATTGAACTTCCATCCTCAGAATTCATGCTTGTGCTCGAAAAAATAACTATCAGTGATCCTGCACCATGCCACCATGTATGGTATGGCAAAACCTATGGAAGTACAACTTCCTTAAGAACTTAAAAATCCTGGGTATGCAGTCTCTCAAGTCATTTTAGCGTCGCTGCATTAAGGAATGCCTGCTTGTTACCCCTCTAACCCCGCGTCACTTAATAACCGGTTTATGCTGAAAGACCTGACCCACCTTTTTTTTTAACAAAGTTATGATTTGCCTGTGTGTAGCTGTCTCCTTAGGTTTACCATTTAATGACTAATAGACTTGGTATCCTTTGTTGACTCTACGTAATCTATAATTGTTAGGAAATAAATTGAACGTTCTGGCTGATACAAAGCCTCATACTACCTTTGTTAATTCCCTGTCTAGAAATCTTGTATCAAGGATCAATAGCAGACCTGGCATTAGAGTCTCTATCTTTAAAAAAGATATTATGGTTGAATAAGTCACATGGAGTACCAGTGATTGTTTTATTTGGTTACTATACTTAAACCTGATTCTTTTTCTTTTTTTCCCTTCTTACTTTTTATACTTAAAGTTCACAAACCCTAATGTGCTGAATGCATGCTTTCTTCAATGCGCCCATAGTGTCTAAAGTCCTGGGCAAACAACTTTGCTTGTCAAGCAGGTGACAATTTGAATTTTCCTGTTATAAGGGTAATTAAGGTAGCTTTTCTTCATTGATAGTTATTTTTCAAGCACGAATTCCAAGGACAGAAGTCCAATCCACATAATTTGATTTTCCATGCACATTTCACAGGAGTTGTCTAATCTTGTGATACGACCATGTATAACCATACTGAATATATGTTATTTTCTAGCCCTGAGAAAGACCCCACCTTGCAGGCAATAAATGTGGTGAAACATGTGTCGACCACACAACAAAAAATTAATAAGGCTATAGACACAAAAAAAGAAAGAATCAAAAGTCTTGAAATACACAACTAAGTTGATTTGGACTCTCTTTCCATCAAGTACCTCATTATTTTTTGTCTGAAAAAAGTAAAAAATGATTGGAAAATTAGACACTCAGCGCCAAAAGCACTTTTTATCTCTATTAACCCTGAAAGAATATGAATTAGCAGTTTCTGCGCTGAGATATTTGCTATTACCACACTGCTTACCATATATCACAATACAAGGCTGAACTAATATGTATTTTACTAACTATCGTGTTTTGGGAAGCTGGAACCTTTTCTAATTGCATGACGCTTTGCTTAAATTATGTCACACACCTGTTGAGCCTTAAAACATTATGGGCCATATTATCAAGAAAGGGCGATACATTATCGCCGCTTTTATCAGCAGGAAACTGCCGCTAAAGCGGCGATAATGGGCTTGATAATATGCCCTTGTAAATTCCCATTGAAGCCCAGGTTAACACCAGAACCTGGGCTTCTATGGGAATTTACAAGGGCATATTATCAAGCCCAATATCACCGCTTTAGCTGCAGTTTCCTGTCGATAAAAGCGGCGATAAGGTATCGCCCTTTCTTGATAATATGGCCCTAAGTTTCTACAGTCCCCCTCTTATGGGGAACCAGATGGATGACCTATGACCGTGCAGATTTGTGTACATACTGCCTGTGTTTTCAGTCTCTGGAGGAGTCTGGTGGCTGATGTTCTCCATCTGTAACACATTACCTTGGCATGTCTGAATACATTTTAATTTTAGTATTACCTGAGTTAAGAGTTTTTTCTTCTACTAATGAGATCCTTTAGGTCTCCCTTGCCACAGATGAAAATGGCTGCCCACATGAAGCCATAAAGATGCCTGCCACCAATGCTGGATACTGAGGAGGTTCCAAGTATGGTTTCAAGATTTAACACCCAACTTATAGATTTCATCCATGGGAAATCCCGATGGCTCTTGAAAAGGTCAATGGACATTTGCCACTGTGTTAGAACAAAGCTGGAACGAAAACATAAACTATGCATATATTACCGAAAATTTGTTTAAATGTTCCTTTAATGATGAGAAGTTGATGAAGTTTTCAACACCTTTATTTATCTTAAAGTATTAGTATTATTGGTCATCTTTACTCAAATTAGTCAGTTTACAGAAATATCAATGTGAGATAGATTAGTGACAGCATAAATCAAAACACAGTGTTCCATAAAATAAAGCGTCACTAAACTAGCTAAAGGACTGAACCTATTCTAAATAGAACCCATTCAGAGTTCCTTTCAGAAATGATCAAAATGAGAATATAAGAACTTCCCATAAAGAGTCATTCTAGAAACGCAGCTGAGTTCCCTACAGCTGCAGTAGCAACCGTCAATAATAGAATGATCTCTGAAGTAGCATTGATCAAAAAGGGTCTTAGATAGAAGAAAATAAGTCACCTTTAGCAGTGGCTATAGGTAACAAGTAAAAGATCAACTCTCCAGGAGAAGTGTCGGAAAAGGTATTATGAATCAGGGTCTATCAGTCTCGTATTAGGGCCTGTAGGGTCTTTTCTTCTCATCTGCTTCTGCTGCTCTGCTTACTAGCTAGGAACAATCAATAATATAAAATCACACAATATTGTATCAAAACATATTAGACGTTGACTCTTCTCAACCAATGGAAACAACTCGTCTGATCATGTCGTCAACTTCCAATCCCCCGTCTCCCGATTCCTACAGTAAACATTAACGTCAATATAATGTTGAAACACTGTTTCAGGACTCTGCTACATGAGGAAAGTTCTCATGCAAACCGTCTTACATAAGCTAAAGGATGTGCTATGAGTTTCAGTGTGAAGACAAAGGCTTGTCAGAGATGCAGAGTCAAACTAGCAATATTATTCTGAGTGAAGCATACATAAAATGTCTAAAACTTTATTTATTATAACAATCACAACTAACACTGAATGTTAAAGGCCTCACCAACCTGATTAAACGCAAGGCTATCTTATCATATCTAGAGGACTCTGAAGTGGACATATGCCTACTCCAAGAAACACATCTCATATCAAGAGACTGCCATTGGCTACGCTCTCTGACGTTCCCTCACCAATTATTTTCCTCTGCATCTTCAAAGAAGGAGGGAGCGGCAATACTGGTAGCACAATCATTTAAAGGTTCAGTAGGACATAAAGGGTAGAGCTGAGAGGCAGATTGCTCACATATCAGTTTAGACTAGGAGATAGGACTTTTGTGGTGGGGTCGCTTTATGTACCAAACGAGGGTCAGGAAACTTTCCTGCACACAGCCCTGGACGAGGCACTCTCTACTACAAACAAGGAGGACATGTTGGGAGGGCATCTCAATCTGGTCTTTAATACCAATTTAGGCAGGTCAACACAGTTGCACAGACAGCCCCTATCAAGGAGCGGCCTTAAATGGATCTGGATTTAGAGGTCCCGTGCTCTCCTTGCCACTAGAGTCAAGCTATCCTGGCTGATGAGGGGTGAAACCCCAAAACCGGTCCTAGGATGCTTGTTTCACGTCCAGGGAGGACCTGGACTGTCAGTTCGGGCTGGACTGTTCCCATTGGGTGCAAGGTCAAGACTGATTTGCATGTGGCTGGGTCCAAACTGGAATGGCATGGTGTGCAAAATACAATGGATTTAGGCCCAGATCTCTGTACGGTGCTGAATGTATGACATTGGTCTGCATTCTGTTCATCAGTTGATATTTTTGCATTTGTCACCCAGAGAGGGACGGGAATGCCCAGAAGTGGGTCCCGTGCTCACCATGCACCTGGAGTCAAGCTATCCTGGCTGATGAGGGGTGGAAGCACAAAACCAGTCCAAGGATGCTTATTTCCAGTACGGGGATGACCTGGCCTGGCAGTTCGGGCTGGACTGTTCCCAGTGGTCGCAGGGTCAAGACTGATTTGCATATGGCTGGGTCCAAACTGGAATGGCATGGTGTGCACAAAAACGCTGGATTTAGGCCATATCTGTAATGGGGTGAATGTATGACATTGTTCTGCATTCTGTCCATCATATGTTCTTTTTGCACTCGTGATTTATGGGAGCTTGTGTGCTTCCTGTTTCCTGCATTGACCGAAGATAATGGAGGAGAGGCATCGGCTGGCAGGTAAGTGAAGATTTCTTTTTACATTTTTTTAACCCCCTCCTCCCCACCCCACCACTACTGCCCCGTATCAGCCTCTACTGACTTCCAGCACAACTGATTGAAGAAGGTGTTGGCCTGCCCATCCAACTTAGGGTGGTCAGCCCTTCACTGTTTCTGTTGTAACTTCTGTGCAAGATTGCCATGTATGCCACAAATGTCTTCCACAGGAATCCTGGAAATGTCTATAACGTCCCGGGAGAAATCTGTCCGAACATCTGTGATATTTGTAATCTGAGTACTGGAAATGTACCCCATGTTTGGTTTGGATGATGTATGCAGGCAACAGCATGAAGGGGCAGGATTCAGAAAAACCAGAGCAAAATGAGACGATGTGGTAGGAAAGCCAAGAAGCCAAAACGTGTGGGACAGGGCCTGTGAGAGAGTCAGCGGCTACAGCAAGAGCCACCACACAGTTTTTCACTCAGAGTGGATCCTGCCATGAAAGTGGAAGCCACGGTTACTCTAGCACCACAGACAACTTTCAGTTTCCCCTAACATTTAACAGACTTTATCCTGATGATGTGGCTGAGATGGTTGCCACACAGTTCTGATGGAATACTGCCCGTATGCCAATGCCTACTTCATCACAGGAAATTTTTAAAAAACATGTCCAGTGCAAAAATAGTATTCTTATTTGTAAAAAAAAAGTGGGGTAATATGTAGTGAGGCTGGCTAGGCTTCACTATGCAATTCCTTCCCATTACCCCAAATAGATCCTTTAGATTCACAACAATAAATCCCTAGCTCAGTCATTGTAGTGTGGCACAGAGCAGTGAGGCTTTACTAGAGAAACATGTGTTAAGCATTTCAGAGTACCAAAATGGACAATAAGTAATTGACTAGACTCGAAAGAAAACGGACACCAATTTATGAAGATGAAGCAGATTTTAATGTAAATTTAGATACCAAAATAAAGACAATTGGATGAGTATAACTGGAATTATGGATTTTAAAAGGAAAAATAAATCAGTGTATTTCACTCTTGCAAAACAATAATGGTGCACTCAATGGGAAAAAGCACTAGTGACAATCGGTCACTTGCAGACCGTCAAGTTCAGGGGAACACACTGCGTGATAAGTTGATGCGGGTCCCAGTACCAGGGTCTGATAGTCAGTTGAATTTTACCTGGCTCGTAGGTGCAGAGTTATCCTGGCTGTCCCTGGTGCTGAAGGGAGAGCCATGGATTTCCTGGTTTTACCGCTTAGACAGCGCTGATGAGGAAAGAGTGCAGAAAGTCGACAACGGGCCCACTACGGCAGTGGGTTAAAGATGCTGCGAGGTTCCTTAGAGGCACAGCGTCGAACAAAGATAGTTGTAGCCAGACTGGCCACCAACAAGCCTTGGCAGCAGAAAGGTTAGCCTTGAGGTATTTCGACATCCTGGAGTCTGAGGGAAAATGGTAGATATCTGAAACTTGCTGGAGGTCCGGACTATATTTTCCATAATGCACTGGACCCTTTACGTTTGGGTGATTCCCATGGCGAGCTCGATGGACATTTATTCTTTGGTTCTGGGAGTTTGCTTTTCCTGTGGACTGCAGGGGACTAGTACCTCTAGTCCAAGGGAGTTCTGTTGTTGCCTTTGGTTTTCAGAGAGGTTCGTCTTTCCCTTGGTACCGGTCTCTGGTCCGGGATGAGTCACAGTCACGTAGTTGCAGGGTAGTTGCCAGAGGTGCAGGGTATCGCTTTTGCTTTATGCAGGTCCTAAAATCGCAGACTTGGGTCTATTCTTTGTCCGTTGTTGCATGTTGATCAGATCTGAAGTTCTGGTGCCATGGGAGCCTTTTAAATCCTATATTTAAGGGCATTAGGGGTGTGGGAATCAGTAGCCAATGGGCTACTACTAGCCCAAGTAGCTATTTGCTCCTTAGGTAACCACTTCCTGTGAAGGGTGGCACCTTTTCTACCCAGAAGCCTCTATTCTGCCACTTTTTAAAATGGCAGAGCTCTTCTTCGGCTGTACAGATTGGGTAGCCACCTTAGGGGTGTGGCTAGCCTTTTGGGGGTGTACAACTCCTGACTACCTAATTTTCCTGGTTTCCCAAGTTGCAAATGTGCCTGAGCCAAGGGGTTTTACTTTACCTCCTCTGGGAGGAAGCCTGGTTGCATATAAGAGGCAGTGAGGGCTTTAAAGCTCACCGCCTTGATGTGCCACATTAGGAGTCAACCTGCTAGGGAGGGAGATGGCACCTCCCGCCCGGGCAAGCCTTTTTTTCTGCCTCCTGAGAGAATTCCCACCTCTTAGCAGAGGTTCAGATTTTTGTCATGGTTGCAGCAGCTGCAGGCTGTCAGTCAGGGCACAGAAATGATGGGGCAACCATTTGGGCAACCCCCAAATGGTTGACTCTAGAAAAAGCTGACTCTAGAAAAGGGTCGGGCTTGATGACACAACTACTTTGATACCAAATAAAAAAAGTTCTCCAGACCTTTTTTTGGCTAAAACAATGGGAGATAACCAATGAGTAGCATCAACGTGTTCAATTATGCCGTCATCAATCATTTTGTTAAGCATACTGGTAAGATCACTTATTATACTATGAGGAACATTCCTCAATTTGTGTTTGACTCGGGGTTCACCTTCTTTAATTTTAATAGAATGCACAAAATCTTTTATTTTACCAAATCTATTTGCAAACACTTGTGAATATTTATCTTTCCATCGAGAGGAATCATAGATAGAATTAATGAAAGAAACAGGATTTTTCTGACCAGGTCTTATGATCATTCCAAATTCAGCCTGGTGCCACCATCCTAAAACATTGAAGCCTTTAACCCGTTGGCTGCTGCGGCCGGCCAACGGTCGTCGCGTGCACTACCTTGGTAGTGCTGCGCACGTCCGTTGGCCGATACTGCCCCACCCGTTTTTCGAACGTTCAGCACTGGAGCTGAACGTTCGATGCAGCCAACGGGTTAAGAGCAACATAAACTTTGCCTTGAATTGTTTTATTTTGAAAGGTAATATCAGCTCCAAAATAGCCTGCAAGATCACTCCTGCTACCCTTAAATGCAATAGTAATAACATCAGGTGGTAGCAAAACCATTTTGGACCCAGATTGTTTAAATGTATCAATAGAGATAATGGTGATTCTAGCCCCTGAGTCAATAAGTAAGTAAATATCATGAGACTGGACGGAAACCTGAACAAATGGATCCCCAACTTTTTTTATCTGACTGTACATTTTTTATGTTTAGATAATCAACCGAAACAACAGATAAAGACAATTCTTCCATTCTTTTACCAGAATCATCAGGAACTTCATTGGAAGATAGGTCTTGAACACTTCTAACTGGGAAATGTTTGCCCCCTCTGCACACCTTGCCAAAGTGGGCAGTTTTTTTACACTTGTAACATTCGTGGGAAATGGCAGGACAATTTTGGGAATTAGAAAGATGAGGCGGCAGGCCACATCTATAACAATGAAAACCAGAGGAAACACGTACAGAGGACCTGTTCCTGTCAGGAATGCCTTTTTAGGTCTCGCCTAGCCAGCGGCCATGCACTGTCTCTCTGAGACATCAAGTAATCTCTATCAGAGGTGAAACTCCGCCTTTTGCTCGGGAATTTCTCCTGCTGCTTGCCATTTGTTTACACTGGCATTGTTTTTGTTACAGGGCTTATTATTAGCTGTAGAGGCGATGCGTCACTTCCGTTTAATCAGGAAGCAGCACCTCCTAACTACAGTTTTCGTCCACTTTGGTGACCAGTTTCGTTTCATTTGTGGAATGAAGTGTTTGCCTTGAAACTTTTTTTTTTCCACAGGTTTCCTATTCTGTATTGCAGTGTTTGATGTATCCACTTTTGGTGTATTCCATTGTTACCTGCTCCTGCATTACAGTGTTTTATGTGTGTGTGTTGTGCTCCCACTGTTATTATCTTTAACCCAGTTTTGGTGTCCCCTACTGCTCCGTGCCCCTCCTTTTTTTGTGTTAATTGCTGCTTCGAAGACTATTTTCAGTTTATGGAGACTGGCTAATTGGTTCTTGGCAAACTGGCTGCGCGTACTATGTACGGACGCGGTTAGAGGACACTGGTGCACGTTTTAAAAGGTTTGTGATTTCCGGGGCGGAAGACGTTGGAGCAATTTTTATTTTTATCTGTGCGACGTATGTAGTGAGGATTGTCTTGCAGTTTTTACATTTAGGATTAATTCCGATTGATCGTTGTACTTTTCTGGAACTTTTCTATTACATAAGATATTGTTGGGTAAAACAGAAGTACTCTGGAGCATTCCCCGGCGTCTATCTTTTAACTGTCCTTCAAGTCCAATTCCCTGTCGGACCTGTTGTTCTTTTTTGCAAAGCTTATAATGCGCTAGAAATGTACAGGGAAAAAAGGAAGCAAGCCGTTGTCTTCAAATATTCAAAGAGCTGTTTTAATAAGGACCCTCGTTATCGTTATTTCTTTTTAACTGATAATTTGTGAACATTTTTATAAAGGGAGAATATGCGCTTGGTTAACCTCAAAATGGATAAAATTTGCTTCTTTAAGAACTTACCTAAAATGTAATGTCGAAATGGCTACGTAAACTGAGCACCTGCCGCTGTTGCTATGTACGGAGATTTCTAGCAACAGTCTATGGTTCTTACACACTCAGAGCTGCAGCCTGGCACTCCAGGGACTTCTAGTAAGCTCCTGCGGTAGTGCAAATGTGTGAACCCACCACTAGAGACTGGTTCTACAGGGACCTCTAGTAACGGCCTGCGGTAGTTCACCCAGCACCAGAGCCTGGCACTCCAGAGACTTCAAGGAATGGACTGCAGTGAACCCCTTTTTTTAAATGCAATTTTATGACCGTAAACGTGACCCTAAAATGTTGGAGTGCTTTACCTAAGCATCAGTTACATTACACAAGGTCAATTTTTTTTATTTTTTTTTAGGCACAAGAAGGTTACGTGATTTTCCCAGCATCACAAGACGTTGAACCAACTCAAATCTGGTTCCCCAGTTCCAAAGTGGGCAGCTCTGGTTGTTATGCCACATCCTCTCCCCCACGTGAAATGCTGCTGCCAGACTTCTGGGGCCTGCAGTCACAGCCTTCGGTACTGCACCATAGTTCATCTAGCGTGGAAGTCTAGCTATACACGGACCTCTGTATAGCTAGCTTATACAGTGACCTCTAGTAACAACATACTGTGCTAGTGCACCATAGTTCACACCGCATGAGCGTCTTCCTCTCTAGGAACCTCTAGTAGTGGTCTATGGTACTGCAACATTGTTTGTATAGTCCTGGTTATTATTTGCCCAAAACACACCTTAGCGAGAGATGGGAGCTAATTTATAAACAAAGAAGTTGTTTAAGCATTACCTCGCGCAGAGATATAGCGCCTGACTGCAAGAGTCACAGTACAACTGAGCATCCCGGCTCTCCTGCAGGACAGGTAGCGAAAACACTTTTACAGGATGTAGGGAGAACAGGAAGTCTAGGCTCAAGCAGACAGCATCCATGTGACAAGGGGTGACAGACAGTAGAAACACAGCTAATCACAACAAGCATTTGCAATGCAATAGGTCTCGCATTTACACGAGTTTAAGCTATTGGCATTGTAAATGAGATCCAGTCACCTACTCCACCTAGTCATCCCCTCGCATAAAAAACGAAGGACTGGAGGGTGGAGGCGCTCTGTCACTGCCCCTCGAGCATGGAATACATTACCCTTGGAGCTTAGGACTACTTCTAACTACACTAGATTCAGACAACTTCTGAAGACATGGCTCTTTAAACAGGCTTACCAGTAATTGTGAATTAAGGCCACATCAGCTACCTAGGGCCAAGAGACCTTCCGGTGAACGTGCGCTTTAGAAATGGACAGTAACATAACATAACATCAGCATTGGAGAAAAAAGTGTAGGGTGACTATACAAAATGGGCACTTTCCTACATCATTATGAAGGGATTAAATAGAATAAAACATACTAAATGGCACTGCATCTCGGTCCCTGATGATTATGGTTGAATTTTTATGATGCCTCAATTTGCCTGAACTTAGAGTACTGATATCTCAGGATCTACTGGCCACAGTCAGAAAATCCCACCTAAGGTGACATAGTAAGATCCAGGCTAACCCACAAATCAGTCCAATAGTTTCAAGAGGGTATATCTTTGGTATAGGCTGAGAATATGAAATCCTAAATATTGACACAAGTGAATATTATTAACACAATATTAAGGTACAAAATATTGAAAGCTATATTTCTATTTATTTTCTATACTTTTTTTTTTTAAACAAAAATGTCAATGTTTTATGACAATACAAACATGGACTCCGCAGGTGGGTCAAATATTGAGACATGATTAGTCACAGTTAGAGTGCTTGCTTAGCAGCCTTAATATTTAGAAATTCTCAATGTTTACATATTATGATAGGCTGTACAATACAGATAATAACATACCACCCAATCCTCGCACAGCCATTTAACAACTCCCCACTTCTCCCCTTCCCTACCTCCCACCGCAGCCTCAAAGTAGACAAGCAAGCGAACCCCCCTCCTTTGCAGATGTCACCACATTTATTTATGATTCAGGTTAGGTCTCTCCTGGTGTCCCATTTGCATGCTCCTCCCTGGGGTCATGATCTTTGCTTATGGAACTGTCAGGGGAATCAGTGTCCAGTGAACACAGACATTCCATTAATACACCCCATGCCCTAGTTGTATCCACAGCATGGGCATCCGCAGGTGGGGGCATGGAGGGGCACTTGCCCCCCCCTGGATCTCCGGTCCAGTGCTGGCCGTACTGGTGCCGGCACTGCTGTGGAGTGGTGCGGGCTGTGGCTGGGCGGGTGCCATTCTTTTTTTTTTGTAACGATGGCACTCCTGCAGCCCAGTGACACACTGGGCTGCTGGAGTGCGATGTTACCAAAAAGCAGGGCCGCCCCTAGTGTCGGTGGCGCTCAGGGCGAGAATTTTTGTTGGCGCCCCCCAATCCATGGTTTAAATTTGAACAAATAAGTGCAGGTGCCAAACATTTTCCTGAGGAGACTCCCACCCTTTCCACCACTGTCATTTTTTAAATGTTTGCAGTGTTATATAGCGCAAACTCGACCCGAAATTATCAGAGTGCTGTACATGAGCACCAGTTGCATTACAGACGGACACACAGGTACATAACATGATAAGCTCAGAATCACAGGTTCTTTGAGCCCCCCGCCAGACTGCAACCTGGTTCCCCAGCTTTAAAATCAGACGCTCTAGCTGTTAAGCCACACCATGGTCCACCTCAACCAATGGTGGCAGGACTGCCTGCATAGACTCTGTCCAAATTCAGGATGTACACCTGATCTAGGTTTGGAAAGTGCAGAAGTGGGGTCGATGTCTCTGTGGAAATGTTGAAAAGTTTAATAAATAGTTCCTATTATAGCACATATTTCTCTCAAATTTGCTGAAAAGACAGACTCTGAAATAGCACACATCAAATATTTCAATACTTTCATTGTAAGAAAATGAAATCCATACAGGTTAATCAGGGTAAATAAGATCAGATAGAACCAAGCATTATGCACAGTGGCTACAGGTTGCACAGAACCGAGTGGCCCTTGAAGAGACAAATGTTCCACAGTGAAAAGGCTTGAAAATTGGCACAGAAAGATCAAAGTGTGGGACTCACTTCGCATCTGACATGCAGCTCAAAACTCTTATATTATCATTAGGCTGTCCTGTTTTCAGTTTCTATTTTTGGTAAATTCTGGTGGGGTTTTATCAGTGTTTTCAATATCTTAAAAAACAGTTGTTATCAGTGGTTACACATTTTCACGCCACTAAAAACAACAGAAAAAGTGTTTTTCCGGTGTTTATGGAACGTTTTGCTTCTATCATTGCTTGCTTTCTGCACTGAAAGAACATGGTATATAGACAGTGTACGTATAGTGTATATGAGGTGCAAAGAGATTTTTGCAAATTAATCTTATTGTAGTACACCATACAATACTTCTTCAGTGAGTCTTTGGTCATGTGCGCTCACGCTTTCTTTCCCATGTAAATTTCTGTGAAAAGGCAATCTCAGCATTCATAGCCCCTTGGGCTGAGAACCGTCAGCTAAGGGGCACAGTTTGGATGACTCTTTCTTTGATGCCACATAAAGCACGAAATGATAAATATTTGTGTTTTAGTTCCTGGGCATAAGGAAACAGTGCACCAGAATGGACTAAAAAGTCAATAGCATCCCTCATTAACTTTGAAGATTGTAAAGATGCTTTCAGCATACCATCTAACAAGTGGCAAGGATCTCCTACAGGGAATCACTTCAGCTCGGGTATCAATTTTGACAGGTCATCACACACATGATTTATATACGTAGCTGAATCACTACAAATACAAACAATGTCACTCCAATCTTTGTTGAACTTGGAAAGAACCTTTTTTGCAGAGCATAACCACTATCCCAGATGCTTGGTGATATATATACTTGTCACTATACCTTGCATTTAATGTTTAAAGCCTGAGGTGTTGGCAATTCACCTACTATCAATACTGACCTACTAGAAACTATGGTCTGATGTATTAAGGGTTTTACCCATTCTCTGTGGGCATATTTTTATGAAACTAGCCATTTTACCTATCAGTGAAAGAATATAATACAGCCAAAATATCAAATGTGAGTTTGATATGTCCTGATTCCCTACAGTTTATAAAATAATTAAACTAAACCTAAAACGTGAAACTAAACCCTGCATCTTTAGACCAAAGGCCATAAAACTGAAAAAAGTAAAAGGAAGAAGAAACAATATTTTAGTGGCATCCCTAAAGAACAAAACTCAAGCAGAATAATGTTAGCCAGTCTTTCTTACTGCTAGCTTGTATAACAAAGTTACATTTTATTGACCCCTTCAGTAAGAACAAAATGTCTCTTTCACTTTCTTTTTCCTTTCTTTGAATGGCATTTAGTTTGAGGTTGTGCAGGTGTTTTTTCAGTGTTTATATGTTTTCAGCGGTGAGGGCTATTTTTCTTTCAGTGGGGTTTTATCAGTTATTATAGGTTTAAACCTAAAACCCCACAGCCTAATTATCATTGATACACTGAATAGCTCTACCAATAAACTAGAAAATCTGAACTGAAGCACTCCTGTTATTCCAATGTGTAGGCCTAAACATATTTGTGACAATACACTTCAACTCTGAAAGTAGCACATCTCTATTACAGGACCAGTTACTCAAACTTCCAGGGTTGCACCCCACTAATGGCCGGCAGCAACCCGATATGCCAGCACTATGAACCTACACAGCTCTGCCAAAGCACTTCATTTCTATTTTGCAGCAAACCCTGCTACACAGGTACTTGGCTTGTTCCATTCTCCCAAAGTCAATACTTTGAGAGACTGTGTACAAATTAGTTCATTCTGCAGTAACCAGAACCATAACAACAATGCCAACTTCGTGACATTGTGTGAACAGAAAGGGAATAGTTCAAACCAGTATCCACCTAAATCCAGGCGACAATGTTGGTGGCTGACGTTCCTCAAAATTTCTTCACCACTACCAATTACTCTACTTGTTGTCTATCCCTGGTATTGATGCTGAATGTATCCACTTCTCATTGTGGCAGCATTAGAGGTCTATAACAGGTGAACACCACCCCTTGCATGTACAGCACCAAACCCACACTAATGCGCGGTTTCTCATACTGACTATAGGGTTGCAAGGAGAGGCAGTCTATTCTGTTGAGTTCACAGAAGACCCACCTGTCATGCTGATCAGTGCCAGGAGCAGGAATTCTCAGCCTGTTAGCTACACTCGCATCCTGCTCCTTCAGATGGAAGGGGGTCATGCATGGGCAATGTCTTGGTTCAAGGTGTAGTGTGGATGGTGAAAAACAACATAAAATGAGGGCACAGATATGGCACAAAGAAGTGTGCTACACTGAAAAAGCCTGGCCCACCTCAACTGAGTCTGCCCAGCCAATATAGGGAGGCTCAGGTGTTATGAGAACAGCCTCACACAGCATTGCTTTCCCGGCTGGATAAGCATTGGATGTAGGGCTGGCTTCTGCCCAGTCTAATGACGTCAAGAGAAGTTGAGGAAAAATATAGCTAAATTAAATTAACTGCCTATATGGTGCATTTTTCAGTGCAACCCACTTGCTATGAAAGTGAAAGTGTGCTTGTTCTCAAGATTTAGTGGCAGTGGGTCACCTGTTGCAATCAAGCCTTGGAATCACCTCAAGGCAGGGCGAGTTAAGCAGTTATAGAAGCGAGAAACTGAAATAAAGTGATTTGGCCGGTATCACACAGTTTAATCACTAAGCTAAACTGGACTTGTTCTTAGTCTGTAAGTAACCTACAGATCACATTTCTCCCACTCTTGGGGATATAAAAATATTGACTCTATCAAAAGAGATTGTACAGAGGTGATACAGTACTTATATATTTATGCATGGCTGGAGATCAGTAAAATGACTCTACTCTGAGCATTGTGCAAGTACAGTTCTGATGGTTCCTAACCTCGCAGTCGGTTGTATGCATGTCGCGTTTTTCAAGGAACTGATCTGTTTCGCTACTGTGGGTTGTGGGTTTTGCCAGTTCAACCGTTATTATGCCTGTGTTTAGCTGTGGGGATATCCAGGTTTGTAGGCAACTGATTGTATCAAGTATGGGATGTGCGCATACTGCACAGAACCTATTATGACAGGGTACGACTCCATAAAATGGGGAAAATAGAGGACACCAGATGCCTTCGATGCCAGAGAGAAGGCGGAGATTTTTATCATATATTATGAACATGTGGGGTGATTCAGAATTACTGGAATAGCATCTTTATGGAACTGAGGGAGATATTAGCGTTACCACTTCCACAGGAGCCCAAGCTGGCCTTATTGGGGATGACCAACGACGTTGACTTACCACGCCCTCTCCTAATTTTCCTGGTTCTAGCCTTAGTGGTGGCCAAAGGAGACATAGCGAAACACTGGGGATCACTGACTCCACCGGCACTGGAGGAGTGGAGAAGAGGGCTGGACCTCTATATGGCGGCCGAGAGAGTGACTTATAAATCTAGAGGATGCCCGAGGAAATTTCGAAAGGTTTGGTCCAGGTGGAGACATTATCATGGGCTGGATGGAGGATTGGGAGAGAAATGAGTCCCATACCATAATACAAGACTATTGGGAGATGGCGGGAAGACATGGGCAAGAGACACTGAGAGATATCTGCTCACCGGATATATGGACACTGCACTTGTGTGATATGAAAAGTAAGAGAAAAATACGATTGCGGGGAGGCGGGAAGGGGCGTAGGGGGATAAACGTTGCCAATTACATGACTGTACTGTTAAGTTATGAACAAAATGCAAATAAAAATATATATATTTTAAAATAATAAACAAAAAAAGTATGGGATGTGCGCACTTTCAGATTGGTGTGCGTCTAGTTTCTACCCATTTATGAGCTAAGGAGACGCACAGTTCTGTAAGTGTCTGGTCTGAGAATGGAGAAAGCAATCAGAAAAACAGGGGGAGACATTAACATTTTGCCCCCCTCTGGAAAAATTTCTGCTGACGCCTATTATCCACAGTGCTGTGCCCCTTTCTCACTTCTTGGAGGCGAATTGAACCTTGTATCCCACCCAAAGCAACATGGTCTCTCTTCATTTGGGGGCTGTTCATGGACTTCCATTTCATCCTGATTTCATGCTTAGCAAGTATTAGTGCTTGGTCCACAAATATAGTAGTCACTTTGTATTGGGCTGAGCATGGGAATCCCCCAAAAGGAATGCTAGGCGGTTGCATGGAATTGTTCTTTCATTGACTTAATTTATGCAAGTCACTATCCCCTCCCAAAAGTCACGTCGAGCCGGGCAAGACCATACCATATGAATCATCTCCGCCCCCTGTACGCTACACCTGGGACATGCAGCACCTAGTGCTCCAAACAGCAGCTTAATTGTCCCAGGGGTAAGATATGGCCTGTGCAGGAAATACAAGTTAATCAGTTTAAATCTTGCATTACGAGAGACTTTATATATATCATTCAGGATTGTGGTCCAAGTTGATCGGGAGATCCACATCCTCCTCCTGCTGCTGCCTCAGATCCCCTAGAGGAACATTGATATCTGCTCATATTGCTTCATAGAGGGGTTTCTCAGCCATTCTCCTGCCAGGTGTTGTACAGAGGACAGGAGGTTCCACCAACCCAGCTCTCCAGTGGGCTCGTATGGTTGCTGTCAACACGCGGTGCAGCAAAAAACGTCCAAACATATGTCCCTTGCTCACTTTGACACTGGATTCAAGCTAGTCTGCCTGATGAGGGGTGTTACCCGGACACCGATCCCAGGATGCTTGTTTCCGGTCCAGGGAAGACCTGGCTTGGCAGTTCGGGCTGGACTGTTCCCATGAGGCAAAGTTTCAGCTCTCCGTCCATCATCTCCTTGTGTTTACTTTTAGAAAGTAGGTAATTGTTTGCTTAACCATCCTGTGTGCCTCTGATGGGTTGTTGATTTACTGTCTGGCTTTGGAGTGAAAGGGGTTGGGGATGTGCATTCACTGTAGACAGCCACTGGAGTGGTTGTGGTGTGTCCTGCCTTTCCTGGATGAGTCACGGCTGGGCTGAATATGCCTGGGCTGCATTTAGATTAATAGGAGATTTCCTTGCAGCTGAAGAGCCCTGGTCTGCCTTACACAATGCTGTTTCCACATACTGCCAGGAAGCTGGACCAGAAAGGATTGTACTGGTTTGGACTTAGCACAGACACCCTCTGCCACAATAGAACAAAGGGAAATGTGGTATAAATATTGGGTCAGGACCCCATATTTTTAGAACTCTTTTGGACTCAGAACTCTGCCAAGAAGAAGAGCTGGGGAGGCTGTGAGGATGAACTACCACTTTGCTGTGTTGGCCTGCAGTAGCTGCTTCTGTCTGGACTGAACTTTCTTTACTTGTCGCTGAGTATCTCCAAGGGCTTGAAATAGAGCATGCCTCCTGTTCACAAAGTCTCAGGGACAGCAAAGACTTCACTTACCTCTGGGGACCGCATCTGGAACCATGGGTTTCAGTTGCCACAGAGGGGGAAAGCAGCCGACACTGTCATCGACACCGCTGCTGGCTCCGTGTCCTGAAGGCGCTGGAGAAGGCTCCACCACACTTTGCACCGCAACCCTGGTCTCACCGACGACTGCCAGTGCCACCGAGTCGCTGCTTTCACCGTGACCTGCTTGTTTGAGTTCTCCAAGGGCCTGAGGTAGAGCTGTGCTGCAACAGAAGAAAAAGCAATCCGACGCTGTCAACGATGCCGCTGCCAATTCCATGTCCTGAAGGCACCACAGAGGGCACTGCTGCACTTCGCACCGCAACCCTGGTCTCACAGCTGCCACCACTGAGCCATTGTTTGCATCGCGTCCTGTGGGTACCGCACTTCGCACCGCCTCGTTTCATGTCACTGCCCTGGTATCCCCAATGACGCGGACTTACGCTGACATTGACATCGCTGCTTGCACCATGGTTCGAGGGCACCACTTGTAAGTTACACGACACACTGCCCTCATCCCGCCCGCAGCCTTGGCCTTCCTATGAAGGCCCGTAACAACGGTGCATGATTGAGGTACTGCAAAATGAGAGCGTGTACACACCGAGCTTTCTTCTTTTTGATACAGGGCCTCAATTTTTTCTTATATAGGAAAGTGATGGTCGGTATACATTACTCTTACTGCATCACTTTGCACCTCAGCCCTGGTCTCACTGATGCTGCTGGATGACCGTCACCGAGCCGCTGCCTGCATCACAACCTGAGGGCACCACACACCACACTGCTGCACTTTGCACCACAGATGGGACGCCTGCTGTAGCGGTGCTCCCGACTTCCACCGCCAGGAGTTCGATCTGCAATACGTGTGACTTCAAGGGCCCGACGTCTCCTGAAACGACCTGCGAAACCAATGCCTACTGACGCGGCTCTTCAGAGCTCAACGAGAGGCCGGGGACACCCTGCATTTCTAAAGGTACTGTTTTGCGGGTCTCCCCGACACTGTAGCTGGCCTTCAATGCCGCAGTTCGCCAGAACTATTGGGATTTGTTGTTCACAATGCCGTGATAGCCCCGGACGGAGCTATCGACTTCAAGGAACTGTATCTTAAATCTATTTCTGATTATGTATATTTCTGAAAACTGGATGGTAGATATTTATCGTTTTTGGTCTTGTTTGCACAGATAAAATATTGGTTATTTTTCTAAAACTGGTATGGTGTCCTTTTGTATTGTTTTCAATGTATTATTGTTAGTTGTGTGCAGATGATTCACACACTGCCTCTGAGATAAGCCTGACTGCTCGTGGCAAGCTACCGCAGGGGTGAGCAGGGGTTATTTCAGTAGTGTATCCCCTTATGCTGACTAGGAAGAAGGGTCCCTACTTAGACAGGAAAACAACCTGTCAACTAGAGACCCCCATTTCCAACACATACTATCACTGCACTGTCGTCCCCAGGTCCTGTCATCTCCATAGCAGAGAGGAGCCGAAATCGATGTTCCATCCTGGTATGAAACCGATTTGATCTGTGTGGATAAGCGTGGTCATATAGGGGATGAGGCAACTTGTCAGTATACGACTTAAGATTTTGCAGTCGATCTTCAGCAGTGACAATTGAGGATACAACCACACATGCTGAATTGATTTACCTGGTTTCAGTAACGGGATCACTAAGGTCTTTCCTGTTGATGGGAGCCTGCCAGTTTCCTGGGCAGAGTCATAGAGTTCAACTAGTTTAGGTGCCAGCTCCTCTATATATGCTGCATAAAATTCCACTGGAGTCCGTCTGTACCTGGCACTTTGCCTCGGGCTGTGGTTTTCACAGCAGCTCACACTTCTTAAGGGTTATCAGGTCGCTGAGATCCTCTTCAGTCTCCCCATTGAGTCTCGGTAGGGCTATGGCGTCCAGAAACTACACAAGGGCCCTTGGCAATAGAGCCAGGGAGACCATACAGAGCTGTATAATATTCTTTAAATCTTTGATTAATATCTTCTTGTCCATACTGTCGGTCTCTGCCTGTTGTGTCTTTTTCCAGAATTGGGAAGCTCCTGGGCACAGGATTAGGCAGCCACGCCAGTAAAGTTCCTGCCTTATCTTGTTCAGCGCGGGCTCAAATCATGTATTCACGATAGTGAAAACAGTGGAGTTTCTCTGTGCCATCTGCAAGTAATTCCTGTGCTTCCAGCAGTTGCCGCTGTAAATCCAGTCGCTCAGGCCTTGCCCTCCCCGATTCCCTCAGCCAGGTCTCATTAGCCTCCATCTCTGATATTAGAGTATGTCTAACTCCCACTACTTCAGATAGGCATCTGCCCCTGGTGACTGCCTTGAAGGCAGCCCACTCAGTTAGGGGGGATGCCTTTGAGTAGGCATCATCAACAAAGTATTCACGAATGGTGCCGCCAATGGTCTGCTTGAATACAGGGTCCTCCAGTGCGAATCACTGACAAAATATCGACGTTGAAAGTATCGACCTACAGGAATATTGATGCAGAAATATCGAAGGCAAGAATATCGACATCCTATCTACAACATGGTAAGTACAAAAATATCGAAAAAAAATATAGATGTTAAAAATATCGATGTTAAAAATATCATTTTTTTCTGTAAAAATATAAATGTAAATAACACTAATTAATAAAATAAAAATAGTTAAAAATATCTAATAATGTTTAAAATTAATAAATAATACATATATAATAATACATTAATTAAACATATACAGAAAATATATAATATATACGCACTTAACAATAAGTTGTAATAATTATTGTAATAGTTTATACATTAATAAAAAATATTATAAATTACAAATACATTTACAAACATAAAACATAAACATAAATAAAAAGTACAGAATTATGTTTAATACATTATAAAAATTAAATATACCTTTAATATTTTTTAAATTAATTATATACTACATTATCTAAATTTATTTTAAAAAAATGATATAACTAAATAAATAAAAATACTATTCAAAATCCATAAGTAAAACAAATACATTAATAAAAATTATGGATAGCATAGAACTTCAAAATTATCATTCCCGCTCCAGAGAGCACAATAGTAGAGAAACCGTTGTATAAGCGTAGAGGTAAAAATTACTATTCCAACTCCAGAGAGTGCAACAGTAGGGAAAACGTTGGATAGCATAGGGGTAAAAATTACTAGGGAAAGCGTTGGATAGCGTAGGGGTAAAAATTACAATTCCAACTCCAGAGAGTGCAACAGTAGGGAAAGCATTGGATAGCGTAGGGGTAAAACTTACTATTCCCACTCCAGAGAGTGCAACAGTAGGGAAAACATTGGATAGCGTAGAGGTAAAAATTACTATTCCAACTCCAGAGAGTGCAACAGTAGGGAAAGCGTTGGATAGCGTAGGGTTACAAATTACTATTCCCACTCCAGAGAGTGCAACAGTAGGGAAAGCGTTAATAGCGTAGGGATAAAAATTACTATTACCACTCCAGAGAGTTCAACAGTAGAGAAAACGTTGGATAGCGTAGGGGTAAAAATGACTATTCCAACTCCAGAGAGTGCAACAGTAGGGAAAGCATTGCATAGCGTAGGGGTAAAACTTACTATTCCCACTCCAGAGAGTGCAACAGTAGGGATAACGTTGGATAGCATAGGGATAAAAATTACTATTCCCACTCCAGAGAGTGCAACAGTAGGGAAGGTGTTGGATAGCGTAGGGGTACAAATTACTAGGGAAAGCGTTGGATAGCGTAGGGGTAAAAATTACTATTCCAACTCTAGAGAGTGCAACAGTAGGGAAAGCATTGGATAGCGTAGAAGTTAAATATAACATACTTATAAATATTTGTTGTAAATAAAAAAATAAAAAATTTAATTTTTAAATAACTCTACATCATTTGCAAATACCCATTAATAATTACTAAAAACATAATTACAAATAAATAATTAATTAACAATAAATTAACAATAAATACCAATAAATATTATTTAAGAAATATAAATTAACAAATAATAAATATTGAACGCTAAAATATTTTTCAAAACAAAACACATATTAATAATTAAAAATGGATTAACAATTAAAAAATGATAAACACACATTTCTTTTGTAATGAAAAATTATTTACCAATTAATACAATGAATTTCCAATTAATAAACAAATAAAAATATCAATTACCAATTACAAATAATTAATTACCAATTAAAAAATGTAATTACCAATTAAAAAATGTAATTACTAATTACAAACCTTAATTACTAATTAAAAAAATTAATTGAAAATTAAAAAATGTAATTACCAATAACAAACCCTAATTACCAATTAAAAAAATTAATTAGCAATTAAAATAATTTATTACCAATTAATCTTTAATTATAAATAAAATAATTATCAATTAAAAATAAATAATTACTTAAATACAATTAAATTACTTCCCACCCAATTCCCCTATAAACCCACAACCGGCTACAGAACTTAAACACAAAAATGAATTAAAAATAATTTACAATTACTAAAAATTGATAATTAATTTACTATAATTAAATGACTTCCCACCCTATTCCCTTATATACCCACAACCCGCTCCAGTACTAAAACATAAAATTAAATTAAATATAACATTTTTAATATAAAAAATAGTACACATATAATTCAAAACAAATAAAAAATGTAACAAAAAACATATAACACATACATATAAAATACATAATAAAATACATAACAACAAACAAATATCGATATTAGTAACATCGAAATTAATAACATCGATGTAATTGATATCGATATTACTAACTTCGATACTACTTACATCGATAAAAAAAAATCGATATTACTTACCTTAGGGACGATATTCTGTCCAACGATATTCTTGACCTCGATATTCTTCACCTTCGATATTTTTAACTCGATATTAATGTTGGTCGATAATTTGGAATCGATATTTTGACTGTGCACCCTCCAGTGCTTCTACTTTGAGACGCCAGTTAGGGAACACTGGTCTCTCCATATGCCAGTCTAATGTGAGCAGTATCGGGTTGTGATCTGAGATGGTGAGGCAGAGGTATTTCAAGTGATGCAATTGCCCCTAAACTTCAGGAGAGCAAAGGAAGGCGTCCAACCAGACATGTAGATCATGCATCCTTAAAAAGAATGAGTAACCCCTGAAACCCGTGTGTATATGTCGCCAGGAATCTATTAGGCCCCACCGCCGTTGCCACTGTCGGAGGGCATGCACCGTTCTCACCATGGGAGAATCTCCCAAGGGCGGATGGGAATTACCTACCATGGGTCGTCTGCACTATTGTTATCCCCACTCAGTATAATGCATTATATGAGGTGCAGAGCTGATTTACTGGAGAGGTCTGCAAAAAGACCCCTTGTTCCGAATTTGGTGCATAAAGTCCGACAATAATCAAGTCACGCCCTGTCAACCTGCCCGGCACCAGTACATATCTCCCATTAGGATCTATGAGTTCACCTGTTTTCTGGAACGGGATCCATTGAGGATCCTGATTAAGATACCCCCGGCAAATGCAGAATACGTGGTGGTGAATACCTGCCCCCTCCAGCTCTTGTGTAATGCATCTTTCTCTGGGTCAGTAAGGTGCGTCTTGTGCAATAGGGCGATATGGGCCCCACCGGTTTAAGTATGCATGGACTTTGTATCTTTTTTACATACTTTTCAGGCCCCTAACATTCCAGCTAATAAAAGTGTATGTCAAGAGGGATGCCATAGCATAAATGAAAGATGAGATTACAGACCAGGTATCAGCAGTTGGCTCCCAATCTCGACAGCAAGGCCTACATGCCTCTTCTATGGGAACAGAGTACCGGAGACAGGGAAGACACAACAAAACATCCCCATAACCGGAACAAAAACAGGCCAAGTCCTAAACCTCAGGTCAAGAAGTGGAGTCCCCCCCATCCATCTAGCCAGAAATCAGGCAACATTTGCCAGTGTCTCATTCCCACAACTGTAGATCATTGTCGTTAATCCAGCTCCTCCCAGCATCGCTCCACACCATCCAGGTAGTTTTTAATGAGGTTCATCAGCGAGGCCGTCTCACCCCCTCAAATCGCATTTACAAGTGTAGAGCATCCGTCCCATATGGGTCAGCAATCCTCCCTAATGGGAATAAGCAGTTCGTATACTATCAAATCAGTTCATCAGCAGTACCCGGTGTGACATGCGGGAGAGGTACATCAGTTGTATGGGAGGAAAGTGAGCCATATTCCGATTCAAAGTCCCCCTGGTCCCGCTCATCTTCTTATGAAGGTGGGTTCAAGCCACTCCACTCATGGCCACTATCACTTCAACTGTTCTCTGGTGCTCCTGCAATGCCTGGATATGAGATGGACTCCTGTTTTTGTCTTTTTCTTCTGAGTCCGTGGACTCCCTGCCATGCTTCCTCAGTAGAGTTTGAGTCTTGTTGGGGGCAGCCATTCCATTCAGCTCCAGAAGTCTGTTGCTCTATCATGGGCAACCCTGAGGCGTGCAGGGAACAACATTGCGTATTTGATTCCCATTGTGCGAAGTTGCTTAGTAGCCTCAGTGAAGGACGCCCGCTGTGCTGCTTCTGCACCTCCTTTGTGAAATCAGGAATATCATAATTTACCACAAGCATTTCCCCTTTGAGTTGAGTCTGAGTTAAAATGTGGTCCCCATCCTTGAAATGGAGGACTTTAGCCACAGCAGGCAAGGGACCCGCTCCAGATTGCGAAGGACGACAAGGCACACAATGAGTATGTTCAAAAGGGGTGGGAGGCTCATCTACTTGGGTGCTGCAATGTCACTCACCCCACCCCTGTGCCTCTTTGTCACCAGCCTGAGACAGGGCATCAGCCAGTGGGGTCCTCACATTGGGGTGACACCTCCCCTACTGGGTCCCGACAGCATAGTAGGCCCAATGCCTCCGCTCTTCTCTGGAGCACACAGCCGGGAACCTCTGCTCTGTGGTCACCCTCAGATAATCCACTCCAGCCGTCACTAGTGTCGTACTCCCCAGGGGGTCCCTGCCTCACCCCCACAGACCTCATCAGTCGAGCCAGCAGTATGGTGTCTCTGTCTCCGCTAGGAGCCTTCTGGCCTCTGTGTTGCCGCCATTTTGCCTGACACCCTTGCAGCACGTCTGACGCCTCAGTTGCCCACACTGTCAAATCGTCTTCGAGGTGCCGCTCATTCACTCGCGGAGATCAGTGTCCCATTAGGCTGACCCCCAATTGTCACTGGGGGTGAGAGCGGCCTGGCTACTTAAGAATGTTACCAGATGGCAGAGCTCAGCCAGGAGGGCCACAGCTACACGTCTTAGCTCATCTGCATCAGGCCACGCCCCATACGTATTCTATAACTAACACCATGTATAAGTACATTGCAGATATAAATATCTTAAAGATACGTAAATGTGAAGATAAGAATAGTAAATCCTTACTTCCCTCTGGGCATTTTCGATATTTTATCCCTCAATATTGTGCCTAGTCCATATTTGGAATTGGATATTTCCTACTACAGTCTATCCCCCAGATTCATCATGCTCCTCTTTTGCGAGTCCTTAATAGCGATTATTAAGGAATCGTTATTAAAGACTCTCAAAACGGGATGCATGTAGAAATCGCAAATTTTATAGCGATTTCTACTGCTTCCTTATTTGCGATTCGCTAATTGCGAATCGCAAATAAGGAATGACTCCCCATTCATTCCTATGGCAGGCCCATAGGAATGAATGGGGAGTCATTCCTTATTTGCGATTCGCAATTAGCGAATCGCAAATAAGGAAGCAATTTCAAAGGTGCCAGGGTGTCCAAAGGACACCCTGTAGCACCCCTGAAATTGTGATTTACACTGGTGTTGCGCACACACATGTCCAAAGGACATGTGTGTGTGTAACATCCAACTTAGAAAAATGCACTAAAGTGCATTTTTCTAAGTTTTCGCTATTTACCACGAAGTCTGACTTCGCGGTAAATAGCGGCCCAAAATTGAGAATTCGCAATTCTAAAATGGTTCATGAATTGCATTTAAGGAATCTCAAATAGAGATTCCTTAAATGCAATTCTTCGCAATTTAGCGATTTCAAAATTTGCGATTTTTGCATTTGGGATGATGAATCCCAAATGCAAAAAAGGCGCTCGCAAAGGGCCAGATTCGCAGAATCTGGCCCTTTGCGAGCCGATTTTTGTTTCATGAATCTGGCTGTATAACTTTGGATGAACAAGTGTGGAACGTGCACACCTGGGGATTAACTGAATTTCTCTGGAATTTTGTGCGTTCAAAACTGTTTTGCGTGCTCTGTGTGACTCATGTTAGCCTAACATGTGGTACAGAATTAAAGTGGCCTAAGCCCTGGAAGGTGATTAGGACTCACACTGCCAGTGTGAGTCCTAATCACCTTCCAGGGCTTAGGCCACTTTAATTCTGTATAACTTTGGAACCACTAGTGGTTGTTGCAAACTTCCAATGCTACGATGCTCAAGAAGACTGAAGTTGTCTCCTAGGTTATTGCTAGTGACCGAAAGTGTCTTAGAATCTCAATATCTTGGGTCCCTTCAATAGCACAGACACTGATGAAGATTCTCTTTGCAGTGTAGTTATCTCTTGCTGGTAGTGGGATTCAGTATGGCCCTGAGTTCTGTATACACCAGTGATGTAGGCCCACAATGGGACATGGGCACACAACAGAGTTCTTTTAATTACTGTCACTGAGGTTATTTGGCGTGTGCTTGGGCCAGCCAGGTACTCCCAAGTTGTGGCCCAGGGCTCAATTGCTAGTACAAAGCCCAAAGAGTTGTGTGATGAGCCTCTCTCTAGGCAACACAATGGTGAAGCTAGTGGGTGCGAGAAAAGAGCACTAAAAGAGAGTATGCTCAGCATGCACTCACCAGACCAAGGAAGGCTTGCATGCATTTGGAGAAGAATCTAGGTGGTTTCTTGGCACTGTGTGGCAATTAAACTAGGTACCTGGACCTAGCTAGGGGCACGTCACACCGTCAAGTACGACAGCAGCAGAGCATGCAGCATGGAGACACAGCTGGAAATATACATAAATAAACCATTAGATCCTCCCAGTTTCTGTCAAGGTGACATTCCTTACTGTGCTGGAGTAGGGCTCCTGTTTTAGTCCCTATCTTTGGCAGTTGGGCAGCTGCCCATTGCCAATTACGCGGTACAAAAGGGAGTGGTGATGGAGGGAGCATCTGAACCAATCAAACACTCAAACACAACAAATCTGGGTTTAATCCATCACCGTTCTTTAGCCCACTCTGCCACCCCAGTTCAGACATGGCCAATAACAACACATATAGGGAAATATTTACAAGCCCCTATCTTCACGGGAACGTCACTTTTGAAAACATTCCTGTGGCAATGGGGGCTTTGCCTTATTTACAAGGCAGTGTTGAGCCACTTAACGTGGCTCAACACTGTCTTGTAAGGCCCCCTTTCATGCCATGCGTAGCATAAAAGGGGTGGGCAATGGGTGTTACTGTGGGCATTTCACAGCAACACCCATTGATTCTGACGCTGCCCTCTATTTACAAGGGAGGCATAAATAGGAGGAAGTGCCAGAATTAAGACCAGGGAAAACCTGGTCTTACCCTGGCGCAACAAGGAGAAATAATTAATTTCTCCTAGTTTTTGCTGTTTTCATGTGTGCTGCTTTGTGCAGCACACATGGAAACAGCAAAAGGCCAGTGATTGTTTATCTACAGGAAGGTCCCCCTTCCTGCACACAAACAATCATTTTTCTAAGCACACATAGAAGTTGCAAAACAGCATTTAAAGACTGATAAGGGGGACCTTCCTGCACATAAACAATCTTCCCCTGCACACAGACACCCTTGCACTATGGTGCAAGGGTGCCTGCGTTGGCGCTAGGCTGCTAAGTTTAGAGCCAGTGCAGGGGGGAATGCAGGGCTGCACCGTATTCTTGTAAATATGGTGCAGCCCTGCGTTTCTGAAGTGGCGGAGTGAGGTGTTAAGCCAGGAAGGCTAACGCCTCACTCCGCCACTTCCCTTCCCATAGAGGCATATTTACAAGGGGACCTTACTGTACATAAACAATCATTGGCCTTTTGCTGTTTCCATGTGTGCTGCACAACGCAGCACACATGAAAACAGCAAAAACGAGGAGAAATTAAAAATTTCTCCTAGTTGCACCAGGGTATGACCAGGTTTTCCCTGGTCTTAATTTTGGTGCTGCCTCCCATTTGCGCCTCCCTTGTAAAAAGGGGCACGGTCAGAATCAATTGGTGTTGCAGTGAAACGCCCACAGCAACACCCATTGTTCTCCCCTTTCATGCTAGGCATAGTGTGAAAGGGGGCCTTATTTACCAGGCAAAGGTAAGGCACGTTAAGTGGCTTAACGCTACCTTATAAATAAGGCAAAGTCCCTATCGCCACAGGAAAGGTGTAAAAAGTGACGTTCGCATGGCAATAGGGGCTTGTAAAAATGCACCATTGGGGTATATGTACAAGAATTGCCGCTAACTAACGTAAGCGTTAGTTAGCAGCAATTTTCTTGCCGCCGCGTACCGCCGAAAACAATCACCATGGTACCGAGGTATTTACAAAACATCGCTACATGGCGATAGCCTTGCATCGCTGCGGGAAATGTTGATGTTAAGACCAATGTCACGGCGATAAAAATCTTGCTGCAAATGTGAAAAAAGTGACGGCCAGCCAGTCAGCGGCCAGAAAAAGCACGTTAATCAGCATGATGGCACTTTTTTCATGCTTTGCGAGAAAAATATACTACAATAAGCCAGCAAAGCACCCCAATTTATTTATTTTTTATCCCTGGAAGCACAATGGAGCATGCTGGATCCTGTTCTGCAGGAGACAACAACCCCCCTAAGCCACCTAACAACCAGGAGGACCAGCCAGAGACCCAGGGAAGAGGAAGAGAAAAAACAAGGTACAGCCAGCAAGAAAATGAGATCCTGATTGCGGAGGTGACAGAGAAACAACACCATCTCTTTGTCAGCTCCACGGTGCCATTGGGGACCAAAAATTCCATATGGCAGTCCATTGTAGCCAAGGTGAATGCAGTAGCAGAGGTCAAGAGGACAGTGACCGACTGTGAAATGCACTGGCATGATGACCAAGCATAAACTGTCGAAGAATCGGCAGGCAACACTACAGTCCGGAGGTGGGAGTCCAGCACCACGGGAGGAGCTAGATGCCTTGGAGGAGCAGGTGTCCGCGGTCATCTGCAAGGAGTCGGTGGTTGGAGTCCAGGGACAGGATAGTGCTGAACATGACCAGTTACATCAGGAACAGGGTAAATATGAATCAGGGATTGGGGGGTGTTGGGGGTAGGGACTAATGTTGCTCCTGTCCAACTAAACCTTTCTCAGTGCACACCCACACTGTGTGCAGATCAAATTCCAGATACATAGGTACCTGGGGGTATATCCACGTCACTTTAGCTGTTGAATGCATATAAATACACATAATGTTGGTGTCAGTCACTTGTAATTCAGTACATATAAGTATTCAAAGATATTGAAAAATTACCATTTATGAGTCTCCAAACTCTGGGCTACATAAACTAGCAAAGGGGCATATTGACTATAGAGGTGGCAGAGTGTTGCATTACCCTCCTTGGCTCAACACCACGCTCAGCTAAATTGGGAACACAGGGCTGCATCTCATTGACAACAATATGATGCAGCCCTGTGAACCACCCTGCTCTGGGGAAAAAGTTATCAGCCCACAACCAATGCAGGTACCCTTGCACCATAATGCAAGGGTACCTGCACTATGTTGAGTGGAAGATTGTTCATGTGCCAGACGGTGGACCTTCCTGCACATACCCAATCTTCCCCACAACACAGTCACCCCTGCACAATGGTGTAAGAGTGCCTGGGTTAGCACTAGGGTGCTGAATTTTGTGCAAGCACAGGGGGAAACATAGGACTGCACCATATTGTAGTCAATATGGTGCAGCCCCGTGTTCCCAAAGTGACAAAGCATGTTGATAGTCTTCCCGGCTTAAACACATGCATTGCTACTCAATTGTAAATATGCCCCCTTGTGTCTAAAATGAGCACATTTCATACTGTCAAAAATGAACATACTGTAGGGCACAGGTGCTGTTCAACTATGAGCAGGAGGGATATGCATTCAAAAGTACAGTGTAAGGACTCTGCATTTCAGGAATGTGTCCCCTGAAATAACAACATGTTTGTTCTGTTTGCCATGCTCACAGAATCATACATTCCCTGTCACGTGCATGTTAATTGAAGTATGACAATGAGCCCCATTCACAATGTCACATTAATGCATGTCATTTTGCTGCATGTCACCTTGACCCTATTCGTCAAAATGCAGTCATCCACATCAAAGTATCTGCATGTGTTATACAGTTAGCAGTATTGTATTGTCATCATAGTCCTGAATTGGGATGTCCAAGACACATTGACATGCATATAAACTGGCCCTTAGGTAAAGTCAACAGTGGCAGTGAACAAATGCATAGTCAGTGATGTCTGTAAACATTCTTCCACAAACAAACGCATCCAATTACCCTGAGCAAAACAGCATATATCATCCATGTGTTCATCCGAGGGGCATATTTACAAGCCTCCATTGCCACACCAATGTCACTTTCGGTGATGTTGAGATGGCGATAGGGGCTTTGCCCCACTTACAAGGCAGCGTAAATAGCTGCCTTGTAATTAAGGGCTTCTTACACGCTTCACTTAGTGTGAAAGGGGAGGCTAATGGGTGTTGTGGTGGGTGTCCCCCCAGCAACACCCGTATAAAAACACGCTGCCCCCTATTCACATGGTTGGTGTAAATAGGAGGCTGCACAAAATTTAAGACCAGCCAAAATCTGATATTAAACAGGCAAATTATTCATTTTTCATCGTTTTTGCTGTTTCCATGTGTGCTGCGTTGTGCAGCACACATAGAAACAGCAAATTGGCATTATTGTTATGTGCAGGAAGGTGTCCCTCCCTGCATATAAACAATCTTCCCCTGAGCCCAGACACCATTGCACTATGTTCGTAAGGTGCCTGCGTTGGCACTCGCTGATAAGCTAAGCGCCAGCACAGGGGGAAACGCAGGGCTGCACCATAATCTTGTAACTATGGTGCAGGCCTGTGTTTCTGAAGTGGTGGTGTGAGGCGTTAATCTCGTAAGGATACCTCCTCACTCTGTCACTTCATTATAACTATGTCCCCCGTGAGGCAAGAAAAACGTCTGCAGTGCAACAATGCACACATTTCCTAAGACTGCCTCAGAGTCATATGTCCTCCAGCTTGCAACTTATCACCATTGTCAATGCACCAAAGTGCAAGGGTGACTGGGTGGAGTGAATAACAGGCAATTAACATGACAGTCTCCCTCCCTACTTATCAACATACATCAATGTGAATGACAAGTGTCAATGTGATTTGGCCACCTTCAAATAAATAGCTACTTGTTAGGGTATGGCAAATCAAGCACATCTACCTGTATTATCATGGTATATATCACTGCATCCCTGATCTCAAGTGCATTATTGGCCTCCTCATGCCACATTAAAAATTATGTGGAAGTGCCAACATCAAGGTGGGGTGCAGTCTAATCTACACCTCAAAACCTAGATAATAAAAACAACATGTAAACTTAACTGAGTAGGCGTGACTCAAACACAATGCAGTGTAAAGACACATGAAACTGATCAAATCTACATTGCCAATAATGTGAAACAACCAGCACAACTGTCACTACTGAACAGAGGATGTAACAGGTGCAGCATGTGCGTAGAAACAGGCCCCTCACAGTTGGCATACAGGGAAACTGTCCAAAACCATGATCAACCCAAATGTCACATCAGTGATGCTGTAAGAAGATTTACAAACCGGTGTGTAATAGGTGTAGCTTTTTAAAATAGAGAATGGACATTATCATTCACTCTGCATGTCAACTGCTTAAATGCCAGACCAAAGTGGACAACACATACAACAGCATCTCCCCTTTACATTGCAGAGGGAAATACATCACCTCCTGTTCAGCAGCCTGTCCCACTCTTCAAGAAAGGAAGAAAACATCTCAACCATCAACCAGGACACTCTCCAAGAGCTGCTCGACTCCATTGGCACCCCATCTCCAGAAGCAGCCAGCACCTACCACAACAGCTGTCTCCCAGGACTTTGAGGACCCACTGTTAACATGTCAATATTGTGCAGTAGAAGACCAGCTGGACAGGTGCGGGTGGGGTTGGACAGCCTGGCGGATGAACTTGATGGGATCCGTGGGTGTCTCAGTCCCATTAGGGACCACCTAGAGTCTATCAGAGGCACCCACTGTCTGCTCCATGCTATTCAGCATTCTATGGCTGACATTGCCGGAGTCCTTACTCAGAGACAAGAACAATTGTCCAGTCAAAGTGGCTCCAGCGATGTCGCCAAGGAGTGGCATGAAATGCGAAAGATTTAGGAGATCATGGAGCTGATGCAGGCTTCCCACTTGGCCATGGCTGCCTACCACAGAGACATTGCTGGTGTCTTGCAAGCCCTGCAGCTTAACGTCACTGCAGTGTTGCCTCATCATTTGGCACAGATCAATGCTGCTGCACCTTCATCAGCCACCTCTTACCCCCCTGATGTGTCACTGCCTCACCGTGCTCCTGCCAATCCACCATCTGGCTCATGGGAGGCACATGACACATCAGAGGAGGAAACTGTGGATGAATCAACATTTAGAAGAAAAAGTCAGCAATAGCATTCATCTGTGTCAAATGGACAGTTTCTGCCTGGTCTTGTGCTTACCATCATACCTCAAAACATCATCTTCCCATGTCCTCTGTTTGACTCTGCTACACTCACCTTGGACTTTAATATGGACTGCCAACTTTGCCATTGTTCCCAATGACACTGCAATCAGCCTGATGACTGAACTCTGCTTTTTCCTCAACATGTCTCTAGACATGTTCCCCCCCAAGGACTCTGTCTGGCCCTCCACTGGCATGTACACAATGTAGGGGGGGTCCTTTCTAAAGAACTGGGCAAGTCTGCTACCTCAGTAAATTTACATGTAAATAAAAGCACTTATGTCACAAAATGTGTGTTGCCTGGGCAACGAAGGGGATAGGTGGCTAACGTGGTCAAAGCACGTAGCCGTTAGAGCTCCAACTCTCCCCACTCCTCCCGCCCACTTCCTCTGTCGCCGAGACACCGCGGAGGAGATGGGACGCATCTCACACAGCCACGATTGAAGAGTGACTGGTGAGGGAACAGATAATAAAACCCTGCTGCTGCGGCATCGAGGTAATGCCAAAGCCAAAGCCCAATTAAGGGAGGCAACGGTCTCTACGACCACTGCGGTCTTTGCAGTCCTTGCTGATTTAGCACCCTGCTCTTCACTGTTCACTGTTGACCGAAAACGGAGGCCGACAGCAAGAAAGCGGCGGAGATGGCCATAGTGTTGGAAATATGTGCAATTCACGGCGCCAGAGAAGCTAGACAGCCAGTGTGGGACACTATTGCCATGGACTGGAGGTGAGTGCTGCCGCATCAGAGAATCAAGCAAAGGGGACAGGCACTCCTTCAAAACAGCTGGAGGGGATTTGTGAGACTGTTAATTTGTCATTTGTGCAAGACTAATGCCCCCTTGAAGCTGCAGGGGCAGTCATCCTTTTGTTTACTTTGCTGTATAGTCGGATTTCTGGGCTAGATTGGTCAGATGGGTGAAACTATAGAATGCGCACAAAACAGTCAAGAAACACAAGAAACAATAATACTAAAATGCCAGACCAGTCTACTCCGTCACCAGCTTCTAGAACTAAACGCAGGGGTCTGTGGAACGCTCAACACAGAATGGAGCTTAACGCTAATGCACTATTTGATGCAGAAAGAAAAGCAGAGTTGGACGATACCTCAGACACTGAGAAAATGTCGGAGGCAGAAAACATGAGGCTTCTGACCCACAGCTGGATCTACATCTCGACCGACAATTGGATACAACTTGCAATGTGGGATGTGAGGCTAGGAGAACAGAAGTGCAGGAGACAAACTTTGTAGTAGTTCTACCCCCTTACAATACCCACTCTTTAAAAAAAAACCAGAAGCAACAGAAGCCAGTCTTACCTCCACTAGACAAAGCTATACACATTAGAGAACAGCCTAGTCTTCAGCCTTTAACCCAACTACAAGAAAATACTGTCCTTAAGTTCCCCTAATGGCTCATCATCTCTTCAGGGTAATTAATCAGTAAAAAGGACCCCTTGGGAGACAGTCAGTGAAAATGAAGAGAGAGATGCAACATTAAGTAGAAAACATATGAACGAAGACCGCCTGAAACAGCCACCAACAAGAAGACTGGAAGACGGAGAGAAAATATGTTTACCATACTGGACGAAATTAGAGATCTAAAGACTTCTGCAGCCCTTGAGTTTGCTTCACTACATGAGAGGCTGTCTAAGTTGGAAGAGAATATGTCCAACACACCAAAAAGATTGAATGAGGCAGAAAGCTGCATTTCGGAATTGGAGAATAAACTGACTTCAGCAAGAACTATCAGAATTGGGTAAAAACAAGAGTCAGGTGGAGCTGAAGCTCCAGGACTTGGAGAATTACAATAGGCGCTCCAACCTGCGCCTGGTGGGTGTCCCGGAAGGAGCAAAGATGTCCAAGAATCCAAATGGGCTAGTTCATTGCTAAAGAAACTAATGTCAGAGCTGGAAGGGGACTCAACGATTACAAGGGTTCATAGAGTCCCCGCACAGAGACAATCAAATGCAAGATTCCCCCGAACAATACTACTCAACTTCGGGGACTATCGAATCAAAGAAAGAATACTAAGTACTGCTATTGCTAAGAGGTCTTTCTCAACCATGGAAATCCTGCAATTCAAGATATTTTCACACATGTCAGCGGCATCAGCATGAAGAAGAAAAGAGTTTGTTAAGATGATTGACTTGTTTAAGGAGAAGGGGAGCCAGGCCTCGATAATACTACAACAATCCAAGCTTAAAGTTTTATCTAAAGGGCAATTTTACTTATTTACAGATATTCAGGAGGCTCAATCAATATTAACTTCACTTCAAACTTCACTTCAAAAAGCTTTATTTCGATAATATTGTCATAAAAGCAAGTACAACAAAGCATTCATAATTTAACTACTGAATAGGTCTTACAAGTCAAACTGTATCAATATGTACAAATAAAACATCATTAATCGTTTCATCTTAAAAAGCGGTCTTGTCGTTAATACCTCCATAGAATCACACAACATACACTGTGTACAGTGGTAACATGGTATATATTATATTAAGTAGCAACACACAAAATGTCACAAACCACAAGACGAACCATGCAACACAGGAATAATCAATTGGTGGGTAGCCGATATAAGTATCAGGGCAATAAGATCAGGCATGTAATAAAACTCATTTGTAAATGATTGTGGCAAAAGGTTAAAATGTTATTAATATTGTATAAAATACAAATAAGAAAGTTTCACACAATGGGATTCAATTTATACCCTTTTAAAAATCAGATTAATACAAATCAGATTAATACTGCATCAGAGGGGAGATCTAGTAGCAAAGGAGCAAGGTTATTCTATATTTGTGCCGTTTTTGATCTGATGCACCAAGACCACTTTAGGAATTTAGCTAGAGGAATAGCATAGCGAAGTGAAGGATCAGTCATCAACACTCTTAGAGCTTCATTGGTTTGCCTAGTGCCCAAGTTCTTACATAAAGGCACTAGCCAGTCTTTCACAGGATGGCATAGGCAGGACATACAAAAAGAACATGTGGATAAGTTTCTATATGTTTAGCACAATATGGGCACTTATCATCTCCTAAATCTGACCAATTTGAAGTAAAGGATTTTAGCAGTAAACAACCAACTCTAAATTGGAAATAGAGTTTCCAGTCAAGGGAATTGGAGATATTATCCCAATATGGTTGCTAACACGAACCCCCACAGTCAGTGTCGTACTATTGCTCAGCCTGCTGGTATTATGACCCACCATGTCCCAGTATTTTCTCTTCAGTACAGGTTTAGGCACAGACAATAGGTTGCTTGGATTCTCCCATAGATTGTTCAAACCCATTGAGGCCAGTGCCCCCTTAATATCTCTCAGCCACCTTATTTTATGGTGGCGATCAGCAGCTATGACATCCCTGAGTCCACTTGCGAAGGTGGTTAACTCGGGTACGACCCAAATTTGGCGCCAATATAGCAGGGCACAGAGCCTTGCTATATCTGATAGAGGATGCCTTCCCATATCGCTAAGCAATGGGAGTGAGGGTGTACTCTTGGTGAGACTAGAAATCGCATGGAAAAAACGTATTTTCAGCGATGGTCAGCTGTGTAAAATATCCATACCCCCATAATTCCGAGTCATAAAGAACTGAGCTGATTACCTTGGCATTATATATCTGTATTACTGGACTGACTGGTTTGATCAAGGACAAGCTGAATTCTTTGCTTAGGGCGCCCGCTAGCTGTCTGTGTTTTAATGCAATTTTTTCGATATGGGGTTTCCATTTCATCCTTTTCTCCATGGTGACACCTAGGTACGTAAATGCACCTACTTCCTCTAGTGCCATGCCTTCCATGGTGATTTCCCCCTATATGATCGATGTTTATGAAAAATCATGAGCTTTGTTTTGTCTGCATTGATCTTAAGCCCTCTAAGTTTGCTGAACTTTTCCAACAGGGCCAGCGCATGCTGTAGTCCACTAGGGGTCTTGGAGATGATAAGGGTATCGTACGCAAACATAAGAAATGGGACCTTGGAGCCAGCAAAGGACAGGGCATCAGTAGGTGTTGAGGCTAGAAATTTTGCAGCCTCATTAATAAAAAGGGAGAACAATGTGGGGGCTAAAACACACCCTTGACACACACCCTTATCGACCCAGAATGGGTCCGTGATTTCCCCCTGGGCACCCCAACATATGTGAGCAAAATTGGTCTTGTGAAGGTGCACTAGAAAATGTAACAAATTAGTCGGCATACCTAGATCCCGTAGCACCTTCCACAGTTTGCTACGAGACACTAGATCAAAAGCCGATTTTAAATCGACAAAAACTGCATATATACTGCCTTCATTGAGCATCACTATCTGCCTGGATATCAAAATAAATCTAAAAACGTGGTCTACAGTACTACTGTGGGCCGGAAAGCCAGCCTGCTGAGGGGTTAAAATGCTATTATTGTTGACCAATTCCTGAACCTTTCCCAGTACAAGGCATCCCACCACCTTCTGGATGGAGTTGATGAGACTAATGGGCCGGTAATTCACAGGCTGTGATCTTTCTCCTTCTTGTAAACTGGAATAATCTCGGCCCCCTTCCATGAATCTGGAATGGAGGCACCTTGGGCCAAACTGTTTGCTAGCAGTGTTAGATACCTGCACCACCCTTCCCTATCATGTAAAAAACATCTGCGGGAATACTGTCAATACCCGGGGCTCTTTCCCTCGTGATTGCATTAAGGGCAACCATAACTTACGAGGGTTCGAATACAAAACTCGTCATCTGACTGGGTGTCCTCAATGGAGGTTCAGAGATCCCTGAATCATCTTCTGAGTACTGTTAAGAGAAATGTTATACCCATTGATCAGGGGCTACATGATTTTCTGGTGGCGGAGGCTGTGCCCCAGTGCCCCATTTTACAAGGGCCCAAAAGTGTTGGAGATTACTTCTTGTGCATGCTAACTTTAATTCCTGCCACCTTCCTTTTTGCTTTACTCTGCACAGTTCTGTAAGCATTCCTAGCTTCCCTAATAGATCCCAGCTTTTGATTTCTAATGGCTACCCCTAAAGATTTACAGGCTCTACTGCCTTCTATATTATACCATGTTTGTCTCTTTTGCTTAAAAGAACCTTTGTTACTGCAAGGTTTCTGGGAATAGCTCCGTACTTTGGCAAATAGTGAGGCATGGATGGTAGTAATTAGGTCTATTGGTTGGTCCCCATCGCGAAGGCCCTCTAGAGCGTTAATCGCCTCTTCAACAGCTCTGCCAATAGAGGACATTGCCTCCGGGTCGCTAATTATTTTGGAGCATTTGAGTCTCCTCATGTCGTTACTAACCGTTATGTCTCTAGTGGTCACCAAGCTAACTGAGTGGGAAAGAACATCTGGTGGCAAAAGGGTAAGAGTTGCAGAGAGTGGATTATGATCGCTCTCGTCCCGTTCTATAACGGCCATATCAATTAGGGTGTGCCACAGAGGTGGATCATTGAGGAGGTAATCGACTAGTATGGAACCCGTTATTGAATGCATTGGCCCCTTTTCTGTCAGCAATGGTTCTACCATTAGCCGCCCTGAGGCCTCTCTCCAAACACAGCACATTCAGTTTTCTTCCTGCTTCAGACCAATGTTTTATTGGATCTAACTCCAAATTAGGAATGCCCCAGGGTGCGCCCTCCTCTGCTGCAGGGTCCCTGTCGTCCCTGTCCATTGGCTCAAAAGTAGTATCCAAATCACCTACTATAGCCGCTTTGCCGCGGTGGACATTCCACCAGGGTGCGGCAGAATCTGACGCGTGCGCAGATCGGATGGCCGGGGGCCGTCCTCCGCACACGCCCACAGTGACGTCAGATGGTTGGGGGCCGTACGACGCATGAAAAAGGATAATAACCAGAAATTCACCTGATCTAGCGCCCAGGAGATCATCTAGGGCCTCTACAGTAATAGATTGCCTCCCTCCTTTGGCCCCTCTCGCATATACATTGTAAGTGTCAAAGATGCTAGTGGGACTACACGTCAATCGAATGGCAAAGATATCAGGATTACCTGAGGGTAGCTCCTGGACCAAAAGGTACACACCGTGGGGAATCCATGTCGTTAGACACCCTGAGGGGTGCCACTTACTTCAAGCTACAGCAAGAACGTGAAAATTAAGATAGCCTGGGCAGTAGATCGGAGAAGCGGACCACGTTTCCTGAAATAAACAGATATCGTACTGTTCCACATAATTGTTCCAGAGCTTGGAAACTGTTTTGGACCTAAACCGTGCGATATTCCATGACATAAAGGACGTTTGATGTAGTACAGGTGATGGAGCTGGCTGAATATCAGTCCAACTAGTTGGCTTTCCAAATAAGGGCCTCCCTTCTAGGTGTCCACAAAATGCATGAGCAGGTAAATTAAGTACATACTCGTGGTCGGGGACCATACTTTCTGATTGGGAAGCATGGTCCCTTACCTGGGCAAAGGAGGGTGCTTGCTTCTCTACATAAGAGCAGGGGTGCGGTAGTCAATCAGTTTTCCGGAGAGGGGATGATCTGATGCCAGGAAGGGAGACAGGAAGAGGAGGAGCAGATGGGATAGCCTCAGGAGGTAAATGTTGAATACGGATGTTGGAATTAGTTAAATGATGGGTGCGTAGGTCGAATGCCACCAAATTATCAGCCAATTATTGGTGATGAAATATGAGCGCTATAGTATCCGTGCCAACTTTGGTTAGGCATCTTTGTGCCTCTTGAATATTCTCCCTAATAATAGACCGACACCCTCTTACATCCTGGATCCATTGGATGCTTTTATTAATTAGAGAGGTTTCATCTTCTCTCCCGAAACTAGCAGGAACTTTAGGGCCACCCGTCAGATATACCCCCTTTACTTTTGTCTTTTTGGTGGTGCTACCCATGCTCATTATAGGAATGGATGTTTTTCCCCAGGGGACAGAGGGTTCAACCAGAGGAGCAATGGCTATATTAAAATTGGAACGATGTCGCTGGCCTACTCCTCTGTTCATAGCATCTCTTGTGTGTGCAGTTCTCAACAACCACAAAAACAAAAAGGAGATACCCTTAGAACCAATTGGGACAGGGTGAAAGATTTGCCACAACAATAAAAGTCCCTACTACACACTCTCAATGTTACTGATCCTATTTGTGAAACTCTTAGTTAAAAAACAGCGAGCACCATATGTAATAAACAACAAGATATTTCTAAGTATGTCAGTAGAGCACTGTACAAGAAACAAAAATGTATTTAAAAAACATCAATTTTTATTATAAAAAAGAGGAATTCATATGGTGTAGCTCAGAGAGGGCCATGGACAAAGAGTCAGAAAGATCTTTAAATCTTTAACTACCTGGACCAGGTTCTTTATCTGGAGGTCAAGGGGCTTGCGGGAAGGATCCATGCCAAAGACTGCATTTGTCGCTGCACTGGGAGAGCTGCCTTGGGTTTAGGAGAGCCCTGGGATAGTATACAGATGGTCCAAGCTTGCTCTAGGGACTGGAATTTCGATCGATAAGTCAGTCAACCTACCATCGTTTGCTATACAGCTGACAAAACTATTAGGGGAGTCATCTGGGCGGGGTGAATCTGAGCCTGTAACACCGTGAACCTATTGTTACATGGGAAATCCTTTAGAAGCGACATGGCAGTATTTTCACAAGGGGGTTGGTTAGGGGGATACGTAGATATAGATGGCTGCTTGCCTGTATTTAAGCTTAGGTCCTTCGAAAACATAGACGGAATAGGCCTGGATTCAGCATGATTAATAGTGTCTGCATGATCAGTGGATGTTAATGGCTTGCTTGTTCCTGCTGGATCGAGTAAGACCTCACAATCTGATAATACACTAAAAATACACTCAAGTACCCCTTTTTTACCAGCTGGGCTCCCTATCGCGGCGTTCTTTTTCACTTTCCTTTTGTGAACTACTCCCAGCCCTCCCTCAGCTGCTTTCCATTTTCCCATCTGGATGGCTCAAATCCCACGCAATTAAGATCAATCAGCCAGTTAACCAAAGTACCTTCAGATTCTGGAGTCCAGCAATATCCACTTGAACTGTGAAGACAAGGAAAGTAGACTGTCCAAATTCCAGGAGTCCCACAAACCCACCAGCAAAGAGAGTGGTCCCAGCGTTCATCTGCGGACGGGTGCAGATGGGCCCGGGCGCGGCTAGTGAACGCCCGACTGCGGCCCGCGCCACGGGAGCCCCCGAGCCTTCTTGTGCACCTCCTGGCGCGTTGAACCTTGGGGCTTGGAGTCCCCCAACAATGATGGCCGGCTGACTAGCAGCAATGAGAACGGGCTCCCCAATCAATATTACCATATTTGGCTTTTGGGAATAAGTAAGGGATCGAGGTCATCTAGCGGGAGAGCAATCAATCAGTTAATTTCATAGTAAAATCCTTTTAGGGTGGGAGGAGGGGTGCCAAAAGCACCAGTCCTTAATGGGGGGACAGGAGCTAGAAAAGGATGCAAAACAATTGCATCGAGAGATAGGAGGGCTCGAAGAAGGAATAGTGGGCAGATCCATCTTCCATGGAGGTCACGGGGAGTTTGAGGTGGTGAGGGTGGCAGGGGTGATGGGTGTGAGGCAAAATAGAAAAGGAGAGTTAAAATTTAAGTGCTTAAATATCCTGTGGGAGGAAACAAATTAGGATGAATTATGTGATGACATACGGAACTGAGAATAGAAAGTCTAAACAAAAATCTACAATTGCACATCACTTTCTCTTAAATTGTGCACTTGATGCACTTTAATATTTTTAATATTGCTATCAACTTGTCACTTTCTTGTAAGCTGCAGCATTTGATACAGGGTTTTAAAGTACTAGGCAGAAGCTATGTTATTAGTTCAGTCGCTGCTGGAATTATTTAATGGGGGGGGAGTAATGCCGGAGTCACTTTTTGAGCACTCAATGCACTTTAGACCTTAATGGGCTACATTCTTGCAGCTATTATATCTGACTAGATGGAACGAAGTTATAATTTTAAGCAATGCATGCAGCACTTTTATCCGGGGAGGGGGGGATTATCATTCAGTTTACAATAGCACAAGTCACTTTAGTGCAGCTATTAATAAATAATAGGTAAAGAGGTTTTGAAAGTAATCTCTTTTAATGCTAATGGACTGAATAATAAATGGAAAGCCCAGCCAATAGAAAGTTGGCTGAGAGGTCACAGCCCAGATATTATACATTTGCAGGAAACCCACTTTAAGAACATAAGCAGCGCAAATTGGATCTTACAACGATAGGCTGGATGTTATTGTCTATCTAATGCCAGCTGTGCACAGAAGGGGATAGGGATATATGTGGGTAAAAATGTACCATTTCGGGTGAAAGCTACGCAGATAGATCCGGGTGGAAGGTGGGCATTCGTAAATGGGAGATTTAATCAATCAAACTTTACTATAGCAATAAGCTATGCACCGGTTCTAGATAACCCACTCCCTCTGCTACAGCTTAAACAGGCCCTAACTAATTTCCCCGGTCAGGTTTTCGTGTGTGGAGATTTCAACTTCCTCCAAGTAACCGTTAATTGAATCCTCTATTAAAACTCGAAAACAAAATAAGTCGCAGGTGGCCATTGCCCAAGCCTATTGCAAAAGGGATTTGGACCAGGTAGACCCATGGTGCTCTCAGTATGCTAGGAAAAAGTCTTTTCATGTTTTTCGGCAACATACAATACCGCTTTCAGAATAGACTAATTTGTAGTATCGCATGGGCTGAAAATGATCACTCATGAATACATTCAAAACGCCTTTTCAGATCATGCGATGGTCTAAATGGAAGTAGCGGGGTGTGGCTTGAAAGAGTACCCAGAAGATGGTATTTTAACAAAATCAACTTAGAGAGTAGAGAATGGTGTATAGAGGTAACTGATGAGATTAATAGTTTTTTTTAAATAACACAGATACTAACCGGGTAGACATTGTGTGGGATGCCATTAAGGCCGTAATACAGGGTTTTATTACATCTAAAGAAATCCTACTACAGAGAGGAAAAAGTGTAAGATGACAGGAGCTCGAAATCAGGCTGGAGCAAGCTAGCAGAATATACTCTCAAAACAGCAATTTAGCCACAAAACATGAGCTCTCACAGGCAAAATCAGATATGCAAGAAAACTATTATGCACAGGGCAAAACTGCCAACACTGCTTACCTCCAAAGGGTATACGAGGAGAGTGAATACATGGGGAGATTACTTGCGTGGCAGGCAAAGAATCGACAGGTTCCATATATGATCCTATTGCTGACAGATGTTGATTCTAAGACACAGATAACCAGCTCTTTAGAGATTGGAAATGTTTTTTTAAAACACTATGAGAAAATTTATCAGACGGATCAACATATAATGGCTGAGAGCCTCATGAGGTTTTTAGAGAAACTTCCTATACTGTCGCTAAGCAGAGAGCAAAATCAAATGGTAATGTCTGAATTTTCTCTTGAGGGAATAGATAAAGTAGTGAGTTCAATGGTCAATGGTAAAGCAGCTGGGGAGGATGGCCAGCAAGTAGAAATATACATAACATTTGCTCCAATTTTACATACATTTGTTAAAGCTTGCCAATCCCATATTAAAAGGTGGAGAACCCCCGACATCATTCCACATGGCTGTGGTAGTCAGTATTTTTTAAAAAGACATGAACAGACAAAACATCAATTCATACAGGCCTATAAGCCTCCTTAACTCTTACTATGAAATCTTTACAAAACTGCTCGCTAACAGGCTAAATAAGATTGTGGGATCAATTATCCACCGTGACCAAAGTGGTTTTGTAGCGGGCAGACATCTCTACTCAAATACAAAGTTCTTAATAGAAGCTCTCGACTACTTCACTCAGAACAAAATAGAGACACCGTTGTTATTTTTAGATGTAGCAAAAGCTTTTGATCTGGTGTCCTGGGAAAGTCTTTTTTTAATTCCCACTAGATTTTAGTTTCCGGAAAGGTTTATATATAAAGTGAAACATCTATATAAGGACGCTTCTTCACAAATAATTATCAACTCCTGAAATGTAGGTTGCAGGAAAGTAAATAGAGGTACACAACAGGGGTGTCGTCTATCCCCAATTCTTTTTGCCCTGTTCATAGAACCTTGGAAATAGTCATTAGACAAAAAGTGCCACGAACAGCACCACTGCAAGGTACGTCTAATATAAAATTATATGCAGATGACATAGTTCTGTTTCTTGAACCAGGAGAAAATATTCAAAAGGACATTTTTGCAATTTTCACTGAATTTCAAGCATTGGGTGGGTACAAAATAAATAATGCTAAGATGGAAATTTAGCTTTGTAATTATTCAGAACACACATTAATACCAGAACTCCAGTCATTATACAACTTGAGGCCTAGGATATATCTAGGTATAGTTTTGTCTGAAAATGTTAAGGAACTATACATATTAAATTACGTTCCCCTTTTCGCAAAATGGAACCAACTCCCAATCTCAATAATTGGATGGCTAGCACTAATACGAATGTCGATTTTACCAATATTTTATTTTCTATTCTCAGCAATTCCTTATGCACTACAAATATCATTTTTTTTTAATCAATGGGTTATTCTCATCTTTTATATGGGCCAACAAGACATGCGATTAGCACTCTCCACTTTAAGAAATTCAATTAAGGAAGGAGGGTTGGACCTTCCTTTTTATTTTTTTTAAACATATTTTATTAGGTTTTTAAAGTACCACTTGGGCGAGATCCCGACATAATCCACTTGATGACAAAACATTGAAGGGTTACCAGCCATGGAAATATCAATGGGTACAGTTTGTATACATAACAGACCCTCCTAATTTGAGGGAATATTACTACGCAAATTTTGCACATAATACATATAGATTGTTTTATTATCTCAACCCTCTTTGCATAGAATTATTTTTTATCATAAGGATTTTGAAGGAATATAACATTTTAGATCCCATGAGGCTTGTGAAGAACCCCAAAAAAGTACACTATAAGGTCTTCCATTGGTTTTTAAAACAAAAAGCTCAACTGTTTAAGCATTATGGTATACCTATGATAAATGGTTCCACACGTTTGGCTGATCTCTAAGTCGGGGAGCAACGGCTAATCCAATCTAATATTGTAAGGAAATGGAAGGAGAATGAATATAAACACATGTGAGATTTTCTTATTAATATTACCTGGAAAAGATGGACAGAGATAGAGTATGGTCTGAGCCATTCTAAAGATATACTTAAATGGTCTTTTATTCAAACTAGGCACTTTCTAGAAAATATAGATCCGATCACACTTTGTGCAAAATTAGAACTTAGGGTCATATGTATCAAGCACAAATGCGTTCGCAAACACCAAAATTCGCCGAATTTCGGCGTTTGCGATTGCATTTTTGCTAAATGGTATGTATGAAGCAAATCTGCGTGCAAAATAAGGAATCGCAAAATTTGTGATTCCTTATTTTGCGATTGCATTTAAGGAATCGCACATTTTGCGATTCCTTAAATGCAATGTAAGAAGCACCCAAAAAGTGCAATTTTGCCTTAAGGAAACGCAAATTACCACCAACTTCAAGTTTGTGGTAATTTGCGATTTCTTTGAAAAATGCACTTTTTTGCATTTTTCAAAGTGCTATGTGAAGCACATCCATGCCCTTAGGGCATGTATGTGCGCCACATGTGCACCCATGCTTATTTCAGGGGTGCAACAGGGTGTCATTTGGACACCCCTGCACCCTTGAAATTGCATTCTCAATTTGCGATTCGCTAATTGCTAATCGCAAATTGAGAATGTCTTCCCATTCATTCTAGAGGCCCATAGGAATGAATGGGGAGGTATTTTTTAATTGAGATTCGCAATTAAGGAATATGTAGGATTCGCAAAATTTATTGCAAATCCTACATACATACCATTTTGCCATTCTCAAATAACGATTCGCAAAAAATCGCTATTTGAGAATCGCAAAATGACTTTTTGATACATATGGCCCTTAGTGAGGCTCTTTTAGAAACATCTAGATGTAGATCAAGAAGTAGCTGCATACAAATTCTCAATGAGCATAAGACTTTGAAGGCGTACGAAAAAGCTCTAGATAAATGGCAAGCAAAAGTAGACCTACCGATTTCAAGGATGGTCTGGAACAGAATTAACAAATTTAATACAACACTACTTAGAGGTGGCAATTTTAGGAGAATGCAATTCTACACAAAATGGCTATTATACAGGACATCGACCTTTCTGCATAGTATAAATCCCCAGATAGAGGATAGATGTTTTCGGTGTTCAGCAGAAGAGGGAGGTACATGGACCCACATTGTTTGGGATTGCCCAAAGATTAAACAATTTTGGAAATAATTAAAGAAATACTGTAGGCACAAGCTAGGACCTATAATAGTTATCGATAGATACATTGCAACCCTTGGATGTTCCCCAAATATAAACACTAGCAATATACAAGAGCAAGGTCTATATATGTTGACCTTAGTGGCGAGATCACTAATTCTTCAGAAGTGGCGAAGCGAGAACATACCTACTTTTCATTGCTAGCAGTCTAAATTGCATAAAGTTATAGAATTGGAGAGATGTTATGCCTTAAGATCGGGTTTATATGGAAAGTTTGAGACTCACTGGAAGTCCATAGGAAGTTAGCCAATAGATAATTTAAGACTAAAATATTACGCCGACACTACTTAATTTTATTTTCTGTTGCTATTATGGGGAATTGCACAATAAGTCTTAGTCTTAGCATCTAGTTTAAAGTAATACCCTCATTGTGACATCTGAAATACATTTATAGATTTATCATGCATGTTGGACGATATGTGGCAACCAAAATTGAATATTATAAGCACCTTGTTCTTTTTCTGTATGTGTAATTGTGCAATGAACTCTCAATAAAAAAAAAAACTACGATGCGTGTTGTCTGTGAATATTTATGTTTAAACGTGCCATAAAAGCATGGTCAGTTTCGCCACCACTACAAACTGAGGGACATTTGGAAAAGAGAATCCGCCGACTCTGTGTCCCTGTTAGGAAGTGAGAATCCCTATCATGTGTAAATCTACCAGTGCTCAGATCTCAAAGACAACACTGTTTCAGCAACTTAAAATTACCCTATGCTCAGGATGTTGATCGTGACTTGGAACAATACTCAAGTCACTGTCAAGCCACATAAGTAGCTCAAACTTTCCTTGCAAACAAGGAATGCCTAGAACATGTACTCAGGTCAACGTGGTGGACAATGGTTGTTTAGATGGGTGTCAAGCCATGACACATGTAAAGACAGTTCCCTCAACATGTTACATATGAATAAAAAGGAATCTAGCTGTAAGATGAGGAATGGTGTAGGATAGAATATGTCAAAGTGTGTTTCTGGATCAAATCCTACAACTGTTGTGCTGTAATGCCCATTACAACCCTCCTTGCCCTACACTTGTATGTAAAATATTTTATAGTATTGCCCACAATGTACAAGGCTGTGTTGAAACACATACAGAGGCTTTAGGATGACTAGTAAATAATACAAAGCACATATCCCCTGCACTCCCACATGGAAAGTGAAGCTGTTGTGGGCACCAGTGTTATCAAAGATGCCCCTAAGTATCCTAACAACATACATACATCATGTAACCAATGCTGTGTGAGCACAATGCCTACAGTGCATCATGTGTATTATTGTACTTGCAAAATAGTATCATATGGATACTAATTCATCAGAATACTCCAAAACAAACTCGAAACTGAACTTTGCTACCCTACATATCAATCATTTTGGTTTACTCACATTCAAACTGCAGATTGACAGTAGCCTGTCCCTTGAAGATGGCGTAATTACATTTATAGATATTCAATTCGATTGTGCGGGTGATGCATCTGTTGTAATCAACTACAAATTCACCAGTACACGTCAACACACCAACAATCATTGACAGCACAAACCAATAACCACTAGGGGTCCGACTCACAAAAGTAATCTGAGACGAAATCCTAACTTTACGACTTTCGGTATTCACAAAAGGCATTTAGGAGTAGTAAAGTTAGAATTCCTAACTTTACTACTCCTAAACTGAGACAAAATTCTAACTTTATGACTTTCAATGTTCACAAAGGGCATTTAGGAGTAGTAAAGTTAGGATTCCTTACTTTACTACTCCTAAACGGAGACAAAATCCTAACTTTACGTCTTCCGGTATTCACAAAAGGCATTTAGGAGTAGTAAAGTTAGGAATCCTAACTTTACTGCTCTTAAATGCCGTTTGTGAATACCAAAAGGCGTAAAGTTAGGATTTTGTCTCAGATTACTTTTGTGAATCGGGCCCTAGGATTGTATTATAGAAAATACACACTTAATAACCTAAACTAATGCTAATGACTTATTCTAAACTACACTAATCTAACTTGTACTAATATAAACCTAGATTAAACTAACTAGCTTACCTAATACTATACACACAACAACATATATTATACATCAACCCAGCTCCCCCCTTAAGGCAAATACAGGGACAGGACAAAGACAGCTTAACCTATACATTAACTAACTAAACATACATCCTAAACAAATATAAATATATATATATATATATGTATATGTATATATGTATATGTATATATATATATATATTTATATATATACATATATATATATATATATATATATATATATATATATATATATATATATATATATATATATATATATATATATATATATATATATATATATATATATATATTCCAAATGAAATTGCCCGAAGACTGAGGAGCCACACACAACGTCTGTTTCACCCTTTTTTTTCGGCAGCATTCTCAGCTGAGCTCCCACAGCAAAAAAATTTGGATTTATTTTAAATATCGTGAGTGCCATTGAACGTGAACAGCCATTTCCCAAAGAGCCAGAGTAAAAGGGACTGTGGGTCCCGAAACGCTGGCCAAAAATCTTTGCTGCGGGAGCTCAGCTGAGTATGGCAGCCTGGCTTTGCCTCAGACAGCGATCCAGAGCGATTGTGTAAAACAATAAAAGGAATGCACGACAACCGTCACTATGTTTGAATACCTACCTCACTACAAAGACCAAGATCCTTTGCATGCCCACTGTGGCGGGATTTATTTTAAATATCGCGAGTGCGATTGAACTTGAATAGCCATTTCCCAAAGAGCCAGAGAACAAGGGACTGTTCGTCCCAAAACGCTGGCCAAAAATCTTTGCTGCTGGAGCTCAGCTGAGTATATATATATATATATATATATATATATATATATATATATATATATATATATATATATATATATATATATATATCCCAGCTCCACAACACCAAACACGTGAGTCACTCTTCAGGGCGGGTGCCGAGTACCGCGGTGGTGTCCGCGTGTAATACCAAGGCTCCAATTTCCAAAAAATGCCCAGCCGGGCTTAGAGGAAAACACAGCACTCACACGGGCAGCAGCAGTTTAGCAAGACGGTTTATTCAGAAAAAGCAAAGCAGACGCGTTTCGGGAGTGGAATCCCTTCGTCAGTGTTGTCATCAAAGCGCCAATAATTACACCCTTATCTATGTTCATGCCAAATGCCGGCATCAACAAAGGACTAATGCATTTATGGAAAAAACGGCGCGCCATCTTTGAACGCCTAGGTTATTTACATTTTTACATTTTATCAACATGGGAAATAAGAATGCATAATATTCGCATCATATTCAGAACGTCAATAAAGACATTAGTGCGTTAGCATCTCAAAATCTCGCTGTGTATCGGCAACAGATATAAGAGACAGTAAAGTCTTAAATAGTCACATATCTGAGATAAAGTGCAATACAAAGAATGCATTTTTAAAGCGAAAAACGCTACTCTTATTGATAAATGGTATGTTAAACCAAATCTTGCCGTGGATCGGCAATTGCAACCTAATATTAGGTTGCTAGATACTCAGTAAAGTGACACAGAAAAAAGCACATGGAAAATAAATCCCATAAAGATCAAATACAAAACATTGCATTCACTATATACATCTTCAGAATAATACCCAGTTAAATGATCACTGATATTGCGAACAGAATTATATGGTTACTTATGTATTATAGATCATATTCTTAGCCCAGGTGAGTAGCAAGTTCTTCCCCCATATTAAGTCCCTTGGGGGCCTTGGTCTCAAGATCTATAATAAATCTAGATTCTAGTCTTCTCAAGACCTGTAATCGGTTTCCTCCTCTTGGGTTTTCATCCACTTGATCTAAGCAGAAGTAGCGCAGCAGAGTTCTATCACTCTTATGTTTGATGGCAAAATGCCGTGCTACCGGATAACTGAAGTCTTTATTGGCAATTGCCCGCATATGCTCCAATATTCGAAGTTTAACTGGGTTGATGGTGCTACCCACATACCTTAACGAGCATGGACAGACTAAACAGTAGACTGCGTGATCAGTGTGACAGGACATGAATTTGTTAATTTTCTTGCCACCTAGACAACCTGGTACCTCATATGTCAAGGTTCTCTTACTAGCAGAGCAGGCCTTGCATTTCCCGCACGGGAAAAAGCCTTTTGCATCCTTTAGAGTTCCTAGGCGTTTTTTCTCTACTGGAAGATAACTGTGAACCATTTCATCTCGTAACGATCTTGCCCTTTTAAAAGTAATGGCAGGCACAGCTGGAATGTCTGGACCTATGATTGGGTCCGCTTTCAGGATGTGCCAATGTTTGGACAAGATCGATCTTAGTCTAAATGAATTCGCAGCAAACGGTGTGATCATTCTGAATTGGGCCACTTGTGATTCAATGATCTCTTTCTTTTCAAACAGTTTGCTGCGAGGTATCTTTCTGACTCGTTTCAATGTCTCTCGAAGCTGGTTACTATTATAGCCTCTATTTTGGAACCTCTTTATGCTATCGCTAGCTGCTAGTTCGAAATCTTCATTGTTGGTGCAATTACGCTTTAATCGTAATAATTCACCGTAAGGAATGTTGGCAATAAGTTTCCAGGAGTGGCTACTTGAGGCGTGTAACACGCTGTTCCCCGCCGTTGGTTTGCGATAAAGTTTGGTGCTGATTTTACCATCCTGCACACTCACTTCTAAGTCAAGGTAATTAACCTTCTCTTTACTGATTTCCCCAGTGAATTTAAGGTTGCACTCATTGTTGTTAAGCACAGAGACATAATCATTCGCCTCTTCTATAGACCCATTCCACACAAGGAACAGGTCGTCAATATACCTGCTCCAAGCCACTATTTTATTGCTCCAGACTGCATTTCCAGGGGCCCAGGCTACCTGCTCCTCCCACCAGCCCACGAATAAATTCGCGTAGCTGGGGGCGAAGCAGGAACCCATCGCAGTCCCAGAACACTGTTGGTATAGGGTGTCCTGAAAGAGAAAAATGTTGTTATACAGACAAAATCTGATAAGTTCCAACAGCATCTTGTTGTGTGATGCAAATCTCAGTTCTCTTTGGTTTAGGAAAAATTCCACAGCAATAAGTCCCTTTTCGTGGTCTATACAGCTGGGCATTTTTTGGAAATTGGAGCCTTGGTATTTCACGCGGACACCACCGCGGTACTCGGCACCCGCCCTGAAGAGTGACTCACGTGTTTGGTGTTGTGGAGCTGGGATTTTATTGAAGTGAGTGCACCACCGTCAAACGGACCCTTAAAAACAGGAGAACTTCTACCGCCTTTCATCTGGGAAGTAACGAGGTCCGGAGCGCAACGGAAAGTGCATGAGCAGGCGGACTTGAATCACGGTAAGCCTGCTCGCGGAAGCGCTTTTTCCGTGTTATTCTGCATTTTTTGACGGTTGGGTGAAAGGGGCAGACAGCAGTAAGCCGACGGACTCAGGTTTTGGTCCCCGGGACCGGGTGACCAAAAGTTTTTGGCAATAAGAAAATGTTTAACATGTCAGAGCGCCGTGATGCAGCCGGAGACATGTTCAAGAATAAGAATCCAGACATTTCGAAATCGTTACCAGTCACGAGTGTGACTGTTTCCAACACTTTATCAACGCAGTTCCAAAAACTTGAAAAATTATACGAGCGAGAGCTGCGCAAATGGTGGGAGGGCACATCATTGCAGGGATACGTAGAGGTACAGAGAGTGCCTCGAGGTCTTCGGATCTTTACAGTACCCGCATACGAGAACCCGGACCCCCAATTATTGGAAACATGGGCATCACACATAGCTAACTCCTGCAAAGGAATGTTGGAGATCCTGATTCAATTTGCATGGAGCGACCGTGACAAGGTCGTTAAAGAAATTGAAGAATTGGAAGAACTGATCATGAAAAATGCGAACAAAGAGGAACAGGAGCAACTTAGGGCAAATATGAAAAAACGACTTCAGAAATATGAAACTAAAATCAAACTCAGGAAACAAGAGAAATTTGACCGGGATGAGCGGGACTATGCGATGGGAAGGGTGTTGACTTTCCATAAAAAATATGACCAACCACGCAAGGAGGTGGCCAGAAAAAACCTGATGCCGAGTACATCGACAGAAACAAGAGTCGAAACTTCGGACTCCGATGTCAATCAAAGTGGAACCTCAGGAGATGAAATGTCTGACCCAACCACAGTGCCAGCGATGACAACCACCAAAACTCCTTTTCAACACGAGTTCAAAGTCATACAGGAGAGTTGGCTGCGGGGCGGCAAGAACAAGCCCCCAGAAGAGGCAGGCAAACAAGGCGAGGAGGTTGGAAAGGCAAAAGGCAGAGGTCAAACAAAACCAACAACACGAGTAACCAGGAGCCAAAGGAGAGGCAGATGGTGAATGATTCAGACCAACTCACCATCGTAAATTTATCAGATAGAGCTCTAACACCAATGGAAGAGTCCGTGTTGAAATTAGGACTCACCTTTTGCCCGAACAAAAACATGGAATTTACACAAACACGCATAGACCTTTACAAATTTACTCGGAAAATGAAGCTGCATACGTTTTTTAAGACCAAACCTACTAAGCTGGAATCAAAACACCTGAGAAAGAGTAAAGACACCGATCTCCTAACGGTCAATGACCTCACGGCCTGTGAAGTTCTACAAAATCTGAGACGAGATGGTGATATGGAGACTAATGCAGCAACAAATACGTTAACACAGAGACTGGAGAATGTTAACGTAGAGCAAGAAGCACCGAAGAGTACATTTAAACTTGCTTCAAGATTTGTCCCTCAGACTGCAATGGACGCGATTGATGTCTTTGCAGAAGTAGTAACCAGGGATCTGGCTGCCATGAGGACGGAATCTAGACCCCGGAACAAGCACCATAATATCAGCAAGGAACAACAACATGCTGTGCAATGCTTGACGGAGGATGAAAAGATTGTTTGCAAACCCTCCGACAAAGGAGGCAACATAGTCATTATGTCCAGATCACAATATGTCACAGAGGCCAAACGACAACTTGACGATCAAACATGCTACAAGGTCATCACTAAGAAGGACTATCTGACCAGCATTGAGGAACTTTACCAATTGCTAAAAAAGTGGCACGATCGACAAATGATTGAACTGGAGGAATATCTGTTCCTGAAAACTGTGAACCCCATTTTACCCTGTTTCTACCACCTGCCTAAGGTTCACAAGAGCATGTGCAATCCTCCTGGAAGACCGATTATCTCCTCCATAGGAGGTCTTACTGAGAACCTATCCAAATTCTTAGACCATTTTCTTTTTGGCTTTGTACTGTCTTTGAAATCATACATAAGAGATTCTACAGATTTCATTGAAAAAATAGAGTCTATTACTTGGCAACCCTCATTCATACTCATCACGCTAGACATTACAAGTCTCTATACTTGTATAGACCACGAAAAGGGACTTATTGCTGTGGAATTTTTCCTAAACCAAAGAGAACTGAGATTTGCATCACACAACAAGATGCTGTTGGAACTTATCAGATTTTGTCTGTATAACAAAATTTTTCTCTTTCAGGACACCCTATACCAACAGTGTTCTGGGACTGCGATGGGTTCCTGCTTCGCCCCCAGCTACGCGAATTTATTCGTGGGCTGGTGGGAGGAGCAGGTAGCCTGGGCCCCTGGAAATGCAGTCTGGAGCAATAAAATAGTGGCTTGGAGCAGGTATATTGACGACCTGTTCCTTGTGTGGAATGGGTCTATAGAAGAGGCGAATGATTATGTCTCTGTGCTTAACAACAATGAGTGCAACCTTAAATTCACTGGGGAAATCAGTAAAGAGAAGGTTAATTACCTTGACTTAGAAGTGAGTGTGCAGGATGGTAAAATCAGCACCAAACTTTATCGCAAACCAACGGCGGGGAACAGCGTGTTACACGCCTCAAGTAGCCACTCCCGGAAACTTATTGCCAACATTCCTTACGGTGAATTATTACGATTAAAGCGTAATTGCACCAACAATGAAGATTTCGAACTAGCAGCTAGCGATAGCATAAAGAGGTTCCAAAATAGAGGCTATAATAGTAACCAGCTTCGAGAGACATTGAAACGAGTCAGAAAGATACCTCGCAGCAAACTGTTTGACAAGAAAGAGATCATTGAATCACAAGTGGCCCAATTCAGAATGATCACACCGTTTGCTGCGAATTCATTTAGACTAAGATCGATCTTGTCCAAACATTGGCACATCCTGAAAGCGGACCCAATCATAGGTCCAGACATTCCAGCTGTGCCTGCCATTACTTTTAAAAGGGCAAGATCGTTACGAGATGAAATGGTTCACAGTTATCTTCCAGTAGAGAAAAAACGCCTAGGAACTCTAAAGGATGCAAAAGGCTTTTTCCCGTGCGGGAAATGCAAGGCCTGCTCTGCTAGTAAGAGAACCTTGACATATGAGGTACCAGGTTGTCTAGGTGGCAAGAAAATTAACAAATTCATGTCCTGTCACACTGATCACGCAGTCTACTGTTTAGTCTGTCCATGCTCGTTAAGGTATGTGGGTAGCACCATCAACCCAGTTAAACTTCGAATATTGGAGCATATGCGGGCAATTGCCAATAAAGACTTCAGTTATCCGGTAGCACGGCATTTTGCCATCAAACATAAGAGTGATAGAACTCTGCTGCGCTACTTCTGCTTAGATCAAGTGGATGAAAACCCAAGAGGAGGAAACCGATTACAGGTCTTGAGAAGACTAGAATCTAGATTTATTATAGATCTTGAGACCAAGGCCCCCAAGGGACTTAATATGGGGGAAGAACTTGCTACTCACCTGGGCTAAGAATATGATCTATAATACATAAGTAACCATATAATTCTGTTCGCAATATCAGTGATCATTTAACTGGGTATTATTCTGAAGATGTATATAGTGAATGCAATGTTTTGTATTTGATCTTTATGGGATTTATTTTCCATGTGCTTTTTTCTGTGTCACTTTACTGAGTATCTAGCAACCTAATATTAGGTTGCAATTGCCGATCCACGGCAAGATTTGGTTTAACACTCCATTTATCAATAAGAGTAGCGTTTTTCGCTTTAAAAATGCATTCTTTGTATTGCACTTTATCTCAGATATGTGACTATTTAAGACTTTACTGTCTCTTATATCTGTTGCCGATACACGGCGAGATTTTGAGATGCTAACGCACTAATGTCTTTATTGACGTTCTGAATATGATGCGAATATTATGCATTCTTATTTCCCATGTTGATAAAATGTAAAAATGTAAATAACATAGGCGTTCAAAGATGGCGCGCCATTTTTTCCATAAATGCATTAGTCCTTTGTTGATGCCGGCATTTGGCATGAACATAGATAAGGGTGTAATTATTGGCGCTTTGATGACAACACTGACGAAGGGATTCCACTCCCGAAACGCGTCTGCTTTGCTTTTTCTGAATAAACTGTCTTGCTAAACTGCTGCTGCCCGTGTGAGTGCTGTGTTTTCCTCTAAGCCCGGCTGGGCATTTTTTGGAAATTGGAGCCTTGATTGATATATATATATATATATATATATATATATATATATATATATATATATATATATATATATATATATATATATATATATATATATATATACATATTTTTTTTATAAGAACAAGTCAAAAAAACACATCAACCCCCACCCAATGGAAAAGGAAACTTAATTTGAATCTGGAAATCCTAAAAACGACCTACACCTAACACTATACTAGCCCTAATCTAACAATACACTTATCACTAAATACCAAAAGATTGTCCATAAAAGTGAGAAAAACTAATGAAGGGAATAGGGTGACTGTACATGGGGGACAGCAAACATCATTTGAGACTCACTAGGGGAGCCTCAGGGCCCCCTTAATGTCCTGGAGGTGTCCCTTTATCTCATCACTGTCCCATTCCAGATGGGCCACACGAAAATTCAGGTTGAAAAGCAACCTCCGCTCCCTCTTTGTCAGGACTGATATCTGTCGGTCTCAACGATGATGTGCCTGGTTGAGCACTCTGTGATGGGGCAATGGGGAGTTGCCTTGAGGTGGGTGCAGCACGTTGATCCTGGGTGGATGAACCTGGAACTGCAGTTTGTTGTGGATATCTGCCACTGTGTTGGACACCTGAAGGGCCAGGGATTTGATGTGTGTGCCTCTGTTGTGTTGATGAGGCAGGTAGGGTTGCATGTTTCTTGTCATCTTTCTTGGTGCTCGTGCCATGTCATTGAAGCCCTTTGCCACATGTCGAATGTGTAAGTAAGTTTTGCCTCTGTTCATCCGGTGACATGTTTTCTGAAAATAAAGAAAACATGTCAAGTTTGCTGACTCCCCAAAAATTATAGCATTCTGCATATTTGGCACAAACAAAAGTCTCACAATATGTTCTCTAAACAACATCATAAAAAGTACTGTACGTCACACATGACCTGACAACTTCTAAGTAAAGAAAAACAGTAATCCTAATCTGATGTTGATAACAACATGTTGACTCATGGGATGGAACATAGCAAGGGCATAGTACAGTGACAACAGTTGTGGAATAGTTGTTTGCAATTAGGCTGCGGCTACAAACACTGATTGAGTCCAACAGGGGAAGTTCCGTAAGGCTAAAGTTTAACAACCCCATTGCAGAATTTTGACCATTACAACTACACAAAGATAGTAGGCTGCACTGTCTACAATCATGGTAGATGACTAATCACAACAGCGGTGCTCATGCAGGACATTTGAAGAAATGCAATTTCATTATATTAGGAACAAGTTGGAGGTGTCAACACAGCTACACATCCATAATAGATGATGTATACATTTACTTGCAAATCTGTGTAAACATACCCATACATTTAGATTAATGGAAGTAAAGAGGGCATGTTTCATGAATTATTGTGTTGCGGTATTAGCCTGCTCTGCACCTTGGTGTGCTATGACACAATGGGACAGCAAAGCTGCTGCATTTCCACATCATATTTCGCTGCACTGCTTTTCATCTAGTGTATCAGTATGAACCTTTTCACGCTAGTGCAATGGAATGCACCCTTGCACAATAGTGCTATGATGACTGACTTCAGCATAAGATAGTCCATGTGATGGAAGGATCACCGTCAGGCACTTGATCAATCATTTGACTATAGCGTATTTCATGGGTGCCACACTATGCTGAACACGTCATAACATATACGTTGATGATATGTTGATCATTTCACAGTACAGAGCATGTTTGAAAAAACTGTTGTTCACGGTCTAAACTATTACGGACTCCACCATATTCAAGGTGATCCTTTGGAAATGGTTCTGTGTGATGATGGATTGGTTAGCAGGGTAACAGTGCCCACCCCTTATCCCCTAAATGTTGTGTGAAAGGGTGTCTAATGCATGAGTTGACATTGTTCTACGTTGACTTGATTATCACTGGTTTTGTTCTACATTGACTTGATTATCACTGGTTTGGCATTTGGAACATATTTAGGTTACCTCAATCTGTGTTACATTTGACAAGAGTCTTCATAAAAGTTGTCAACGTTGGCTCATACCACTTAACCATTTGTAACACGTACCAAGCTGTAATTGTGGTTATGAGATCTGCCCTTTGGACAACTAACTGTCAATGACAACTGTTACTCAAAATAACTGTCAATTGCTGACAGGCACATCAGTTCTGGGTGTCAATGAATTCCAGGTCTGGTCAGACCCATCAACAATATTACTCAAATGTATCCTCTTAAGAATGTACACTCTAAAATGTACCTATATTGGCTGGAGTGATATACACATTTCGCATCAATGGGTTCAGAAATACTGTAACCGTAACTATACAATATTCATGTGACAAATTATTCCATGCTTAGTAAACATAATTAACTTGATGTAGCAGTGGCCATGCAACATGTCCCCAAGCTGACCTGTACACATTATACTATGAAAAGGAGCCATAATTACTTTGAGATTTGGATGAGAATATGCACAATACATCAGAAAGTGTTTGCCCATTGTGTTTAAGTTCCATATTCCATTCAAAGTGGCATGAGTACCCACAGCCACAGCTTACATAAAATAATTGAATTGTGGTGACATCGTTGATTCTATGGGTGCAAACATCATATGAGAATGGTTGTATATGGCCAAATTTGGAAATAAGGCTGTGTTTTCATGTTTGTCCAAAGGTTATTTCAATATGTTACAAGACATAGCAAATGGTGCTCCACAACAGATATGGGGTATACAATTATCATTTACAACAGTGTACACTTGCAATGGCTAGCACCAGGGCCGGACTGGCCGTAGCGGGCACTGGGCAATCCCCCGATGGGCCGCACGGGTGGAGGCCGGTTTTGGGCCCCTGGGGGCCGTTTTTGTTACAGAGACGTTTTTGCAGCAAAATCGGCCCTGTAACAAAATCGGCCGAAATCCAGCCCTGGGAAAGAGCTTGGCGGCACCCCCAATGCCCCCGGGAGGGTGAGGGGGGGCGGCCGAGCACTTTGCCAGGGCTGGTTTTGGTTCTCAGTGCGGCCCTTGCTAGCACCACAGTTGACCCCCTTGCACAATCATGTCAGGGTGCATACATGTTTGGGATGCTTCATAATAGGCTCAATGACATGAAAAAATACATTATTAAATTCATGGACTATTTCCTTGTACGGTCCTGGAATGATGAGGTGCATAACTCTGTACTTGATGCTGCATCATCACACTAGAGGTGAGGTCCATGTGATGCACATCCAGACTGTGTACAACAACATACAGGGACGGTGGCATGCCATATATATATGTCAACACGTGCAATACAAAGGGAGGGGCAGCGCACTCACCAGTGGCATGCTGGTCCATGAAGGCATTCACATCTCTCTGTTTGATGAAGGGTCTTCCAGGTGTGAAAAATGGATGGAAAGAAAGATATGTGTATTTAACATTACATTTGACACGTTTCACGTACATCATTGAGGTCTTCTTGATACACTCATTCACTGTAACAGTCACGTGTGTGTCCACGTTAAATACATGTTGCAATGAGCTTTGCCTGTCTGACGCCCAACGCATGACAATTGCAGCTTTGTGGCCTACTGGACAGTCCGGCTAGGATCAGTGGGAAAAATCAGACTCAAACTTGATCTACAGCGTCATGAGTAACTTTTTACCTCAACAACGTCAATATATGTGACATTTTTTTGGGTCAAATGGGTTCATTTGCCTTCACAGGTGTATCATGACCCTTGACATGTTGATATTCCACATTGTGTATCTCACAGGGCTAGACAGCCAGTTAGTCATGTGAAGTGTTCCAATATCAATGCGCGTAGCAATGGACAGAACATCATGACAAATATTTCATTTAGCTAGGTAGCACATTCCATGAGGGGGGCATAGATTTAGTCCTGAACCTAATTAGTGGTCAGTGGATTCATCCTCTGATCTTAAACAAAGTTGGTCATGCACTTACTACTTTGCCTGCCAACAAGGACTCCCAGGTGATCCATGAGGTCTCCCTCAAGCCCAACGCAATCCTGCCAACGGTGCTTCCACTGGTGGACAGTCCTGTCCACGCCAAACATTCTCATCATCTGCACTCGGATGTGCTCCCACCTGACCATCTGGATTTTTACATTGTATCCCCGGGGGATACGTCCCCCAGCCTCCACCATCCATATACAATTTTACTGGCCATAGGAAACTCCCCAAGGTCCCCTCGGACATCCTGCCCTCCCTACCCTGACCCAACATCTCCCAAAACACAAGTGACCGCAGGAAAAAGAAAAAGAACCCACAAATGACCCGTAATAACTGTGTAAAATACAAAGATACCCTTAACACATACACCCGACAAGACAATCACAAAGTCACAAAAAACACGTAAGGACAAAGACACAGAACTCAACAGGGACAATAGGGGCAGTAGACTAGGCACAGAAACACTTTCCAACACACTAACACCAGCAGACACCTTGCAACACCTCTACAACTCTCAACATGCACTAACAGTGTGGTTGAAAGAGAAAGTGAAAGTGTATAGTACTCCTCCATGGAACAGGATGCAGAATTACATCACTTCCTGGCCTTTGTGACCCGTTTTCAGACTTTGCAAAGACATTTTATCTGCTAAGGGGTAAGCTGGAATATTTCCTGTATGTACATGTATTTTGCGAGTATTTTCCATGGTGGTTATGAAAAATATTAACGCTAACATGGATTTGCAGTAACATTTTATCCGCAAATTGCTACTTGATCAGTATATGTACCATTTTTCCTGATTTAGCAGGCCTAACAACACAATATGGATATGTGATGTGATCTGTGTGGTGTACTGGAGTGTAGTCTACCTAGACCAGACGTCTTCAATCTGTGGGGCGCGACTCCCAGGGGGGCCGTGGAGTCACAGGAAGGGGGGCGCATTCCCCAGCCGAGCGATGTGCCAGAGAGAGCCTTGCACTGGGAGCTGCTCCAAAGAGCAATCCTATTGTGCACACTTCACACCAGCTGATGAAGGAGGATGGGTCTTGGTGACAACGACATTAAGAGGCAGACAGGCTCTGCAGGAGGCAAGTACTAGCTTAATTGACCTCGTGCTGGGCCTGTTTATGCACTGCATCTACAAGGGAAGGTGCGATCTGGGCTTGGAGGGGGCGCTGGTGCAGGCCGTTCTCAGTGAGGGGAAAATGGGATGGAAATCAGAGGTCAGAACTTTCCTTACCTTCTGCTGTTTCGAAATCTGTCATTTTTCCTGTTTTTTTCACCTAAAATACACAAATACTTTCGATTTTCGATTTTTTTTATTGTGGTGCATAAAAAACCTGTACTGGAAAGGCATTTGACACCTGGTGCTAGAATATTTATATTTCCTTTTAAATAAATGTTTGCAGATTACTTGTAAGATTTATTTCTATTAACTTTTAATTCTTTATTCTTTGCTCTCATTGAAGTATAATTCTGCCAAATGTTATATTTATACAGTGCAATCGTGCGTCCTTTCGTGTAAAGAAGATGGTTCCTGCACTGAAAGCACTCGCAAACATATTTAAATAGCCGTACCCCTACTGTATGGAAAAACACAACCCTCCTGGGACGGTTAATTCTAATAGTTAATATGCTTTAGCTGGTGTGTCATTCAAGGAGTGTCATGTGCTGCGAAACGGAAGGCCACAGACAGTTAACTCTCAGGGTGCAGCAGCTTGATTGAAAGAAATACAAACATGTGCTAGGTGAAAATGTAAATAAAGGGTGCTTGAAAGCAGGTACTGGTTTTAATTGATTGAATCATTCAAAGCTTTGTGATGACACAGATGCATTCGTTTTGAGTGGTAGTGCAAAGAGAACAATTGAGATTTGAAGGGTGTGCTTTCAATTGTAATTGAATTTGTATAAAGCCTACTACCCCAGGAGGTGTTGAATAACCCTGGGCGAAGGACTTCGCTACGCCCACGAAGTGGGCGTAGTGTTGCCTACTTCGCCCTTTGCAAAGTAGGCGAAGCAGGCAACACTACGCCCACTCCTTGGGCGTAGCGAAGTTGCCCGCCTCCCTCCCGCCCTCCCGAACATACCTAATTTTATTAAATGGGCACATCTAAATAAATAAAAGGCACTTACCTTGTCCGCGGCGTCCCGGGGCTCCCTCTGCTGGTTCACGCTGCCGTCTGCTAACCAATGCGCATGCGCGGACGGCCGCGCCTGCGCATTTAGATGTACCCATTTAATAAAATTAGGTATGTAGGGGAGGGGGGCATGTGGCGTGTAGTAGGGCTACGCGAAGTACGCAGGTGGGCGTAGTTTCTCGCCCACTTTGCGTAGCTTGGCGTAGCCCCACTACGCACACTACGCCCAGGGTTAGTGTTGAAGGGACAGTTTTGTAAAAAAAAAATTACAATCTGGGTATTACTAAAATGCAAGTTTTAAATAATGACTTTCATATTCCCAGTGTTTTCTGTAACAATCTGTAACCTTCTAGCACAAAAAATGCACATGTCACTATTCTCCACTGCACCAAAGAATTAATTATGTGGGTCCCTGGTTACACATAGACCTCTGAAGTGCATTAAACCAATAAAGATGTCATAATGTACTATTGTGCATTTCCCACTGAGTAACAGCTTTTTAAATGTATTTTCACTTAAACTACCAGTTATTTTATATGTAGCTACCTGGCAGTGAAAAACCTAAAAATTTTTACAGAATACACTGTTTAATAATATTTACCCACCGTAAAAATGATTTGCCACAGGAATTAAGGGCGTTTATGGTTATTGATGGAGAGTAACAGGTTCTAGAATATTTTGTCAGGAGGGGGTCCTTACACCTAAAACTTTTGAGGAGGGGGGTCTCGGCATCAAAACGTTTGAAGACCTCCGACATAGACTGTCTTGATATGAGTGATCCAGACCTGTCATGGGGCACTAGTAACTCACATTGATGTCTGTCTATGACTGGTCAGGTGTGTAAGGATGGTGGCTGCCATTTTAAGTCGCATCGCTCACGCTAAAGCTTTTGCACTTTTTTTCTACATTTTCTTGCAATTAATTTTTTTTTCCTTAACCTTTGATGATTTTGAGGTGATTGGACAATTGTCTGTGGAATGTGTTTTTTGACTCGCTGGTGCAGTGGTTTATGGCCCTCCTCCGGCTTCTTGATGTTTTCCTCAGTGAAGGTTCTTCTCCCCAACATGGCTATCTTTAAATTACTTTACCTATTTGCACCCTGGGACTACTTTTTTGATACTCCTATTTTGGTATATTTGCAAGTGCGAAAATACTGAAGTTATTTGTATTTTTTTTACCTCCTTTTTTCTGATTACTTGCTCTTCAACGAACATTTGAGCTGACTGCTTCCTTTTTGGTGTATGGGCCGGACTCATTCCTCTCAGTTCCTTACACGACGTCTTATTCATCATCGCATGTTGGCCAGTGTCTTGTACACATCTTCCAAACCTGCTTCTTCAGGTACAAAACCAAAAAGAGCGAAGAAGGACCCGCCTTCTCTTATTTTATCTTCCCAGAATCCTGTCTTAGATTCTATCCTGGATGAGGTACGTGGTCTTCAACCATTTATGTGCGAAACTAATGAAAAATTACAACAAATTGAGGATCGTTGGATTGTTATGGAGGGTAAGTTGTCAGAATTAGAACAATGTGTGGTAGACCTTCAAGATATAACTACCAAAATACCTATGTTATAACAATCCAAAATCTTAAGCTACACCCTGAAGAGCTTGAAAATCGAAATAGACGGAATAACCTTCGCCTTTACTGTCTTCCTGAGAATATTGAGGGCTCTGATCTTCTGTCCTACTTGAAGCAATTTCTTCCGGACCTCCTGGATCTTCAACCTTCACAGCCTCTCAACATCCAATAGGCACATCGTCTGCGCAGTCATCAACCTCATTCAACTAAACCACGTGGCGTCATAATGCACTTTTTGGAATTCACTGACCTGATACGTGTCTTGAAGGCTGTTAAAATTAAACGTCGCCTTATTTGGTCTGGCCATAATCTTTTTATTTCACAGGATGTCTCCAATGCAACCAATGCCTGTCAAAAAGAATTCTTAGCTCTTCGTCCCCTTGATGAGACACTTGAACATTCAATATGGCATTCTTGATCCATGCCTCTGCAAGATCACCCATGAAGGCATCTCGTGTTCCTTCAATGATCCGGCTAAGCTGAAACTTTTTTTACGTAGTATTACAACTCACAAAATGGAGACTAAAGCTTGATATTTTCAAATATACTTAAGCTCTCTCACCTTTTTTGTGGTTTCTACTCTAATTACATATTTCTTTTTGTTTACTACTAATCTCCTTTTTCTTTTGCTCTATAGTACTTCTCTCTTTCTTTCTCTATGTATGTAACCAATTATCTTTAATTCTCTATACACTATGTTCTCCCTTACTCATCAGTCTCTACGTTTCCATTTATTATGAGGCTACTTGTTGTACAATTTCTTAGTTTCCCCTTTGTTGCCATCCTTGTTCTCCGCGTTAATATGCCCTTCGCTTTCCCGTTAACCATTTCAATTCAGATCTGGATCTTTATCGTTGATCTGTCTTACATTTCTCTCTTTCTTATCTCTTGCCCCTATCCTCCTCTTTCTTGTATTTGGCCCTTTTCTTTTTTTATCTTCCTCTCTCTTTATTCTTTTTTTCAAATGAGAGTTTTCCTTATTCGTTTTTCAATTCTTCTCATAACTATATGATCATATTATTTCATGGTTGTTAATTGGTGTTTTTTTGTCTCTTCTATTGGTCTTGTAGCCCATTGTACCTGTTTCCGTTTACCTTTCCTCACCCCGCATCATGTTTAATGTTGTCTCGTGGAATGTCCATGGTCTGGGTCATCCCGTAAAGCATCAAAAGGTACTTTCTCATCTATCTACACTTAATACCCATGTTGCTTTTTTACAGGAAACACATTGTAATGATGTTGAATCTCTCAAACTTAAACGTCAATGGGTTAATCAGGTTATTTCTTCTCCTGCTGCTAATAATAAAGGTGGTGTTGCCATTTTATTCCACAAGTCACTTAATATTCAAATTTTATCAACTGAATGTGATACGAATGGACGATGGGTTTTGGTTGACGCTATTATATTTCAAAAGCAAGTCACTTTTTTAATGTACATGGTCCAGTTAGATCTGACCCTGAATTTTGGCGCAATATCAAATTGAAACTTTCTTCAATTTATAATCCCAACATCAGTATTGCTGGTAACTATAACAATTGGTTTGACCTGTTCACTGATAGAAAGCCTAAATGTAAGTTTAAACCTGATAAATCTCACAAAGCTTTTCAATCCGACATTTCCTCTTGTCCATTCCTTGATGTATGGAAAACTTGCAACCCTGTTATATGTTAATTCTCATTTTTTCCAATGTACATCAAACTATGTCTTGTGATGATTATGTTTTGGTTTCTAAATCCCTACTTCCATCTATTCAATCATCAGACATTGGTTCTATTTTCATTTTTGACCATGATCCTGTTTTGTCTTCCTTTGATATGTCCTTCAACACCTCTAAACAGGACCAGTGGCGCTTTAATAATACTTTATTATCAGACCAAAGGTCTATTTCAGAAGCAACCTCTTTTATTAATGATTTTTTTCAAATCAACCAATCTAAAGATACCTCTGCTCATAATAACTGGGGTGATTTTAAGGCTTCCTTCAGGGCCTTTACAATCGCTTATTCTGCCAGAAAGAAAAAAGCCTTGAATGCTAAGTACCTTTCAAATCTCCAACATATAAAAGCTCTCGAACACACCTACTTCACCTCCAGTCGAGTTTACAGGATCTGATTAAAGCTAAATCTGCCTTGAATAAAATTGCTACGGTTGACGCTTATAATGTCCTTCTTAAAATTAAGTCTAAATACCATGGAGGCCAAAATAAGGCTGGTAGAATGTTAGCTAATTATTTGAAAATCAAATCGGATCGTAAAACTGTTGGCCCTATTCGCTGTGAACATAGTAATAAGATGATGTCCTCTGATTCTAACATTATAACTGCCTTTCAGTTCTATTATGAACAATTATATACTGAGGATACAGATCCTTCTGAGGGAGATATTAAATCTTTTTTTCAGGGACTCCCTAACCCTCCCTCCATTCCTGACATTCTTTTATCCCTTGCGAAGGATATTTCCCTTCCGGAAATTACTGATGCGCTTAAGTCATTAAAAAAAGCCAGAGCCCCTGGCCCTGATGGTTTTTCCAGTGAGCTTCTCTCATATTTTTCCTCCATTTTTGCTTCTAAATTACTTGAACTCTTTAATTCATTTTTGTCTAACTCTAAGGCCAGTAGTTATTTTCTGGAAGCCCTTATTGTTATTATCCCAAAGCCTGATAAAGACCCTACCATCTGTAAAAATTACCGGCCCATTTCAATAATCAATTACGATTGTGAAATTGTTGCGAACATTTTAGCATCTTGTTTGGTGGACATTATCCCCCTCCTTATTAAATATGACCAAGCGGGTTTCATTAAGGGCAGGTTTGTATCTGATAATTCCAGAATGTTCTCCAATATTCTTGCCCTTGGAAAAAAATATTCCTCTCCCCTAGCAGCCTTGACACTTGATGCTGAAAAAGCATTTGATATTTTAAATTGGCAATTTATGTTTTCTATTCTTCACTGGTTTGGTTTTGGTCACAAATGTATTTCTTTAATCAAACTGTTATATACTGAACTACGTGGCTGTGTGCTTGCTAATAGTCATTTCTCCCCCTTTTTTAAATTGCATAGAGGCACTAGAGAAGGCTGTTCTCTTACTCCAATACTTTTCCTCCACTGTTTAGAACCCTTTCTTGAACAGATCAGATGCAACTCTGGTATAACTGGGTGTAAATCTAACTCCCAAGATACCAAACTTTTTTGTGTATGCAGATGATATTCTAGTTAATATGTCTAATCCCTCCACTTCCCTGGATTCTTTTTTACAAGGCATTGCTATATTTTCAAATATCTCTGGTTACAAGTTAAATTTCTCTAAAACCAAGATCTTACCACTAAATTTCTCTTGTTATCATTATATGTTTGACAAGACTAACTTTACTTGGTGTCCCCAAACAATTAAATATCTGGGGGTGTGGTTCTCTCCACTATACCCGATATACTTATTCATAATTTCTCTGTCTTAAAATGTAAACTCCAAAAGTTATTAACGTCCTGGTCTCCTCTATTTTTATCCTGGTGGGGTAGGTTAGATACTATTAAAAGGATGATTGTCCCTCATGTTCTTTTTATACTTTCTATGTTATGCGTTAAAATTCCTAATCATTATTTTTCCCAAATCAATTCCATCTGCACTAAATTTCTTTGGAAAAACAAGCGAGTTCGTATTGCCTTATCGAAGCTAATTAGACCAAAAACTGAAGGTGGTGTACGATTTCCTGACTTCAAGTTATATCATACTGTCTTTTTAATCCGTCAATTTTATGCTTTATCTAAAGTATATCATGATTCTCCCATACCAAAATGGGTTGTTTTTTAACGTTCTTTATTACATGAATTTGCTTTTCGAAATGTTGTTTTTATGTCCAATTGTACATATATATGTAAAAACCCAATTTTAAAGTACTCCCACTATTTATTACATACCCGTTTTAACCAAGGAGCTGATTTTCATCAATCTTTCCTTGCATCCTCTATTTGGTACAATACATTTATTAAATCTCACCATAAATCATTCTACTTCAAACATTGGAAGGAAAAGGGTATTTATTATGTGTATTACTTGGTCTCTACAAATTCTATTTTATCCTTTCCACAATTGCAGGAGAAGTATGGCCTCCCCAATTCATGCCTCCAACAATATAATCAATTAATTCCTGTCCTTCAATCCTTTTTATTAAGCAACAACTTCACATCTGATGTTACACCATTTATTCCTATGACACCATTATATAATGTTCCTAAGGACTCCACCCCCAAAGCTTCCTTTATATATCAATCTCTTTCTTCCTCTGTCACTATGAGGAATAAATTCTATATTGAACTTTTATTGGAGAAAGATTTATCCCAAGCATTATCTATCCATCAATGGGATCTATTGTGGAATAAAATATTTAGAACCTCTAAAGCTGCAAATATTACACAATGTTTATTTTTTATATATAATAGAGTTTTCCTTCATAAAATTGACCCCTCTACCTCTCCCTCATGCTGGTCATGTTTTTCTTCCGTTGGTACTTTGACTCACCTATTTTATTATTGTCCTAAACTTAATGAATTTTGGAAAACCATATTGGCAAAATGATTTTCTCTTGTAATATTGCACTATCTGTCCAAAATATTTTTTTCTGTACTTTATCTGCTGATTTTGACAATTTATCTTCAAAATCTATTTTATTTGACCTTTTTATAGCTCTTGCTTTCAAAGTTATATTAACCTGTTTGAAGATACCTCTAAGTTATGTATTATGGTTTGGTAGAACTTTATTTGTGATGAACATAGAATATCTACTGTTTCATCTTCTTCGCTATCTCAAAAAATGTAATCTGATTTGCTTTGGCTTCCTTTTATCACTGTCCTATCTTCACACTCATCACCTTCCTAAAACTTATGATCTTCCTTTGTTATCTATCTTTCTTTTCTTCTCTTTTTCCTCTCTCTTTTTCTTCCTCGCCCTTTTTGTAAAAAAATCCTAAAGCATAAATATTTATTCCTGGTTAATTCCGTTTATCACTTAACTTGAATTCCATATTTCCATGTTTTTAAGGAATTCCTTGTTCAAACAAGTTAATTAACATTATATTCTGTTCAATAAGGCATATTTTGCTTATCTACTGTAGTTTTTGGTATCTTTTATCCTTCAATAAAAAGTACTCAACAAAAAAAAAGACAATGATGTTACAGCTGGACAGACAGCAGTACATTTTATTGATGTTAGTGTGCCATCTCATATTTTTTATCCCTTAAGTGCTACAAGAGTTACAATAACACCTCAGATAATGCATAGTTAAATGTGTGTGACAGTTAGCAGAATGGAGCAGCCAATTCCAAATTATGCATAGATCAACAAGCCCCACTGAGCCACGTACAAACATGTTGTAAAACCAGATTCACAGGTGAACATGACATTGTTGCTTTGGAACAGCAAAGCAGCACTTTGCATGTCACAATCCTTGCAACAGCAAAGCTACTGATGACTGTAAGAGCAACCAGTCTGCATGGTCTTGAGACCATGCAGTGCTTTTGTATGAGACCCAGGTGGCTAGACACAGATACTGCAGAGTTACAGCAGACTGACGTTTACGTCAATGCCTGCGTTGTGTGCGAGAGGGTAGGCCCTGGCTCTTGCCATTGGTGCGTCAGCAATGACCATTGCCTGGTGACAAGGACGGGCATGTTATAAGTTTACACATTGCTGACTTGAGAGGTACGCATGGTGCTACTTGCTGTGTTGATCATTCAAGGTGCTACTGAACATATGCAAAGGGTGGTGTGCATTGCATGACACGCACCAAGAGGACACTGGGCTTACAGGGGAGACATCCTATATTTTTGAAGTTCCGCTCAACGTCATTATGCCCCAGCAGGTTGTGCTGTCCATCGATGTCGAGGGTGAGGCCTCTCTACTCTACAAGACATGTGATGCAGAGGACCTGTGAGTAGGCAACTAAGAGGGTCCACTTGCATCCCCTGTATCTGTAGGTTCAAATGCATACTGTTCAAATGCATGCTGTACCCAGTCTTGTATGATCTGAACTGACTGAGGGTTAGGCTGGCTAAGTCAGTGACTCAGAGAGGATGGTGTGATTTGAGGCCTGGTGTAGTTTTTAAGTTTGGGAGATGATTGGGTGTTGAGCAGAGGAGGCCCAATGGTTGTATCTGCATATTATCCATAAACAGACTGCTTGTACCAAACAGTTTTCCAGGGGCAAAATGGAACATTTGATGTGCTTGTCAATGTTGCCATTCATGAGGCAATCATGTGGTGCAGCCTATCATCTCCACATGCTATCTAGCTCTTAGGGGTACATAGAAGTTCCCTGTATATGATTGGGACAGATATTTCTGTCAGGCATACTCCTGACTGGAGTGTATATATATATATTTAATATTTATATGGCGCGGCGAATCATCCCCAAGGGGATCTCTCGGCGCCTGGGAGGCAGATAACAGGATGGACAATGCTCCATCAAAGCAACCACTTTTTGAGAAGTTTCTTAAATTATGCCAAGTTAGGGCATGCTCACATATCCTCTGGTAGCCTATTCCAGTGGGCGGGGGCAAGGTGAGAAAATGCACGCCCTCCCATCTTGGTTTTCCTGATTCTGCAGGTACGAAGCAGCCTTTGACTGCTAGATCGCAAATGGCACCCTGGGTGCACCATTGCAGCTTTTTGATTAAATATGCTGATCCATGTCCTTGCTAAGATTTGAATACCAGACATAGGAGTTTAAAAATTGATCTTTTCCTGATAGGAAGCCAATGTAGTTGACGCAGTAGAGGTAATGATGGGGTTCGTGCGGGCTTGTTGACGGCAAGGCGTGCTGCCGTGTTCTGGACAACTTGCAGACTTGATAACAGATCTTCTCCAATCCCTACCAGTAGAGAGTTCCAATAGCCTAGTCTACTGACTAGTAAGCACCTGAATGAGAACTTACCTGGTATAAAGGGGAATCCATGGGAAGAACATTCTCAGCATGTGCATTATGCCGAAGCACTTGCCCTAGGTGATTTTTACATGCTCCTCCATGGAATGTTTGTCATTGATCACCACGCCCAGGTTCTTCGCACATTTTTCAGGGATGGGGGCTTCTCCCAATTTCCCCTGTCACCAATCCCTGGACCATAACTCCTCCACTTACCCAAATAACAAGATCTCAGTTTTTCTAGAGTTCAATTGTAAAAAATTCTTGCTCATACAAGTTGCTGTTTTTAGCATGCAGCTCTTGAATTTTTCTCTAGTCAGAGCGGGGTTCTTTCCTATGGGGACTATCACCTGGGTATCGTCTGCATAGGAGATAGTCTGGAACCCACATGATCTAATAATTGGGGCCACAAAGGAGACATAGATATTAAATGGGAAACGACCTTAACAACGCGGTCAAAACACCGCAATACATTTACATCGCTGCGTTTACAACGCAAGTCGTTACCACGACTTGCACTGGAGGGCGCTCTAGACTAAGGAATAGTGTGATTTACTATTCCAACACCTACCTTACTGTACGTAGGCTGGAGTTGGAATAGTAAATCATACTATTCCTAAGTCCAGCACCCTACAGCGCAAGTCATTGTAAGGACTTGCATTGTAAAATCAGCGATGTAATGTACCGCGATCAAAATGATCGTGTTGTAACATCATACATCCATATTAAACAAGGTGGGGCTTAGGATGGAACCCTGTGGTACCCCCTTGCCCACCGTTGTAGTTTGAGACACAAATGTGTCCAATTGTACACATTGTATTCTGTCTGTCAAGAAATTATGCATCCAGTTTAAAGCCGATCCTTTGATACCAATCTCTCGCAGCTTGCCCAACAGGATATTTTGAGAGATGGTGTCAAAGGCTGCCGACAGATCCAAAAGGACTAGCATAGTGGGGGTTCCCTCATCCAACAGCTTCCTTGTTGAGTCTGTTACTTCTGTCAACGCAGATTCCGTGCTGTGACCAGCATGGAAGCCCGACTGCGAAGGATCGAGCAAGTTATTGTGTTCTAGATAACCCGACAGTTGTTGATTAATCAGGGTATCCATAATTTTAGAACAACATGGGAGAAGAGAAATTGGCCTATAGTTTTGTACGTCTGCAGGATCCGCTAGTGCTTTCTTGAGCAGTGGCTTTATGTAGGCCTCTTTCCAGTTTGAGGGAAACACAGCTGTGTCTAGAGATAAATTACATACTTCCATAATTGGGTTCGATAAGGCCGGTGCCAAGTCTGAGATGATGTGGGGGGGAGTCACATCTAACGGTGAGCCTGATTTAGTGTGTACCAACAAGGCACGCACTTGCTCAGCAGTAATGCCTGAGAAGGTCTCTAGACTGGGGGAGAGAGGATCTTCAGAGGGAGGTGTTGAGGCCTGGACTGCCTCTTCCAATTCAAACGTGTTATAAATGTTATCGATCTTCTGTTTAAAATATGTGGCAAGATAGTCGCATAGCCCCTGCGTGGGTGGAAGGGTGGAGTTATTGGCTCTTGGATTGGAGAATTATTTTAGAATCTTAAAGAGCTCTTTGGAGGAGTTGCTAGCTTCTGCAATTTACCTGCCCAGATGCGCTCTCCTGTCTATATTACAATTCCTTAGATAGGTTCTATGTACTAATTAATATGCCAGTTTGTCTTCCTCCAACTTTGATTTCCTCCATTTCTGCTCTGTATTTCTGCAGTTGGCTTTTTCTGCCTTCAGGCTTTCTGAATACCAAGGTGCTGGGGCAGCACTGTCCCTCACTGTAACTATCTTGGCTGGCGCAATAGTATCAAGGTCCACTGTTATCGAAGTCTCCAGCATATGAAGAGTTGAATTACTATCAATCCCGTTGCTGAGTGACGGGGGAGAAAATGTTGAGTTAAATGCTGCTAAAGTCACTTTTTTCCATGATCTATGGGAACTCTTCTGCCCTTGGGCCAGGCCGCCAGGTGTAGTAGGTTCTTGTCCACATTGGACGGCTACATTAACCATACATGGTGCTGGCCAGCTTGCCCAACACTGTTTCATGAGGCATAGTTGTACATTGCTTGAGAGACACAACATTATGTGACATTAACATTTATTCTCAGAAGCATGTTTGCCTATTTGTTCGACTGTGCCTGCAGATGCGTGGCTATTTTGATTGTTGTAGTTTCGCAGAAGACCAAAATTACACACATCATGCAGTTAACTTGTAGTGACAATCCAGCTCTATGTGGTGCACCATCTTGGGGCTAAAATAATTATTTTCATGTCCGTATGACCCAAAACAATGTCCATTCCTGTTGTCATAGGTTGTATTTTCTTAGCATGTTTGAGCTGTACTTATTGTATTTCCTGTAGCACTTCACTCATGTATATGTCTTTTCTCTGCCTTGAGGGTGTGAACACAGAGCAAGAGTTATTCGATGAGGATGTAGCCCATTCTACCCCTTTATTGCCATGACACACTCATGTTGTTGTGCATGTGACAACAACACTTTATTGACATTGCATTGGCAGGTACATGGTTCTATATACAAGTTGTTGTGTGCTGATGTCTTTCCAGTTGTGCTTATGTGACTATAGCATTGTCAGATCAGTGCTATGTTGTTGGATGATTCATGCACAGTGTTAGTGATGCATGCCATGTACTTATTGGTCATTCCAATGACACTTGTCATCTTTGGAGGTATTGTCACTTTCTGATGTTGTTTGACTGGCTATGCTTGGTTTTTGAAGCATACCCTACACTGAAATGATACATCAGTTGTTGTATCTGTACTATTCTCTGTATCTTCATCCTCCACACCCTCAAGTGGATTCACAGATATGTAGTATTTGACCTATTATGATGGTTTATAGATATGTGGCCCCAGCAGCAATGATGCACCAGACATACAGTGTATGTTGTATTACACTCTTGTATGAAAACAGACCTGTAGGTGCCCCTGTGAAGACACAGCACACAGTTATTGATTCTCACTAAGGTGCCATACAAAGTAATTGTCTAAGATGCCCAATGCATTGTTCCATTCCCACTCTTCCTTTAATTGGTGTCATGTCCCCCGCTAGGTGTGAGAGCTGTGTGTCACTGTTGTTTTGTTAACTTTAACATGATTGATCAACTTCTGAAGTCACAAAGCAAGCATACAAGACGTTGTTGTGGTATTTTACTTTTCCAAAACATCAATTTGTGTACTTTGGCTTTCAGAAAGTCTTGTGACAGGATATTTGTTGATGGCTATTATGCAAAAGAATTGCGCATGATGATATCCCTCCTTGCTGTTCCAGCAGCAGAAACTGTGGCGTGTCTTGCATCAGCTTGTTCGTCCTGGTCACCTCCGGATTGTCCTGCTCCTCCTGGTCTTCTGGCAATGGTGTGTTTGTCCATACACAGATATTGGGCAAAATTCAACAAGCCAGTGTGATTTTCCAGACCAGTTCAGGCCTGTACTGTAGTCTCCCCCCAGAAATGTCAAGGCACCGGAAACCTTGATTTACGGACTCCAAAGGTCCGTTCAACGATGGTCCTTGTGTGTCCCAGTGCAACAGTGTAGTCTCTCTGGGCCTGTGTGTGGGTCCCTTTGATGGGAGTCATCAGCCATGAAACAGATAATGAAGATATGTGTTCATTAGTATTTGTGCCTGATGTGTTTGCAGAGTGGCTTTTTTGGTGTGTGTGCATTGTGCATCTTTGCACGTTCTGCTTCGTCATGTGGTGGTACAATTAACCTGCATCACTGAAATTAACTTGCATGTACGTAACAGCCTACACATCACCATGATGCCACTGACCAGGTCCTGTGTATAACCTCCATGTTGTGACTGTCAGGATGTCTGGGTCACTCCCCCAAAAATTGTGGTTATTTATAGGGCCATTAAACCAACAGTACTTCACTTATGCACAGATTTTTTAGGGTGCACCATTGGCGCTTCGGTCTGGTGAAGCAGACACCTTGATGTTTGGCAGATTACTATGTTTGAAAATCAGCAAGATACATCTTTGGGAGTTATTGTGCTGAGGGTAGCTGAAAGGGGAAATACTTGGGGGCATATTAACAAGGGCTTCATCTCTGCTTTTTTGGCTTTCAAAGCCAAAAAAGCAGAGATAAAACTAGCGCCCCATCAGCAACAGGGAGCTAACACGCAAATTTGCATGTTAGCACCCTTTTACTCTACGCTCCCCCTTTGCATCTCTAATGAGATGCAAAGGGGGAGGTCCAGAGTAAAATAATAGGAGAAATGTCGCTGAGCGACATTTCTCCTATTATCAAGGATATCGCTAACCCTGTTAGCGATAAAAAAAAAGCAGCGCTAACCGCGGTTAACGCTGCTTTTTTACGTCTGGTATTTTTCTAACTTAGCCATTATATCCTATGTAAGGTGGATATCATGGCTAAGTAAGTCTATCCCTATCAGCAAGCTATCGCATTGGCAGCCTGCGCTCTGAATTTTATCGCTTTGGAGATAAGTGTTGCTGATAGCACGCTATCACCGCAATAAAATTCAGAGTTGGTCGGCGATAATTATCCTAGCGCTAAGTGTGCTTAGTGATAATTATCGCTTAGCCTTGTTAATATGCCCCTTGGATGTTAAACATTTTACTCATTGTGGGTTCTTTACATACACCTTGCCACCAAGGTGGGTCAGTGTTTGAGTGATAGTAGCACTACTACCTGGTAAACTTGACTTACTGGGACATGTGAAGACAACGTACATGTGTAATGATGTCCTTGTGCATGAGTTAACTTTGACTCTGCTTGTATGCATGTTGGGGTAATACCCATAGATATTGACATGTGTTCCCAATCAACACACATTTATTTGGCTACATTTTTTAATCAGATTGCTACAACTCACCTGTCATGAACTCCATGCCACACGTCATGATTGTTTGTTCACACACTTCTCGTTTGTGCAATCATGCACAGTTGGCTGCACAAACATAGCAAGTTTTAACTCTGAAGACATTTATAAACATGTATAATTATCAAGATCTCTTGTGTTTGTAAATCATCAGTTGAAATACCTTGCTGCACATGACTGAAAAGAAAACATTCACAAGAACTGCCATGTGTATTTAAATGAGAATGCACATGGAGGTGTGTCAACTAAAAGGTGGACCTTTGATAGAACCGTACTTTTGACCCCCGAATAATATCGCCTGTGAAAAAAGATTCAGTATCTTTTTTTATCTAACAAAGACTCAGCTTCATTGGAGGTAATGTGGGATGCCTATAAGGCTTTTCTAGAGGCTGCGTAACAAGCTTGGCTGCCAAGAAATTTAAGGAAGATAGAAGGAAGATTCCGAAATTGGAAGATGATATTTCCAGAGCAAGAAATGAAAGTAAATCCCACACAGATATGAAATCCGGCAGGGAGGAAAGAAGGGAGGTTTTAGCTGAAAGACAACTGCTAATAGACCACCTAGATGAGGAAAAAGTGGGAAGCGAGTAATTTAGCCAATTACGAATGTGGTGAAGGATGTGGGAAACTCCTTGCCTGGAGGTCGCGGATAAACCAGACCAGGAATTTAATTAAAGAAGTAATTTTGCTTGACCCGGGTGAGGTTTCTTCAGATTACTCCAAAATAGAACAGGCTTTTGAAGATTTTTTCAGGACTTATATACAGAAGATCTAGCAGTCTCGGAATCCCAAATTAAAAAATATATTGAGTGCATATCTCTACTATCCCTTTCAGAAAATCAAACTAGTCTGCTGAATCAGAACATCTCCCGGGCAGAACTTAAGTCTGGAATGAAACACCAAAAAAAGCGACGGGTACTGATGGTACTGATGGTATCCCTAGTGAATTTTATATAGCTTTGATGGAAGACATCGCCCCTGTCCTTGTTACTCTGTTGGATGGGATATTTTCAGATAGCTGCTTAAACCCTAAGTCTTGGGACGAGGCCGCTGTCTCTTTGATTTTAAAACCAAATAAAGACCCAAGAAAATGTGAGTCATATAGGCCTATCTCCCTGCTGAATTGCGACTATAAAATCTTTGTGCAAATTCTAGCAGGGAGGTTGAACCCGGTAATGAGTTCTTTGATTCACCTTGACCAGAAGGGGTTCATTAGGGGTCGTCAACTCCATGATTTAACCCATGAATTGGTTGGTGCGATCGACATTGCTTCTACTAATGATTTACCTCTTACGATCTTTGCTTTTGATGCTGCAAAGGCGTTCGATAGGGTGAATTGGCCTTTTTTAGCCTTTTTTAACCTATATGACTCAAAAGTTTGGACTAGGGAGTCACTTTGCTAGTGCAAATAGTAACATTTATAAAACAAAACACTGCTCGTCTCATTTTCAATGGTAACCTTTCAAAATCAATAAGGTTGGAGCGGGGGACGAGACAGGGGTGCCCCCTTTCCCCTTTATTGTTTGATCTATATATAGAGCCTTTAACCTGCAGTGTTAGGGATAGCTATACCTTTGCTCCTTTTGAGTGGGAGGGGTGGGAAAAGAAAGTCGCCTTATACCCGCACAATTTAATGTTTTTTTCTAGGGACTCCCCTGCTATCCTGCCTTGCCTGGAGAAAATCTTGATGAATTTTGGGAGGGTCTCTGGTTTCTTAATTAATGCCCAAAAAACAGAGATTATGACATGTAATACACCACCTAGCAATGTGATAAGTAAACAGCAAATTCGATATCTAGGCATACAAATCTCACATAAGATCTCTGAGTTAGCACAAGTAAACCTCGATTCTAAAAAGAAAGAGATGACTGCATTACTAAGATCCTGGAATGGTCTTCCATTGTCTATATTGGTCTGCTCTAATTTGATTAAAATGTCTGTCTGCCAAAGTTTACCTTCATTTTTTATTCAATCCCTTTATATTTCAATCTTTCTTCTTTGAAAGATCTGCAAGGCCTTATAAATAGCTTTATTTGGTCTAACAAAGGGGTAAGAATTCCATGAAGGAAGTAGCGATGCGCCATGTTGAAGGGAGGCATTGCCTGTACTGACCTTCGATTTTACTCTTATGCCTTCTAATTAAAGAATGCAAGGTCCCTCCTATCTAATGCTTCTTGTTTCTCCCCAATGTTTCAAGCGATGGCCAAAAATACTCCTCAGAGTGGTGATGGTTGTTTGTTCAAGTTTGGACACCCCAAATATTTAAAAAAATCGAACTTAAGTGTTAGGGTATGCCTGCGAAGTCTGGTCTTACAAAAGGAAGATCCTAAAAATTCCATATTATAGTTCAGGGGCCTCTATTTGGAACTCCCCACGGACTCTAACGTGTCTAAAAGATAGCCTGTCTATTCCACTATTGGAAGAAGGTATTTTGAATTTGGGTTAACTCTTATAAGAGAATAAACTTCTACCATGGGAAGTACTTTCCAATACTACACATCAAAGACTCTCAAGATTCAAGTTTTATCAGTTATCAAGCTGGGCTGCAATTAGATAAAGAGGGAGAAATAAATGAAGAACATGAAATCATCCTACGGGGTCCCCTTCATCAACGTAAAGAGGTCTCCAAGTGATATTGGCTTTTGATTAAGGGGGAGCCACCGTTCCTACCTATGGAAGAGCCCTGGAGAAGAGACCTGTCTTTGACCAACGTAACATACCTATGGCAAGTATCGATGTGCACTTTATGGCATGTGGTTAAAGCTGCCCATCTAACAGAAACCATATGTTCACACTCCATAGGGCATATTGGACCGCAAAGAAACTTTCAAAACTGGGAGGAGATCAGCAGAAGGTCTGCCCAAAGTGCATTTCTGATGATGAGGATGATCTACATATGTTCTGGCAGTGTCCTTCTATCCAGGGTTTCTGACATAATGTCAGTAAGACTCTTTCTGAGGTGTTGGGGCAAGAAATTAAGGTAAACCTGATCTTGGTTATCTTTGGGGTTTTTCTGGAAGTGAGTCTAAGTTATAATCTCTCCAACTCACAAGTTTCTCTTTTATTTTTGTTAATTTTGCTTACAAGGAGGTAAATCTGTTTTAAATGGATCTCCTCTCAACCTCTAATGATATTAGACTGGGTATCCTTGATTAAACGCATCCATAGATTGGATCTTGCTAGCTCTTCAAGAAAAAGAATCAGAATGTGGGGGACCTGGGATAATGGGTTAATAACTTGATTATAGAATATCCTGTAAATGCATAAAAACCTATAAGGTCCAATGCTTATGTTATAAGTGAGATTTGGGGAAGAGACATCATCTTCTGTATATAACTTCCACTAGGATCACGGCAGCCGGTTTTGTCGGACCCCCGATCTCCCAAGACAGTATTGCTACCTTTCTTTGGGGATCGAGAATAATCCTTTGGCTTGCTTATAAACCTCTCACTTATGGATACACAAGGCCTAAATAAGCAGTTAGTCACAAAGACTGCCATGTGTATTTAAATGAAGATTTAAAAATTTCCACACTCTCCCTCCAGCATGTGTATTCTAATTAGGTACCTCCTGCACAAGTGATTGCAGCCATCAAGTACCTGACGGTGGTTAAGCAAATGAGTCTCCAGCACATGTGCCCTCCATCTATTTAAAGCTCAAGCATACAAATGAACATTGCTTAGCTTTGTTTCCAGAAGAGATTCTGCTTAAATGAAGTCTCCGGTCCTGCAAACCCGAGCCGTCTTGCCTCCTGCTCTGGTTTCCGACTACAGAGACGTTTCCTGTGGCCTTCAGCTCTCGGCGACGTCTCTCTGACTCGGCTCATCTCTTTCCAGAGGCGTTCCTTCTTCTCAGCCACTCTCATTGGCCAGATACCTGCAGTAAAGAAAAAGGGGACAACGTTTACAGTAAAGGCGAGCTAATGTATTTTGATGAGGCATCATTTGTTGGACTAATCTGTCGACAAACTATTACTATGTGAGAATTGTTTTGGAACTTACAAAAGTTAATGAGACAAAGCGCTTGGAAATATTTGAAGAGACACAGCTCTTGGAAATATTAGAAAACGTAATCTTGAGACAATTCTGTGGCATTCAGTGAACCGCTCTGAGATAAAAAAAAATAGACTAAGAGACGCTACAGAGAAAAATCGTTTTGGAAATATTTTATAACTTCCTTTAGTGGTTTAACGTCATTCTATTATTGAATGGTATAATGTTTTTTCCCTTTATTATAATAGCGTAACAGTCACAAGTGAAAGGACATAACTTCTAATTATTATTATTTATTCACTCACAGAGCTCTCGTTAATTGAACATTGTTCACAGATTTCTACCCAGCTAATAACAACAAAATTCATGTATACCTACGTTGATTCCTTGATGTTAAGGTAATTGTTAGACTCTCGGTTGATGCATATATTTTGTACAACACCAAACAATAGGTGAGACTCATGGTGTTTAATGATGTTTCTTTTGTTCAGCAAACCTGATCAAAAGTACTATAACATATTTGGTGACACTTCAGAAGTCAGTAATGGAACAATCATGAACCCCACTAACAGCCAGTTCGAGTTCCCAGAAGATCACTGTTCCTATCCAAAAGCAGCTGGCAGCCTTGTTTTATTTCTCTTGTTTTGTTTCTTCATCCATATCCCCCTGGGAGATCGTAACAGTTTGATGCATAATAAAATCATAATTATTTGCGTACTTTCAGAGGTATTCAGGAACAGTCCTCACCCAAGTGGAACCGCCTGGATTTCAGGTGAGTGGCTATCTTGTTATCACCAGGGGAACCATATGGATGCACATCTGCTCTTTCTATGCATGCTCCATTCTGACACGACCCAGACGGATGTTTAATCAACTTTAGTGATTGATTGGGTGCAGTTGGGGCTCCCTTGATGCAGCAATACTTGCATCCCCATGAGGGAGGCACCCTTGCAGTCTGAGGAGTTCTGCAAAATCTTTATTCCGAGAACGACATAGTGGTTTGTGAGAGATTTTCTGGGCTACTCCCTTGGCGGGCCTACTTACATATGTCTTGATTATTTGGCATTGGGTGTTTGTGTATAGTAGATGGACGTGTTACAAGGTATGTCGTATTACATTTGCTACATGTGCATTCTCACATATTTGAGCTACATGATTGGGGACTTGAGGTGTGTGGTGTGTTCAGTTTGTACTTACCAACAAGCAGTCCATTTCCATATGTGCTATTCTCCAACTTCTGGTTGATGATCGATTGGCGAAAGATGTGTGAGTCATGCACACTCCCTTGAAACTTTGCAACAACATTGATGAACAGGCCCAGGTGGTCCACGATTGCCTGCACGTTGATTGAGTGTGTGTGCTTCCTGTTCCTGTATATATGCGCAATGTCCGCAGGAGGCACAAGTTGCACATGGGTGCTGTCAATTGCCTCCAACACAGGCGGAAATCCAGCACTGGCATAGAAGCCTCGCTTGTTGTTAAGTTGTTCTTGTACAGTGTTGAGGAAGCATAAGTGCAGTGGCGTCAGGCTGATGATGGCATCCAAGACAGTCGGGAGGAACCTGGATAAGGATGACTGCGAGACTCCACCCACTCTGGCAGTGGGTTGTTGGAAGGTACCAGAGGCCAACGTGTGCAGCACTGCAAGTAGCTTTGTCTGCGGAGGGATGTGTGTGCAGCGCTGGGATAGTGCCTGCAGCCTTGGCGCTATCTTAGTGAGTAGACGTAGGTCCTTTTTACCCAGTAGTGGGCTATCACATCCTCTGGCCGGAGGTCTATCAGGGTGATGCGTTGGCGGCCAACATGTGCAGCATTGCAAGTAGCTTTGTCTATGGAGGGATGTTTGTGGATCGCTGGGATGGTGCCTGCAGTCTTGGCGCTATCTGAGTGAGTAGGCCTAGGATGGAGGTCCTTTTTAGCCTGTAGTGGGCTATCACATCCTCTGGTGGGAAATGTATTAGGGTGATCCATTGGCTGTAGACCCGCTCTCTTCTGCGGTGCTGCCTCTGTGGTGGTGCAGGTGGGGGTGGTGGAGGTGGTGGTGGTCTTTTTGGAGCTCCAAGCTGCAAGAGTAGTACCTCCATGGTGTCCTGGAAATTGCCAATGTGATTCTGGGATTGTTTCTCTTATGTACAGGTGTGTTTGCACCATTAGACCAGCTATTTTCTGGTCTTAAAAGCCTGCCGCTAACTAGACTTGGGGAGCTTGTCGCTGGAAAGAAATTTCTTAGTAAATATCGTGAAGTGGAGTTTGTGGCAGTTTTTTCACAGGAACACCCACCTTTCATCTCATTTTCGTTAAGTCCCACTAACAGACGTCGCGATCCAGAAAATTCATGTTAACAGCGAAAGTATTGCTAACTGCAGTTAGCGGAAACTTGAAAATACTGCAATAAAAAAAGCCACCGGAACGTCAAAACATTGATGCCACCGTGGCGTTAAGTTCTTGTACATATGCCCCATAGTGTTTAACTTTTTTATGCCGGCCACTCAATATGACCTTGTTTTTGCATTGTTGAAGGAGAGCATGTAGTTTGGCAGTGGACACTTACCCAGCTCCCAAAACATACTGAGAATTCACATGTTACCAAACAGGTTTCTCTCTATTAAACGCTGTTATAGTGAGAACTTATTTGTATCCAACCCACAGAACTCAGTGGCAAAAGTAGAAAAGTGAGGAATGGGCTAGCCGTATTTTTCTTAGAGCAGCATCCCGTGGCTGCAGTCTTTTTCGTGTTCTCAATCAATTTCTTATTGACCTTTGCAAACGTGTTAGCAATCACTTCTTGGTGAAAGGAAGAGATTATTATTGTAAGGTCTCTAGATTTCCATGTGATGGAGCATTAGGTATTGTCTCTGGGGTGCAGTTGCTCTCTACCCCACAACATAAACATCTTCCAACCAAAACCTAAAAGTAAGGGGGTTGACAGAGGACCCATGCGTGACAGGGATAGTAGGGAGACAGCTTTGAGATCACTCCAATAACTGGTGACACTAACAATGACCCAGTTTATCTCTAGAGTTGCTGTTTGTGGTTCCTTGATTCTGGGGCTCATTGGACAAATTTGTACTCTCAAAAGGGAGGGTGCACCTAATTGATCCTCTATACCATCTATTGTATCGTGGAACATTCGGGGAAACAGGGAGACAGTCACGTCGGGACGGCAGATGAGTTCTCTTGACGAAAGTGTGACTACAAGGACCGTCCTCCCCTGTAAACCCCATGATGTCTAAACACTATTTAACCTATCAATGGCCAAACCAGAAAGAGTCCGACAAGTATGGTTTGTATGTTATGTGCATACTTCATGAAAGATTGAAATGAAGGCATAAAGATAGGTAAAAAAAACTTTCAGACACAGGGTAAAAATACCAATTTAGGCCCTGAAGAAAGCCGTCTGACCCTTCACGGGCAAATTAAAGGTTGAAACATGTCGACCTATAGATGTTAAGGACCATTGTATCCTGACAAACATCTAACTGCTTTCAATCTTGCCATAGACCTCACTCATTACAATAGGATTATAGGATCTATAGGCATTTTTAACACACCTAATTCCCTGCATACACCTCCTAAGAGCTCCACTTCAAACGCATAGGGCATGCCCAGTCACAATAGGTGATCTGGGTGTGGGTCCAATGATAAAGCAAGCCACAGGATGTACCTGTGGATGAGGACCCAAAACATATAATAATAATAATAATAATAATAAAGAGCTTATAGAGCGCACAGTAACGCCATCACGGCGTGTCCCCGCGCTAAGCTACCAGAGAGCCTGCCTAGAAGACCCAACACCTATGCAGTATATAGGTGGGTTTTGAGCAGAGCCCTAAAATGTAGTTCATTGTCCTCCAGTCGCAGCACAAGAGGTAGTTTATTCCAATTTTGCGCTGCTAGTAGCGCGAAGGAACGACCACCTATTCTCGCCTTCCTAATCCTGGGGACTGTCAGCAGACCGGTACCCTCTGAACGGAGGGTCCTGGTAGGCTCATATCGGCTGACTAGCTCCTTCAGATAAATTGGAGACTTGTCCCAGACAATACGGTGGCAAAACAGGAGGCACTTAAATAGCACACGCTTCTTCACCGGCAGCCAGTGAAGCGCATCCAGCGCCAATTTCGAGCTAGCTCTCCTGGGTCTTCTTAGCACCAGTCTGGCGGAGGAATTCTGGATGACTTGTAGGCGACCTATGCTGCCCTCGGTTGCCCCCAAGAACAGAATGTTACCATAATCTAACCGCGAGGTCACCAGCGCCTGCGTTAGAGTTCTTCTGGCTGATAACGGCAGGAGGTCTAAGGTTTTGTTTAGGGTCTTTAGGACTCCAAAACATTTGCCCACAAGACGCCTTATGTGGCCTTCATATGAGAGCGAAGGATTCATCCAGATTCCCAGATTCTTAGCCTCCTGACATGGTATGGGGGTAGGGCCCAAGCAAGACGGCCACCACTCATCAGACCATTTCTCGCTTTTTCCCCCTACCACCAACACCTCTGTCTTGGAGCCATTAAGTTTTAAACACTGGGCATCCATCCACTCTGCTAGTGCCTGCATGCAGGATTTAAAATTTTTGGGGGTGTTGGAAGTACTCTGCGATAGGGAGATTAACAGCTGAGTATCGTCAGCGTACGACACTATTTCCACCCCGAAGGAGTGTACAACTTTCGCCAGGGAGGCCATGTATAAATTAAAAAGAGTGGGGCTCAAGGCAGAGCCCTGAGGCACTCCCTGGTCTAGTGACATCTCCCCTGAGCGGCATGTCCCCTGCTGAACCTGGAAACATCTGTCTGTAAGGAAGGATTGTAACCAGCCCAGCGCAGGACCGGCAACCCCAGCTTCATTCAGACACCGTAGCAAGATGGAATGCGCTACGGTGTCAAAAGCCGCGCTCAGGTCAAGCATGATCAGGGCCATTGTATGACCAGCATCTGCCCCTGCTCTTAGAGTCTCAGTGGCTCTTAGGAGGGCCGTCTCCGTAGAGTAGCCTGCCCTAAATCCCGATTGCGAGGGGTGGAGTAGGCTACATTTTTCCAAATGCTCCGTGAGCTGAGCATTGACCACCTTCTCGGCGACCTTCGCCACATACGGCAACAAGGAAATCGGTCTGAGGTTTTCTAGTACCTCCATGCTGACGTTAGGTTTTTTCCTTATAGGAAGTACTATTGCCTTCTTCCATTCTCTAGGAACTTGTTGAGTGGAAAAGGAGGTTTGAAGAACATGTCTGATGTGGGGTTCCAAAGCTATCAGACCCTCAGATAAGACCCAGGCAGGGGCCGGGTCATTGGGGGAGCCGGACTTGACGCTCCGACATATGGATGCTAGCTTGTCAGCTGCCGGAACCTCAAAGGTTAGAAGTGAGGAGTCCGGGGCTGCCAATGTGCTGTTTGCTCTAAAATCCGTGCCCTTAGCTGGTATGTGAGAAAAGGAAGCATAGATCTTCTTGACTTTACTAGAAAAAAAGTCCGCGACTTTATTACATCCCTCCTTGGAAGAATTTACGGGGGTATTGGAGCTAGAGACCACTGATATCTCTTTATAAATTTTAAACAGTTCCCGTGAGGAGCTCTCGGCTTCCTCAATACGAGTCTGGAAATATTTGGCTTTAGCTCTACGCACCGCATATTGATAACTCCGGTGTGCTATGCTATAGCTATTTTTCGCTTGCTCACTCGGGGTCCTTCTCCAGGTTCTTTCTAACTTTTTACATTTCGATTTGATTTGCTGGAGTTCAATCGTGAACCATGGGGCAGTGCGTTGTCTACCAGCTCTAACTTTGCTTTTACCCATGGGAGCTAGCTCATCCAATATATATATATAGAAATGTGACATGGGCACTAATTTACCTGTGTGCCATCCGCACACTCACTTCTGATATTTGTAACAACCACGCACACACCACAGTCCAATATGTGGTATAGAGGATCAATTGGGTGCACCCTCTCTCTTGTGAGTTAAAGCTTATAGTTTGGGAAGCTGAGGACCCACCCATACCAAACCTTCTCACTCCTCCTAAGGTTCAGACGGCTCTTTGGACAAAGCCCAAAAAATACAAATAAAGGAACTTTTGCAGTGCAAACGTGAAAAATGACAGAGTGGTTGGACAAAACAGCAGCAGAATCTTGGGCCCAATGTACAAAGAGGGTTTGCGGTTACAAAGCCTGCAATACACAAAACCGCGCTGCAATACACCTTTTTACAATGTTGCGAAGCCCTTTTGTGAGTCTGAAAAGATTTTATGACTCACAAAAAAGGGACTTTGCAAATCTTTCTGAATTGCATTTAAGAGGTGGGTAAAAGAGATGCCCTCTTCCTCTTCCGTTTGGAAGTTAAACTGGAAGAGCAGCCTCATGTGGCTGCTGTGGCAGGCTCATGCTTTGCGCTGCTGTGGGCACTATAGAAATTTCTTATTCTTCTGCTGCTTCAGTGCAGGAAAACTGTGGTCCATACTTTGGACACCTCTATATAGGACTATGCAAATGTCTTGTGCTATGCTAATATCTTGTGCTTGTCTCATCAATTGGCTAAAGGTGATACAGAATGTAGCTGCTCGCCTGCTGTTAAAAATCCCACATGGCCTGGTTATGCCAAAGTGATACTCTTCTTTTGGTGAGGGATAGGCTGTAAGCTCTCTGTGGTACTGGGCTACTAGATTGATCTTGGTCCTAATATGGCCCTGATGGGTCTCTTAAAGAAAATTGGGGTCTGAGACTGGAAAGGACCTTTATTGGGGTGACCACACTGGAGGCCAAAAGGGGTATTGCTTGTGCCTGGAAACTGCCAGAGCCCCTGCCGCTGGAGGTATGGAAGAAGGGGTGGACTGGTGTGCTCGACTACAAAAGCCAACCTACGAGGCACGGGGATACCCCGAATGCATTGCAAGATATGGGGCAGGTGGTCGGCACAAAATGGACTAACGGTGTAACGATATTGACATTTTCTGATGCATGCACTATGCATACATATCTGATGCATTTTGTGGTGACATTGGTGGATTGTTGGTGAGTGATGTGGCTACTTGTTAAAACTAATATATATATTTATTTTTTCATTCCCTAATCAGGCTCACATTTATCACCATCTCAGTGCCTTGCACTGACTGCCAATTAAGAAAAGGGTTCCATTTAAACCATAGTGCTTGCTTGTCGAGCCTTCTATATCTCTGTCCCCTAATATCCATTGGACAGATTAATACGATGCTCTACTTGCTGTGATTCCTATAGTCAAACGTAGTGCCTCCTTTTCTTTTTTGGTAGCGCAAGCTTGGAACCTCTTCCTATTCAAGCTCAGGGGCATCAAAAATGAATCTCAGTTTCACTAGCTTCTTGAAACATGGCTTTTTACTCAAACATGCTGATATTTGGGTTGGTCAGTTTTCTCTCTCTTCAACTGTGTGTGGCATAAATCTTCTCATTCATTCATTATTCCCTATTGTGAGTTGCAAAGGGATATATCGAAGATTTGTGATCACAATTGCAAACCATTGATATGTTAGTTACCCCAAGTTGGGGTGGTAGCTGCTTTGCAAAAGGTCATGTGTCACTAATGGACTGCTTTCCCTTTCGGAATAATGGCTGCTGGCCTTGGGGGAGCAATCAGTGGTCCAGGGAACTGCCCTTTGTGTCCATGCAGGTGAAGATAACTAATCCTCTTTATAAGTTTCATACATATTCATTTGTGACCCGGTGTCCAAATGATAGTTTTGTATCATTCTGCGTTTACAAATCATCTGTTATACTACCCAGTCCATTTGTGAACTATGCCAGATGTATTAATCTTCCAGAAGGCATTGGGGCTGTTTGCACATATTCGAAGAACAGCTGTTCAGTTCATATTAATACTGGTCCAGTAGAAGCTTAAGAGTAGCGAGGTGCTTTGCAATTTAAAATGAAATTAATTGTTTATGGTAGGAATTAAGTTTTAAGGATATTATGATTTGTTTTATTGTTTAAGAATATGACTTTGTAATGTGTAGACTTTTTTTAAATGATAATGTATGTGCTGTGTTTTAAAGACCAAATGGTTTAAATAAACTTTACTTTTGAACTGATTTAACTCATATTAATGAGGCATAATATGTAAGAAAAGGTGATGCCTAGGGCAAAAGGTTAGGTTGAATTATTTTCATAGGATCAGAGAAATTCATTATCTCTTCCTATGTGAACTGTATCACATCAACACAACAAATTCTACTTCATTTATAGTCCTCCATAGTCCATCTGAGTTACGCAACACAATAAAGATTTCTAATTGATTTTTTTATTTTTTGCATCAACTAGAATGATTAATTCAAGGTTATTTTGATTTGCATACCTGAATTTTCTAACTACAAAAGACAAGAAACAAACAAGTATATGTACATCATTATACACACACATATATATATACACAATATACACACATTGATCAATTTTGACGTTTTTATATATCTTTTTTCAAAAAATTATAGCCCTATTTTTTGAGAAAAGGATGCTTTATACAAAATTAACCAAGCATTCCTATAGCCAAAAGATTTACCAGAACTGAAAAAAGGAGAAAAAATAGTAAGGTATAACTTATTTCAACCTTTCAAATTCTTCAACTCCTAAAGAATTTAATTATACTAAATATTCTTCTTTTACTGGTGTCTCCTTGAAAATGTCGACGCGTTTCAGCCCCATGTCATCAGGACAAGGGCTAATTGAGATCAGTCGTAGTGTGTAAAAACACACGTCGATAGGGGTATCCAATATCTTCTTAGTGATGGTATTCCTCGCGGATACTGAAAGGATATTCGGCCACTATATCTATTTAGACACGGTCCGTCGCGTGGGTCTCTAGGACATCATGCGAAGCTTCACGGTCCGTCTTAAATTTACGATATCGCCCCGTGCCATCTTCTGGATGGGTCCCGACTCCCGCCGTTTGACTTGTGCGTTTTTCCATTCCGCGCAGATGTGATACAGTTCACATAGGAAGAGATAATGAATTTCTCTGATCCTTTGAAAATAATTTAACCTAACCTTTTGCCCTAGGCATCACCTTTTCTTACATATTATGATATTTACCCAGATGCCATAGGTTTATCGGGTTCCCCCTGCTGTATACAACATATTAATGAGGCAGAATTTTCTCTGTGATTCCTTGTGACTGCAGAGATGGTGCTCTGCAAAGGGAATGTCTCAAAGTGATGTTTTTTCAACCCTTTTCATTTAAAGGGCCACTGGCTTCACTAACAGATAAAAAGAAGCACTAAAAAATGCAAAGGGACTGGCCTACATTCTAAATATATACGCCTAAAAAACACAGAGTAGGAAACACAGTGGTGCCATTAGACATACATTATGTAGGAATTACTTTATGTCATTAGAAAGCAGTGGTTGAAGTGGATGAATCTAAAGGCAACAACATTCCCAATCTATTTTTAAAGTTTACAATAACAGTTTCTTTATTTTGCTAAAAAATAACTGTTGATGAATGGCTAATGCCGACCTTGAGGTGCCTCTGGGTGAAAGGGAAGTCAGGAGGCAGTTCTTAATTTGTGCTGGTGTTTACTGGTGCTCAGCACTGACATTTCATTTTTCACAGTAGCACTTTTTTATGGCAGCCCATCACATTGAGGTGCTGTCTGTCTATTTGCAACAGAAGAGATAAGATTAGCAAATACATATACCCTAAAATATAATAATAGCAGTGTGTTCAGGCAATTGTCCTGCAATTTGGCAGTGTTGGCAGGGGCAGTGGTTGGTGCAAGAGGAAGTTGCCTCCTGAGATATATATTGGGTCCTGGCACTTATATTTTTGCAAATTAATCACTGACAGGATGTCTCCTGTACTGTGAACAAAGGAATTAATAACACCCATTCAACACTAAAGCATATTTACAAAGCATAAACATCACTTGACCTTATCAGTGTGTTGCTCCCCCTGATCCAGTGGCTTACCAGCAACAAGTAATCCAACAGCATATACTCATCTGGGCCCATACATACATACACAACAACCTGGCAATAACCGCTGGGGTCATGTTGGAATGTCTTACCATATCAAGATTAGTTACCTCTGGTTCCTAACTAATCTTTCACTGATCAAAAAGTTATTTCCTCTGGTCGATGGACCATTCGTTGAACTAGATGATAGTGGAGTGACATAAATCAATTTACTTACAAATATTAAATGACCACAGAGTAAGGAAGTATTTTAAATCTTTATCAAAGAATAATCTCATGTGAACCACTTACAAAGTACAGAACAGTCTCCGTTATTTATTAAGAAGGAAGATTCAGTAAATCAATTATCAAATGCGTTCATTTATACTACGCAATGACTATGCATGGAAAGGAGAGGATAGAAAGAAAAGGACATAGGCACATAAACAGTCATATAATTATATTTACCAAGTATGGAGTGAAAACCAACCCCCTGGCCAAGGGGCTGGGAAGGGTCCCAAAGGAAAGATCTAGCGACCAAAGGCTTCAGGACAGGAATCAGGACAGGACAGATGACCTCTCTATCACCCTCTCTGACACTCTCTTCCTCCTTGAGATTCTACCACAATCTTCTTCTAAATTAATTATCTTAAGGTATATGGTTCCGCAATTCGATTCTTCTTCAGCATCACTCGTCACTCCGACAGCATCTCGGTTTCTGCAGCATTCAGTATCGACAAGTTATCGGGCAGCATCCCGGGCTCATGCTCTGTGCTTCTCAATGCCTACTAACTAACTAACTAAGAACTACCTCAATTATACCCTACAATATTCACGTACCTCCCAAAAAATTTTTCAATATCATGAAACTCCTAACTCGGATTGGACAGGCAAAGGGAGGTGATCATCACACCATGCTTACATATCACTCTTTCCAGTTAGCTCTTTGTTAATAGACCCTAAGGCGCACTAATAATGAAGTCAGAAAGACAGATGTTATTTTCAAGAATAAATGGTTTCACTGTATACCACCTATCTCTATTCTAACCCCATTTAGTTATTAATACTTTCCATTAGTAAAATATCTTGTTTTAGTTTTCAACAAAGCAGATGTCAAGCATGTGAGTTTGAAAGCAGCCATCTTGTTGGCAACTGCGCAAGCACAAGAAATTCCCTCTAAGCGAAAGTATGTCATACTACGTAGATTTCCGATGGCCCTCCTCCACTCGCAGGCACCTGCGCCTCATCCCTGCTGGTCGAGTGGGTGTGCCTCTCCGCTCCCTGCTCATCTCTTGCTTCTGCTCTCTTCCTTTCTTTGCCTTTTTTCCTTTGTGCGGGTATTGCCCTTTTTCATTATTTTCTTTACTTTCCCCTTTTCTCTTATTCTGCACCTTTCTGTATCTCCCTTTTCCCACCCTTGCCGCTGCTTCATTTCCTGCAGCAACACCCCCTCCAGCGCCGCTTCTCTCTTCCTAGCTGGCCATCCCTCCTCAGCACTACTTAATGGCAGACGCAGCACAGCCACGCAGTGGACGCGCCGCTGGTGCTCCAAAGGTAATCCCGTTTTCACCTGTCTGCACCTGGCCTGCGCCCAGCACCACGGACCCTGGTTCCCAGACATCTCACCAATATGACGCCAGCACCTTCCACGTCTTCAACACAGGACGATCCCGCACCTGCCACCCAGTATTGCTGAATGACAGACAGTGTCCCTTCACCTGCCGTAACTGCAACTGCACTTTCACCTGCATTTGCACACCAGACCGACCAACAGCACATTCCACAAGAACCGGACCAGACCGCCTCAACTGTATCCTGCTGAGCACCTGCTCTCTCCACAGCACCCTGTGGAGATCTGGGACCTGCTCAAATCTGTCTCCACCGACATCGGCTTCTTCACGGAAACCTGGATGAACCTCACCTTAGCAACAAATATCCCCATTGCCATCCCAGATAGCTACAAAATCATCGACAAGGACTGCACCATCCGAACGGAAGAAGGGTTAGACTTGGCTTTTTAAGCAGGTTTACCCCCAGACTTTTTGCTTTTTAGCCTCCTGTTTTTGTTGGTTTTAAAACTCTGGGCACTTTACCACTACTATTCTTTTTCTCTGTTACATAATTAATTACATTGAATTACATTGAATGATATACACTGTACAAAATCCGGAATTATCCCTTTCACATCATAATTAATTTCCTAAAAGAAAAAAAAGAAAATTAAGTAATAGCAGTATTCATATAAATACAAAATTAATTGTGCAACAATTCCTAGTATCTTTAATCTACCCCGAGCAGCCAATTTGATATTTGGAGCCAAGGTGTCTTCCCCCATACATTAGCCTGATAACCCCTGCATTCATAGAGTGCTTGTTCCATTTTATAAATTGGAACTAAGCGAGCCAGCCACTCTTGGAACAGGGGGGCTACGAGTTTTTCCACCTAGTTGCCACTATTAATCTAACAACCGTAACTGAAATAAATACGATACCAATCTGACCTCGGTCCAGCCTGATACTATTGTCGTGGCCCATTATCATAAGCGAAGGGGTTAGCTCAACACTCCTTCCTAAAATCTTTCCCCAAAATGTTTCCATTTCCCTTTTTAACGGATCTAATTTGGAGCAGCCGTAAAACATATGTATTGCCTCTGCTGGACTGATCCCGCACCTGGAACACATATCATACTCCCTTTTTTCCCAAGTGAATAGTTTTGCAGGTGTATAGTATAGGTTAAAAAATGTCTTGAAATGTTGGAACTTTAAATTAGCTGATAAAAGTGTTCTTTTGGCCAGCTCAAGTGACATATCTACATCTATATCTTCGTTTTCTTAACTGCTGATCCATTTCCTCTCTGTTCTCTATATATCATCGGGGGCTTCATCCATCATAGTGTTTTATTCTAACCGATCCCCCCCCAGGGTCTCAAACAATGAAATCTTTGCTATCAAAATCGCCTGTCTCCGTTTACCCAAAAATCCATTGATTTGGAGATATTTAAAATAATGTCTATCAGGGATTCCATACTCTCTCTGCAAATCAGGAAAAAGATGTAGTTGACCACTTGAGTAGATATCTCCTACTATCCTCAAAACTAGCTATTCCCATTGTTTCCTGATTATATCATAAAAGGCCAAGGGAAAGAAGGACGATCGCCAAATAGGTGTATACCTTGTAAATTTTTCATTACTCAAGTATTTTTTTCATTTCCCCAAAAAAGTTTTCCAGGCATTCCTAATTCTTTTGAATCACACCTTTTTAAAATAGCTAGGTTCAAGCTGGCGAAGTAGCAGTGCTCTAGTCCCACCCCCAAGTGCCAACTCATAGATTGTTGGAAGTTCCTCGTCCCACGATTCTCTCTCTACCATCCTTTTCGAAATGAAGTATATTCATACATTGCAGTAGAGTTGCCCAGTGGTAAAAAGAAAGATTGGGAGCAGCCCAACCATCCCGTGTTTGTGGCAACATGAGAAGTTTCAGGGTTCTCCTAATCTGACCATATTGCCAAATAAAGTTGCTAAATATGGCCTCTAGTGTTTTAATTATTGAACCTTCAATTTCCACAGGAAGCGCCCTAAATAAATATATTATCTTTGGGAGCATAACCATCTTAAGGACGTTGATCCTCCCTATGATGGTCATATGTAATGGGTTGTATGACGATCCATCGTAAACAAAGATAGCGCGGGAGTTCTCATCGCGGCAAATACATCGCAACGGCAGTCACATCGGCAATTTTGTCATCGCACGTTGTTGCGACGCAAATGCGGGCATGTAATTGGTAAGCATGTCACATCGGCGACTTTACATCGCGCGACATGACAACGCTTTGCTGAATCTTGCAAACAGCCGTTTGTGTGTGCTTTAGTTTTGGTTTGCCTATAAAGTGCCAGACAAAGTTGTGGAAACTTCAGGACGCTGAGGGGAGACAATCAAGAGTCTAGTCTATTAGAAGGCAGAGCAGAAGTTTAAGGCAGGTGTACGAAGTGCGTTTTAAACTACCTGCTGAAGCAGCCACAGCTGTGCAGAAGAGTGGTTTTATATATGTATTGTGACTGTGGCAGTTTGCGAGCAGCTTGTCCGTCGGGTCTGCAATCTTGGTAAATATAACCTGCAATGACAGAGCGAACATTCACTCGGTCGCCGGCACAGATGCGGCAGGAAGAGAATAAAGTAAACGTTGCATTAAATGTGCTGCGAACTCCTGTTGCAGTGCATGCATCCTTCCGAGTTACACGTATTTCTCAAATTCCATAACTATGTTTGTGTTTTGGAAAAGCAAACTGCAAACTTCAAACGCCTTATGCAGATCTGTGCTTGAGGCAGGATGGACGCCCAAGGGCTCAATATGAATGACTTTCGCCCCAATTTGTGGTGTAAAAATAGGAGCATTTTCCGAAAATATTGGCACATCCAGAACTCTTAATATTCACCCCTATCGCTGCAGAAGGGATGGACGAGCAACTTCGGTGGTTGCAAATTTACATATCTCTGGTGACTTTGGAACATGCAAAGGTGAGTCCTGGCTTCGAGACAAGACATAAACAGTGTAAATAAGGGTAAATCCATTAATCTGCCTTTGTCTAAAAATGTATAATACATGCAATGCAATTGTATAGCATGAAACACCATTCGAGGTGCGTGATCTGGGATTTCCCTGTCGCCCCCCTTTCCTGCCCGCTAAGTGGGTGGTATTTGAACTTCTGTGCATACACAGCCACCAGATATATTATGCAGGATGTGCGCTCCTCCCTATTACCCCATAACGTTAGTTGTTGACTTGCGCGCATAAACATTGTTGTAGCAGGAGCACGTCGAGCGTATTTGAACGGCTGTGCATACACAGGCACCTGATATATTATGGAGGGTGTGCGCTCCTCCCTAGTATCCCATAACGTTATTGGCTCATGGAATTATGCCACCTTTGTGAAGCAGCTTGCCATAAATGTAAACTGTCAGCCCCGTGCCTGAGGTGCATCATCAGAGCTGTGTGAATAATAACAGCTGTGAGCCCGTGCCTGAGGCACCCACTTACCACACACACATATCATCATCCACCGATACACCCATCCATGCATCCATCTAGACACCCATCCATTCATTCATCCGCCATCCATGCATCCATCCATCCATCCATCCATCCATCCACCCACCCATCATGCATCCATCCACCCACCCATCCATCCTGCATCCATCCATCCACCCACCCATCATGCATCCATCCACCCATCATGTACCCGTCCACCCATTCATCCACCCACCCATCCATCATGCATCCATCCATCCATCCATCCACCCACCCATCATGCATCCATGTGTCTGAATGCGCACACAACAGCGTTGCTTTTCTGCAACGCTGTCCTGACAACATTGTTGACATTGGAATATTGTGAGCATCCAGGCATTATGTGGTACAATCCGAAGAACCTGCATAAAAAAGAAGCACTTGTAAGTGTCCATTTTTTTGTGGCTCAGGCGAGTCTCGATCCTTGGTTCCCTGCACCAAAGTCGGCAGCGCTTTCCGTGTTGCCACCTCCTCTCCCTCTGTGCGGGCCTGCATGTTGCATGCCTTTCACTTATTCCCCTGTTGTCTCTGTCTTTATCTACCAATCACCGGTGCAATGTTATCATGTTTTGGAATCACATAATGTTTTGGAGATGAAAACCGAGTGGAACATTCTTTGGTTTCTAGTTCCAGAGCAAAATAAGGTGCACGCGTTGAAGGGCACAAGGTGCAATGTTATAATGTTTTGGAATAACATAATGTTTTGGAGATGAAAACCGAGTGGAACATTCTTAAAATAAAGCAGGTGCACGCGTTGTTAAAAGCGTGTCAAGGTGGCTCATGGGATTATGCCACCCTTGTGAAGCAGATTGCCATAAATGTATTTCAGTTATTTTGATGGCATTATTTGAGCGCATTGGCGGTGACATGCCTTGCGATGTAACTGTAAACGCGCAGTAGTCGCATGCGTTGAGAAAGCATGCGATGTAACCGCGCCCACGATGTAAAGGTCGCGATGCGATGGCAGCGCGACGTAACACTGTCGGTGTAATGGGTGTTTCCCTATGTAATGAATTCATCCGTCTGAGATCTGCTGTTATTTTATTGATCATTGGGTCAAAATTTATTTTTGTGATCTGATCTTCTTCCAGAGTAATCTTGACCCCAAGATAGATGGCTGTGCGGGTTCAACAATTAGCCTGAAAGATAATATTATCAGTGCATTTTATTTGGAGCTTAGTTTTGTTCAGTAGATATCCTGACTCCTGTCCAAATGTGATAGCCATTTTTTTTAAATATATTTTTATTGCAGACAATATAAAAGTTACATGTGATCACATTCTACAGTTCCAAACCCAGTGGCTGCTACGTATCAATTTCTTAGAATCTCGTTACACAGCCCGTGTGCCCACATCCCGGAGGCCGGGCGGCGGTAACCATGAGAAATTAAAGGATTTAAAGCAAGAGTCAATCGCAGCCATCTAGTAGGAAGACCCCGTGTCCGCTCTTCCATTTGTGAACAACCCCTCTCAGGAAGACCCCCCCCCCCCAACAACCCCCATCTCGTTAGCAACCTTAGGAAACGATCATGAGCAACTGGATGCGCCTTAATACAGCCTGCCATGCCACTTCTCCCCCCAATCCTGTGAACCCTCCAGCGGGTAGCTATGCTCGATAGTAAAACCCCTATCTCCGTGTTAAGTGGAACGACCTCCGTAACACTCCTCTGGAGTGTCCCTCGCCAACCTTACGATATTGTGTGCAGTGTCCTGAGGGTTCCTTCTGCTGTGTTCACTAGGGGGTGCTGCTGCGCAATCTACAGTCCCTTAGTGCTCCCGACGGGGCCTCCCCACTCCCACCCCCCCCTCCCCAATGTCCCACCACTTCCGCGTGTCATCTCAGTCAGTCTTCTAGAGCTATGTGCCAGGAGCGTTAAGTGTTTCGGAGTGCGATGTGCCCTGGTTGTGTCGGAGGGATTCCCTTTCATTATCCTGCTCCTCCTCCTCGTCATGTATCTCTAGGTCCCTTAGGGCTTGTACTAACACCTCCCACGCCGTCGCTGCGTCCAATGCTTTGTCGTCCTGTCGCCTACACGCCAACTGATACCTAAGGGAGCTTTCGCATGCAGCCCATTTCAGGAATTCATTCATCCAACGTCTGTACGAAGGACCAGCTCTTGCCTTCCAATGTCGAGTGATTTCGCGTTTGGCTAATATAAGGCCCATGTCAATAAATTTACTGGTATTTTTGTGTTTGGGGGTGTGAGGGAACCAATGTAGGACACAGATAGCCATGTCAAACTGCAACTGTCTCCCCGTCACCTCGTTCAGCGTGTCTCCTATCGCCTTCCAATAGTCTCCCAGCATTGGACAAGTCCACAGCATGTGGTCTAGTTCGACCGCCTCTCTAGTGCATCTAGGACACGCTGCCTCACTCGCTCCAAAATACTTACGAATTTTCCCTGGTGTTAAATACGCTCTATGCAATATGAAAAAGTGCAATAGTTGGAAGCGTGCGTTCCTAGTACTCTTGCGGGCTCGTCGCATTATCTGCGCCCAAGCCGTCTCCGGGATCTCCCTTCCTATATTTGCTTCCCATTTGTTTTTCAACCCGGTCAAAGGCGGCAAGTTTTCTCGGAGCATTCTAGCATAGAGACATGTGACCGCTTTGTAAGTACCCACCGCCATCATGGTATATTGGCAGGCCATAGACGTCGTGGGTTCCAGTAATCCCTCCTGACAGTGTGCCTGCACGGCTCTAGTGATCGCAGCATGCAATAAGAATCCCCCCCTTGGTAGGTCAAACCTTTCCTGGAGCGATTGGTAAGGCAGCAGCGCCCCGTCCTCGTATAAATCCCCTACCACGTGTAGTCCCGCTCTTCCCAAACCTGCAGCTGCGACCAGTCCCCGCCATGCGGTAACGCCGTCACCATTCCAATAGGTATTTCCGGCGCGTACGGGTAACGCACTCCCGCCAGGCGTTGGGATCTGTTCCAGCAAAGGCGGAGCGTTCGTTCCTCCATGGTTAGGTCTCGCAAGTCTAGCTTCTGTTGTAGTGTTATGTAAGCCAAGACATGGCGCGGTATGCCTCCCTCCCTCTCCTGCTCTGGGCCTCTAAACACTCTCGCCACTTCCTGTGTAAAGAGCTGCAACTGAGCTGCTAAATAGTAGAGTTTGAAATCCGGGACTGCAAGTCCCCCCTCATCTTTCGGTCAGAGGAGCGTGTTCTGGGCGACCTTGCATCTCCCTGCGCCCCAAAGATATGAGGATATCTGCGATTTTAACGCTTTAAAAAGGGAACAGGGTATCCATACAGGCAGTGTGTGAAAATAGTACAGAAGTCTCTGCAATGCTACCATTTTCAAGAGGGAGATCCGGCTCATCAGTGATAGTGACAGAGTCGCCCAAAAGGCCATACTGCCCTTCAGTGCCCGTATACAACGACCCACATTGCCTTCCAACATGTCCGCTGGTGTGTGGTATATGTACACCCCGAGGTATTTCAAACAGGTAGGTTCCCATTTTATCAACGGGTGTCCATCGGGCCTAAACTCCCCCTGCCGCATGGGAAACATACACGTCTTGGACCAATTGACTTTTAGGCCTGAGAGCTCTCCAAAACGTTGAAGTAGTCTTTCCGGCCCAGTCAAGGCCGCCTCTGCATTCTCAAGAAATAGTAATAGGTCATCTGCATATAGGGAAATAAGGTGTCGCCCATCCCTGCCGTCCAGCCCTCTATAATGTCTCCCCGTCCTGATCTCGCTAGCTAGAGGTTCTATGGCGAGGGCAAACAAGAGGGGGGACAACGAGCATCCTTGTCTCGACCCGCGTGTTACCGGGTAATGGCGCGATATCAGCCTCCCCACCCGTACCCTCGCCACCGCCGAGGTATATAAGACTCTCATCCATTGTATATACTCTTCTCCAAGCCCGAAGCGCTTCAAAACATTATATAAGTAGTCCCATTCCAAGCTATCAAAAGCTTTTTCTATGTCGACGGACAGGATCAATGGCATTTGTGCCTCGGAGTTGTCGTCGCTCATAGGACGTATAAGTCTTCGAATATTCGAAATGGTGTTGCGCGTAGGGATAAAACCCGACTGATTTTTGTGGACCAACGAGGTCATATATGGCAGTAATCAGGCTGCCAATATACTACTAAGAATTTTGTAATCAGTCGTCAACATGGACAACGGCCTATACGAATCCGTGCTGCTACTTTCCCTCCCTGGCTTCGAAAACGGGATCACCAGCGCTTCTCTCATTGATTGGGGCAAGCGACCCGCTTCCTTGGCCTCTTTATATACCTCCAATAGCCTCGGCGCCAAAAGGTCCACATATTTACCATAAAATTCTATCGGCAGACCATCCAGCCCTGGTGCTTTGTTGCGGGCCATACGCTTTATAGCACCTCGAATCTCCCCCAGCTCTATATCTTTCCCTAGGTCTTCCGCTTGATCGTGGTCTACTTGTGGCAAATCCAGCTCGTCCAAAAAGGCGTCCAGAGCTGGATCTCCGTTCGCCAGCATGCTTTTATAAAGCTTCTCATAGTATCGTGTAAAGCCCTGTAGTATTTCGGCCTGAGTATGCACCATAGAACCCCCGTCTTCCTCTAAAGCCAGGAAGGGGGAATGTCGCCGTGTGGGGTTGGCCAACCATGCTAGCAGTGTGCTCGCTTTATCACTTTCTGCATGCACCCTCGTCGAGTAGGTCTTGTAGTCAAAGCTACGGAGTCGCTCTACTTCGACGGCCACTGCCTCCCGAGCTGCGCCGACTCTCTCCTGTAATTCAGGGTGCCCAGGTCTCGCTTTTCTACGTCCCTCAGGTTTTTCTCCGCTTTATCTAGGTCTCCTAGGAGAACCTTCCGTACCCCCTCCTGCTTCCCGATACAGAGCCCTCTAATGATGACCTTGAAGGCGTGCCACTCATTTGCCCTGGTCGCGGTGGTGCCAGCATTGTCTGCAAAATATTGCGTAATTCCCTCCTCTAGCGTTGCATGAAAGAGCGGGTCATCCAAGGTGTCAGGGCGTAGTTTCCAAGTGGGAATACATGGAGTCTCAGACATCCAGTCTAAAGTAACCAATAGGGGGTTGTGATCTGAGATTGTTCTGGTGAGATATTCGGCGCGCACCACAGATGGAATCACCAGTGGGGAGCATAGCATTGTATCCAGCCGAACATGCAGCTCATGTACACTAGAGAAGTAGGAGTAATCCCGATTGGTCGGGTGCCGTACGCGCCAAGCGTCCACCAAACTCCAGCGTGCCTGCCATTCTAGTCTACCCTTGGCCAACCGGTGTACCGTGGAGTCACCAAGCGGTGGGTGAGATCTGTCCAGCGAGACGTCCCTCACCGAGTTGAAGTCTCCTCCAACCACTACCGGGCCTGTCAGGAAGTGTGCAAGTGTCCCCGACAGTTTCCCCAAGAAAACCAGTTGTTCCGTATTGGGTGCATATATGCTGCATAGTGTAATATCGCGGCCCCGTAGTTTACCCGCAACCGCCACAAATCTGCCCTCTGGGTCAATCGCCTGTCGGGTCACCTGAAATGGCACTCCAGCCCTCACCCAGATCAGTGTCCCTCTAGCAAATGCGGAATAGGTGTTATTGAACACCTGGCCTCGCCATCTACGCTGCAGCGCTAGCCCCTCAGTTGCTGTCAGGTGCGTCTCTTGAAGAAAAGCAATCTGGACCCCTCTGCGAGTTAAATAAGAGTGGACCTTGTGTCTCCTTGCCATCGTATGGAGCCCCCTCACATTCCAAGTCATACATTTCAAATCAATTTCAGCCATTGTCCCACTCTATCTCACAGACCGGCCGTTGACTCTGCTTCAGTGGTGGAACCTGCCCAACAATTCCCCTGCTGCCCCTTCCCTCCCAACCCCCAAACAACAAGTACCAGCATTTGCTTCAAAGGAACTTCCCCAACAATTACCCCTCCTCCCCCCACAACAGAACCCAACAGCAACCCATCAGACCCCGTCCAAACTGCCACCATTCAATTCTAACTCCCGCCTATCATGCAGTCTTCACAGCAGGGGCCGTAAGGGCCTTAAGGGGATGGCTCCCGACCGACAGGCAGCCGCGCCAACCCGTAACCCTCACCCCCAGAATCCCCCATAAAGGGCTTGCGGCAGTCCCATTTGTGGTAGCAACCCCATCTTTTCCACCACCATCACACTCAAACAGTCATCACAAATACAAAGTTCCAAGGTCTCACGTGTCAGGCATCTAGGATTTCTTCCGCCGAGTTCGGCGTCACCTTCGGTCCCTTGGCGCCAGGCATCTCCGACAAGTCCGTCTCCGAGCCCGTGTGATTGCCCTTGGATTCTGTGCCGTGTTTCGATCGAGACGGACTAGCGCCCGAGAGCGCCACCACTGCTTGCAATGCCGCCTTCTGTTCTTCTACTGTTTGCGATGCTGACGGTGTTCGGGTGCCCCGCCTCTTTCTGCGGAGTCTCTGTGATTTTCGCATCTGCGTCGATCTCTGTATCTCCTCTTCCTGACGTTGCGTGCGGTCGGTTTCCGCTTTGTAGGTTTCGACCCATGACCAGGCCTCCTCTGGTGTGTGGAAAAAATGAGCCGTGCCGTCCAGCTCGACTCGCAATTTGGCCGGGAAGAGCAGGGAGTATTGTATTCCTTCATCTCTGAGTGCTCGTTTAACAGAGAGGAAGGAGGCTCGGAGCCGCTGTGTTTCGTAAGTGTAGTCAGGAAACAAGGTCACTTTGCTATTGTCCACTTGGTAGGGTCCCGTGTCGCGGGCTTTTTGGAGCAACAAGTCTCTATCTTTGTAGTGGAGCAGCTTTGCTATAACCGGCCTAGGTGGCTGGCCCGGTCTAGGAGGCCTAGCAGGGACCCGGTGCGCCCGTTCGAGTGTGAAAAAAGGCGACAGGCCCTCCGAGCCATGAGTCCAGGTAGCCGATCATGTCCCCCCCTTCAATGTTTTCTGGAAGGCCAACCAAGCGGATGTTGTTACGCCTGTTCCTATTTTCGACATCCTCAGCTCTCCTCTCCAGTGTTTATATCCGAGCTAAGGCATTTTCCATCTTCATTTCTAGGGCTGAGTGAGCGGGGGTCAACTCCTGCAGCGTGACCTCATTCTGCTTGACCCTATCCGTCAGCTAGGCATGATCCGCACGGAGTAGCCCCAGCCCAGATGCCACTTGTGCAATGTCCTGCTGCAATGCATCTCTTGTTGCCGCAATGGCTTCCAGTATGCGGTCTTGTAGTTGCTGGAGGTCTGTGGGCCCTGATGTGGTAGGCTCCTGCGCCTCCGTAGTTGCGGTGCCATCTGCTTTTCCCTTAAGTTTCCCATGATTCAAGGCTCCCTACAACTCCAACGTACCTCTAATGTCGCCAGGAGCAGCTCAAGTCTGAGGGTGTAGGGGGGGACCTTGCGCTGGTCGCACAACTCGTAGGGCACTCCCAAGTGTCGGTCTTCTGCGCAGTTCCGATATCGGTGACCGCCAGGTACGAACGTGCTGTTCCCTTCAGGCGCTGGCTCCCGCCAACCTCGTGGCCCAAGTTGCAGCTCCCATCTCGGGATTCCCTCGTAGTAGGATAAGGCCTCTATCCCCTCTGTCGTTAGGAGAGGTGCCCCTCAGCAATGGCAAGTTAGTCCGTTCATCTACCTGTACGCTCCACTGCGTGCGTCGATGGGCCCACGCCCTGCGGAGGGAAACCACCAGCGGGACAAGAGACTCTTCGAGTTCAACATTCTGGGGGCCCTCCAGTGCCTCCAATCTCCTTCCCTCCTAACCCGTTAACCCGTTATTCGGCTCGTCCTCCAGTCTATCAGGGAGCCACTCTCTCGCGACCACAACACTCCACTTTCGCCGGGGGGGCGCCGCAGGAATACACCCAGCTCCCTCTGGTAGGCCCCTTCTGAGTCTAGTCCCGGGCGTCCTCCCCCTAAAGGAGACCGTCGGTGATTCCACTCCAGCCCACTAGTCCATTGGTCGCAGTGTGACAAGTGCAAGACGGGGCCCAGCTCGTACGTCCTCCTGCCCTTTGCCGAGGAATATCGATGGCCTCTTGGCGGGTGGTCAGCCCCCGCCCAGTGCTCGCGGCCCCCGCTCAGTGCCAGCGCACCCCACCGTCCCTTGCACCCATAGTAGGCCACAATCCTACCGCTGAGCGATTCGCCGTTTCCAGGTCTCCGCTCCCGCTCGGCGATGCTGCTCCGCCTCTCCCGCACACCACAGGGCTCAGTCCCCTGGTTCTCCGTTGGTCTCCCCGCACCGCCTACTGTCAGCCGCTTCTCTGCTCCTCGAACTCCGTCATGTTGGGAGTCAGCGTACACCGGGAATCGGCTTCGGGCGGGTCTCGTTTCTCCCCCGCTTCGCAGCATAGCTCGCACTCCTTAACCATGCGGCGTTCGCACTCTCCTTTGCCTGGTCTTGTCGGAGCCACCGCTCACCAGCAAGGGTCGCCGTCCCCAGGAGCCCGATCAGCTTACGGGCGCCATTTTGCCTCTTCGCCGGCCTCAGGCTTCTCCGTCCCCGCACCCTCGTTTACCAGCTTGCGGAGTACTCTTGCTCACTTCAGGCAGCGCCGCTGCAGTCCCGGTCCCTTCTGCCGCCTAGCCGGTCACATCCACACGGTCTGCCGCACTGGAATACAGGATAATAGGGGGATCAGGCGCGGAGCTCCGAGCTCACGCCGTCATTCCCGTCGGCTATCAAGCTACGCCCTCCTCCAAATGTGATAGCCATGGCTTCAATTTCCTTGATTGCCTTCTCTGGCTTTGATGTTAATACTGCAATATCGTCTGCGTAGGCTAACACTTTGGTTTCAAACCCCTGCGTTATGGCTTAAATCTCCATAATCTGATTAAAAGGGTCAATGTATGAAGCAAATAAGATTGGGAGCAGGAACATCCCTGCCTTGTTCCCCTTCCCCTTCCCACTAATGATCTCGGATTCCCTGCCCATCAACTGAAATTTTGCGTGTGGTGCCGTATACATTGCTTGATTGCTGTAATAACCCTTGTGCCAAATCTCTTAGCAGCCAGAACCCCCATAAGTATTCCCATGACACCCAATCAAATGCCTTTTCCATGTCCAGGAGGATCATAGCCAGATTTCTGTAAGTTTCCCTAGCAATATCAAACAGAGCAACGGCCCACCTTATATGATCCATTGTGTCCCTGCCGGGAATAAAGCCATGTAGCCAAGGGGAAACAAGACGGGTTATGATACCTCTAACGCGAACTGCTAGGATGTTTTAGTAGATTTTTGCATCCTCATTAATTAATGAGATGGGTCTATAAGAGGTAGGCGGGTCAGTTGGATTATCTTTTGTGGGGAAAATAATAATATTAGTGCCCCTCCAAGATTCCGGGGGACACCCAGAATATTGCACCCCCAAAATAAATCCAGCAATATAGGAGCTAGTTCAGTTTGAAAGATTTTGTAAAATTCCAGTGGTATCCTATCCGGGACCACTGCTTTTCCTGAGGATAGCTGCTATATTGCTATTTGCACTTCCTCCAGTGCTAATTCAGATTCCAGCTTATCACTCTCGTCCCTGCCCAGCTCTTGATATTGAGACCCCCTTGTAGGCTTTCCAGAGGGCCCTGCTCCTCCTCGGTGTAACGATCTTGATCAAATTTGTGAAACACAGTGACTATATCCGCTGGTTCTGTATATGTGCTCCCCCCGTTTATTATTGAGGGTATCTGACTCTTTCTCACTTTTTGTCTCATCTTTGAAGCAAGAAATCTCACTAATATTTCCCCAAACTCATACCTCTCAGCCCTGTGTACCTGATAATTTGCTGCTGCTGCTTTCTGAGAAAAGTATGTGCCTATCTCCGCCTTGACTATTGTGATGTCTAACTGTGCAGTAGGCACATCCTCCCCCTGCAGTATTTTAGCCAGATGTTCTCTTTCTAAGTCCCGGAGCTTGGCTCGCAGCAGCCTAATCTTCAACTCCTGTTGCAGTCTTTCGTGCGAGACAAAGCTGACCATTTCCTCCCTCAGCCCTGCCTTAAACGCATCCCATACCATATAGCATGATGCGCTATATCTTTTCATATTAAAAAAATCTGTAATCCACTTTTTAAAATGCCAACAAAGTCCAAGTCGACCAACAGCTTCCGATCAAATGTCCATTGGCACTGCTGTGGTTGTATTTGCAGAGCCTTTATCGCTAGAATCATAGGGTTATGATCCAACATTAATTTTGGCAATATTTCTATCCCTGCTCCATTCAAAATCTGATTTGATACGAAGAAATAATCCAACCGGACATATTTTTCATGTGGACATGAGAAATAAATGTACCCAGGATCCAGAGAGCATTTAGAGTCCCATACGTCTGTTAATCCATGACTTATCATAAGCGATGTCAAAGCTCTGTATACTATGGGTTTCCGTCCTTGATATCTACTTGTCTCAGAGCTTCTCACTCCTAGATGAATATTAAAATCACCACACATAATTAGAGGGGTGGGCCAAGATGCAAGCTCTAGTTCCAAATCTTCTAATACCTTTGGCTCATCATGATTCGAGCTATAGACCATACCTATCGTTATTCCCAACTCCAATTCTACCAGGGCCCACCTTCCACTGGTATCGACCAATCTCCGTTTAGCCGATCCTATTCCATTCTTTGCTAAAATGGCCACCCCTCTATTGTAAGCCCTCTAAGAAGAACATGCCAATAGAAAGTACCCCTTTACCATGATTAGTCCCCGTTTATCCCATGATATGTGCGCCTCTTGGAGACGGACAATATCTGGGGTGATAGATTTTATCGTCTCCATGACCCTATACCTCTTGCTCCAGTCTCTTTCAGCAAGCATTTCTGGAGCTCTCAGAGAGGAACTGGCAGCTAGAAGTTCTACGTGTACACAGGACACCATTTACTTTGAGACACTCGGTCAGGGAGGGGCCAAAGCCAAGGGCCGTCCAAGTCGCTTTTGGGAATTTTCTTTTAAGGCAGGCAATATTTGAAAAAGCTAGACCCGAGGCCCGGAGGAATCTTGGGGATGTGTCATTTTTTGGGAGACCGGACTTTTGTCATGCCACTGTTGAGAGAAGGTGGCGACTTCGCCAGCTTTTCAAACCCTTCCAGGATAAGGGTGCCAATGCTTTCCTTAACAATCCGGCATCCCTAAAAGTGGTCTGGCATGGCACAACGAGGTTTTTGATGTCATGATCAAGGCTAATGAGTTATTGACAGGGCTAAAGCCAGAACATTCTAATGGTCTAGGACGAAATCACTTTACCACTGCTATTCAGTGCTAAAGTGCATATGCTCTCCAGGTAAATTATGTTTAGGAATTGGTGTTCCATGTTTCGCTTATTTGATTTACCAGTAAGTCCCTAGTAAAATGCATTGACAGTGCCGCCAGAGCCTGTACATCAAATGCTGGGAGTGGGCCTGCAGCACTAATTGTGCGACCCACATGAGCAACCTTCATAAGGGTTCTCAAACATGCCACAGCAGTTTCTGCCCACAGTTTTTACTGCCATGTCGACTTGGCAAGTGTACCCCCTTGCCAAGCCCTAACCTTCCCTTTGATTACATGTGAGTCACTCCTAAGGTAGGCCCAAGGTACCCCTATGGGCAGGGTGCAGTGCATTTGAAACCGGATTTGTACCCGTGCATGTGACATGTCCTGATAGTGAAATACAGTCTAGTTAGATTTTCACTGTTGATAGACTATCTGCCCAATAAGTTAGAATGGGGAATATTTCGTAAACATTTTACGAGTATATCTTCCCATTGGGACAAGATAGAGAAATGGAGTTTAGTATGCCTGAACTCAGAATGTAGAAATGCCTCTTTTAGTAAAGATGATGTTTAAGTTCTGTGTTTGAAAACACATCTTTTAGAAAGTAGGTATTTTCTTGCTTAGCCATCCTGTGTGCCTCTGCTGGGTTGTGGATTGACTGTCTGGCTTTGGAGTGATAGGGGCTGGGGATGTGCATTCTCTTCAGACAGCCACTGAGGGGGTCGAGGTGTGTCCTGCCTTTTCTGGATGAGTCAGGGCTGGTCTGACCTCGGCCACATTTAGAGTAGTAGTAGGAGATTTCCTTGCACCTGAATGGGCCTGGTCTGCCTTGGACAATGCTGTTTCTACCTCCTGGCAGGATGCTGGGCCAGAGCGGAAGAAGCTGGTTTGGACTGAGCACAGACACTCTCTGCCCAAGAGAAAAAGAGAAACAGAGTATAAATATTGGGGTCCAGACTTCAGAACTTTAGAACTCGCAATCCTGGTCTCACCACCAATGACTGCCAACGCCACCGAGCTGCTTGCTTCCAGTTCACGAAGTCTCAGGGACAGCAAAGACTTTACTTACCTCTGGGTATCGCCTCTGGAACCGTGGATTTCAGTTGCCACAGAGGGGAAAAGCAGCCAGCACAGTCACTGACACTGCTGCTGGCTCCGTGTCCTGAAGGCACCGCAGAAGGCATCGCCGCACTCTGCACTGCAACCCTGGTCTCACCGAAAACGACCACCGCTGCCGCCACCGAACTGCTGCTTGCACTACGGCCTGTGGGCATCACACTCCGCACCGCCTTGCTTCACTCCACTGCCCTGGTCTCACTGATGTCACTGCACTCTGATCACGACACCCATGACTGCACCGTGGTTTGAGGTCACCGCTCCTGTGCCACACTATGCACCGCCCCGTCCCACACCACAGTCTGGGCCGAACGACGCCATTGCCCATCAACCGGCACTGGTACTTGCACTGCTACCTGTCAGCAGTGCAACAAACACCGCCTCACTCCGCACCGCAGCCCCGGTCACACCTTGACGCAGCTGGACGACCTTCACCGAGCCATTACCTGCACTGCGACTTGAAAACCCCGCGCCGCCGGCTATGCTTTACATCGCTACCACAATGGGTACTGTTTATGAGTCTGCTGACATTAACGCCGATCCGCACCGATGCGGTTGGCGGGAGCTGTTGGATTCTGTTGTTTTCAGCACCGCAGTAGCCCCGGACAGAGCTACCGGCTTCAAGGAACTGCATTTTAAAGCCATTCTTGCAAAGTGCATATTTTTGATTACTGTATGTTGGTCTTCCATTGTTTCGGTTTTGTTTGCACAGATAAATATTGGTTATTTTCTAAAACTGGTGTGGTGTCCTTTTGTATTGTTTTCACTGTGTTCCTGTGGGTTATGTGCAAATGCTTTACACACTGCCTCTGAGATAAGCCTGACTGCTCATGCCAAGTTACCAAGGGGGTGAGCAGGGGTTATTTCAGTAGTGTATCCCTCTTATCCTGACTAGTAGGACGGGTCCCTATTTGGACAAAGGTGCAAACCATTGCTAACTAGAGACCCCCATTTCTACCATTGGTTGTCAGTGGTGGGATAGGACTTGCGTTTGCACTTGACATACAGTGATTAGTATACACTTCTACCATATCGCAGACCATTACGTAGCACATACTGTCTTTCCCTGTTTGCCTTCTGGAAGTATTGTTGAGAACTTGAACTCTGGTTAGTTGTACCTGTGAGGCCATGAAAAAATGGAAATCAACGTTTGGTACTTGTACATCTACACAATGAAGGAGCTACAAGTCTTTTGCAAACGAGTGGTGGTAGCCACCACACCCTCTGTGCAAGACTCCATGACACCAGCATCCATGACAAAGCATTAGAATGGATCTGCTCTTTCCTCAGCGACCGAACAAAGAGAGTCAGACTTCTGCTGTTTGACTCAGAACCCACAGAGATCAGCTAAGGAGTGCCGTAGGGCTCCTACCTGAGCCCCACCCTCTTCAACGTCTACATGACCCCACTCACAGCCATTGTCAGAAACCACAGCCTTAACATAAATCAACCCTGTCTCGTCTTCCTGCTTCCACAGGCTCCACCTGCTTCTGAAGATCTACAAGTTGATCCCCACTGATTCCAGAAAACTGCCACCCACACACTCGTCAGCAGCAGTTTTGACTATGGCAATGCACTCTACGATGGCACCACCCAAAAGCTCTAAAAGAAGCTGCATAACATCCAGAATGCCTCTGCCAGGCTCCTCCAGAACATCCCTTGCCGCAGCCACATCACTGAGCACCTGAAAGACCTTCACTGGTTCCTGATCAACAAAAGAATCACCTTTAAGCTCCTCACACATGCCTACAAAGCACTGCATAAAGCCGGACCTGCATACCTTAACCACTGCCTCTCCATTTACATGCCCAGCAGACATCTCACCGGAGGAGTGCTACAGGGTGCAACTTTGTTATGCAGAGGCCGGGTGGCTCTCTACAGGCTAGACAACCCTTCATTCCAGCACTCGTAATACATCTCTTTTAATTTGTTCCATCTGTACCACTGTGCCAGAAGTCCTATTCCCTTTGAGGCGGCCGTTGATTCATTCAGACCCGTCTATACCCAGTAGAGTAGCCAGAGTGTCATGGGCCATAGTGCAAAGAAGCCAATAGGACCACCTGGCTGCTATTCAAATTAAAAAGCACAGCTATAATCAGTGCTATGTGGACCCCTCAGGCTTCTCTGCCCCGGTGCCACTGCACCTGTCACACTAATTAAAGAAACGGCCATGACTAGTCCGTGTAGGACTGACACACTAATAGTGGGCTGGGAGGGAAGAATGATGCAAAGAAGAAGTATACTTTAACCCAGGCAGTAATTTAGCTTTTATGTAAACTTGGAAACCAGTTGCACCTGAATCAGCAGTGACTGCAGCAGGATTCCTTGAGAGCTTTAGTTTACAGAAAGTATGCATTGGTGAACTTCCAAGTTCAGCCGTGCATGACAGCGGGGATTGGAAGCTGGGGCGCTGGGGGTGGGCGAACACGTCAGATATGTTCTCATAGCAGCCGCGGCAGAGGGACAGCGGTCTTTTCAGGGCCCCTCGCCGCAGCCCTCTTTCATTTTCAAAAACGCTCGCCATTGATCTCGCACAATGCAAAACCCGAGCGAGAACCGGTTCAGACCGGCAGAAGGAAAGGGGGAGGAAAGGGAAAAAAAGCTGCCACTTTGACGTGCGTCTTGTGAGCGGGCGCCCAGTGCAGCTGAGCGGTGCCAGCCGGCGTCCTGTGCCCCGGCAGCGGCGATTACTCAGTAACCGCCGGCCATAAATGGTGCTTGCGTGTCTCGGGGAAGCTCATCCGAGAGCGGGCAGCCACGGACGGGCGAGTGACAGCCGCCGAGGCTCCCGCGGCCTCCGCCAGCCGGCCACCATCAGCACCTCGGCGTAAGCCGATGCCAGCCCCGCCAGGGTGCCCGCGCCGGGGAGAGGGCGCTCAGGTAACGCTGGCAGCGGGGTGCGCGGGTGGGCAGAGGTATCCCTGTGCACTAGCGCCGCGCTCCTGCCTGCAGTGGGTGCAGCGGGCAGGAAGAACGCTGCCAGCAGTCTGTGTGCGGGCCAGTGGGTGGCACACTGGCAGGACAGCTTTCCTTGCGAAGTTTAAAGGCAGTCAAGAGGGTGAAGGCGAAGCCTTCTGATAAAAAAACACAGGGGGCATTATCAAGAAGGGCGTTAAAATTATCGCCATTTTAGCGGCAGAAAACTACCACTAAAGCAGTGATAATAGGCTTGATAATATGCCCTGGAGAATTAAAATAGAAGCCCATGTTCACACCAGAACATGGGTTTCTATTGGGGGCATATTCAAGCCCATAATCGCCGCTTTAGTGGCAGTTTTCTGCCAATAAAAGCGGCGATAATGTATCGCCCTTTCTTGATAATATGCCCCACAGAGTCCCAAGCTCGGAGGGCAATATTAATGCATCCTTCGCAGCCACGGGTGACACTTCAAAACTGTACTATGCAAGGTAACGGGTCCATCTTTTTCGTACCGGGGACGTACCGGGGACATACATCTGTCGTCACCCAGCCCCCCATCTACTTATACAGTGAAGTAGGGCACGTTGTCTGTCATTACAGGGAAAAAAAAACAAGTTAGCCCAAATGGGTCCAATTACAATACAATCTCTCTCAGCGCTTGTGTAGCATCTCGCCGCCGGCACTTGCTGACAAGCACTTTGTATTGCCGGAACTCGGCTCCACACGCTTAGCTGGCAAAATTGGAAGGACAAACAGAAGTGCGAGGCAAGAACTGTTAGAGTGCCAAATAGTCTGAAAAATAAGCTGAGGGGAAAACGAATTCCGTGGTAACGCATGCGTGGAAAAGGCATGCGTTGCAACGGAATTCGTGGTAACAACATATAACCGTGGCGCATTATTCGAAGCAGCGCCGGATGCCTCTCTCCATTATCTGAGATTTTAGATGGACCCGTTTTTGAGGCTTCGTGGGGGGTAGAAGCTGTATGGGCGAGCTGCCAACTTAAAGAACACAACGCACGTTTGCTGCACCTGGCATCAGGAATCATTGAACCGAGGCACCCTCAATGTAGCAGGTGCAGTATTATTCTGACATTGCATTCATTGACTGTTCAGGACAGCAGCGAAGTAACCGCTCGCGTTATACTCTGAGAGGCTTGAGACTTTAAACACCTTTGTCTCGTCTCATCTCTGCTGTACGAGCAGTTCGTTATATGCAGGGAAAGTATTAGAACATTAACAAAACTGGACTCATGCAGTTCTAAATATGTTTGTATAACTCCATTTTGTGTCTAGATTGATAACTTGTTTTTAAACACAAAATCAATGCTTATTGAGGCGGTCATAAAGAAAACAACCCTGTCTACACGTTTTTTTTTTACCTTAAGTGAAATATAAAAATACATTGATTTCCCAGGGGTTTTCTACAATCAAATTAGTATTTTGCAGCAAAGTAGATTTAACAACAAAGCAACTGACCCCCCCTCTTCCTCTAAGAGCAGACCCCAACTTACTCCAATTCAGGAAACAACTCAAAAGATGGCTATTTAAACTGCAATCATTGCTGGAATAGGAAAAAGTACTACGGGGACCCATAAAGTGGGAGTCAACAGTGGTCCAAGTGGGTAGGATCTGAGGGCAGGATGGGCCCCCTACTTTTTTAATTTTAGAAAAACTGTTCCCTTATTTTGTGTAAGAAGACGACCGTCCGTGCAAGGTTACTTCTGACAGTTGAGATGCTTCAGCTGACACATAAGGCAGGGAGTCTCCTGTGTAGGGAAACCGAGGGAGGGCAGAAAGCTAAACACGCCTTCTTGCCAGTGTCCTGCTTCCCTGAAATTAATGTAAATTTGTGCAACTGGTCAATCTGCAAATCTAAATTGGAAGGCGGTACTGGCTTTAATTAATGGAATCGCTTTTATGGTGACACATTTATTTTTTGAGATATATTTCAAGGGAGCTTCCAGCTAAGGTGTGAAGGGTGCTCTTTTAAAAGACAGTTATAAAAAAAGATTGCACTACTTACAGTCTGGCAGTGCTTAATTTGTGCTGGTGCTTTCCGGTGCTCAGCACCCAGGCTTATGAATGTCTGCCACACGGTAGTGGTGTCTGCCAATTTAGGTACGAGCACAACAACTTCTGTTTATTATTTCAGTTTACATTTCCAATTATTAGTATTTGCCTCGAAAGCCATTCTTATAGCTTTTTCTTTTCATAAACCTTTTTACGCATAAGTTGCACCTCTTCTAATGTAGCTCGTGAGCTGTGAGCCAGCATCAAGGAGCTGCATACAAACTGCAAGGGTTTAGAGACTTATTTTGTATCGATCTGTCCTTATCCTGAAGTTGGTAAAAATGGTTCATTTGGGTAATAATAAAGTCATATTAGGACAGATAACCCTAACAAATGTGTTAGGTTTAATATCCTGACTTTGGGTTTCTTCTAACCATGCATTGTTAACAATGGCAACCGTTAAGGACAGTATATGTCTCCTACGCCTTGTAACCCTTGTTGTCATATGTGACATATCCTGTACTCTGATTTACACACTTGTATGATTTATTGTCTTTATTTAATGTGTGCATGTTATGTAGATCACTCTGAAACGCTCTGTCAGCCTTCGTTGGGATGAGTAGCGCTATAAAAGAAATACACATAAATTAGTGTTACTTAAATCACTATTTGTGTATTTACTCATACAGATCAATATATCTGCTGTTCTTACAGTACATGCATATCTTTTACATGTGTTAAGCAAAATTAAAAACCTGTCTCTAAATCGTAGCTTGTTTTAAGTACCTGTGAAATGATAACAAGTTATGTGCCTTTGGTTCCACCATTGTAGTGGCATCTAGATGTTAGGTTCCAGATAGCTTCCAGCCAGGATGATACTTGAATAAAAAGGGGGCTGATGGCCCTTTGAATCATGCCTTTGCTTTGGGCCCAGCTAGAACTGAAAATAAAAACGCTCCCTCACAACCAGCAGTCAACGTGTGGGCATTGCTGAATGTGTTCCAGTGTCAGCCAATTATATATTTGGACAAATTCAGCATATTTTACTGGGGACAGGCTGGATCCCCCATATGGCTCAATAATATTTGTCAGATCTCGGATCCAGATTGATCACCCTGATTTCCTGCATTGGCAATAATTGTCCGCAAATTGTGAGAAAAGGTTTTTAAGTTCATCTTCAGACTCATGCTAAGAGTATTGTGAAGCACATCATAAATGCCACAAATAAATAAACACATAAAAATATACACATATACATTAATTTATGTATTTCTCCTTATTATTATTATTATTATTATTATATTTAAGTTTATAGAGCGCGCAGCTACCCGGAGGTTTCCCGGCGCTAAAACCAGATTAAGGAGAAGAGAAACTGAGAAGTAGGGGGGCCGACTATTGGTTAAATAACCAGGTTTTTATCTCTCTGCGGAACTTTAGGTAGCAAGATTCAGTACGCAGGGCCTGGGGAAGAGAGTTCCAGAGGGAGGGGGCCAGATAGGAAAACGAGCGGCCACCCATTCTGGCTCTTTTTACTCTGGGAACCTGAAACCTATTCTGGTTGGAAGAACGAAGGGTACGGGCAGGGCAATAGTGATGAACCAACGTACTGAGATAGGGTGGGGCCCGGCCTGTATTGATTCTGTTCATAAGGCAAAGTGCCTTGAATTTCGTACGGCTTTCAATGCGGAGCCAATGCAAGTTACGGAGGGAGTTAGGAGTGGGGGATTTATTGGGAAGATTACAGAGCAGCCGAGCCGCCATGTTCTGCACTGTCTGTAGTTTCCGGGTTACCTCTTTACTTGCCCCCAGGAGAAGAATGTTGCCGTAGTCCAGTCTAGAGGTGATTAAAGCCTGGACTACGGTTTTCTGTGTCTCTAGGGGAAGCATCCAAATGATCTTTCGGAGCCATTTGATGATAGTAATGCAAGTGGAGGAGTTTTTGACCACGTGGTGTCTCATGGAGAGTTGGTCATCAAAGATGATGCCAAAATTACGAGCTGTTTTAGAGGGAACAGGGGGGGGTGCCCATTTGGGTGGGCCAATGTTGGGGCCCCCACAGAGTAGTGTTCTGGCCAAACAGGAGTAGCTCAGTTTTCCCCCCGTTCAACTTAAGTTTATTTGCGTGCATCCACGTGGCGATATTATTAAGCCCTACGCAGAGGGAAGAGGGGGTGGAGTGAGATCCCGTCGAGAGGGAATAGATGATCTGCGTGTCATCGGCATACGAATAAATAGTTAGCCCAGCTTGTTCCACAATCGTGGCCAAGGATCTGACATATAAGTTAAAAAGTAAGGGGCTCAAAATGGAGCCCTGAGGGACACCATATGCCGATTTATAAGTTTGCGAAGCTGAGGAAGGGGAAAATACTTGAAAAGTACGGTCTGTGAGAAAACTGACCAACCAGTTGAGGGCAGAGCCGGTGATGCCAGATGATTTGAGGGCATTAATAAGGATGGGGTGGGAAACCGTATCAAATGCGGCACTCAAGTCAAGCAGGATGAGTGCCACGGTTTCCCCCCCATCCACTCGGCAACGGATGGTTTCTGAGACCTCCAACAGAGTAGATTCAGTCGAGAAACCGGACCTGAAACCTGATTGTGATGGATGAACAATATTTCTAGATTCAATAAACCGGGTGAGTTGTGTATTAATGTGTTTTTCCAATATTTTTGAAAAGATAGGGAGGAGAGAGATGGGGCGGAAATTAGATGGATTATTAGGATCAGCATTAGCCTTTTTTAGTATAGGTACAATCATTGCATGTTTCCATGCAGAGGGTACCTTGGATTCTCTGAGGGAAGAATTAAGTAAATCCAAAATGAAATTAAAAGAGGAGGGGTTCAGGGTTTTTAGAATATGAGGGGGAAGTGGATCCAATGGGGAACCAGATTTAATATTACTGATGATATTGTGAAGTGTGGAGGTGGTAAGGAGATCCCAGGTACAGATCTGCTGTATAGGTGAGAGGTTATTCTCCTCTGGGGCATTAGGTTCGCAGAAGATCACGGGATCTGGTGCGTTAGAGAGGCTATTCTGTTGTGCAGGTATGAAGTGTAAATCCGCCGACGCCTCAGGAACACAAGGAGCGGCTGGGTCGGGTGATTGAAGGGGGGCAATAGATGTTTCAAAGTCAGTATAGATGGCATCGATTTTAGAAGTAAAAAATGCAGCCAAGGAGTTACATTGTGAGGCATCTAGACAAGGCGATTTGGGTAGGCATGACGCGCCCGAAAGTTCTTGTACTACCTTGAAAAGTGCCTTAGGGCGATTTTGTGCCTCAAGTATGGTTAGGTTAACATAATTCATTTTGGCAGTTTTACAGAGTGGGTGATAGTTGGTTAGGGCAGTCTTGTAAATTTGCTTGGAGCATAGGTCATAGTGTAAGCGCCACATGGGCTCCAGGTTTTTACAGATAGTTTTTTCTTTTTTCAGAGCATCTGTAAACCAGGGCGCAGGAGGATGATGTAGGTTGTGCTTTTACTGACGTTGAGGTAAGCATATGTTGGCGGCTTGAGTAAGCCAGCTATGAATGGCAGCCTCCGCTTCAATGCGGATGACTTCGAAAAAAGGCATAGTATTCTCAAGACAGGAATTAAATTTAATGGGGTCCAAATTTTTTCAAACTCTGGTAGGCCTAAATTCAATAGAATTCGAGGGGATGGAGGATGACTGGCCAATGGTTACAGAAAAGGTAACCATGTAATGGTCTGACCATAGGATGGGTAAGGACAATCTGAACGTAATGGTTTTCAAGTTTTGACAAGATGGGGTCCAAAAGGTTCCCTGCCTTGTGGGTGGGACCAGAGTTATGTAGGGTGATGTTGAGAGCTGCAAGATCCTGAAGGAGGTTGGCACTAGTAGGACAAGAAGGGTCATTGAAGTGTAAGTTCAAGTCACCAATGATCAAGAAATTAGTGGAGGTTAGAAGTAAAGGTGCTATGTACTCGGGGAGGGCAGTGGCCCAAGAGCCAGCTGGGCCAGGGGGGCGATAAATGAGCATCCCTGAAAGGGTGAAGTTAGGAGACAATAAAAGTTTAAAGTGGCCCGCTTCACAATTAGGTATGTCTAGGTCCTCCCATTTACAGGAGTAGAGTCGGTTAAAAATGACAGCTATGCCTCCACCCTCTTTCCCCACTCGATTTTTTCCTGTGTACGTGTAGTTATCAGGGAGGGCTGATGCAATGTCCGGGCCAGAGTAATCTTTTAGCCAGGTCTCAGTGAGAAATAGGGCCGCTGGTTGCGACGCAATAAGGAGATCGAAGATATCTCTCTTATGTTTAACTAATGACCTACAGTTGAGGCTAATAAACGTACAAATTTGGGGGAATCTATGTGTATAGACCTAGATAGGAACGAAGGGGAGGTACAAACAGCTGTATTCGTTAAGGAGGGGAGGGAGGAGAGGGAGAGGTTACAGTCAGGGCAGGTAATGGGAGCCACGCACAGTTCAAGGGTTTGTTGTGCGAACAGTGCGAAGACCGAAGGTTTAGAAGGGCCTCTCTAGAATAAGTAAGAGAGGAACCGGGGGAGGTAGTAACAGGGGGCATAGCCCCTAGTCCCGGTGCTAGTCGGCGCGCCATCGTCTCGCCCGCTGCGCGCGTCCGATGCGCGTCGACCAACACATCGGTATAAGAGGGGAGGCGGTGGTAGGAAACTAGACCGCTCCCCCCATCCACCGGAAGTGAGTACAGGTAAAGCAAGAAACTCCCTCCACAACAACGAGCAGAGCTCGGGGTGGACCGGGGAGTGGGAAACAGGTGAAAGTGCACGTGATATTTAAAACATACACAGCGTAGTGCCTGAGATCATGCCCCCCTGCTCTCTCACAGCAGCAGCGCCAATGCCAGGAACAGTAAAGCGCAGGAAGAACAAAGTTAAAATAAACACGCAGTGCGAGCACCTCAATCGTGCCCCTGCGATAGCAGCTAAAAGGTTTAATAGGCAGCGCAGTGGAAGCACCTGACTCGTGCCCCCTGCTATTAAAATAAAGCGCTAGGTCAACAATATCAGATAAGCGCAGCAGCACTCTTTACCCCGAATCGGTAATCCTTGAATCCTTACAAGCTTTTACTCCAAAAAACGCCCACTTCTGGATTTTGTGTTTAATCTAGTTCCCTTCCAGAATCCATCCCTATTTGTAACATCTGAGGAGCCTGATAATTATTTTTAGGCTGTTCTTCCAGCTCAGGGAGATACACTTAGCGGATGAGGTTAAATTAATAAACAAAGTGTAGTTTTACTATTTCAATTTCCCCAACCCATATAACTTGAAAATGGGGGTAGGCAGTACTCCTGAATATTAAGGTGAAGATGTTATATTGTCATAAAATTAAACCTCACACACAAGAGACACACATTTGAATGTATGAATATTTCTGTATTTTGAAAAACACTAATGGGTCGATTCTGATTCGGGAAAAAAACTATCCGTACGATTTGTATCCGGAGCCCTCTCTGTACAATTCGTACCCGTCCATCCGAGTCACGTAGTACAATCTGTATTCCGTGAATCCGTCCGAATCGTCCCGATCCGTACGTAATGCAAGGCTGAAACTGTGAACCGTACGACTCGTACACATGCCGTACGACCCGACGAGTACGACCCGGACCGGGGTATGAGGACGCGATTCGTACGGTCCACGTCAGGTAAGGGCGAGTCGTACGGAAAAGCACACAAACACATACACACCGTACGGTCAGTACCCCCCATGATCGCAGGGGTACGGTGCGTACCCCTGCGATCATAGTGTGTACACACCGTACCCCATGTACGATGGGTGTACGCACCGTACCCCATGTACGATGCGTGGTACATGGGGTTCGGTGCATATACCCCATGATCGCAGGGCTACACACCGTACCCCTGCGATCATGGGGGGTACGCACCATACCCGGGGGGGCCGTTCCGTACTTGTTTCGGCGCAAACTCTGCTTTTACGGCTGTTTTCAGCTCCCCTAGAAAAAGGGTCGTACGGTGCGTCCCCGACACGTATCGTACTTGCTGGGTCATACAAACCTGCTGCGAACCGTACAGATGTCGCGTACAGCGGGTTCCGAGGGAGAATCCTACGGAGATTAGAGTCGTACGGTCTCTGTACGACTCGTACGGAGTACGGCTCCTGGTACGAATCGTACTTCGTCGTACGTACGGGGGACGTTGCAGGGTACGATTCGTACGGGAAAAACGCTCCGAACGGCTATTCGGAGCGGTTTCTCCTGAATCGGAATCGGCCCCATAGTATTAATACATTCTATATACATATGGTCGCTCCCTAGCGATGAAGGGGTGCTCAGGAAAAAAGTGCTCATGCGTGAAGTTTGTTAAATAAAGGAGAGAAGAAATACACCTATCACGCATATCATCTCCTTTATACAATAGCCTGTTTGCATACACTTATTATCCAGCATAAGTACAATCTCATCTAAAGGAAGGCAATCGTATCATTTGTAAGTGCCCCTTTGTGAAACCATTATACAATCCAGGCTGGATGTAGACGTTTCGACCCTGCAAGGGGTGGCTAGGGTGCCAATCTGAGCCTCAAAGCGGGTTTTCATCAGGAAGGGGTAACCAATTAGGATGGGGAGTAACATGGAAAGCTCATCCTGGGTTAAGACTGCAGAATTAGTCATCTAAATCACAAGGGTCTACTGGCTCCTAAACGGCAATGGAATAAATACAGCCCTTAAAACCAGAAAAAAACTGTAAGCCTTGAATACTTAGCAATGTATATATCCTTACATGTGCCCAGATACTGCACTCTGGGCAGAGCTTTCTTCATAAAAATATATAGAAGAGGCGGAGGCGTAAACTCAACACATAGGTTTGTGAATAGCATTTTGTAAGTACTGAAAAACATTAAACAAAATGCAGTTTATGAATAGGCACTTGAGAAGTCAAATAATGTGCTCTGTATTTTGTCAAAATATGAACCTAGGCTTGCTTAAAATATGGCTTAGTTTGCCTAGAGTATGAGGTTGAAAATGCTCAGAACCTATTTAAACACCTGGCATGCACCTATTTAGGTGTAGTGGTGCATTTTGTTGTAATGCATGTCTGGAAGCCATTCGCTTGTACTTGGGATTTTTAAACTCTGGTATTCTCTGCTCTGATATCAGAGCAATGTAACACCAGGCTCTGCAGCCTGTATTTTGATTGCCAGTGATCTGCCACCAACCTCTGTCTCTTCTGTCTCTTTAGGTTCACACTGGCACTGAAATGTAGACTACACTGACAGGCGGCTCTCACTGACTTGCTTTCAGAGCAGAAACAGCTCTCTTTCCTTTCTGAGAGTGAAGAGCATATTGGGTCGCCGGGGTGTAATATGCATAATTGGTAGGATGCCATTTATTGCATTGTTTTAATAAAATGTAGTTATCTTCATTGTCAGGGATTTCTATGGCAATGTGTGTTATTTTTAGAAGAAAAAATGCTTTGCTTCTAGTAAGTGTATTTCTTTATAGTGGTAAGGGCCTGCCAACCTCCACCTCCCAACAAGCGATGACAAAGCCAAAAAACAGGTAGTCAGCACCAGACCAAATTGAGTTTGCTAATGCTTGTTAAAGTACTGGGTTGGAGTGGGTGCTATGAAGGGTAGTGGATGAGGGCAGTAGATGCTGGAATTTGTTCTTGTATTAAGATATGCACAAGGCGCTGTTAAGGGAGATGTTGGAGGGTAATAGGATGCCAATGCCTTTTTGATATATTTGGCAGGAGATGGTGATGATGACATGGAGTTGGTTTGGCAGATACCAGGTATATATTCTTTAGATGCCAGGTTGTGCATGGCTCGTCTTTGATTGATCCCTCTACCTGTGCACAGTTGAGCAGGGAAAGGAAGGAGGGCATAGACTACATAAACTTGTACATAGGTACCTGTCAATAATGTGGAGTTGTCTACTTTGAGGTGCCAAGTGAATTTGAAGGCAGCTTGAGCCCCGGCCCCCGTCCTTGCATAGACGTCAAGGATGGGTCACCAGGGGTAGCAACTGCAAACTCTAAGCCACCAGTTGCCACCCCTGTCATCTTCCTGTTGACTCCTGACTGTTTGTCAGCCTTGGCAAGCGCTCTGGTGGCATAAAATCAGCTGCAGTGTGAGCAGCACTTGATTGCACTGCTGTGCTGAAGCTCCGCCTGCAGAGACATCATGGTGGCCTGCAGGCTGGGCCTGGGTGGGGGAAAGAACTTGTCTCATTTGTTGCAATTGTGACCGCAGGCCAGCCGGCGCAGTCCTTGATTTGATACATTGTGATTTACTTCATGTGTTGCAGCTAGCAGCACGGCTGTGTAAGTGCAAGCGTGCACCTGCCGCACCCTACCCTAGCAGAGGATGTGGTGTCTGGTGCAGTGTTAGGGGCCGCTGACCGGGTCCCAGGGCCATGGTAGGGCGCGGAATCGCTACCAATGATGAGAACCCTGGCAAAAATTATTGGGCAGCCCCTGCACGTCAGTAAAAGCCACACTGGCACGGCGCAGCCTCGGAGTCAAGTTGGGCTTGTGCCGGCTGTGTGGGTGCTGGTTGTCAAGACTCTAGAGTGACTTACTAGAATCAATGCAAGTTCAGGACCGTTCTGTGAGTGACCTGCATCACTTGATTGTCATTCTCTGACTTACTCGGACGTTCAGCCCTTGGGCGGGCCATGGGGCAGGTGAGGTTGTGTGAGACTGACTGAGTCGTCACATTGACCCGACTAGAGCCTTGACTCTCCAGCTCCCCTTGTGGTGGTGCCGGTCTTTGTTACTCTTGTGGGCCCTGGGCAAACCTCTCACAGAAGCAACAAGTAAAGCAAGATAAGATTATCTGTTTTTGGAGGTGACACAAGATTTTCAAATGCCCCGCAAACCTTCAGAAATTATTGTTAAAGAGCACACATTTCAGGTTCAACCCTCCTAGCGGTCTAGACATCATTTATGTAATGTGACACAGTAATTGCCATTGCTTATTTCGAAGACTGCATCCATGTGACCACAGCATGCGCATGCCAGTCAGTGAGTGCTGGTGAACAGGCCGAAAAGATATTGTCTAAGTTGAACACCACCAAAGCTGGAATGGCCGCACTGGGCATCAGGCGACAGGCGGGCTTTTCCAGTGGAGGCTGGAAGGGTGAGGGGCAGGCTTTGTTGGGGGAGACGGTTTTGTAGCAGTGCAGCAGTTTTAAAAGCACTGCAAAGTTCCTTGTATATTCAGCAGTTTTTGGACAACAATAAAAGTGTCAAGTGTCAAGGTGCATTATTAATGTACGTGCTGGAGAGAGAAGGAAGTTTTGTCTAGTGGCAGTTTTTCACTTATCTAAGGTAGGGCAGAGGGTTAATATGCCTGCTGCAAAAAACTTGTGACACGTGGCATGACCGCTGAGTCGGAGTCAGACTTGTGCCTGCTGTGTGGTGTGGGTGCTGGGTGTCACTAGTCTCTAGAGTGAGTGACTGACTTCAAAGCACGTTCGGGAACAGACTCCCAGTCCCGACCAGCCTGTGAGTGAGTTGCTTTACTTATTGTCACTCTCATTGAGTCGAACGGTTGGACCTCGGGCACGTGGTGGGGCAGGTAGTGTGAGAGTGAGACTGACTGAGTCGTCACATCAACTCCCCTAGAATCTCAACTGTCTGAATCCCCTTTCGGGGAGGGGGGGGGCAGCTCCTTGTGACTCCTTTGAGCTGCAGGCCCTGGGCAAACCTCTAAAAGAAGCAACAAGTAAAGTAAGATAAGATTAGCTGTTTTTGGAGTTGACACAAGATTTGTAAATGCCCTGTTGAAAAACTTCTGAAATTATTGTTAAAGTGCACACATTTCAGTTTGAATCTTCTAGCAGTCTAGCCACCGTTTAGGTAATTTGAATAACACATTCATTGCCATTGTTTTATGTTGAACACTGCATCCGTGTAGCCACAGCAAACACACGCCCGTCCATGCTAGTAGCTGGCCAACAAGACATTGTCTGTTTTGAAGAGCACCAAGGCCGAAATGACCAGGACATCGGGCGACAGACAGGCGTTTCCATGAAAGGCTGGACGGGTGTGGGGCAGGCTTTGTTAGTGGAACAGGTTTTGTAGCAGTGCAGCAGTTTTAAAACCACTGCAAAGTTCCTTGCATATTCAGCTGTTTTTGGGCAACAACAAAAGTGTCAAGGTAACTCTGGTGATTTATTAATGTACCTGCTGGCGGGAGATGGGAGTTTTGTCTAGTGACAGTTTTCACTTATCTAAGATAGCACAGAGGGTTTATATGCCTGCTGCAAAGATCGTGTACCATGCATATCAAAGGACAATATTTTATGTGGAGAGATCTAGGGGGTACTGCTTTTGTCACAGAGATTCTGTTGTTACTGTGCAGTTCATAGGTTACAATCGTAATCTAGCACAGTTAGCTATAAACTGCTATCTATGAGCTGCATGATACAGGTTAGAAAGTTATGTTTTTTCCCAGTATTTCTATCCTGATGCTGCTAAGCATGTTTTATTTGGGTAGAAATAAATTATTATTATTAATGTCAATCCTAACCCTGTATGTTCTGAATCTAGAATGTGTGGTTCTCCAGGCAAAGCACCCTTAAAAAGTGCCTACCAGTATGGATGACGTGAATCCAACACCTTGTAGTCTCCTTTGCCTTATGTAACATTTTCTTTACACTGAATTACACTTGTATGATTCATTTTCTCTCTATGTGTGTGTGATGGATTTTGAAAATGTGGAAAGTTTTGCTTTTGGAGCAGTGATTAATGGAGTCATTTTAAAACGCGGACTGTAGCATCATCATTTGTAAAGCAAGCACTCATGCTTTTGGACATTCTGGGTGTTAGATACGATGTTTGTTGCTGGTAAGGTATGCTAATGCAGAAAAAACATATTATTTATCAACACAAGTTCAGTACAAGTGATGTGCATGTTTTCTGTAGAAGAAATTAATGTTAGTAAACCTGGAAAGTTTCAATGGCACCACAGGTTTAGAAATATGTACACCATATTATGGCAAGAAAGGCTGCTGGGAGAATTTGACTTGCATTAAATAGCTCTGTTATCTACGTTCTAAGACAGAGATTTAATTACAAGGTACTTTTAGTTTCTAAAACAAATGATAAAGTGAACTTGTTTTGAACGTTATAGGTCCGTCAACATTCTCATTTTATAAGTTATTTAAAAAATTGATAATGGTTGCTTTCAATTTGACTAACATATTTTACATTGCTCTACACTATTTGATAGGTTCTTAATCAATGCTACCTTATCTTAATTGTATATCTGACGATATTGCCTGAAACAATGTATGTAGATGCATTTTCAATAGGATTTGATGTATGTCTTTTTATGGGTACTTCTTTTGTACCTGTAGAGGTGTTCCAGCCTCTGTGTGTGATGTAAGTAACCAAATGTTAGCTGCATCACTTCCTGTGATAGCACCAACCAAAGGCCATGCAATGTCGCTTCCTTGAATTTTATGAAGTCCAAAGGTCACATGATGCCAATTCCTGTGATGTCGTCAGGCCACATGCATTGTGATGTCACTTCCTGTGACATCATTGGAGTGGGTCAAAGGGCAGGTGATTTCACTTCCTGTGATGTTACCAGGTCAAAGTTCATATGATGTCACTTCCTGTGACATGAGGTGGGGGGTCACATGACGTCGCTTCCTCTACTCCATGCAATTTGATGAATCGACATCCATGAGCCCTTGTTACCTATTTGATATTTCTTGGAAGGAACACACAGACGTGCACACGCGCGCACACACACACACACACACACAAACACACACACGCATCTTAAGAGCCCTGAGTTTTTTGGACAGCGAGGTAGACGGGAGCACAGGAGTTAATGAAGATGGAATGGAATTTAGGATTATGCAGTGAGGCAACCTTTTGCTAACTGAGCTCATTTGTTTAATCCATTTTAAAATTTCAGTTACGTTTCAGTGACCTGATTTTCTTGAACTACGTGTAGTAATATAGACTCCCTCTTTAAATCATACTGTGCCGGAGTGTAGAGAGAGGAAAAACTCACAGCGTATTTTTTGTTTGAATATAGTTCAGAAACATACTCAAAATCAAACGACTTTAACATCAGTGTAAAGTGAGAATACTTCATGTAAATGTTAGGCTCAGACAAAGTTTTAAATGTTCCTAACTTTGTATGCGTGGTTTACTTTACAGTACAAATGCAACATTGGAAAAGCTTTGATAAAAGAAAACTTTTCTCAAACATTACTCCTGCCTCGAGGAGGCATACATTGTTGGCAAAATGCTCTGCCTACCTCTTTTAGCAGGTATGTGTTTGTGTCAAAATCTATGGGTTGTTGCATGGGAATGTCCACGTAGCACTCGTGAGTCATTCCTTTGACTTACTATAGGGCTACTCTCCAATGCAAATCTTGATCTAAGTTCAAGACTTTGCACTGATTTATGTAACTTTTTGTGACTCTGCACCGACACTAAGTTTCTGTTTTTGATCTCGATAGAAGGCTCACTCCATCACAACGGTGCTGGATAGATGGTCTGCAGAAATATAAATCTCATTTTATCCTATGGGATATATATTTCGGCAGACAGGATATCCGTCACCGCTGAGTCGGAGTAACGAGTCTGCCTAGATCTAAATCAGGCCCAAAGCCGTGTTAATTCTGCACCTATATTGCCAATGTAATGTAGCAACTTGTGCTAAATTCAGGAACAGAGTTTCCGATTATATGTTTAATCAGGAAATCGTCACAAACCAACTGTTGTTCGAGGTATGGAGTGAGTCTGACTAGTTAACGTATGCTTATGGTTGTGACTGAGCTATTTCTATGCGTGTCCCATTACACCCAAAATTCATTTTGAATGAGGACCTAAGCGCTTGTAGAGTGACAAATAATTGCCTCTTTGTGCATTTTTCTTTAAACCTGTTTCTGAACGTTCGCAGAGACATTAGTGTGATTTAATGTCACTCACAGGCAGCATTTCTATGCTGCTGTGAAGTCTCTCCCTCCCACTGCCTACTATCAACAGTTAAAGCTAGTAATCTGCAAAATGTGCAACTCCTTTTGAAGGCTGCAGTCTTCCTATTTTGCCTGTTTCACTTCTCTAGGGGCAGGAGCTGGGGTTTTTCACCAGGGCTGTCATGCTCCAGCTCCTCCCTGCAAAAGGGAAATGGAGCAGCATTGTATTATAGGAAGGGACACCTTCCTGCACATAAACAATCATTCATGACGATTTGCTGTTTTTCTATGTGTGCTGCACAATACAACACACATAGTAAGGTACTGAGTCTAAAGACAAAGAGGTCGACATTGGTAAGAGAAGAGGAAGGGGTAAGAAGGGGTTTTCCTCTAAAGTTAAAATCACCTCCTCGCTCAAAACGTATTATAAAGTTATGTCCACCACCACTACATCCTCTACCCTTGCCGCCCCAGCAGGTGACACCTTAAAGAACTTGGGTCAGGGCAGCCCCCGGGAGGCTCCTAGCTTATTGAGTCCTCCAAAGGAGAGGGTAGCCAACACCTTGCGTACACCAGATACAGTCCTAGTTAGGACGCATTCAGTAGTAAGTCTCTCAAATAGATATTCAGCTTTGGCTGTGAATGAACTTCAAACTTTGTCTGTAGAATCATCAAAGGTTCTCAACTCTGCACCCTCCAACCTCAAAGATGAAAACTCAACTATGGATGGCTCTGACACAGTAGTTACAACCGACACAACATCGCATTCTTTGCCTGACATATTACTTGCAATGAAAGACGAAATTACTAACAGATTTACTGTATCTGAAACAAATCAAGCGGAGATGACTTATAGATTTTTAATCTCCGAGGCAAACCAGGCACCAATCCAAGCCTCTTGTGAAGTACTTGCAAAAAGACCAGATAAGGTCACACTAAGAACAGAGGCAATTGAACTGGAAATTCCTCAAATTAAGGACTCCGTGCGTACCACTACAGGGTAATTAGCTAAACTATCAGCCCAGAAAAAATAATTGAAAGACGACCTGGAACGCCTGGATAATCACTCCCGGCGGAACAATCTAAGGCTCTTAAATGTGCCTGAAGCTCTGGAGGGGCCTGACATTAAGGGGTTCATGATATCTGTATTAAAATGGACATTATTTAAGAATGTGCCAGAAGTGGACCTCGTGCACGAGATATAAAGGGTGCATCGCGACCCCTTCAAAAGGAACCTCGCCAAACAAAAGCAGAGAAAGATACTGGTTACCTTTTTAACTTATTTAGTCAAGGAACAGATTCTGTCTTCTGCTTTTAAAGAAGGTGCCATAACCTTTAATAGCTCTAACCCCTTTTCTTTTCAAATAAGGTCAGGCATCACTCACATGACCGCAACAAGACAGTGGGAGATGGGGAAAAGGCTGGAGGAGCTAAATAGTATCGGGGCTTCTCCGCATGATGTGGAATAATCATATGTACCAGATAAGATCAGGAGAGGAAGCAGATGCCCTTATAGCAAAAATCAAAGCAGAGCGGGGGGGGGTGGGGGGGAAGTAGGGGGACAGCGAGGAAAGGGAGATGCACTTGACTTCACTTGACAGCAAGACCCTATTAAGAACCCAGCAACAATTGTAGTTTTTCTATCCCAAAGGAGGGAGGGGGGCTGAATAGGCTTGCCTACTGGAAGGGAGAGTTCCTCATGGGGAGGGGGGCACTGGGGAGCAGGGAGGGGGACGGAGGGGGGAGGGAGGGGTATCACGGGTGGGGAGCAGTGGTTAAAAAAGAAAAAAATGAACCTCATTTCACCTTAGATATAAGGAAATCCCGCCATGCTGGTGTGATAATCTTACAGGTAAAATGGCAGGAAACCAAGGCTTAAGGGTTGTAACTTTGAGTCCAGGGGAACCCTTTTTTGCTTTCCTTAGACTAGGCTCAGCCCCCTGGGACCGAGTGAACCACCTCTCTCTTCTGTCCAATTAATTGTTATAAAGATCATCTTTATCTCCTGGAATGTTAACGGGTTAAGATGCCCCCGTAGGCAAAGGCTGATTTTAAAATACTTGGAACTTTCCTCAGCCCAAGTCTGTATCTTACAGGAGACACATTTGAGCTTCACGGAGAGCCGCTCAATCTCTCTTCTCATAGTAGAGGCGTGGCAATCCTGGTTAAACATGGCGCCCCTTGTTCTATAAAAAATTTGCAGTCAGATTTGACCGGGAGGTGGCTGGCAGCACAATTGACCCTAGAAAACAATCAATACTGACTTTGGAAACCCCCCTTTATTATTGGAGGTGATTTTAATGCTCTCTTGGACCCATCAAAAGATAGGTCTAATTTGAGTCATTATGTTGGAGCCCCAAGGATACGTCATGCTTTGTTAAACATGTTACAAGATCTGGATTTGGTTTATGTATGAAGTGCTAAGAAGGGAGACCAACAGGGCTTTATGTTTTATAGCAAAAAGTATAGTCATACCAAGTCACCTCTCAGATCATGCTCCAGTGCAATTTTCATATCAAAGTAATGGGCTCCCGTTGCAGTCAAGATGGACGCTTAACAGAGCCATGTTTCTTGATCCTGAAATCATCCAGTCTCTTAAGTATTCCTCTTTAGAATTTTTTCTCTGAATATGGGCTCACAACCATGGATTTTATTTGGGACGCCTACACGGCAAATTTGAGGGGGAGGCTCCACGGCCTCATTTGTTCTAAGAATAGAGCAGAGGCTAGGGCCCTAAATATAATTGAGGAAAAAATAAGCCAGTTAGAGATCGAGAGGAACAGATCAAATCATGGGGGCCCAGAGCGTTTATCAGAAGTCTTGAAGGAGCTAGATGATGCAAGACAGAAGTATAGGGGGAAATTAGATGCAAAGGGCAGAGCACAATGGCATACTAAGAACATGCAAAACTTTGAATATGGGGAGAAAGCTGGAGCTTTATTGGCCTGAAAAGGCAGAGTTGATCGTACAAAGAATAACATCAGCAAATTTATAGTTAACAGCAATGGGGAGACATCGAGCTGCATTGAAGATATGCACACCTGTCTACTCTCCCTTTTTTCGGACCTTTATAAAGAAGATCTGGCTCCCTCCCCAAGCTCCATATAATCATGGCTGAGGACCAAATCCCTGCCTTCCCTGTCAGTGGAGAGCAGGAATAACTTAGACCCCCCCCTTTACTTTGGAGGAGATAACTGAGCAAATCAAAAAATGTAAGAACAAAAGGTCCGCAGGCATGGATTCGCTTCCGAACAAAGGGTACAAACGTCTAGCAGAGGAATTGATCCCTGTATTGGGTACCACCTTCAATTCAGTCTATTGTCTCGCCGGTAAGGTCCCCGAGTGTTGGAAGGAGGCCACAATCGTTCTGATTTTAAAACCAGGCAAGGACCCCTTAAAAGTCTACTCGTACCGTCCAATCGCTCTGCTGAATGCCGATTATAAGATCTTTATGGGCATTCTAGCTGGGAGATTAGCGCAATTGGTCCCCAAGCTGGTTCATACTGACCAGAAGGGCTTTGTTGCAGGAAGGTACATCCAGGAACAGACACAACTGTTAATAGGTAACATCGACCTGGCCATGGAGAGATCTGATCCATTGGCCATAGTTGCCTTGGATGCGGCCAAGGCATTTGACAGAGTCTGTTGGGTGTACCTTTGGGAAGTATTGGAGGTAATGGGATTTGGCCCTATTTTTATTCAAACCCTGAGGAATTGTTATTCAGGGAGCCTCTGCTCGGATTCTTCTGAACGGTCTATTGACCCCAAGTTTTAATATCCAGAGTGGGACCCGTCAGGGATGCCCGATCTTGCCTCTTTTATTTAATATCTATTTCGAGCCACTGGCACAAGCCATCAGGTTAGATGAATCAATCTACCCCTTTAAGTCCCAACTTTATAGTTGTAAGTTAGCTCTGTACGCGGATGACCTAATAGTATATACAAACAACCCGAGGTGGTTATTACCCATGTGGAGGCGCTTTTGGAAGGATTTGGGTCCCTGTCAGGTTACTTAGTTAATATATCAAAGTCAGAGGAGATGGGCTGGAACCTAGATCAATGGGGGGGAGTAACCAGCACAGAGTTAAGTTACTTAGGTTTTTACATTGTTAAAGACCTAGACAAAATCCCCCAGATTAAGTTTAACAGAACCACCAAAGAAATTGATCACCTCTTTAGCAGATGGAGGAACCTCCCCTTACCATCTATGGGAAAGTCAACTTAGTAAAGAGGGTCATTCACCGGAAGCTCTCCTACCTATTTACTACTATACCTCTGGCCTTTCCACACAAGAGTATTAGTAAAGTACAGAGTAAGATCGGGAGTTTCATATGGGGAGACAAGGGGGTCAGGTTGGCCTGGAAGAAGTTGAGACGCAGACTCAATAAAGGGGGTCTGGCTCTTCCTGATATCAGTTGGTATGCGGTAGCATTGCAGTTTAAAGCCATTCGGATGTTACTTGTGAAACCAGAAGAGTCAGCCTGGGGAAGGCTGTTGGGAAAAAATGGCCAGAACGGAAGGAGGTGGAGGTGGGGAGGCTTTTTTATATACGTTTGGGGCCCCAAAGTATTTCAAGCGAGTACGCCTGAAGGTTCTGAGGGCAGCCTTGGAGATATGGTATAAAGTCAGACTCAAATGGGGGATAGGTTATTACTCGGACCTAGCTCCTATTTGGGACTCACCTGGAACACCTTGCTGCCTTAGCGATAGCTTGGCGCTACCTATCAAGAGAGCCTGCATAACTATCTGATCTGGCAGACTCTAAGGGGATTCACCCTTGGAAATTTCTGAGAGCTATGATTGGCATAGGGTTTTCAAGATTCAAATATCTACAGCTGGTATCATGGTTCGACGCAGAAAAAGAGGAAGTAAGAGGGAATGGGAATATTGAAAGTTTGTGTCAATCTGTTCGCCCAATAAGGAAAAAGATATCAGTGGGTTATAACCATCTATTAGAAGTTGAAGACCTGGAGATTCCCCCTCCAACCACGGCCTGGAAGCAAACCCCTCTTGAATCCTCAATAGATGCCCTTCTTGATCCCTCACTGAAGGAACTATATAAATATATCAAACCCGCCAGCCTAAAAAAGAATCATTTTTTTGTCATCAATAGGCTTTACTATACCCCAGCAAAGATAGCCAAGTTTGCTCCAACTCCAACGCCAAAATGCCCAAGATGCATGACGCCTATAGCCAATGACCTTCATATCTTCTTTGAGTGCTCTGAACTAAAAATCTTCTGGCAGGAGATTGGCGACACTCTCCAAGATACTTTTAAGACTAACATTGATGTTAATTTGTCTCTAGTTTTTTTCGGGGATGACGGTTTATTTTGTCAGACAGCACCACAGTCTCACATATGGTTATTATTATATTTGGTAATACTAGCATGGAGAGAGGTCTGTAAGAAGTTGAAAGACCCCCTACCACCGAAAAGAGAGGACTGGCTTAAAGCCACTTTTGCTAAGGCCCACCTGGATTACGAAGGTGCAGAGGACAAGCCGATAAACATCTGGCACCCCCTCATGAGTTGGGGATGTAATTTAAGATTAATACAGCCAGTCCTATGATTACACCAAGTTCCCTCACAAATGGGGCTGGTCGGGCGACCTAAGCGAGTGCGGTAAGCCGGGAGGCCCCCAGATCGTAACATCGGCTTCATAAAACCCGCAGATGCTTATTGGTGAGATGAGGACTAAAATAAAAAATAAAAAAATACAACACACATAGAAACCACAAAAAGTGGAGAAATTAAACATTTCTCCTCGTTTCCCCATGTTAAGATCAGGTTTTACCTGGTCTTAATTTTTGGGCTGTCCCATATTTATGCTGCCCTATTAAATAGGGGGCAACGTCAAAATAAATGGGTGTTGCGGCGGAATGCCCACCGCATCACCCGTTGCCCGCCCTTTCACGCTAAGTGTAGTTTGAAAGGGGCCTTTATTTACAATGGGGCGTTAAGCCACGCTATTTGGCTTGACGCCACCTTGTAAAAATAAGGCGAAGGGATTATCGCCACAGGAATGTCGCAAAAAGTGACTTTCCTGTGGCAATAAGCCCTTGTAAATATGCCCTTCAGGTGTCAGATTAATCATTTTACTCCAGGCAGCTCGGCAATCAAAGGTGCTGCGCTGTTGTGCGCAAGGCAGAGAAATTAATACAAAGCCATATTTATTAGTAAAAAAAGAGCCTGCTGCTGCTCTCATCCTTTGCCCTGGTGCACAAACAAGCTGTCTAGTGCCCGAGACAATCTTTGCACTGTGGTCCAAAGGTGTTTGAAAGATATCTAGCATATGGTTTGTACTGCAAGACTTCCCTTCTAGTAAAAAAATGCTATGCCTCGCAAATTGTAATACATCCCACAGATTGCATATATGTTTTACATTGTAGAACACACACAATGGGCCTGATTACGATTGCGGTTTTCCCGCATCCTCCGGGCCGGGGGAAGCCACCGCGGGCCCGGAGGATGCGGGAAAACCGCTGCGGACTGAAAAAGACCCCCCGCCAGAATAGGATGGCTGGGGGATCGTTTTTCAGTCCGCAGCTTTTCCGCCGCGGACGCCTTCCGTCCGCGGCGGAAAAGCTTCAACATGGCTGGCGGTGTCTATCAGACACCGCCAGCCATATTAGGATTCCTGCAGAAAGATGCCTTTACACGGCGGCATTTCCGCCGTGTAAAGGCATACGGATTTGTGTTTGGGGGCCCGTTGCGGGCCCCCAGGGGTGAAGGGGGGGTGGGGGGTGCACATGGGGGGTACCTATGGTACCCCCCTGCATTTGCCTGCACAAAGCGGCAGGCACCGCGAGGTGCCTGCCGCTTTGTGCATGCAAATGCACAACATGCATTTTTATCATTGCGGCGGGTGCTGCTTCAAGAAGCACCCGCCGCAATGATAAAGATACAGGATGTGACCGCCAGGGTGGCGGTCACATCCTAATTAGCACGGAGGGACCGCCGCTGCCCCTGCGGACGGTCCCTCCTCCTCTATGGTGGTGGACGGACTCAGGTCCGTCCGCCATCATAATCGGCCTCAATGTGTGGAAAGTTAATGCCTGCTTCAAAGAAGCGTAATTTTTGACACACAGCATGAGCTCCCTATGATGGTAGATTGGGATTTGTATTAAAAACTATGGGTGCTTGCACTGATCTGCCCATATAACGTCCCATGCCGCAAAAAGAAGCAAATCAGTACAAAATGCAGTTTGCCCCACAATAGGGCACACTGAAATGGCAAATGTTTGCTAAATTGCTTTTACACTGAAAAGTAAATGCCGTCCAAGAATTTGCACTGATTTCCATCACTTTGCAGGACTTTGTTCTGGAGCAGATTCTTTGTAAATCTGCACCTAAGAGTTTATCAAGAGTATTCTGTAATCTAAGAATTTCACTTTAGGAATAAAGCACTCTGCTCCTTTTCACAGCTGGCTGTCGATACTTCTCCCAGGAAATGTGACAGCATAAATTCCTCCTTTGTAGTGGAGCTAAGGAAGCAGACAGGGACTCAGACTGATGGAGTGCCAAAACACACACTGATAGTCTCTGGATAGTGTATAATGTTGTGAACTAGCGTAATACATTCACAGACAGCCCCACTCACATCCCAGAGCTGTAAAATATCAAGGAGCACCCGATCCACATTAGGGGATGTTGTAAGGAGATGTAGGAAGATTGGGTTAGCTCTGCTTACCCTGTGTAGCCACTGCTGGTCAGATTTACAAATTCTTTGCTCTTGGTTCGCGTAACAAATGTGATGGAAAAATTGCACATTGTTTTGCTGGGATTTACTTTGCAGTGCAAAAGTTGTTTTGCGCTGGAAAGTAAATCACAATACAGCACTTTTTGCCGGATTGATTTTTGCTGTAAAATAACCATAAAGCAACACAAAGTAGCTGTATGCACCACTTTGCACTACTTTGGGTGATGGGGGCTTATGACTGGTGGGTGCTCTCATGCAACCACCAATGGATTTTGATGCAAAACCCTAAGGGGCACATGCATCATTGAGACATTTTGCACTTCTTAATTTGCGAAAAATACCGAATTGCAAATTAAGAATTGCAAAATGCTATGCATCATTTTTTTCGGTATTTATTTGTGATTCGGTAAAAATCGCAATTTTTACCGTTTCCCAAATAAATACCGAATTCTTAAGTGCATTTTCGCAATTCCCATTGATTCCTATGGGCCAAAAGGCCCATAGGAGTCAATGGGAAGGCATTTACAAATTCGCAATTTATTGATGCATTCCAAGGGTGCAGGGGGGGTTCAGAGGACCCCCCCTGCACCCCTGAAATGCATTTGAAAGTGCATGTTTCACACACACATGTCCTAAGGACATGTGTGTCTGTAACATGACAGTTTAAAAAATGCATTTTTTTGCTTTTTGACAGATTTTCGCAAATTACCACGAGGGTCAACCTCGTGGTAATTTGCACTTCCAATTTCAAAATTCGCATTTTTTTTTAATTGATGCATTGCATTTAAGGAATCGCACAAATGCGATTCCTTAAATGCATTTGCATTTTTAAGAAATGCAAAAAAATACGAATATTGAAAATGAGTTTGATGCATCCCAAAAACGTATTTAGGAAGTGCAAACGGCCGAATTTACACTTCCTAAATAGGTTGATGCATGTGCCCCTAACTTCCTTCATTGGTAGACAGGGATTTGTGTAAAAAAAGTTACTTCCTCGAGGCAGGAGTGACATTCAAGACAAGTTTTCTTTTCTCCAAAGCTTATCAACGTTTTTGTGCTGCACTGTACAGCACACATACAAACATGGAGAAAGATTTAAACTATGTCTAAGCATAGTATTTTGCACTGGATTAATACCCTTCCAGTACAAAACCTATGTTAGACATCACACAAACTCCCTTGAACTATGGTGTAAGTGTATTTGTGAGGTGCATGGCAGCCAAAAGTTTACCAGCACAGAAAGAGAGTTCACAGTAAACATAAGGAGATGATGGACTAGGTGCTGAAGCTTTTCAAACACTCACCCCCAGTCGCAAATCTGGTTTGAATCCATCACCGTTCTTTAGCTCACTTCACCACCCCAGTTCAGACCCATCCATACACAAATCAGTCTTGACCCTGTGCCTCATGGGAACAGTCCAGCCGTAACTGCCAAGCCAGGTCTTCCCTGGACCGGAAACAAGCCTCCTGGGACCGGATTCGTAGATCAGTAAATATCGCAGTACCCTGCTCTCTCCCTTTCATTGCAAAGCCATGCAGCAGCATTGGTTGCTGAGCTGCGTGAATTTTTTTTTTATTTGGTCCATCATTTTGTAGTATGTAATGTAGTATTCTAGTTGTAAAAAACTCAATTAGCAAACATACTGGTGAAAATATCCACCCCTGTCTCTCTTATGTTTTTTAGTGTGGACATCTCCACACACATGTTATGTTATGTTATTTTATTTTATATAGCGCGCAGATGCCGCAGCCAAGTGGCGTCCCGGCGCTTAGGAGATGATAAACACAACACAACAGAAATAACCAAAAAACGCATGAGACTAAACTATAGAAAATAGGAAGGTTTTTAGGGCCTTCCTAAAAAGGAGCAAATCAGGGATGGAACGGAGAGGGGCAGGCAAAGAGTTCCAGAGAGCGGCCGCCAGCACTGAAAAAGAACGTCCACCCATTCTAGCTCTTTTAAAGCGTGGCACGATGGCAAGATTTAACCCTGAGGATCGAAGGGCTCTGGAAGGGACATAGTGAAGGACTGTCTGCGAAAGGATAGGAGGGGAGGCTGATTTAAGAATTTTAAAAGTTAAGCAAAGAGCTTTGAACTTAATTCTTTGCCCTACAGGCAACCAGTGGAGATCTTGAATAGTTCGGCGGGCAGAGACAAACTTCGGAAGGCCAACCAGCATCCGGGCCGCCGCATTTTGCACCCTCTGAAGGCGAATTAGTTCTGCCTGATTCATACCCAAAAACAGAGAGCTGGCATAGTCCAATCGGGTAAGAACCAGAGCTTGGACCATGATCTGTCTGGTGTCCGCATCAAAAAACTTAAAAATGGGTCGGAGACACTGCAGGGCACCAAAACATGTACCAGCTACACGTTTAGTCTGGGAGGTGAAAGAGAGTTTGTCGTCGAGCCACACCCCAAGATTTCTGACTTCGGCGACAGGGGTGGGAACAGGGCCCAATTCAGGTGGCCACCATTGATCTCCCCAGAGCCCACTTTCCCTACCAAAAATAATAACCTCGGTCTTAGAGGCATTAAGTTGGAGTCGATTATTCGCCATCCAGCCTGCCACAGCTTTGAGAGCTGACTGAAAGGTAGGGGCATCCATGTTGGAATCACCATTAAGTGCCACCACCAGCTGCGTGTCATCGGCGTATGACACCATGGTGAGACCAAAACTATGGGCTACCTCCGCCAGTGGCTGAACATACAAATTAAAAAGGGTAGGGCTAAGGGCCGATCCCTGCGGGACACCCTGAAGAATGGGGCGAGGAGCAGAGAAAAAGGGAGGTGTAGATACTTTGAAGGTTCGATCCGTGAGAAAGGATCGAAACCACTCAAGTGCTATCTCACCAACTCCAGCCTCCACGAGACGTCGCAGAAGGATCTGGTGGGAAACCGTATCAAAGGCGGCACTAAGATCCAATAGGATCAGTGCCGCCGTCTGACCCAGGTCCAACATCTTCCTGATATGTTCCACTACAACCAAGAGCGCGGTCTCGGTACTGTGGCCCGCACGAAACCCATTCTGGGAATAGTCCAGTATATTAGCTTCCTGCAGATGAGATGATAAAATATGATTAGCATGTGATTCTGCTAATTTAGCTAGCCAAGGGAGAAGGGAGATAGGCCGGTAATGTTCGGATTTGGTAGGGTCCAGGGCAGGCTTTTTAAGAATAGGGATGATAGTCGCCTGCTTCCATGCCATGGGAACACTGCCGGTGTTAAAGGACAGATCAATCAAACTGTGCATGGCAGGATAGCAACACTGGGCAAGTTCCCGGAATTGAATGGGTCTCATGGGATCATCCGGGGAACCAGATTTGACTTTTGTCGTCAAGGCTTTAAACTCCTCCAGAGTAGGACTGGGGATGATTAACAGTGGTTTAGAGACCATAGGTACAGTGATAATCTCCCTGATGGGGGACTGAGAGAATGGCCTATATATGGCCTCCACCTTTTCAACAAAAAACGAGGCCAGATCCTCACAGTGAGCCAGCGAGGCTTCAAGAGTAGTAGTATCGGTCTTTTTACTTGTGAGGTCTTTGCATACCCTAAAGATGACCTTGGTGGGATTGGTGCTGTTCTTTATCTCCTGAGAATAGAAAGCAGCCCTAGCTGAACATATAGCCCGATGGTAGACTCTGGTGCAGGCCCTATAGGCCGACTTGAGGTCAGCATCATAAGTTTTACGCCATGCACGTTCCGCTTTTTTGCAGGAAGATTTGAGCGTTTTGAGGGATTCGTCATACCAAGGACTAGAGGGACTTTATCTGGTCTTACTCCACCTGGCCGGTATAAGAATATCTAATGAGTGATTTAACCACTTACAAAAGCTATCATAGCCACGGGAAACTTCAATGGGCGGTTGGGGATGGTGTTTCATCAAAAGCTGGTGAAAATGCTCTAGATTCAAATTTCTCCAGGGACGTTTAAGAATGTCAGGAGTATTGTTTCTAGGAGGGGGAATAGGAGTAAAGATGAGAGTTTCGATCAAATGATGATCGGTCCAGGCCATAGGTCTAGGTTGGAGCACTGAAATATTGGTGGCAAGATTCGTCAGAAAGGGATCTAACAAGTGACCACCTATATGAGTCGGTAGTTGTACCAGTTGGCTTAGATGAAATGCTTCAAGATCCGCCAACAAGCACTGGACCGAGTTGGAAAGTGGAGCTTCCATATGCAAATTAAGGTCGCCAATAATCGTGAAATTAACAGTTTTCATGACTAGAGAGGAGACAACCTCCAGAAGGCTGTGACGGAAGGCGCCCTCAGGACCGGGAGGCCTATAAATTAGTAATCCTGAAAAGGTAAAGTGGGGATTAACAGTGATGTTAAAGTGCGCGCTCTCACACCCTGCTATGATGGTAGGTTTCCAGGCGCAAGGATAACAAGTCTTTACCGCAACTGCGATGCCTCCGCCTCTAGCATTACGGTGGAGAGAGTGCATAGTGTATCCCGCAGGGAGGGCTAAATTCATGACCGCCATAGATTGATCATGCAGCCAGGTTTCGGTAAAAAAGAAAATATCCGGATTGTCATCTGTAATCAAAGAAAGTACTTCTTGATAGTGACATGCCAGAGATCTGACATTCAGATGAAAGATTTTAAGAGTGGTTTGGGTAGCTCCGCCTAAAACAGCATCAAGTTTATGAACACAGGGCGGTCTAGATTGAAGGCTTAAAATAGGCTGCGGCTTAGGGAGTTTAAAAGGGCAGGAGGGGCAGTGAAAAGGCCCGCTAAGAGGATCCAGGGTGCCATGGTGGCAGTCTCTAACCTCGTGGCGCAATACACGCAGGTTCCCAGCCGATATCATCATAAGTAAAATACTTTGTAGTAAATGTGGGAGGGACCGGAAGAGTGGTGGGAAAATGGAGAATAGCAATTAAGAAATGGATGAGGTTAGGGAAAAATGTAGGAAATGTTTGGGAGGGACACCACACATGGCCAATCAGTAGTTCGGTTAAAACTGGTACTGCAACACACTCCCATAGAAAACAGTAGAGACGCAGAATTAAACTAGCACAATTAATGAATTTAAAATGTGATATACATGGGGATGCTCCAGAGGGCATGCAGCTTGCAGTAGCATGCTATTTGAAGAACAGTTACAAATGCACTGGCCTTCAGATACTATGCCACAAACAGGTTGTGTCTTACCCCCAAACCCCCAGCTGAAAGCGATTAGTGAGTTTCAGTCCTGTTTTGAGTGCGGCCACGTGGATTTTAAAATATTATATCTGTAATCCTTCTTATTTATTCTTCACTAGTGGTTTCACAGATAAGAGGCCTGACAGTGATTTATTTCCCTTAATCAGAGTTCTAGATTAATTTGCTGGCTATTTAGCTTCCATAAACAAATAAAAAAGGTAAACATAGCATTTTGTATTTCTTTCATTGCTGTTTATAAAAACACCTATACCATGACGAGGCTGTTCTTGGAACATTAATCAGCATGCCTGACAAGCTCACCCTTGCAGACCCATCCTTGATGCAATTTTTGCCCATAATACAAAATTAGCTGTCATGTATTTTATCTATATGTATGGCCCTAGAGTGGTAAGGGTATGCCCAGACGTGGGTCCTGTGCTCACTCTGCCACTGGAATCAAGCAATACCTGGCTGATGAGCACTTATCAGGACGACACCGTTGCTAGGTTGCTTGTGTTCTGGTTCGGTAAGGACCCGGCCTGGCAGTTTGGGCTTGAATTTCCCCTTGAGGAGCAGGTTCAAAGCTGATTTGCATATGGTTGGGTCCAAACTGAGGTGGAATGATGGCAAAAGAATGATGGGTTAGGATGCTACCCCGAGCGATTGCTTGTTGTTAGACAAATTGAAAGCATTCCTCTCATTACCTTGGGTGTTTGGAATATATATATATTCGCTGGAAAAACAAAGGTTACACAAACTTTATAGTTAGGCTCAGATTTCACAAGCACACATCCATAGAAATTCAGCAGGTATATTTACCCGAGCTAACTATAACGTACGCACTGCTAATGACTGATGACATCTCAAATAACGCCACTGTCTGCGCTCACCGTGTCTGTGAGTGTCTGAGTGGGTGTATGAGTATCTGTGTGGGTCTGCAAGTGGGTTTGTGAGTGTCTGATTGGTTCTGTGAGTGGGTGTGTGAGTGTCAGTATGGGTGTATGAATGTCTGTGCAAGTGTCTGAGTGGGTGTGTGAGTGCCTGTGTGGGTCTGTCAGTGGATGTGTCAGTGTCTGTCTGTGGGTGTGAGTGTCTGATGGGAGAGGTGTGGCGCCGCGGCCAGGGCGACTGACGCTGGAATCTGGGGATCAGGGTTCGATCCCCGGCTCCGGCGGCAGGTTAGCCCAGCACCATGCGACTCTGGGCAATAGCTTGCTTAATCTTCCCGACGGCCCCCAGCGCATAGAGACCCTAACGGGTGATTGTGCGCTATACAAATGTGGATTATTATTATTATTATTGACTGGGTCTGTGAGTGGTTGTGTGAGTGTTATGGGTTTGTGAATGAGTGTGTGTCTACGTGGGTGGGTGAGTGTTTGTGCAGGTGTGTGAGTGTCTTTGTGGGTTTGTGGGTGGGTGTTTGAGTGTCTCTGGGTGTGTGAGTGTCTGAGTTTGAGAGTGGATGTGTGAGTGTCTGTGTGGGTTTTTGAGTGGGTGTGTGAGTTTCTGAGTGAGTCTAAGTAGGTGTGTGTGAGTATCTGTGGGTTTGCGAATGGATGTGTGAGTCTCTAGGTATGTGAGTGGGTGCGTGAGTGTCTGAGTGGGTTTGTGAGTGGGTGTGTGTCTCAGTGGCTCTGAGTGGATGTGTGAGTGTCTGTGTGGGTCTGCGAGTGGGTGTGTGTGTCTGGGTTTGCAAGTGGGTGTGTGAGTTTTTCAGTAGGTCTGTGATTGGCTGTGTGAGTGTCATAGTGGGACTCTGAGTGGTTGTGTGAGTGTCTGTGAGGGTGTGTGATAGTGTGGGTCTGTGAGTGGGTGTGTCAGTGTGGGTCTGAGTGAGTGTGTGAGGATCTGTGTGGGTCTGTGAGTGGGAGTGGCTGAATGGGTCTGTGGGTGGGTGTGTCAGTGTCTGTGTGGGTCTGTGAGTGAATGTCTGTGAGTGGGTTTGTGTCTGTGCTGGTGTGTGAGTGTCTCAATGGGTCTGTAAGTAGGTGTGCGAGTCTGAATGTGGTATGTGAGGGGGTCCATCAGTGTCTATGTTGGTCTGTGAATGGGTGTGTGAGTGTCTGAGTAGGTCTGTGAATGGGTGTGTGAGTGTCTATGTGGGTCTATGAGTGAGTGTGAGTGTAGTCATGTCTAAAATCTCTACAGGAAACAACATTGGAAACACACATTTTTTAACTTCCCTTTTTCTCGGCACTCGATTGACGGATCACCCCAAAACTTTCCATACACAATTGGACACAGGAGGGCATTTTATTTTAAAGTTTAGTGAAGATTCATCAAATGATGCCAAAGTTATAAACACGCCCAAAAATTATTTTCCTAAGGAAACTAGGTCCTAACTAGAACTACGTATTCAATGCCTTTAATCAAATTTGCCTCTCAATTTGTTTTTAAATTATTTTGAAATATTGTTATTTATAAATTAAATTACTACATTTAATTAGTTGTTTTTATTCAGCTCTGCATGTTTCTGAAAGTTAGGAAGATGGTGACTTTAGCACAGTAAACTATTTGTTGATGCCATTTTTAGGGAAAAAAACAGACATTTTTATCCAGAACACTTTGTTTCTATTTTTCCCTCAAACTCATAAATGTAGCTATATTTTGCCTATTTTCTCAATCCCCTCCAGGGGAATCCACAAACATTGAGTACCTTCAGATTCCCCCAGGATGTTTGAAAAGGAGGACTCAAATTTGGTGTGGATAAAGATAGCTTTTACAGACATAAAATGATGTAGTTCTAAGCGTAAACAACCCCAAATAGCCAACAAAGGGGCCAGCAGTTAAGGGGTTCATGATATATGCTTGAAGGTATACAGTGATGTACAATAGATTTTGCAATGCTGCCTGTTTACCTATTTGTCAAACTCATATGATGTAAGAAATGCTGAGCAATCATGCTGTGGTGACGGAAAAAGGAAGGAACAAGGCAGTGATTTACCGCCGGGAGTCCTGGTTTGCATTTGCTTTTTGGACTTTGGTGTCAAGAATGTCTTTGCAGGGAAGACTGGTGGCAGAGTGTACTAAGATAACCTTTAGAACATGTTAAAAGGATTGAAGTGTATAGGAGCAGCAGATATGATGACCGTCATTCTAGGTAATGATTGTGATTTTCTGCGGGTATGTGTGGGCTCTTGCTGTGATTCTGCCTATCTCAGCCTAAGATTCAAAGCAGTTTCTCTTTAGGGTTTATAATTGTTGTTTAGTGCTGTTGAGTTTTAGTATTCTTATTGAAATTCCATGTCCTAAGCGTGACTTGTACTCCTAGGTGTTTGTCTTGTGCTTGCTATGCCACAGCCGGTTCCTCCGTAATGGCGGAGGACAGTGTCGGCTCGCACATGGGAAACAACCATTACAACGCATTCATTACAACGCACTACCTTCACAACGCAGCTGTTACAACGCACCTGCCTTTAGATCGCATGCCATTACAAACCATGCCATTACAACGCATGTCACTACAACGCATTCCAGTACAATGCATACCATTACAACGCATTATAAGGTAAGTAATGGGGATTTTTTAGTTTAAGGGTGGGTATAGGTTTTGGGGTACATGGGGATAGTATTTTTACCCCTAGACTATCCAACACTTACCCTACTGTTGCACTCACTGGAGTGGGAATAGTAATTTTTACCCCTACAATATCCAACACTTACCCCACTGTTGACCCAAAAGTATTATGTGTTGTAATGGTATGCGTTGTAATGGTATGCGTTGTAATGGTAGTTTCTAAAAATGCTTTGTAATAGCATGCATTGTAAAATCATGCTTTGTAATGGTAGTTGCGATGTAAAAACCATGCTGTAAAGGCATGCGTTGTAATTGTTTGTGTTGTAACGTCATATAATCCTCGCACAAGTAACGCTGTGGGGTGGCGAGACGGGGCTGGGTGGGGGGTAGTGGAGTGTGACATACAACGGAAAGTGGAGAGTAAAGAAATTAATAAATAAAAGCACTTATTCTGCTCTTGCAGCATCGCTGAGCCCGTGATGCTGCCAGTGCAACGTAAGTGCTTCTCCTATTCCCTATAATGGAGTGGTGCCTGCTCAGGCACTGCAGTAGGGATTACAAAATTACTTTACGTCGGCCCTATCATGGCAGGAAACCCTCCATGAAAAGGCAGGCGGACAGTGACTTTGGTGGCCCCAAGCAGGGCTCCCTTGCCCCCTGGCCCTCCGCTCTGGGCCCTGGAGGGCACCAACATCCTTGCACTAGTGGCAGGCACCGCATGACGCCTGCCACATAGTGCAGTGATGTTTAAAATGTGTATATTTTGTACTACGTCGTGTGCTGCAGCCCGCAGCACACGCCGCAATGCAAAGTATACACATTGCGACCGCCATGAAGGCGGTCACATCGTAATGCAGGCAGCGGGACTGCCGACTTCTAGTTGGGTGGTCCTGCTTCCGCCACAGTCGTCCATACAGCATTGTAATCAGGCCCTTAGTTCTGCTCTCAAACTTGGACTCAATGCATTTCATAATCTTGTTCCTTTGAATCCCAGTGATCTGCCTCCATGTTCCAGCTGCCTGAGTGTTCTCTAGGTGATAACAAGAGTGCAGTTACTGAACATAGATTCATAGCTGGCAGTTAGTCAAGTCCAACCTTAGGTAATATACTAGGTCTATGACCTAGTAACTTTTGAGAACAGTGTAAAGGACTTTAAATTGGACCCTTTTAACCACCTTGAGAAAATGTAGCAGGTTGAAAGTATAGTTGCACTTAACACAAGTTTAGGAAAGTTTTAGCTGTCTAGTTTTGTGGCCTTTACAAAATGTTGATGTATTTATTTTGATTGTTGTGTAAATGACGATGCAGTAGTTATGTGTGCCAGGAAAATAGTAATTCTAACCTCCAACAACTAGCTAGTTTGAAGTAGGAGAGGGTTGTCCAGAGAGAGGAGAGCAACACGATGACACCCTTGAACACTGCATTGAATCGGGGACCATATTGATGTAAATTGATGTTTCCATACTTCTCCTGTAATTGCTCTCATATTTCATTCTTTAACGTACTGTATTATTTTTTGTACTGTGTTCACTGTATACTATACTGAAATGCAATAAATATTTCTGAACTTTAAAAAATAAAAATAAATCAGGGAGCAAAAAACAGCTTAGAGTTCAAAACAGCCCCAGGTTCCTTACTTGGAAGTGTTCTGAGGACAGGGGGAATATGTTTGTAATGAGCCATACTCTACTTTTCAGGCATGGGAAGATGTAATTTTGGCTACCTCAACTGTTTTGCAGCTCAGAGTGGATTTGTCGTTAGTGCACATTTGAAAATTATCCTGATGATGCTAAAAAAAAGTGTGCCTAGGGAGTGTGCATAGGCTTAGAGTATTAAATAAGAGAGGCATTGACCTTGAGAAGTGCTGGAACACAAAGCGAGTATGGATGATTCCACTGATCTAATCCATATATTTTGCCTACCGCTTGGGATTTGATCCATGCATGCCAGGTCCGATGTCCTGGCCACGTTGCTTGGTATATTATTTATTTTCTTCAGCATTGCCAGTGGGAGAGGATTTACATATTTCAAGGACAGAGCCCCAAAACTCGAGATTTGGTGTTCTTTTTTATGTTAAACCTTTTTGAGTTCGAACTGAGTTCCTTACTGCACCATTTCAGTAGTGTATGCTCACCCCTGGGTTACTTGTATGTTCTCTAGTCATATTGTCTCTTCTGCTATCTCCTTCTCAAGTTAAGTAAACACATTCTTTGGAAGGCTGCAGTGGTCACATGGTTAGAGCTGGGCCATTATCCTCAGTTGTTGTCAACAGTGCTGGGTATGTCATGAGGCAGCTGTAGTTATTTGCCTCAGGCTGACGAAGCAGGGTTTTTGTAGGGAGGAGTTTCTTGATTACCTCGTAAATGACACCTTGAAAAATAGCGCCCGAAACCGACCAGTTGAGGGATAGACTAAGCACTTTTGTCACATCAACAGCAGAACAATGAGAAGGGGGAGGGGGTGGTGGGTGCAGAGATAGGGAGGGAGCAAGGTAAAACTTTGCAAGAGTGTACAGGGTAAAATCGAAGCAAAGGCTGGGAAGGCAATACTCGTTGGGAGAGGGGAAAGGAGATGGTTTCACAGATCACAAGGCTCCCATATTTCTATGGAGCTTCTACTACTTGCTAAAGTCTAGAAAATTGCAAGCGGTATGCAGAATATTTAGCAGGACACATCCATTTTGGAATCAGCAGGAAGAGGGTAGGGTTTCCTCAGCCTGACAAGGCGGCGTTGCATGGTACCGTGACTCTCTGGCCATGTCCCACAAGCTGTTACACCTGTACATTTACAGTTGACTTCTAAGGGTCACGTTGACTATCTTTTACCATGAAATCATTCAATTTAGACAAGAACAGCAAAGCCTCTTGACCCAGTACGGGAGAACCTCAATGCCATCCTGGCTCCCTGTCCTCAATCCAAATGACTCTACACGAGAACACTTCCAGTGGACTCCTGATTGGTGTAGCATGGGTCACTTGACCAGCCTGAATCTCCTCTTTATCAAGGCTATAGCCCATAAAATCCAAGCATCTTAGCAAAGGGGGACGCTGGAAAGGGCTAGTCCTGTAGTGAATCCCCTATGATCAGTGCTGACTCTGTCCTTTGGTAGATATCCCTATTTTTCTTTGCCAATATAAACGAAGTGTGCAGAAATGATGTCTCTGTCAGGAACAGAGTTAAAATAAGCGGGTGAATGTAGGACTAGGTGAAGTGACAGCCCCAAATTACCCCTTCCGGCTAAGAACTGATCTCAACACGTAGCACTCCTAGCTTTGGCCGGGTACGACTGGAGTCAGAGTGGGATGCGTGAGGCTTTCTTGACCACCCAGGGTACGACCTTCCTGGATAAACCTCAACACCTTGTCCTGATCCTCCAGAGGGGGAAAATGACTAAATCCCTCCAGCTGCTGTATCCCACAGCTCCTCAGGGCAGCCTTCTTGTCACACATCAGCAACCTGAATCTCCAACCTCACTGAACATTCAGGGCCATCAGTTTTTTTTTTATTGCAGAGCACTATCCAACAGGGAGGTACTCATTACATGCTTCTGAGGCCACGTACAGGATCAGGGGTATTGGTGGTTCGTGTCAAGGAAGCAGGAACTTTTCCAAACCTATTTGTGACCTCTCAGGCAGGCAGGCAGGCACTCCTCTAAACATTGCTTGGTCACATAGCACATTGTAGATGAAACAACCAAAGAACTTCAAGTCCCAGCATCCTTAGAGTAGTCGCTGTCGCTCCATCGCGCTATATACATTTTTTAAAATAAATCTATAAAAGGGTGTCACGCCCAAGGGTCCATGCTCAGTTTGAAGAACCTGCGACGAGTGCCTATAGGTGGAATCCTGCCCAAGGAAGCTGACTTCAAAGACAAGCCTTGGCAATTCCGATAGGTCTCGTTTTAAAAGAAAGGTGTATGGTAATGTGAATCACTACCAGTAAGTAGTATGGGAATAGATATGTATGTGGAAACAGAACTGTAGATTCATATTGGTGTAAATTAAAAGGTCAGGTTAAAATTGCACTGTCAAGCCAGACCCCAAAAATTCATGTATGTTAATGACTGCCCTCCTCCCTCATCCGTGCTGCTGCTAGAGAAAAACACCATAAATTATGTAGTTTATCTAAGACACTTTAATAGCACACCAAAGTCATGTGTTGACTTCTGAAAGTTGACGTTTAGGCAGCTGGATACATGAGCAAAATAATAACAGCTGTGTGAAGGGCAAGCACTTGTTTGTGGATGCAGAAATGTCTGCCCAATCAAAGCATGTACTCCTGACGCCCAACATGTGGTGGAGCCAAATTCCTTCTTTAACCCTTTTGCTGCGGCGGCTATTCCGCCGCAGCGCTAAGGGGGTGGGGCGGCCGCGCGGCGCTCCGACGCTTATGACGGAACCGCTCCGTCATGGCCCTCGGGTGGGCTGTGCTTGTGACGGAGCGGTTCCGTCATGGCCCCGCCCGTTCTTTAGAACGTCAGCACAGGCGCGAAATCAGCGCCGCGCAGGCACGGCGAGCGGGCCATGACGGAACCGCTCTGTCACCAGCACAGCCCACCCGAGGGCCATGACGGAGCGGTTCCGTCATAAGCGTGGGAGGGGTTAAAGATGCTCACATAATTGTCTGGGGACAGCTATGCTGTCAAAGCAAACACAAGGCCGGACCGTGAAAAATGGGTAACTAATCAGCATACTGAGGATTGGTGTAAGAAATTACTGATTGAGGGAGTAGAACCCTACTCAGGCGGAAACCATAATCCTTGTCAAAGTGAACTCACAAGCAAATCCCAAATTGACCTATGTTCAATCCCTTGTGGTTTGGGACAGAGCAGTCAGGCTTAACTTAAAGGCAATGTGTAAAGTAGTTGTACAACACTTTAAACAGTAACGCAGTGAAAACACACACCAAGAGGATCCCACACCAGATTAGAAAAGTACTTTTTCATTAAAAAAACAAGACTAAAACAACAACAAAAAACAATTGTAGAACTGGAAATTTGCAGGTTTTAAGGTTTCAGTGAAAATAGTGCGAAAAAGCGAAATGCGCCAACTGTGGATATCTGATCACGCTGAGACAAAGTCACACGTTCATGCCAACTTTGATGGTGTGTGCAGGCTACAGGGCAGTTGAACAAGAGAACCTTGGGTCCTGGTTGTGGAGTGTTGCGAGGTCCCGCATGAAGGAAGCGTTGCTCGGCTGAGGCTTTGTGTTGGTTCCGAGGACTTGTGAGGTTGTAATGCGTAAATTTGCGTTGTCTTCGAGGCTGCCATCAACGAGAGATTTGCAATGCGAGGGCCTGCATTGGGAAAGCTTTGCACAGGCACCATTTCCGAAGTGGGCTGAAAGGTTGATGCAGACTCCTTGCATCTGCAGAACACTGGCAGTTGACGTGATGCATCTGATCTGATCAGAGTTGCACCGCGGAGCAGGGAGATGCATCGGTTCTGCTTGATCCACAGATGGGCTGGCTGCGCACCTTTAGGCCAACTCTGAAGGCTCCAGGACTCGGATGGCACCACTTGGCAGCATAGGACTCACAGATGGCAGAGTCCAGGTGCTGGGTTCAGTGTTGTTGGAGCCTTCTGACCCTGAGGCTCTAGTCCGAAGGCCAGCCAACTATCCTTTGGAATTACTCTGGAGTCCTTGGTTCAACACATGCAAGGCAGCGGTCCAGCAAGGCAATAGTACTAGTCCAGCAGAGTGGCAGACATTTTAGCAGCATAGCCGTCCTTCCTGGCAGAGTGTCCATAGGTGCAGAAGTATACTGAAGAGCTGGTGTCTGAGGTTCAACATTTATACCCAGTTCAGTCTTTGAAGTGGGAAAAGCTTCTAGAAATTTCTCTCTGAAGTCCCCAAGCATCCTACCTTCCCTGGCTCATGACTAACTACATGGGGTATGCAGATCTATGTGTGGAAGCAGGACATAACCTATTCAAGTGTAAGTAGAGCTGTACCTAGCTCCACACTCCGATCTTGCCAGTGCTGGCCCATCCAGGCATGCCTATGCTCTCTATTCGGTGGGATGTCTAGGAGGAATACACAAAGCCCAAATGTCAATGACGCCCAGTCATGAGGCCCAGGGACAGGCTTCAGGCACTAAATGGGTAAGGCAGGAAAATGCCAACTTTCTAAAAGTGGCATTTTCAAAATTGCAGTTTAAAATCCGACTTCACCATGAGAGAGGATTTTTCAATAAAATTCCAAAGACACCAAGCCGGAACTAAATACCTTCTCCGATTTTGAAATGATCACTTATTTGAGGAAATAAGACAACTGCAATGTCAGCCTATGGGAAAGGTAGGCCTTGCAGTAGTGAAAAACAAATGTAAGAGTTTTTCTCTACCAGGACAGGAAAAACTTACCAAGGCCTAACCTAGGGGTGCCTCATATGTTTTAAAAAGGGAAGGCTTGGGCCCTGGCAAAATGTATATGTTGCAAGGTTGAAATGGCAGTTTAAAGCTACACACACAGGCTGTAATAGCAGGCCTGAGACATGTTTAAAGGCCTACTTGAGCACAATCAGTGGTGCAGGCCCACTAGTAGCATTTAACTTACAGGCCCTGGGGACATGCAGTAGAACGTTACCAGGGACTTATAGATAAATGAAATATGCCAATTAGGTATAGGCAAGTGCTACCATGTTTTAAGGAGTGGACGCATACACTTTAGTACTGTTTAGCAGTAGTAAAGTGCATAGAGTCCTGAGGTCAGCAAAAACGAGAGCAGTAAAAGAAATGGAGGAGAAAGGCAAAATGTCTGGGGGAATACCACCCTAAGGCTGACAGGTCTAACCTCTGGGTTTACTCTGCTGTCAGGTATGAGCCCTTCTGATACTGCATATAATAAAAAAATTCCCTCAGCAATGCAAGTTCAGAATGTTTATTTCACATATCCTTCTAATCAAGAACAAAAAACTGATTTTTTTCTTTCAAGGCTTTCTGAATCACTAATTTTAGGATTAACAGAAACTATTTGGCTATGGTGCATTAATTTGTTCTTGGAAGCTACCCCAGGCTCTTATGTTGTAAGGATGTGTGTAATTTCTAAATGCTGTTTGCATTTTGCATCGGGAATGTTCTCTGTGAATATTGTTATAATGTGTAAATCAAGACAGAGCATTCAGAAAGTAATGAAAGTTTGAGACTCTGCTGAACAGGTTATTCTTATTTTGGGAACGTAAGTGCCTCATTTAGAGTGTCAGACCTGTGTTTTCCTTATGTTTGGTATTATTTGAGCATGATGCTATTAACTGCTGCAATTCAAGAAGGAGAAAGCTATAATCTCTGGTATGATACATCGCAAATAGTAGATTTTAACTTGAAGAGTGTACGCAGGATTGCAGAATGTTTTCTCAGTGCTCGTCGACATGTTTTACATTTTCTTCTACATTGTCCTTGAACATAGATCACTGCCCCTCTCCCATATAGAGCGGGTAATGGAGATATAACGTTCTTCATAGGCAAGACAAGTTGATAAAATCAGTCTGAATTCTTTTTAAAAAAAATCAAATATTAATTGTACCCATTGTCCTTTTATAATTTCCAGTATCCTCCCCAGATGACCCCTTTCACACACCCTTCCCTCTCAGTTAGACACTCTGGGCCCGATTCACAGAACTAACTTAAGACAAAATCCTAAACTTACTACCATTTTGGTATTCACAGAAGGCACTTACTCATTTCGGTATTCACAGAAGTTAGGAGTCCTAACTTTAGGACTCCTAAATGCCTTCTGTCAATACCGAATGTCTTAAAGTTAGGATTTTTCCCAGTTTAGGAGTCCTAAAGTTAGAAGTCCTAACTTTACGACTCCTAAACTGAGAAAAATCCTAACTTTAAAACTTTCGGTATTCACAGAAGGCATTTAGGAGTCCTAAAGTTAGGACTCCTAACTTCTGTGAATACCAAAATGAGTAAGTGCCTTCTGTGAATACCAAAATGAGTAAGTGCCTTCTGTGAATACCAAAATGGTAGTAAGTTTAGGATTTTGTCTTAAGTTAGTTCTGTGAATCGGGCACTCTGGGACTAATTCACAAAGGCAAACCTACACCTTTGTGTAGGTTCACAATTGTTTGCCATTCACTAAGGTATTTTCTGAGTAGTACCTTTACGACTGCGGAGTCTCCGCTCAAAAAAAGATAGGACAGTCCTACATCATGGGGTCGATTCCCATTCGGGAAAAAAAACGTCCGTACGATTTGTATCCGGAGCCCTCTCCATACGAATCGTACCCGTCCGTCCGAGTCGCGTAGTACGATCCGTATTCCGTGAATCCGTCCGAATCGTCGCGATCCGTACGTATTGCAAGGCTGAAACCGTGAACCATACGACTCGTACACATGCCGTACGACTCGTACACATGCCGTACGACCCGACGAGTACGATCCGGACCGGGTTATGAGGACGCAATTCGTACGGTCCACATCAGGTAAGGGCGAGTCGTACGGAAAAGCACACAAACACATACACACCGTACGGTCCGTACCCCCCATGATCGCAGGGGTACGCACCGTACCCATGCGATCATGGGGTGTACAAGCCGTACCCCATGTACGATGGGTGTACGAGCCGTACCCCATGTACGATGGGTGTACGAGCCGTACCCCATGTACGATGGGTGTACGAGCCGTACCCCATGTACGATGGGTGTATGGGTGTACCCATCGTACATGGGGTACAGCTCGTACACCCATCGTACAAGGGGTACGGCTCGTACACCCCATGATCGCAGGGGTACGGTGCGTACCCCTGCGATCATGGGGGGTACGCACTGTACCCGGGGGGGCAGTTCCATACCTGTTTCGGCTCGAACTCAGCTTTTACGGCTGTTTTCAGCTCCCGTAGAAAAAGGGTCGTACGGTGCGTATCCGACACGTATCGTACTTGCTGGGTCGTAAAAACCAGCCGCGAACCGTACAGATGTTGCGTACAGCAGGTTCCGAGGGAGAATCGTATGGAGATTAGAGTCGTACGGTCTCTGTACGACTCGTACGGAGTACGGCTCCTGGCACGAATCGTACTTCGTCGTACGTACAGGGGACGTTGCAGGGTACGATTCGTACGGGGAAACGCTCCAAACAACTATTCGGAGCGGTTTTTCCCGAATCGGAATCGGCCCCTTTATGTGAGGAGCCTCTACAGTCGTCAAGATACTACTCGTATCTTTGTGAATAGCAAAACATCGTCAACTTGCATAACAGTGTAAGTTCACCTTTGTGAATGAGGCCTATTGTAACTCTAAACTACTAAAGTAAACACCGTCTGTGGTGTTGGAAGAGGACTTCCTTTGGGCAGTTTGCCACTGCTGAGGACATCCTAGACAGCTATGATACTTTTAAGCACTAATTATGATTCTTTGAGTCCTTTTCTTCTAGCAGAGCCAGGAGCCTTTGATTTTTTTTTTCTTCCAGCAGGCCATTTCCTTCAGATATTGTCTTCCCAGGGCCAACAGCAATGTTCCAAGGGGGTGGTGGGTGAGCTGCCATATTTATCTTGTGCATTAGCCAGGATAAATATGGCAGAATATGGAGAATTTCTGCCACGCAATGCTAACAATATTCCTGCAATCACCATTCCTCCTTTTTGCAGCATTTCATTTTAACTTACAATAAGATTACAGAGGAGCCCCTGTTTCAATACGGCAGAACCCTTCAGCTGCCAGGCATGCCTGTATTGAAATCATTGGCTTCTATTTAGAACTGGCCTCCCTTTCTATTACTGGAGCCTGGGTTTCGAGCATAGTCCTAAGAATAAATATCAGAAGGTTTCTGGGCATCTCTGAGTCAAAAGAGGTAGTGCTAAATCTGCCCTTAGTTCTGCCAACTGTTTCTGTTCACTCCCAGATAGTTAATCCTTGCTAAAGGGTCAGCCCTATCGGGAGAGGGAGGTTATTGTCCTTTGAGCCAGAGTCGTTAATTCAACAAAGGATGTGTGTTCAAGCTCTGGAGGGGCTGAGTGGCAAAACTGGTTTTAGGACTGTTTTGGCTTATGCAGCACAAGACACATTTTTATAAAGTTACTTTTCCACTCTAGTTATCAAAATATCATTTTATCATTAAGTCAGATTTTGAAAGTTAAGTGGGAAGCAACTTTGAAGCAATTTTGTATCATTTTCTCAGGGGGAGCTAGATTGAGATTTTACTTCAGACAAGGCCTGTCCAGAGAAAAGTCTATTAAAACATACACAGTGAAATACCTTTTGTGTTTTATTTCACTGTGCCAGCATAACATTCCCAATATGTAGTATTCCCTATGTTTATATATTATATGAGCACCCTACCCTATGGTCTTAAAAGGAAAATATAGGGTGACTTATTATTATATAAAAATAGGCTTTTCCCACATGACCAAGGCATTTTCTTTGCCATGTGTTACTATAACCTTTTAAACTATAGTCCAGCAAGAGCACAGTGTTGCTCCTTGCAGACATACGCTTTGTTCATATATCTAGGTAGCAGAAATAGACTCAGGAGCCCACAGTTAACCTGTCATGCCATAGGTGCATTGTTTTTGCATCATTTACACTGCAGGAATATGGAAGTTAAATAGGCCAGACAAGGAGTTTCAATTTACAGCACACGTTTTTGGGTGAAGCACAGGTGCTTTCCTATTGTTTAGGAGAGGTAAAGTGCTGAGAGCCCTGGAGCCAGTAAAATCACACAGTCAAAAATAGAGGGATGGCCACCAAGGCAAAAATGAGGTCATTTCTCACATTAAGCTGCTGCAGTTTCTGAGTATAGTTTATCTTGGTAAAGAAGTAGATGAATTCCCTCAAATACGCTGGAGGAAACACTGACATTTTATTCGAGATGCTCTTGTGCATATTAATTAAATCTGCTGAAAATGTGCAGCTTCGGATTTTTTTCAAACAGTTTTGTGTGATTTACTTTATTTAAAATGTGACCTTTCTTTCTGGCCTTCAGTGAGCCAATCAGAGCGATCTACTCATTTCTCTTGCATTGTCTTTAAAAATAAGATGTAGTTGACTTTCGATTTATAATGTGCTGCGTGCTCATCTGTGAAGGGAAGCTTGGTTTACATTGGCGGAATGAATAAAATGGTAAAGTCACAACAGAGCCTACCTCCAACCACTTACAAGTAAACATATCATTACAGTTTTTAAAATGTCTTTGGAGAAGGCCTTGTTTTATAAATAAATTCATTAGGCTCTATTTGCAGTGCCCATCAGAACGAACAAGACGAATATTGAAGTTAACAAGCAAAATTTATTTTTGGTAAACAAATGGATGTTTTAAATTGGGTGGGTTTACCTTCACTGTGATCTACAGCTACAGCTACAGCTCTGTCAAACTCCAAATAATGTTCTTAGTTTGAAGTTTAACTTGTTTTTCTGACCACAGAAGAATGGCAGGAAGGTATTCTGTTTGTAATTAACGCTCCATAGTCTGGGTAATATTGTTACTGATCTATCGTGTGCTACTGTTTAAAATATATTTAGAACCACCGATGCATAATCTACCAACATACAGACACGCACACAATATTTTCTTTTAATGCTGTCATTGCAATTTCTTATATCTTTATTTATGTTGCTTTGTAGAGTGTTTACACTACCCTGGAGCGCCTTCAGCATCCTGAGGCAAGGACCTAAAAAACAGAATTAATTAAGTTTGCTTAATGCATCTAGGATCTGTAAGGAGAATAGAATACGGTGTGTTTCAGAGTGCTGTTTTTCTAACAGCCTGGGTCTTGTTTTGCAGTGAGTTATATTGGGAGATGCTAAGCAGTCTACTCAAAAACATTTGCATGTAAGCTGTCAGGTCAGGTAGCCAGCTAGTTTTGTGAAGCTGACTTTAAGTAAGATGTGAACTGGTAGCAGTAAATTCATCCACAGAGTATCTCAAACCTCAGCCATTGATTGATCTGTGGGGAAGCCCTTGTTCTAAAGGAGACATGAACACCAATATTGTTTCTCGTACCTAAAATTACTAAAACCGCAGGATTTGGGAATTTGAGGAAGAGGGAATCCAATAGAATACTGACTCTGCCCCTGAGAAATGGGGAATAGCCACAGGATTTGGAATAACCACCCAGTTCTTGCAGGAATTCCCCATATTAGGCCAACTTCCCACGCAGAAATTTCACCTGCTTTTATCTGTTGAATGGTCCAGGGAAAGGTGCTAGAAGCAGGAATGTACTATTAGAAGGAGACTTTTTTAATCCCTATTTGGCAAAAAACTGTGTTTCCATCTGAATTGGGAATTGCAGGACACTTGGATAAGACAACTATGGGCCAGTTTACCAATTTCTCACGCAGCACTATGCAGCAGCCGCAAATGCTGCGCTGCAAGAGAAAGCGCGAGTAGGAGAGCGCCAAATGTAACTGAAATATGGCACTCTCCTCCCCTCTTCCTAGTGCTGGGACTAAAATTCGTTGCCGTGCGCCACGGAGGCTTCTTTGCCCCATACTACAAGGCGTATGATTGGCTCTCCTTGAGCCAATCATACGTTTTGTACTGGAAGGATACACTTCCAATACAAAATACGTTGCTTAGACAGTTTAAAATACTTTGCTTGGACTCATTTTAAACATTTCTCACTTTGTCAGTGTGCCATACAGTGCAGCACACGTGAAGTTGGAACATAAATGAGAAAAAAAGCATTTTTCGTTCATAGGGCCTGTTTAAAGGGTGTTCTATTTTCTCACTCTAAACCCTGTCTACTTTACTTAGTAAATTGGGTTTAGCATCAGAAACATTGGGTGGTTGCATGGGAACGCCCATGCACCACCCATGGTACGCCCCCTTGGCGCTAAGTAATGCAAAGAAGCGCCATGCGCTGCTTCATGTTATTTTCACATTAATTCCCGCACTGAACAGGTTTAGCACTGGAAAGAAAATCAGACAAAAAGATTTTGCTCTGATTTGCATGACTTTTGTGACACAAGCATGGCGTAAACTCAGTAATTCTGCCCCTTAGTGTTCTAATATTAAAGCTTTGTTTCATGTGGCCCAAAGGACACAACTGAGAGCCCAATTTGACCACCAAGCTGTGTGGTTCTTGGGGTGGGATGGGCTCAGGAGGGTGGGGGTCCATGAATCGTAAAGGGGAGGCAGGTGTCTTGTGGCTAAGTTGGTAAATCTCCATCTTACTGATATGTAGACAAAGACAATTATGAATTAGACAGCGTCAAGGGCGGTGCGTCCATTTGGGCGCTGGGGCGTTGATCCGCCTGCCACTAATGCCACATTCCCCATGGCCCCAGGGCCCATTCATCATTCGTTCTTCTTGGACTTCTACTTAATCTTATCTGATTGTGTTGTGTTGAAATAACTCGAGTCGCGCGGCGGGCCGCATGGCTGTTCCGGACCGGCACCTGACCGGGCCACGCCCACTTGGTGGTGACTGACACAGACAACAAGCAGTTGTTGTTACTGTGATTGCAGCAATAGTGCACATGTTCAGTTTTGGGCAAGGTAATTTTTACGACCAGCCCGAACATGCGCACTACTTGCCGCTGCCTTCCCCTTAGGCGAGCGAGGGACTGAGGGTTGCTTGCTTCATGCAGCAGCCCCCCTCCCCTGGTCCCCTGGCCTCCTAATGGGCAAGGGGCATCTGCGCTCTAGCCAATCCTGGCGCTGCTAATGCAGCGTCTGGATTGACTGAGAAAGTGAAAGACACCGCGCAGTGACTGCTAGTCTGAGGGCTGGCTGTTTATTGGGTGCTGCGCGTGGGTGGCACAACACTGACTCACTTGAAGCGGTATGGCCAATCACAGGTAGCAGGAGGAGGGAGGCTGCCTGCTTCCTTTTCCTGCAGGTCAGAACACACAGGATGTGATCGGATTCCGGCTCCACCATAACCGCGGCCAGGAGTGGAGGCGGCATGGTAGTGGTACCCTGCGGCGCTGCAAGTAACTTTTATTTTTTGTTTTACTCCCCCCCCACCTGCGCCTCACTCCGCCTCCTCCCTTCTGCGAGCATGCTGGTCGCGGCTGATCCTGGTGTGCCTTGCTGGGGTAAGTCCATCATATATTATTGGCAGTTCTTGCATGGTTTGGGGTAGTGAATAGAGCCTTGGCTGATTTGCATTCATGTTTACCTTCAAGACGTGTTTGCTGTGTGGTGCCTGGGTAGCAGATGCTTGTGCACGTGCTGGCGGGCCCTGGAAGGTTCCCATTGCGAGGGGTTTCTTTCAGTTAGTGTTTGTTCCTGTAGCACTGAGGATTTCTGTCTAATTAGCATCCCTGCCAGATATGGTGTCTGATGCAGCTTGCTTTACCGCCTGTTTCTGACGTGGAGTCATCCTATTGAAACTTAGGACCTGGTGCACTTTACTGTGGCCTGCACGCTTGACAAGTGACAGCGCGGGGCTGTTGGGCACGTTTGGAGCTTTTTCAGTGTGTGCAGCGGGAATGTTCTGGGGTTTGGCAGTGTTTTGGGGTTTACAGCCTCGATCCTCCGTCCGGTGAGGACACGCTCACCTCAGCACTTTCTCTAGACGTTCACTCTTGGTGCCTCACGCTGCCCTTGCGGGGGCAGTTAATCCTTAATGCAAGTCTATGCTGTACGTGTGTACACTCCAGTGTACACAACGCACAGTGGAGACCGACCTTGCACAGTGATAAGGGGGGGATTGCAGGCACCCCTACAGAAGGAAGCCAGGTCGAAGGAAGCGTGTGCCCTTGACAGAAGATATTGGGTAAACTGTGAGGGCAAGTACTTGTATTTATATAGCGCTTACTACCTTAAAGGATGCACTGAAATTGCTCAGTTCCTCGTTCTCTGTATTTCCTGTGTAGCTGAGCGCTGTCAATTGTGTGCCCGTTGCAAAATTCTGGACCTCCTATGTTTGTGTTATGCCAGAAATTTTTTATTTTCCCATTGCTAAATTGTGGTCCCTATGTCTTTATGTGCTGTCAGACGTTTTTTATTTTCAAAATATAATAATGCTATTTTCCACAAATGCCAATGAAATTCAACTCCGGAATATTCAGCACTCCCATACCAGTGTCTAATTTAAAATTGTATTTTTGTGACAGTGTTTCATGTTTAAAATTTAACCGCACAACGCTTTTGTCATGCGCTTTCATTCGAACAATCCTCCGGTAAAAATGACAAGTTTTCGTTTTGGACGCGTTAGTGAGCGGGATAGAGATTACCGTGACAGACATCAGGGAGGGGTCTGTCTCTGCAGCCATGACACTGCTGTGCCACCAACCAAGTCAGAGCCCAGCGCTCAATGCCCAGCTCCACTCACAAGACAATTAGCTGAAAATTACATGTTTGTGTTCGTCTTCTTGTTTGTTTATGCGCTGCAGCTATCACACTGTTCTAGCGTTTCACTGGTTGCGCTTCACTGTGTTGTGTCTGTCTGGTACCCATGAGTTAGCTATTTTATAATGTTGTTGTTTATCTGTATTATTTTCAGTGCATACTTTGAGGCTTGAGCCATGCCAGGTGTTTATGAGGTGCTTTGATTGAGCATGCAGGCGCGAATGCTAAAGCCAAACAAAGTACCTGTCAGTGGATTGGCCTCTTTTCAGAGCACACAGAACAATATTTGTGTATTCCATTTGCAACTGAAATTCTTTGGAAATATGTGTGAAGGGGGTACACTGATGTCAAAATATTCGCAAGGCAAAAGTAAAAGAAATTAAAGTGCTTATATTTGAGGGAGTGCAGTGCATGTTGGGGGCGGTGAAGTGACAGAGGTGTGAGGAAGGGCATTCGGGGTAGAGTGAAAAGAGGATGCTGAAGAGGAAAGAGAGAGGGGTTGAAGATGTGCAGATGGACAAGATATGCACAGAAAAAGAGGATAAATATCAGACATAAAGCACACATAATTGAAGGCCAAACATCCTTCCACAGGCCTCAATGCTATTTAATTCACAGACTAACTATTTCAGAATTTCAGAATGTAAACATTTTCAATGTTAATTATTTATAAGAAATCATTGTTACTCATTTATCTTAAACAACTAACACCCAGTGATAAAGCCAATCATACTGACAGGCTTTAGGCGTATGTCAGTTGCTCTGACATTTATCTGGATAAAATGACATCTTAGAGAGAAACCAAAATACCGGTCTGATGGCACACTATGGGAATCACAGAAATGTCTTTGGCATGTTCCTTTATAGGGAGCACCCACTTTTTTCCTCTCACTTAAAGACCTGTCTGCACATATACGACTGGTTGGTTACAGCCAGCAGCTGTGGGTGCTTCCCAAAGTCTGGTTAGAGCATATTTTTCCAAAGGTAATGCTGCATGCAGTGCAAGACACTGGGCAAGCATACATTTTTAAGGGCTAAAGTTGTCATGCAGAATAATTTATATATTACAGTAACAGTTGAACAAATTACGGCCAGAAGATACGGTGCAGTTTTTAATGTGTTTAATATTTCAAGACTCTAAGTTCCCACTGCTTAATAAGCCTTGCTTTATCGCTGCATTCATTTGCTTTAAAATGCACCATTTGCCAATCTTTTTTAAATTTCTTTCTCAGGAGAGGGACTCTCCCTAGACCCCAGGTTTGTCCATTGAACTTGTTCACATCGCTAACTAGTGTTTTCTATTGGAAATGGTAGAGCCAAAGCAGTCTTGCTTAGTACCCTAGCCCTCTTCAGAAGTCAGACTTGCTTGGCAACCCAGAAATTCTTTGAAATAATGTATGGGTTGTGTTTTATGATTGCCTAGAAGAACTGAATTTTTGGTCCATTTATCACAGAAATAGTGCTGAAAATCGCACCAAAAAGATGCCAATTTTAAAAAAAATGTCTTCACGGGGGGAGAACCCCCCGAAACCCCTTTATTGCCTTTGGCCTCGCTCGCTGCGCTCGCTCGCATACATTGATTCATCTGCATATGCCTCACCAGTTTCAAATTCCACCAGCCGCCCCTGCGAAAGATAATTCAGAAAAGAGGCATTCCCCTACTGATTGTTACGCCATGCATTCTCTTGTATCATGAAGTGAAGCTATGTGTCATCACTTTTCATGTTTAGCTGGGGTCCAAGCTTTTAATTATCTGGAACATTTGGTGTCATGATGTTGAAAAAAGGGAGAGGTCAGAAACTCATAAGATATTTTAGACTTCAGGTATGAAGGCACCTAGTTTCACTTGGTGAATAGCCGCAGAAACAAACAAGTATATAAAGACACAGATGGTGCTAATCAGATCATAGCCCATGAGTGACTTCAATTTCTAGCAATTGATATTTTTGTACCATTTATATGGGCTGTTTTTGAGCTTTTGTTTGGGTATAGTGTCGGCATACTGTGATAGTTATTCAGAAGGCCATGGGACTCTAGGTGGGCAAAAAGTACAGTGGTTAAAAGCATTTATTTATACAAGAGAGTCATGCAATGAATCAAAGGTTTGGCAGCATGTAAGGGCCTGCAATTGGCTTTTCAGGTAAAGGGTCATCTCTGCATGCTTATGTTAAAGGGCATTGCTGTGATTGAGGGATATGTTTATGTGTTATATTAAGGAATATGCCACCTTACCACGCATGCTTTTTTTTCTGCATGCAATAACAACGCAGGCTTTACAACGACCGCTTTGTAATAACGCATGCCATTACTCCGTAAGTCGGAACAACGGCCTGCTCGGGGGGGGGCACTGGATGTTGGAATAGTATAATTTACTATTCCAGCTCCAATCACTGACAACAGTAGGAAAGGTCTTGGGCTTTGAATCCAGCAACTTCTGACGCCTCCGCAAGTCGTTGTCCCAACTCGCGGAGTAACGGCATGCGTTGTTACGACCATTTTGTAATTACATTCAGTGTTCCGGATTCGGGGTAAACAATGTTTACTGCTTAGTAGGCCTGTAAGGCACTGCATATTTCTGTCCTGATGGCTATGGAGAAATCAGAGGGAGTGGCTGAGGTGAGGGGGCAGCAGTAGTGATCTGGAACTGAGGAGATGTAGAAGAGTGAGTGGTATTGCATGGTGCATTGAAGAACTATACATGGCCTCTGCATAACTGTTGCAGAGATGGAGTAATGGTGCTGCTGGGATGGATTACATCTGCTCAAGGAATATGCAAATATTAATTTAGTGATATTATTAGGCATTTTTATTCAAATCGCTAAGAAACCGCACACAGTTACGAATATGTCAAGAATGCTGTGAACAAAATAGTGAGTAAATACATTAAATAACATTAGTGAGGAGATGCAAGGCTAATGAGGTGACTCTTAAGCCATGTTTTGAAAACGAAAAGAGGTGTGAACAGTCTAATTACATTTAGTTACTCATTCCATAACTCAAGGCCTAAAACAGATAAGGGCACTAAAGACACCCAAGGGAAACTAGGTTTTCACAAAAGAATAAGCAGAAGAACTTAATGAACAGAGCAAAGATTACATGCTGAGTGGTGCATACTGAACAAATCTGTAAGATGCGAGGAAGCTTAATTCATCTGAAAAGGATACTCAAGTAATGACATTGAAATCTTTAGATATATAATAGGCACCCAGTGCCGTTGTCTACAATGTACGTAAGTGATAAGGAGAGAGTATTGAGACCAATAAAATGCAGACAGGAGAGTGAAGAATACACAGTAATGGGGGAACACTGTATTGGGGAAGACCAGCAGATAAAGAATAGAACTCCAGGTAAGGTAACAGGCGATTGAATGAGCAGTGTAGCAACACTAAAGAGAGGAAGAGACTAATATTCTTGATATTGTACAGTTGAAAGTGACATACCAGGGCGCCATGAAAAGTTGATGCTGAAAAGGTACTGCAGGATCAAAAAAATGCCCAGATTATGGCCGGAAGAGGAATGTGTGAGAGATCCTAAAGGAAATTCAATAAGTAAAGAAAGACTCAGAAGTTGGAAAAATAGACTTTCAGTCTTAGGGATGTTTAGACAAAAAAGTGAGAAGCCTTTCATGTTTCAGTAGCTGAAAGAGACTGTCTGAAAGACTTGCATACATGTACTTAGGGAATGAGAAGTACAACTGGGTGTCATTAGCACAGAAAAGTGCAAGGAAACACAATTATTATATAAAAAATGCAAGAGGGGTAGTATATAAGCTAAAAAGTATAGGACTTCTGAAGAGTAAAGCTCTTTTGAGGAGTTTTCAGCGTGGTTTGTTACGTATATGTAGGTTTTATATATTGTCATAAAGTAGAGGTTTCTCTTTTATAGTAGAGGTAGCATACACTAAGGCTGATTTAGGTTTCTAGGTTGTTGTCAAAATAAATGCAATAATATCACTATGGTTTAAACTCCTCAGTATATTTTGGGTTTGCAACCTCTTGAAGAGATTTCAATGTGTAGTGACGGAGTTACACTTATTCTGTTAAGTAAATTCCCTAGACCTGAAGGTGAGGAATCGGGAGTGGCTAGACTGTAAATGAGAGTTTTACTTCAATTCATTTATCTATTTGAAGTTTTATATAGCATGGCATACATCATGTCACTGTCAGACTTGGTTCTCAATTGGAAAAGACACCCAAATGTGTGAGAAATGTTTTGATGCAATGTTTATTTACCAAGTCGAATTGTTAGCACACTCTTTGATAGCAACCATAAGTAAGCGAATTTAATTGTGGATTAAGAGAAAACAATGTTTTAGAGGCATGTGTCAATGAAATCTAGGTACATATCTAAAAAGTTGGACTGAGAGCACAGTCCTTGATAGAAAACAGTCAAAATGTAGATTTGATCTTTGGGATCAGCTTTTTGGACTGAGATCACAAAGCGGGCACCCAATGGAGGAGTGTTGTAATTCACTGGTGAGGGGTATGGTATTTATTCATCTTACATTTGTTTTGACTGGCGGAAGTAGATTAGTTTTCCTGTGAGAGGGGTCTATGGGTTTGAACAGGTTAGTGTTAGCCCCTTGTTCTAGAATGCAGTACTGTTACGTCAATTTTCAGGAGTATTTAATCGGTTAGATAAAGATTCTTTAATCCCTTCTTGAATGAGATATTTGTAAGGGCAGTCTTCAGATCCCGAGAGATGTTATTTCAGATTCTGGGTCCTATCCTAAAAAGATTGAGGGGCATATTCTCAAGGAACTATCGCTGAGTTATCACTCCATTCACAAGGTGGTATCACCAGTTTACCTGGGATAGCAGCCGCAAAAAAGCAGCCGCAAAAAACTTTGCCATAGACGACCCCGGCAACTATCGCTAATGAGATGCAGAGTAGGCGTTCCCATGCCAAAATACACGACAACACCACTCTGCAACATTCTCAACGACCAGCCAGATGGGCGACAAGATCACAAAACATGCGATAAGGCGCATTAGCAGCAGGATATTAACATCTGCTCTGACCTGGTGCAAAGTCGGACGACAGCCTGCACCACAAAAGGTAGCCCAGCCCAGAGCCCCACCTGAAGGGCAACAGATGCCATGGAGACACTGAACATGAGGGCCGAACATCCAAGAGGGCCATAACACCCACTGCCACCACCCCCAGGACCTCCCTCCCCCACGGTATTACCCCGGGGAAACCCCCACCTCCCCCAGACCAAGATACTACACATCAACGGCACAAAATTATGAACAAAAGCACCCGCCTGATGTCACACAATTACAACAATCAACATACATGCGAGTACAGAAATCCTGATTCATTCATTCACCATTGAAAGTCCAAACAAAATATCACATTCTAATTTGTCGCCAAATAACTATTTTGAAGAGTCATGGCGGGGCATCCCTGAACAATCTGTGAGTCACAGCCTGCAAGACAATATCCAAGATAAGAAGGCGTGTCAGGCACTCATCAAAGGACAAGGAGAGAGAGAAAGAGAGAGAGAGAAAGAAAGAGCAGGACTAAACAAGGAGCACAATGCCAATCGGGCCCTTGGCTCATTTAAACATGCCAACAGCTGCGTGTGTTTCGAAATTGGTGCACCCCAAATCACAGGCCTGGCATCAAAGTCAGCGCGAAGGCCACATCACATTTAAGAAATGCAAGCAGTAGTCAAACTAAAATTAGGTATGAAAGCTCCTTTGTCTCAATACACAAGGCGGAAAGACAACCAAACCCCCGACCTTGGTCCTGAATGCGGCTGACACACCCTGCGTGAGATACCATACCAACCTCTGATGACTCCCACACCATGAATTATGCTAATGAACGACCAACGTGCCCACACACACTTGTCCCTGCATGAGCTACACCTGCAAGGGATACCCTTGACACATTGGTTAACAACTACCCATACGTCCAAATGTTGCACACACATATGACTCATTGCCCAGAGCTGTGGCATATCGTCCACCGAACTGTCGCCGGTCTGAGAAGTGTCGGTGCTACGAGACCAACAAACGCAATGGCAGGGCATTCCCGGGCACATGAACAACCCCTGTCACGTGGAACTGTACTGTGCATGAATGCTACATCTGTTTGGATCTGTGCCAATGGCAGTGTTGTGATTCAGTTTCCATCTGAATTTCCGTCTTGCCTACGTCACCTGCGTCCAGCCCTGGTTCCACTGTCGATCATGCACATTCGAGTGATCCATGGAGGTCTGCCTATCCAACGCAACGGTAGCTGAATTGGATTATGACCTGACAGTTCGCCCCCTGTTTGCCCATGGAACAGGAGTATCACAGGGATAGCTGTGCATGGGATGCACTGATCTTTGGCGTATGTGCTGGCAGTTGTGCATGGGAGATTGCACAACTCCTTGTGTGTCGTGACCACATCGAGGCGTTCCCCTGTTGGGCTTTGTTGCGGATTGGACTGAGAACATTTGCCCGGACCAGTTAATTGGATTGGCTCACCCTGGTGTTCCTTGAACCTAACAACGACGTACTATTGGAACACATTGCCCATGAAGCTGCCCTCGCATTCATCGACGAGTAACTACGTTTCTGCAGCCACATCGGATTGTCACCCACAGCACAGGTCCCAACACCTTGTTGCATCGTGGGGAATGCTCACATATCCCACCTCAACAGTTGACATGTCTGCCTTCGTCTGGACTCAGAATGCATGTGCATGGAACTACGAGAGTGTACCCACACCTGTGCAAATTGATGCAGTTCCATTGTCGAAGCAGCACAGCGTTGTTTGGTAATGTTCCAAATTCTGACATACTGCTGGGGGAGAGTACACACATGGCAATGTAGCACGACATGTGACCTTGTCTGACCCTTTCACCTGATCACAGTCAGCAGAGCAGACAGTCGGCGCAGTCCGGTTGCACAGCACCATGCAGATCCCATGGGCTGTGAGTTTTGTCCCCTCACACGGGGCAATGAGCTGACGCCAAACATTACATGACTCGTCCAGCAAGGCAAGGTGGGCTGAGACCGTTGCCATCGGTAATGATTTTGTGTACATTTTTGCCTCCCCATTTATGCACCTCAACATGTTCCCATGCTGTGTGTAAGTGTCTTAAGCATTTTCCTGCATGTTGTGGCTGTTGCCTTGTCGGTACTGACACGCATATGCCAATAAAGTATACCCAACTTCACTGGTGTCTAACTGTGATGAGTGTTGATTAGGTTCACAAATCGCGCGCCTCAATGAGCATCGTCCTTACACAGGGATGGTCTGACTCACGCATGGGGGGGTCCATTTTGACAGCTCCACCTCTGTGAGCCAGACTTTGTGTTTGGGATAGTTGCTGGCAGACCTGTGCACTTACATATCTTCAGCAATGTGAGTATGGTGTCCAACCTCTGACCTTGTGGAGCAATGTTATACATCAAAACAGTAAATAATGTTTTTTTTTTAACAGGATGTGTTACTTAAACATAGAGTAAGGTACTGTAATTCAGCTTTTGTCCTCTGCCCTCACATGCCCTTGCTCCCCACCCTGTTGTTCTGTGAACCTCTTCCCTCGCCACTTGAGACTGAACTATTTTGCCTGATGCCCGATGGAGCTACTTGGTTTAGCTATAGGGGAGATGGGCCGTGGATTCCCTCCTTGGTCGTCACCTACCCAGTCGGTCTTTAGACAGACTTCCTTTTGTCTCTACGGTTGTCTCTTCCCTTATCCTCACTTTCCCTCCTCCCCTACCCCCACTACTTTCTCGCTCCTCTCTCTCCTCCCCTAATGTATTGCTGATTGTTTGATATAATGTTTACTTGTTTGATCTTTTCCTGATATATTGTTGAACCACATTGTTGCACTTCCTTTCGTATCTCCTGCCGTCTCCTACCGCTTCCGCCCTCTATTTATGTCTCTCCTTCCCTCCTCCCTCAATGTATTGAGACTGAACTATTTTGTCTGGCGCCCGATGGAGCTACTTAGTTTAGCTATAGGAGAGATGAGCTGTGGATTCCCTCCTTGGTCGTCACCTACCCAGTCGGTCTTTAGACCGACTTCTTTTTGTCTCTCCTTATTCTCTCGTCCCTAGCTCCTATCCCCTCTCCCCCGAATCTCTCCCCTTGCCTGCTACTCTGCCTACCCCCTGTCCTTTGTGCCCTTTGACTAAGCACTCCTTCTCCCCTTGTTGGGGAAAGATCCAATATTTATACTCTGGAGTCTCAGCGAACCCGCTGAGTGAGTCCACTGCGCCAAGGGAGCCACTCACACTTGAGGTATGGTATGGCACCCCTTGCCAAAGCACTCCCTCTCCCCTTTCTGGGGAAGGATGCAGTATGTAGGCCTTGGAGTCTCAGAGACCCCTCTGAGAGAGTCCACTGCGCAAAGGGAGCCTCTCGCAACAGAGATAGGGAAGTGATACCACTTCCACTGGGATCACAGCTTACTGGACTTTGGACGTTTGCCTTGACTCGTCTACTGGTTTGTGTACCCGTCACCCTTCCCCTCCACTTCCCATGCTGTGTCTCTAAACCTACCCTCCTCTTTCCCGCCTTCATTATCTGTCTACTTCCCCTGCTCCAACCCCCCCTCCCCTGAATCTCTCACCGTGCCTGCTTTTCCGCTTACGTATTTGTGCTTATTGTTTATCTCGACCTTACAAGTAACTACGTGGCCAAGCTCTAAGAACTATGTAACCTTTGTAATGATGTAACCTGTAACTATGATCTGATGCTCATGTAAAGCGCTCTGATACCTCCGGGTCTAGCCAGCGCTATATAAAACTTTTGAAAATAAAAATAAAATTAAAATAAAATAAAATAAAACAGAATGTGTCCACACAAATGTGTGTGAGTAGGTATGCAAAGTGAAGATCTGTTGTCACATGTGATGTAGGACACCACTTCTGGCCTGCTACCGATTTGGTCATTCCTACACACAGCCCTATTCAATACATGGACGTGTTCCTACGTTGGGGGGTTGCGAGATTGTTGTTCATGTGCAATGAGGCCACAGCTAGTACACACCTTTGGTTTTGGTTTCTTCCTGCGAGCCCGTGCTATTAAGTAGGTTTACCTGTAGGACCTTTTTATCCATTACTCTTCACCACACTGGTTATCCGTTGTCATTTCTTCTTTTTTTCAACCAGTATAAGATTGTTATTTTGGGATGTGGTTCTTTATACTCTCTTCCTTGTCATCCTTTTGGGTGTATGGTGGCCTGTTTGTAATCACTTTGAGATTAAAGATGCTGCTATCTCTTTCATTCTTTGTCACCCTATTCATGGAATTGTTTTGAGGGTATACTCACTATTTTGGGTGTCTTGCATGTTTACTATAGCTCCGTGATTCATTGATTATTGTCTTTATATTTACAATTGTTCTCTCATTATTGTCCACAGATTTTGTGTATGTACTTAGATACATTGTGATAAAGGAGCCTCCAACACCACTCTGTACAAATATTCTTGAAATACCTTGGATGAGTTTTGACCACCTCTTGAATTATATTTTCTGCGCTCTGACGAAGGAACTGTGGGTCATAAAGTCCACTCCGAAACGCGCGTCGGCGCTTTCTGTTTGTAGTTGTACACTGATGCTATGAAATATTCATTATGTAACTTTTGTAATTGATGGTTTGAAAAATATTCATTGTGTGATTTTTGTAATTTTTGTCTGTTTTGATGTATTGTTCTTTTTCACCATTTGAGGTATGTTTGGTGTGTTTGTGTCTGTGAGTTGGGGTGTTGCTTTGTCTATGAGTATTCTGCACCATATTAGGGTGGGGCTGCTGTAGTGATTTTATGTATAGGAATGATCAGATTTATTATAATTGAATTTATATATATAAATCCATAAAAACGTTACTTTTTGATATAATAAATTAAGAAAAAAAATTATTTCTGTGGGACAATGATGTTATTCTTATTCTTGGATGTATTACCGATAGTTTAACTAATTGACGGGGAGGTTTGTTATTATTTTGTGGGAGAGTCGCCCATGCAGCTCTGATTTCTTGGACCCTTATCCCTTTGAGGCGGTGTGCCTTTGAATTGGGTGCTATTCGGGGGCTGAAGTGTTTGCAACTTGGGTCATTTGTGCTCTTGGAAAGATTTTGTGGTCTTGTGCATTGTTTGTCTGCTGTGTGTAATGGACCGCATGGGTTATAGGTGCACGTGGATGTGTCAGAGTGTGACCTGGTCCTTTACGGATGTGTTCCTCACTGGGCCACCTCCTTGTCGAATCGTGCACCATGTCATGTATTTTGACTGCAGCCATGCTATCGGTCATGCAGTGTCACTTGCATAGTCAGGGTGGCTCACACAGCCGCTGCTTTTCTGGTCGTTACTCACCCTGTTGCGGTTGGGTCAGGTCATATTGGGCTGTGTCCAAACCCCCAACTCCTGCCACCGTCTCCACACTGGTGACTACGGCCACCATTTCCTCAAGCTCATCCAGCTCCTCCTGTGGCGCAGGACTCCCACCTCCAGTCGCCGTTGCTGCCTTCCTGTTGGCGGCGAGTTTCTGTTTGGTCTAGCTTTGCACATCATGCCAGTGCCTCTTCACCTCATTCATTGACCTCCCTGACACTCCGAGTACATTGACGTTGTTGACAATGGTCTGCCATATTTCCGTTTGTGTTGCCAGTACCGCAGTGGAGGTGATGAACAGTTGTTGGTAGTGTTCTCTCACCTCCGTGAGGATGATCTGGTCTTCCTGCGGACTGAACCCCGTCTTCCTCTTCCTCTTCTCCTTGACCTTCCCTGAACACGGGGTGCTACGCAGTTTGATTTGGTTTTGGTGTGTTTTTTTTTTTGCTTTTATGGTGCATTTTTTCGCATGACGCTTGGGAATTGCATTTGGCGCGTTATCCTGCTACTATCTCATGGTGCTGCTGGGTTGGGAATAGGACGTTAAGACCGTTATTTTCTCGCAATACACTGCGATATGCAAAGTTGCGTTAAGCTACATTTGCGATGGTTATCACACGTTCTTGAGAATATCCCCGTGAGTGTTTTATGCTGCTTGAAATTTTGCATGTCTTGTAACAGTATTCTTCACGAGTCAGACAAGTTGATAAAATCAGTCCAAATTCTTTTAAAAATCAAAGACTAATTTTACCTATTGTCCTTTTATGATTTCAGTTATACTCCCCAGATGACCCCTTTCCCATGCCCTTCCCTCTCGGTAAAACTTTCTAGGTCTTATTCACAAAGGTTGGCCTGCACTTTTGTGTAGGTTTACGATTGTTTGCTATTCACAGTTTATGATTGTTTGCTATTCACAAAGCTATTCTACGAGTAGTATCTTTAAAACGGCTTATTCTCCACACATAAAAAGATAGAACAGTCCTACATTGTTATGCGTGGAGACTCGGCAGTGTTAAAAATACTACTCGTAAAATACATTTGTGAATAGGAAACGATTGTAAACATACAAAAAGTGTACGTTTACCTTTGTGAATCAGGCCCATTGTAACTCTTTACTACTAAAGTATACACAAACTCTGGATCTGGAAGAGGGCTTCTTTGAGCATTGTGCCAATCCTCAGGACACCCAAGAAGGATATGGCACTTCTAAGCCCTAATCTCCAGCCAGGGCTCTTGCGGGTTCCAGTCTTCTGTGGGTAATTGCGCCCCGTAAGAGTCTTTCTGCTTTTCGTGTCTCTTGAGCAGAAAGACAGGAGGTCGCACACCTGACCCTTGGAGAGCAGTCCCAGTTCCCTGGGGCTAACAGAAATTAGAAGTAAGACGTTATCTTTCTTGCGGGAGGAGCTAGGATTCTTTGAGGACTTTTCTTCTAGCAGAGCCAGGAGTCTTTGAGTATTTTTCTTCCAGTAACCCTTGTTCTTCATATGTAGTCTTCCCAGGTAAAACAGCCATGTTCTAAGGGGGTGGTGGTTGAGCTGCAGTATTTATCCTGTGCATTAGCCAGTCACCAGAGAAATTCTGCCACACAATCTTTAATATATTCCTGCGGTCCCCATTCCTCCATTAGGATAGATAGATAGGTTTTTATATAGCGCAATATCACCGTCAGGTCTCAAAGCGCTTTGCATTGGGAACCCGTCCTGGTTTTTCCCTGTGAGATAGCCCCTACTGGGAATCCCCAAGGTGAAAGCCAGGCATCCCGCCACGGGGGGCCGTAGTGGAGATTAAGCAAGCTAATGACCAGAGTTGCAGAGTGTGAACCTGTGATTTGAGTAGGCACCGAAGCGAGAATTACCGAGTCCATGGACATTTTGGGCTCAAGACCCTGCCATGTCGGGAATTGAACCCTGGTCCCGGGTCTGATCTCAGCGTCCGGGTCTGCCTCCTCTAACCAGTGAGCCACACTTCTCCATTGCAGCATGACATTTTTGCTTACAGTAAGATTACTGAGGAGCTCCTGTTTCAAAATGGCAGAACCCTTCAGCTGCCAGACAAGACTGCATTCAAATCCTCGGCTTCTACCTTATTTAGATCTGGTTCTCTCCTTTTCTGTGATTGGAGTAAGGGTTTCGATCAGAGTCCTGAGAATAAATATCAGAAAGTCTCCTCTGCATCTCTAAGTCAAAAGAGGTAGTGCTAAATCTGCCCTTAGTTCTGCCAACTGTTCCTGTTTACTCCCAGATAGCTAATCCTTGCAAAATGGTCAGCCCATCGGGGTTTCCTGCGCTCAGAGCGAGGTTATTGTCCTTTGAGCCAGAGTTTTTAATTTACAAAGCTAAGGATGTGTGAACTACCTGTGGAGAGACAGAGTGGCAAGACTGGTTTTAGACCAGTCTTGGCTTATGCAACACAAAGTACATTTGTATACAACTTTGTAGCAATTTTCTGTCACTTTCTCAGTTGGAGATTGGAGATGAGGATTTTACCCTAGACTAGGCCTATTCAGAGAAAAGTCTATTAAAACCTATCCAGTGAAATACTTTTTGGGTTTTATTTCACTGTGACACCATACCATTCTCAATAGGTAATATGCCCTATGTTTATATATTTTATGAGCACCCTACCAAGGGGGCTTAAAAGGCAAATATAGGGGTGACTTATTATCATATAAAAATAGTCTTTTCCTACATGACCAAGGCATTTTCGTTGGTGTGTGTTACTATAGGCATTTAAACTACAGTCTAACAAGAGCACAACTTTGGTCCCGCAGGAATGCACTTTTTTCACAAAGCCAGGTTCTAGAAATACACTCCTAAACCCACAGATGACAGTTAACCTTTCAAGCTATAGGTGCATTTTTGTGCATCATTTACAGTGGACGTACATGGAAGTTAAATAGGCCAAACAAGGAGTTTCAATTAACAGCATATGTTTTTGGGTGAAGCACAGGTGTCTTACTATTGTTTAGGAGTGTAAAGTGTCGAAAGTCCTGGAGCCAGTTAACAGTCAAAAATAGAGGGATGGGGACCACAGCAAAAATTAGGTCATTTCTCACAATAAGCTGCTGCAGTTTCTGAATATAGTTTATCTTGTGAAAGAAATAGATGAATTCCAACAAATACTCTGGAGGATGTCACTGACATTTTATTTGAGATGCACTTGTCATATTCATGAAATCTGCCGGAAATGGAGAGTTTCAGATTTCTTTTAAACAGTTTTGTATGTTTTTTTAAAATTTATGACCGGATCTTTCTTTCTAGCCTTCAGTGAGCTAATCAGAGCGAAGTACACTTTTTCTTGCATTGTCATTACAAGTAAGGCTTAGTTGAGATATATAATGTGTTGCATTGCTTATCTGTGAAGAGAAGCTTGGGTTGAGTTAGGAGAATGAATAAAATGGTAATGCCACAAAAGAGCCTACCTCCAACCGCATACAAGTATACAAATCATTACAGTTTTTAAAATGCCTTTCGGCTCTATTTGCAGTGCCAATCAGACTTAAATACTTTTAAAAGTAAACAAGAACTAGATGAATATATAAGATAACGAGCAAACAATATTTTTGGTTAAAAAAATGGATATTTTAAATAGGGTGAGTTGACTTTCACTGATCTCGCTGGTGAGGCAACCAACATGTTTTTCTGTCTTGACCACTGAACAATGACAGGAATGTTTTTGGTTTGTAATTAAGATCCATAATCTGGGTAATATTATTACTGAACTATGGTAGGCTACGTTATTATTACCAAAGAGCAGCGTAAAATATGTTTAGATCAACCCATGCATAATCTACCAACACACACACACACACACACACACACACACACACACACACACTATTTTCTTTTAATGTCAGAGAAATTTCTGATGTGTTTATTTATGTTCCTTTGTAGACTGTTTACACTACCCTGCAGCGCCTTCAACATCCCAAGGCTAGGACCTAAAAAAGCAGAATTAATTAAGTTTGCTTAATGCTTTTCGGATCTGTAAGGAGAATAGAATACTATGGGCCTGATTCTGATGCGAGTTGGAAATCTTACCGACCGAATCGGTTTGGAAATGGTTTCCGACCCACTCGGACCGGGAGAGTCCAACCGACGGAGTACGATGCATCCGGATGCTTCCAGATACGATTTTATGTTTCTAACCGCATCAAACTTGGGCCCTGGGTGGGGAAGACAAGTACCCAAGCCGATTTGGAAGGAGCAAATGCCATTAGGAGGCCTTCTTAACCGCATCAGAATCAGGCCCTAGGTGGGAATGCTTTCCTAACCGCATCAGAATCAGGCCCTATGTGTTTCTAAGTGCTGATTTTTTTAAGAGCCTAGGTCTTGTTTTGGGGTTAGTTATATAGGGAGACTCAAAACCCATTTATGTATAAGCTGTCTGGTCAGGTAGCCAGCCAGTTTTGTGAAGCTGACTTTAAGTAAGATGTGAACTGCTAGCATCAAAAGCATCCCTAGAGTATCTCAAACCTCAGCTATTGATTGATCTGTGGGTTAACCCTTGTTCTAAATGAGCCAAGAATGTCAATATTGTTTCTCATACCTAAAATTACCAATATCTCAGGTTTTGGGAATTTGGGGAAGAAGGAATCCCATGGAATACTGACTGCCCCTGAGAAATGGGGAATTGCCACAGGAATTGGAATAACTGCAACCAGTTCTTGCTGGAAATCCCCATATTTGGCCCCTTTCCCATGCAGAAATTTCACCTGCTTTTATCTGATAAATGGGTCTGGGTAAGTATCGATTCAATGCTCTTTGCTTCTTCAACTTCTGCATGTGTTGTAACAGTCTTTTTATTAGGAGTTTCTGTTTTGCCGTATATTAAGCCATTTCTGTGCTAGCTGGACTAGGGAGTTATGGTGTAAAGCTTTATATACCACATATGCTGTCCAGTGTATGCAGTGGTTCTCCTGCAATAGTCACCTCAGAGATCTTATGACTGGGGTGATGTGATTTCTCTTTTTTTTGTATTTATGATTATTATGCTGCTGAGGTCAGTACCAATGTGATAAAAATCAGGTTGGAGTTTGGTAGGCCAGCATGTAAGACAGTCCCAAAGTCCTAATTGGAGATAACTAAGTACTGGATTGAGCTATCATTCCCAGATCAATGCTGCACAATTACTAAAGAAGGTTTCTAGAAATGTGTTTAACGTATCCTTGTAGTGAGAGTCAGTTTTCAAGTGTGAAGCACAAGAACATGCCAATACTTTTAGGTTTGCATTCTAATGGATCCGATCCCAGTATCCACTTGCAGACATAGGTAGTGTTGTTTGGGTATATAAGAAGAAATTCTGATTTGTTGCGGGTGGGCTTTGGGAAGTATTTGCAAAGCAATGCCTAAATTACTTCGAAACTGTTCTTCCTGGTATCTTGTTCAGAGCTGATTTTGAAATAGAGCTCATTATCATCAGTGTATTGAAAGCTACAAAAGCCTAGTTCCCTGTGTTTTTTCTTTGAGGGCTTCAAGATAGGCATTAAAGAGTGTACGGCCAATAAAGATCCTTGTGGTGTTTCACAAGGAGATGGTGAAGCATCTGATGAGATGTTACCAATCCAACCTGTGTACTACCCGCACCATCCATTCCCATTCTTTCCTAGAGTATGTTGAGGAGAATCTCATGGTCGACCATGCCAAAGGCAGGAGTGATGCTGAGGAGAATTAGCAGGCATGACTCTTATTTGTTTAATGTCCTTGGTGCAGCATCGATAACAGATACATTTGCCATTTCTGTGCTGCACTTTTCTTTTAAACTGGCTAGTTTGAATCTAGGAAGTTTCATGACATTTTCATGCATATTTTGTAGTTTTCAAGGAATTCTCCATGATTCACTTAGAGATTATATACTTATGAAACTAATTTGGGGCCCGATGTAGGTAAATCTGATTTACTGACTCTAGAATACCGAATTTTACCAATTCGGTATTCTAGATTTGGTAAATCAGATGTAGGAAAAAATTCGGTAATTTTTACCGACTCTGTATGATTCGGTAATTACCGAATCAGTATTTACCGATTCGGTAATTTCCATTGATTCCTATGGGCCTTGAGGCCCATTGGAACCAATGGCAATTACCGAATCGGTAAATACCGATTCGGTAAAATTACCGAATTGACAAGGGGGACAGGGTGTCACTTTGACACCCTGTTGCACCCCTGATTCAGGCTTGTGTGCCATGTGACACACAGACATGCCCTTAGGGCATGTATGTGTGCCACATGGCACAGGTGTACATGCACAGATATGCATGTACACAGGAATTTGTTATTTACCATCAAATAGTATTTGATGGTAAATAACGAATTCTGAAGGGCCTGTGGCACTGTTTTCAGTGCCACCTACATCACAAATTGGCGATTCTGTAAATTTACCGATTCTGTAAATTTACCGAATCGGTAAATTTAAAGCCCCCTACATCTGAAATTCCAAATACCGGTCGGTAACGGCCGGAATCGGCCGATACCGACTGGTATTTGGCCTCCTACATCTGGCCCATAGTTGTTTATACATTTCTAGTCTAGGAAATCAATGGAATGTGTAAACCATCTTGCTGCATCTGGAAATACGATCAGAAAAAGACATCCGGTATTTGAAAAAAACCTCTATTTTCTGTGCAAATTAAAAAATATTCAAATTTACCCCATGTTACCCATGTATAGGAAACTGAAATATGTGTACACAATAACTAAAGGAGGCGTTTATATAGGAACTTTCGCCAAGTACTTCATTTTCCATAGAAATTCCCCTTATACGGTATGTACTTACAAAGTAGACATAGTCCGTAGGTGCAGAGATGTGCACACACAATTACAGTAATGTTATTTCCTCCCGTCACAAATGGGAATAAAGTACTACTTTAAAGACACTGACCCCAGTCTTCCAACGCACTGAAGCACTGGGATGCCGATCAACCACTCATCCAAATCTTTTCCGCCTCCCAACTTTCAAATGTCACCAGCCGCCACTGGTCGCATCAAACCGCTCCTTTCAAAGCATACTTGGTTGCACCTCAGTCTGCATCTGCATATTCACTGCCCAGCCTTTGTAATGTGTATTTTTTTAATGTTAGCATTCGGATAACTAATTGAATTAGCTTGAGACCCCTGTCAACCTCTGCATCTCTCTTTATCTCACATTGAAAGTGTTATACTTCAATAGTGTAATTAGCGCTTTAATACTGAATTCTTCCTGCTCAAACTGGCATTTTTATGGCGTCCCCTGGCCCATAAAAAAGCTGCATTCCTCAGCCTACGTTATGGTAACGCATTTTAAAGGCCTAGGACTGATAATTTCCTCTCTAGGATTCAACGCATGCTTTACATGCAGTCGCGGGCGGCATGACGGGTGGGTGGGGGTATCGCGTGGGGAAGATGCGTGTGGTGTGGGTAGGGGGGAGGCGTGTGCGGTTTAAACTTTTTTTTAAAACTTACCTTCCCCCTGGTCCCACGTTTTCCTGCTACCGCAGCTCTCCTCAGTCAGGAAGCTGCCACCCAGGCAGCCTCCCTCCCCTCCGCCAATCACAATGCTGCAATGGCAGTGTTGTGATTGGTGCGGTGCATGTGCACAGCGCCCCAGCCGGGAGCCTAATCGGAGGCCGCAGCCTACATAAAGAAAAGGGAGAGTGCACATGACTGCTTTGGTCGGTCCCAGGCCGACCACAGCAGTCAGGGCTCACAACATTGGGCAAACCACTCCCTCCTGCCCTCGAGCAGGACCGCCCGCCCAAAACCAGGCACTTCTGCTTTCTCGCAGTGCGTGAAGCAGAAACATAAAATGGTAGTTTTGCATTTTATGTTTCTGCTTCTCGCACTGTGAGAAAGACGTGGGGCGACGCCTCCACGACCCTATGGAGGAGCCGCCACTGATTGCCCATGACTGAATGGGATCCCCTTGAAGGTTTGGGGGATCCTTAGCGGGTCTGCATAGGCTTCAGAGGTCTGAATTGCTCCCCTGTCCCTGTTATATCTCTAACATGGGGGTCTACCAGTGAATATTTGTGCCTTAGGGCGTGCGTAAAGTGCACCCTTTCACCTTTCTATGACGGGCATTTCTGGCAATGTTTCTCTGACTAGAAAAAAACCCCGAATTAATGTGCAGTGTTACAGGATGATACAGTAATGTATGTAGCAAGATCTTTGCAGTTTCTCAAACACCATATGCAAACCATCGACTCTTTTTTTTGCTGTTGCTTCTACAAGTAAGACAGAGGAACCAGTGATATCTGTTAGGAGGAGGAGGCCCTGGGGAATGATATATAAAATATATTCCTTTGGAGATGTGTGCAGTGCAGCCAAACACTGTCAAGTGCCTGAAATCAATTAAGTACCTTCTCACTGCCGTGAGTTTAAAGTAAGCCAGCATAGACGAACAATTCTTTGGCTCGAAAATAAAATACACACCAAGAAGGTACCATCACCACATTCCCCCAGATTCATCAAGAACACATTTTGCTAATCCTTAATAGCGAAAAATACCGAATCGCTATTAAGGAATAGCAAAATGCTATTCTTCAAGAAATCACTTACAAAATAGCGATTTCTAATAATTCCTTAATTGCGACTCGTAAATTGCGAGTCGCAATTAAGGAATATCTCCCCATTCATTCCTATGGGCCTAGAGGCCCATAGGAATGAATGGGAAGACAATCTCAATTTGCTAATCGCAATTAGCGATTCGCAAATTGAGATTGTGATGTCAAGGGTGCAGGGGTGTCCAAAGGACACCCTGTTGCACCCCTGAAATTGATGTGTGCACATATGTTGCGCACACACATGCCCTTAGGGCATGTGTGTGCGCAACATGAAACTTTGAAAAATGCACTTTAGTGCATTTTTCAATGTTTTTGCTATTTACCACGTAGTTAGACTTCGCGGTAAATATCGGCCCCAGATTGCGAATTCACAATTTTAAAATGGTTAATGAATTGCATTTAAGGAATCTCAAATTGAGATTCCTTAAATGCAATTAATCGCAATTTAGCAATTTCTAGAATTGCGATTTTTGCATTTGGGATGATGAATCCCAAATGCAAAAAAAGCGCTCGCAAAGGGCCAGATTCTCAGAATCTGGCCCTTTGCGAGCCGATTTTAGTTTGATGAATCTGGCCGATTGTGTATTCGAAGATGAACAAACTGCCTCCACCCTCATGGAGATGTATTAATGTATTCAGTTTTTTTTTTATGTAGCGCTGGATTGTACACAGGCCCCTTCTCTGCGCTCACAGTTATTATTGGGCCTGGTTGAGCTACATAACCCAAAGTAAGAAAAAAGTGTCATGTACAGCCTCCATTAAAGTACTGCCTTAGTGGCAAAAGTGTGAGGTATGGGTAGTATCACACATTTCTGTATTACTGTGGATTTACAGTAAAATGTTAATCATTGAATTTGCTTCACGGAAATCCTCAGAATTGCTTCTACGAGAAAAAGGCAGGAGGAACTGAAATTTGAAATACACACTGCATTGCCCGCATATTTCCTAAAAAAAAGTCTACATTTGGAAGCAATAGTGAACTCTGCTTTTTTGTTACGGTTTTCGATGTTATAAACTTTGTATGTACTTCAAAATGAAACCCTCACTTTCTCTACATTGGTCAAATAGTAGTGGATTCATGCCTGTGCCGGCTGGACACCTCTGGAAGAGAACACCAATCTCATCAAGAAATTGGAAATTAGCATACCTACCACGAGATAAGGTGCGGCCATGTCGGGAATGGCTCCTCCTATGAATATTCCAATATATGCTGTTTGCTGGCGATGGCATACCCGCATCTATGTAGTGGCCTGAATCGTGTCAGAGCTACAAGAAAATGGCAGTGTGCAGCTGTTCATGATATTCACCTCTGCACTTGCTGAACTGGGCAACTGCTAAATCCCTACCCAGTTCATCTGATCAAAGAAGCTAGAACCAATCTGTCCACCTACTCGCTCCCAAAACATGTAAAATACATGCAAACAGCTGTCTGAGAGGCACTCATAGCAAGAGTTGGGTCACTTCAGGCCCTTCCAGATTTACCAGCCTGTGAACAGTGAGTGTCACAGCCAATCTGCATGTATTCCATTCATATCAAGGGACATGTAATCCACTGTATGAACTATGGGGATAGAACACTGTATGGTGAAAGGACGTGGTCGCACGGCTAGACTGCCGACTTTGGAGCTGGGGAACCAGGTTTGAGCCTGGGGGTCGACTCCGCATCCTGTGATTCTGGGCAAATCACTTAATCTCCCGGTGCCTACCAAAAAAATGAATGTGTCCTTGTGGAACATAACTGGTGCTCATATAAAGCGCTCCAATACGTCTGGGTCCAGTTTGCGCTATATAAATCTGAAACAAAAAAAGATATAGATATACACACCCCCATGTATATGTGCTGGCCAGGTGTCTTATGTAAAACCCATCTAAAGTACCTAGACCTCTCCTTATAGATAAAAAAGGAAAAACCTACTCAAGTACTTGGCTATCAATCATACTCCTTAAAAGGCATTCACTCCAAAAGAGAAATCATTGACTTTCATACAGGATTCCCGTCCAGTAGGCACTAGCATGACAGGACTACAGCACAAGCAATGGAGATAAATTCAAAAGGTGCCAAAAGGCATGTTCCGACTGAAGACAACCTAAGGGGCGCAAACTAAGTTACAGTGCAACATCCTTTAAACATTGGTATAAGGTTACCTAGTAAAACACGCGTATATTCAACACTCCAAAGCATGCCAATACAATTATTTAAATTCAAGTGTTAACATTTTCCAAATTGTAAGTTTACATTTCCTTGACATTTGCTAACAAGACCTCAAGGGTACTTGAGATATGCCAAAATCTAAGCACTCTTTAGTAATAAACATACTCTGGGAGCTGGATCTAGGGAACTATGTTAAACTTCTGAAAGTGAGTGGCCTTGTAAAAGAAAACACGAGGTTTTCTGCTGACTAGTCAGACATTCACAGAGAGAGGCAGAATTGTAATTATTTGTAGGTAGAAATGTTTGTTATGGAGGGAAATAATTGGTGATTTGGGCATTTCTCAGGCTGGGATTGTGGGAGAGGGTTAAGTCCCAGCAGGGTGCAGCATTTCCTTCTGCAGGATTCTTTTTTATCGTTTTCCTGCCCGGCAAGGTTTGGTTGTCTCCAAATGGGAACCAAAATAATTGCTAAATAAGTGCAGTGAAGTATACAGGTAGTTCCATTCTTTGCCATAAAAATGAAATTAAGAGTTATCCATTCTAAATGTCTTTGATCCAGGGACACGATAGGGCTACATCGATAAGTCATTGCTCACCTATACTGTGTACCAAGGACAAATAGCTCCAGGGCAGCAAGCGCAATTTAAAATTTCAAAGAGTAGGAAATTAGTTCGGAACTCAGCAGAAAATATTTGATGGCTTCGAACCTTGGTGGTTTTTCGCTAGAACCCATTGCCACATCTTCTAATCAGGCAAAATAATAGGGTGTTTGGAAATGCAGAATCTGAAGTGTAATAGGTAAACAGGGAAGTACTTAGGGGCCTATACATTTCATAGGAAAAAGGCAGTAAGGAATCTATATCCAGCCGAAACAAGATATCCCAGAGCTGGGTGAATTGACCCACTTTGACTTATCAATCAATCAGGGATTTGTGAAGCGTACTACTCACCCATGAGGGTCTCAAGGCGCTGCGGGGGAGGGGTGATTCAAGCAGCACTGTCTCATCTGAAGAGACAGGTCTTGATGCTCTTCCTGATTGCTTGCAGTGTGGGGGTTCGTCTGATACTGAGGGGGAGTTTGTTTCAGGTCTTGTCCGCGATATAGGAGAAGGCTCTTACACCCATTCTGGCTCTGGGGGGTGGGGCAGTATGATCAGAAAGAAAGATGTTCACATATTTTCTGTCCTCCTTGTCATTTTAATTGCACTGTCTTCCACCCATGCCACTGTACTGCGTCTCATGCTGCAGCAGGGCCCTTGAACTTTACAATAGCGAGTGGAGGGATAGATACCCCGACTGGGGCCTCTGCCAGGTTCACGGTAGGGGCCTCGTGCTCTCAAGTGCCACGGCGCAAGTGTCGTCATGGCAGCGACCTCTGACATCAGAAATCCAGCCTGGCCCTGACAGCAGCACCAAATGCACTGTTAGTGAGTCTCCGGCGCTGGCATGTCATTTTCACTCAATCGCGTACACTGCAATAGATTTTTCCGAAACAATTACCTCAATATAGTGGGCATGATTTCTAGCTCATTTTCTTTTCAAATTAAATTCGAATTCAGTTTTACGTGGCAATAGTTATCTACCAGGATAATTACTTTTGCCATAAATTAGGTACTAATAATCACTTCTATATAAAGAGCTTAGAAAATGCTGAAGTGCTATATAACAAGAAGGTATTACTGACGTTAATATATTGTTCATACACCGTCGCATTTCTCCTACTGTTTTTTAGATTCAACCAGAACTCAGGCAAGTCAGAAATCTTACATGTCTTGCAGATTCATTTCCACTCATCAGAATAGAATACACATACAAGGTGTATGGCACATCATATGTTGTCCCAAAAGGGACTGCTAAAAAATACATTCCATGCATGGTTCATGGCTTGGGCTTAGATAATTATCGTGACTTCCTGCCAATTTAACTTGACATGTGACACCATTTTCTCAGCAATGCTTTGTGTAAGATACAATCTTTTGTATCAGTTGCTGTTTTCTGCAGTTTCAGTAGTTTTCGCGTCCAAATAATGCCAGAAGAGTTCAGAAATCTCCTTCCACTATTCACAGGTGAAGTATACAGGTCTGGAGTGCAAACATGTTGCCCTGGGTGTTTAAATTCCTTCCAGGGCTTCTAGTCACTCTGTCAGACCAGAGATGATTAGGAACAGGATGCTTCAAGCTTTGCGAGGGAGGGAAAATAAGATATGGTGTAGATCTGTAAAGTTTTCACGTCACAGAACTGTTTCACGTCAACAACGGGGGAGGATGTGGGCTGCACCCCCCCTCACCCCAGGGGGAGCAGTTTGCCGGGGCTGGTTTCGGTTCCCAGTCCGTCCCTGCTAGACTGATGACGTTGGAGCTGGGAAACCAACGTTCGAGCCTCGGGTCCAACTCCACATCTAGGGGCAGATTTACAATTACTGGAGCATCCCTGCATATCAGCAGGGATGCGCCAGTAATTGTGCGCCGCAGCTCCGCCACCCTGGATGGACCGCATTTACAATGCGGCGCACCATGGGCCAAAAACGGCACAGATGCGTCACGCATCTGTGCCGTAAAAGCGGCGCATTGCTGGAGTTGTGTTGCAAGCGCGACGCAGCTCCAGAAAGGCTTGGGGGGCTCTATCTCCACAATGCTGCGTCAATCCTTATGCCTGCTTCAAGCAGGCGCAGGGTTTTGACGCAGCACGGGCCCAAAAGTGACTGAGTGAATCTTGAAGATTTCACTCAGCCACTTTTGGGAGGCGTTCCTGCGCCGGAACCCCCCCCTTCGATGGAACGCCTCCTTCTGGTGCAGGGCTTTACAACGTGTCGCATCTGGGAGATGCGTCACGTTGTAAATACCCGCACCATGGGGCATCTTTTGCACCGCCGCTGCGTCACAAAAGTGACGCAACGGCGGCGTAAAAGAGGCACAAGGGGCTTGTAAATCTACCCCCATGTGATTCTGGGCAAATCCAGTGGTCGAAGTGGGCGAGATCGGCAGGGCATAGCGTGGCCCTACTTCTTTAATTTGATTGATTCCGTTCCCCTACTTTATTATTTTAAACACACGTCCCACACGTCCAGGGACGGGCTGGGCGGGCAGAGAAGGAACGGCAACGTCTCTTCCTTCCTCCTCAGAGAAGACAAGGTCAGTGTCGACCTCTTCTCTGCCGCTGACAGCTGTCCCCCTCTCTTTCTCACTCATCCTCCCTCTCTTTCTGTCTTGCTTCTCCTCACTTACTGGACACCATGACTTCAAGAAACGGTTTCTCACCCTCTCTTTCCTCCTTTCCTTTATTTGTTCCTCCGTGAAATGGAACCAAAAGCGAAAAACCCTTATGCAGGAAATGTCTTTTTCGGACATTTTGTTATTCCTAAGTGCAGCCTAGAGCCGTAGAGAAATAAATGGGTCAAAATGTGAAAAAATAACTAAACAAATATTGCTTTATTTTGTAGGGGCTTCAAAGGGATCTTAAAGACTAAGAGCACCAAAAGGTAAAATGAAGCACTGGCCAGAAAGCTAAACTTGGAGCCTGGTCGGTGCATCACTGTTGCAAGGAGAACTCTGGGTGATTTGTGGCAAGGATTAGGACTCAGTTCACCTCTTGAGGGAGTCGGGAGTTACACAGGCCAGCTCCTTTCCACGTTCTCCTTGCGCTACAGTTGCTACTCTCTGTTAAAGAGGTTCTCAGCCAGACCCCTAACGTACACAGGTGAAACACTGGCTTAGTCAGAGATAAAAGTAAAAATAATAACAACAAACACAGCACTAATTACAATAATGATTATGACTATAACAAACAAGCATTGAAAATGCAAAAGGTCTTGCCTTTTATTAAGTTTAAGCCATTTGCTTTGCTAGTGGTATTGTATAGCAAAGCAAATGGCCTTAACTTAATTAAAGGCGAGACCGATTGTATTTTTAATGCTTGTTTTGGGGGGAGGGGGGGTTGGAAGGGATGGAGGGGACTTGGGGGTGGGTTAAAGTATAAAAGTGTCTCATAGGTACTTCTCGACACGAGGCACCGCCTCCACCTCACACAGTGAGATTGTTCTTCAAGTTGGCATGTATGCATGCTTTATCAACAAGGGCAGTGCACACTGCTGAAAGCTTAGAATGCGGATACTGTTTTATGCAAATATTGCTTAACAAGGAAAGAAAACCTTTCTTGGGAAGTCTTGTAGGATAAAAACTCGTTCCGCAACAGAAGTAGCAGTACATACAGATAATTCTCACCACGCACTCATATGTATAGAAGCTAACTGGGGCTTGTCGATGTAAAATGAAGCAAAAAATAAATAACCCAAACCAAAAAAAAAGCCACACATAAGCAGGTCAAGCAGAGCTGTTTGTATTGTGCCATTTTATCTTCATAAGCAAAATAAAAGAGGGCACTGTAGCTGGAGGGAATGCATAACTGCACAGGTCAAAAGCACGAACAGTAAACAAACACTGCAAAGCCAATAGGTCTTGCCTTTGGAATCCAAAGGATAAGCCATCCGTGATGCTGTGCAAGACGGTTAATAGAAAAAAAAGCATTTGCGGCCAACTGCGTCACATTAAAAGCATGTGGGCCAAGTATGTGCACGTCTGCCAAACCTACCAAATAGCAGCGTTTTTTAAAATCATTTTAGTTTACCCATCCGAGTTGGCTCAGTAAAGACAAAAAAAGTAACCTGGGTGGAAAAGGAACTTAAAGAGGAGGAAGTAGGAATGCAACATGAGTGCGAGGGTGGAACAGGGATGGCAGGTGATGCAAAACGGGTGGGGGGTCGTGGGGGAGCAACACAGAGGGTGCGGTGGGGGAAGCAACATGGAGAAAGAACAAAGGAATGGTGGAGGCGAACGAACAAGAGAGCGCAACGTTGAGTTTGAATGCACAGGGGAGCGGTCTGAAGGGTGAAGCTTCATAAAATTGAAATCGCACTGCAGCTCAAAGGGCAAAGTTGAGGAAAAAGATTTTTTTTAAACGTTATAAAAATAAATATGCTTGGAGAAGTGAGAAAAAAACCGGGGGAAGCACATTCACTGATGCTTTAAAAAACAAGATGGGTGTGGGAATAACGATAGAGGGCGGAGACAATAGAAACAAGCGCGGCCCGTCATAAGACGGACAGAAGATGTGCAGGCGGGGACTGCCTTTACTGGCGGCGGAAAAAAAGTCCCCAGTGTATCACGCCACCAGTAAAGCATCCAATCCCCGCGTGCACATCTTATGTCTCGTTTGTCTGCCCGCGTGCACGCTGGAATCGTATCGATTCCAAAAGGCCTCTGCATGGCAGAGCAACGCATGCGCTGCTTTTCGCCATGCAGAGACCTAAAAAGTCCAAGTGTGACACTAAAGTGTACTGATGAAATACATATTCTTATGTTATGTTATGTTATGTTATGTTATGTTATGTTATGTTATTTATATTTGTATAGCGCACAGCTGCCCCAGCAAAGGGGCGTCCTGGCGCTTTGACAGACGCTATAACATAACACACAATAAAAGAAAAGAAATTAACTAGACACTGGAAACAGGAAAGTTTTGATCGCCTGCCTGAAGGCGAGCAAATCCTCAAGAGCTCGGATATGGACCGGGACACTGCGTATGACGCTCTCACCTCTGTGCGCTGTATTACACCTGATCTCCCAAACATGCATGCTTTCAGGATTGAAAGAAGGAGTGGGGAGGTGGGGGGTTCCTCAGTGTATGGGCACCACTTGAAGACAAGCCTCACTTCTGAGAGTGAGGCTCTACACTAAACAGCTGAATGAATGCATGGCAGGTTTTATAAGGAGGCTCTACTCTTTCAAGAACACTAAGGTCAGGAAAAGTGAAGCACGTTTCAAAATCAGCCCAGGAAACAAATATAACAGCTTATCTCTAAGGAGTCACCGTACTCTCCCAAGACTTTAAACGGCGGCCGCCACTGTGGTCCATAGCATTCTTGCTAAGGCAATTGTGAACCATAGTTCCTGCAGCTGTGCAGATGTTTGGAATTTAGAATTTGTGTACCCTGTTAGTCTGATAAGTCATCAAAATACTTGTCTGGAATCAGAGAAGTATTCCCATAGACAACTTGTTTAAGGATAAAGACTTGTATTTTTTTTATTTTCACAAGGAGTCATCTACAGGATTGAAAACTCACAGGATTATGGGCAAATATATTATGTTTCTAAAAGCACTTGCTGCCTCCTTCCTGGCCTCCAGCAATTTTCGGCTACAATAAAATTGCCATGATAATTCTGGTGATTAATGTTCTTCCTAGAGAGAGATGGAGTTTTGTCAAGTGGAAGTTTTGACTCATGGAAAGGGAGTGTAGAGGGTTAATGTGCCTGCTGCAGAGAACATGTACCATGCAGGTCACAAACTGCACATAATGTAAATAGGTCAGTGGATTACCACTTTTTTCAGAGAGATCTTTTTGTTACTTGCAGTTTGTAAGTTGAAATCCTAACATAGACCAGTGGACTATTAACTGTCATCTAAGAGCTGAATGGAAACTGCAAGGTATAAATTAGAGCATTGTCCCCCCCCCCAGTCTTTGATTATCCTAATGTTGCAAAAAGGGTTCATTTGGATAGAAATCAATTCTGGTTATTAAAGAGAAACCCCAACCATAGTGATGCATTCTAAATTCAGAGTTTGTGTTTCTCCAAACCAACCACTATTAAACTATACTGCCTACCAGTATGGTTGACAAGGGACTCCTACACCTTGTAGTCCTTTGTCTTATGTAATATTTCCTTTACAGTGATTACACCTGTATGATTGATTGTCTCTGTGTAATGTATGTGATGTAAAGTGTTCTGACAACCTACACTGGTATCAGTGGCGCTGTACATCAAATTAAATGCATATGAGAGAGAGAGTGCGGTTATGGCGACTTGAGGAGCACTGTTAAAGGGTGGTAGTGAGGGAATCAGGGCCGGCTTTAGGGTGGAGCGACCGGTGCAGCGCACTGGGTGCTGACCTGTTTGGGGGGAACTGACCTCAGGGGGAGTGCAGTGTTTAGCACCAACTTACAATTTAAAAACACCTGTTGCAGAGTTCCTTGTGCCTCCAGCTTTCAGGCACCAATAAAAATGTCATGATAACTCTTGTAATTAATGTTCCTGCTAGAGAGACTGAGATGGAGTTTTGTCTTAAAGTAGCACAGCAGGTTAATATGCCTGCTGCAAAGAACAGATCTATATTTTATGTGGATAGATGAGTGGATTAGTAAAGCCAGCCTTCACCAGTCCTTTAAAACAAATTAAATGTAAGTGAGAGAGGGTTTATGGAGAGATTTGGGGCACTTTGGCCAGATGGTAGTGAGAGAATCCAAGGAGGAGGTCATGGGGAAGAGGGGCGCCCAAAAAGATTGTCGTACAGGGTGCCACCAGCGCTAAAGCCGGCACTGGAGGGAATCAATGGCGTAGGTGGTCATTGGGGGCACCAACAAACATTGTCACCAGTGCTAAAGCCAGCCCTGCCTTTGAGGCCAGTCCGCCTCATCCATTGGTACCTCTATTGGATTTGTTTCAACAGTAGTAACTGCAACTCACCAGGGAGCGGCAATGCAGGATTTGCACGCACACCAAACTAAGTTCACAAACTTCATGGTCACTCTGCTTCATGTAGGAATATCAATAAAGGACTAGCTAGGTTGTGTTAGTGAGACTCAGAAGGTACGTCTGTGGGCAAACCATTTGGTTTGGTCATGAAGCCCTCACACACCAACCTAGTTGGTGTCATGCTTCATCATCGGGCCCACCACAGTGACACCGAATGTGTCCCAGGTGTGCTGCGACTCCAGATTACTGTGGAGCTGGTATACTTACTGAGTGTGCAGTGAATAGTGGGTATGAACGTGCAGTTTAAAAGCTATACAGGTGGTCCCAGTTCCCGAGGGTATAAGATTAATTTTACATGTTAGAGGGGGATTCCCTCTGCTTTAACTTGCTACTTGCTGTTAAAGCCTCCTGGGTCACCTGGCAGGGAGGGGAAGAAGACCGGTATTTCCGATCAGAGTGCTCCTGCGACCTATCGTCCTGCTCCGGTGTCCCGAGTGACACCGGAGCAGCAAGTTAAAGCAGAGGGAATCCCCCCCTAACATGTACAGCACCTTAGCGAGTGCGACACTTTTTACCACACACTAAATCACTTAATATAGTTTATTTATTTCTCACTCACACATACTCATTGGTCCTGAGGAAAGCCAGTTTTAACAAAAGGCCTGGCTGAAACATGTAGACCACACAGGACGTAGGAGCTCATAATACACTCCATATCGTCCGCAAGCCTTTTTATCTGCTAACAGGGGCCCAGCAATTAAAATTAATCTTATACCCTCGGGAACTGGGACCACCTGTATAGCTTTTAAACTGCACGTTCATACCCACTATTCACTGCACACTCAGTAAGTATACCAGCTCCTCAGTAATCTGGAGTCGCAGCACACCCGGGACACATTCGGTGTCACTGTGGTGGGCCCGATGATGAAGCATGACACCAACTAGGTTGGTGTGTGAGGGCTTCATGACCAAACCAAATGGTTTTCCCACAGACGTACCTTCTGAGTCTCACTAACACAACCTAGCTAGTCCTTTATTGATATTCCTACATATAACCAGGGGATCCGGACTAGCTTACCTAGTCCTCTCTCTCCCTTTTGATTTGCTGACACTCTGCTTCATGAACATGCATTATTAGCATGTGCTGCCTGCTTTGGGGCACTGGAATTATGCAGTAATGGGGGGCATATTTTCTGATACTTTATTATTTTGACATTTCTACACATGCTAACAGTCTCTGCGAAGATTTTGCCTTATTAGTACCAGTGTAACATACAAATGCAGTAGTGAGAAAGGTGACTAGTCAACCTTTGTATAGGGCCCTCAACTTCTCAGAAACACAAGTCACATCTTTTAGTAACTTTTGATCCGTTTGAGCTACAAACAAATTATTGGTTACAATCGTCAAATTATGCAGCAGATGATGCATTATGTGGCAAATATTGCATAGCCCTAATTATATAGAAAACATTTCCAAACTAGGATATTTAGCCATTCATGTTTGAACTGCACTTGTAGAAAAAGGGAGAAGTGCTGAAGACAGAAACTCCATGCTCGGAGACAAATGGCTTGTGATTCCACTTCTAAGTGTATTTGGGGCATTTTGTGATTGGTAACATATCCCACTTTCTGAATGTCAACAACTCATATTATACCTTAAATAGACGTGTATTCATTGGTTGAATTAAATAGCGTAATAAGCTGTAACTGGGTAGTGAAATGCCAATCAAATACTAAAAATTAGAATGATTTGCTCTTTCTGGCCACACCTCTGACTCCGCCCACTTACCCAATCCCTAGGACCTAGGTTATTCCCACCTCTAATTCTCCGCCCACAGTTCCCCTACTTTTTTCCCCCACTTCGACCACTGGGCAAATCACTTAATCTTCCCGTGCCTACCAGAAAAAAAAATGAATGTCTCTTTGTGTAACGTAACTGGTGCTCGTGTAAAGTGCTCCAATACCTTCGGGTCGGGTTCGTGCTATATACATCTGCAAAAAAAAATAATATATATATACAGTGGTCCTCCAGACTTCAAATGGAATGATATCTACATAGAATGTTATTAAACATTCTGTGAGGTGATCGATTGTCAACTTTTATCTTTGGAAGGTGGTAGATGATGTGAGTGTGAAGGATTTTCAATGGTGAGAATTTTAGGGCTTTTGGGGCAGTACTTAATTTGAGCCGGTGGCTTCCGGTGCTTAACAGCAGCACCTAATTGTCAGCACCTGCACTTATGGCAGTCTGCCACACAATGGCGCTGCTTGTCTAACTGACAGATGAGCACAAGAACAGTTGTTTATTAACTGAATATATATTAAAAATAGTAATACCTGCTGCCTGGGCCATTCTTAAGGCTTTGGGGGATTGGATTAGACTGAATTGTCACACTTGTAGGAGGAGTGTGATGGTTAGTACCTGTCACTGGCCATGCCGGCATGGGGGATGCAAGCTGCAATGGCTGCTGACAAGGCTCCAGGCACCTATTGTTTTATAAATTAACCACTGTTTTGAGGGGATTTGAAGGTAACACTTTGAAATTGACCTTTTTGAATTAGAGAGTCTTTTTATGAACATCTGTTAAGTCTCCAAACAGTGTGGGTTTGCCGATTCATGCAAGTGAGAGATGAGCCTTGAGGGCCATGGTAGTCGGTGGGTTTGGAGAAGATTTGTATTCATGATTTTGTAACGTATATGGGGTTGATGTCATGAATGAAAGGAAATTGGTGATTTTGTTATAATGCACATTTGCTGATGTGTAATTGTAAAGAGGAGAAGGTCGTTTTGTTGACTATAGTATGAATGCTGAGTGCTGCTTATGTGGCTGTGGCCTGCTAAGGTAGTTCTTCTAAGTATTTGAATTGGTTTGTTTTCAAGGAAGCGAAATAAAATAGCATACGCCACTTAGGGATAAGACAAACTAACACCCTTGAAGGGGATTGAGGGCTTTGCTGAACAAACACCCTTTGAGTGGGACAACAATTGCACAGTTTTGATTTTGAAGCACATTTTGCAGTATTTTAAAAGTATGCATCTCAAAGGGATGGGCGGTTACAAGCCTTTCAAAGTGTAACCCTGACCTTTCTCTTCAAGTTTACTTATGTTTTGGAAACCATGGTCACGAGCGACCTACCAGCAAACCTCGAGGAATGACGAGCTTTGCAAATAACTCAGCAAAAGGCAAACAGAAGGCTTTAGGTCACTGTAACTTTGAATGTGTCGGTGGACTCTGAAAGAGGTTGCATTGAAATATACACTTATATCAGTAGACCAGCATGCACATAGTTGTTGTTTCACTCACTAAGGTCCAAAGGTACTGTTAGTGCGGGTCCTCATGGGAGCTCATTGCGGCACAAACAGAATCAACAATCGACTTTTGTGCACAAACATCTGTTTTTCAAAGCGAGCACAGCAGATTGGGTTCTTGAGGACAGCTGGCCATGGGGAGGCGTGCCTCCAGTAGGATTGGGTTAGATTGTGCATTCCAGTAAGTGCACTACGTTTTGGGCTATCAGTATAGTCCACATTATAGAACCTGGCAATTTTAATAACCTGCGACATTTTTTATCCTTAGTTGACATGGTGACTGATAATAGGCTCGATCATTTTCCATTAATTTACTGAACTAGTGCTTGTTGTAGTTGCGGTGGGTTTCCTGTTTGGCGGTATGACATTGTTCTGCATTCTGTCCATCAACTGTTGTTTTTGCATTTGTCACCCCGAGTGGGACGGGTATGCTCAGACGTGAGTCCCGTGCTCTCCACGCCACTGGAGTCAAGCTATCCTGGCTGATGACGGCTGATAGCCAGAAACCGGTCCTAAGATGCTTGATTCCGGTCCAGGGAAGACATGGCTTGGCAGTTCGGGCTGGACTGTTCCCATGAGGCACAGGGTCAAGGCTGATTTGCATATGACCATGTCTAAACTGGGGTGGTGTGGTGAGCAAAAAAACAATGGATTTAGGCCCAGATCTCTGTACTGGGGTGAATGTATGACATTGTTCTGCATTCTGTCCATCAACTGTTGTTTTTGCATTTGAGAAAAAAATGGCACAGCCTTTGCGCTTCTCGAGGAGGTGGGTCACCTGGACTTGTTGGTGGCAGGTGTGGCAAACGGAGGGCGCCCAGCAGGTCGGGCCTCCGAGGGAGGTGCCGCCGCAGTGTTGACATGTTCACTGCCTCGCCATACTCCAGGGGGACAATGCCACAAGTAGACCGAACAGGGCCGCTAGAGGGTGTGGCGAGCGATCCCAAAGGGTCACGAAGCGGGCTGGCGGATGGAGGGCAGGCCTGTGAGGCCAGCGCTGAGTGCGTGCTTTGAGTCTGCACTGCAGCAGGAGGCCCCAGAGACTGCTGAGGCAGGGCTACACAAAAGGAATGTGCATGCTTCATTAACAAGGCGGTCAGGAGTTGGGGAATGCCTGCAAAAGGTCACGTAGGCCATGAAAGATTAAAAAGGCAAGCGAGGGCAGCTGGGGGAGTAGCGTGCCAAGATCGAGGAGGGTGCGGATGTTGTCCATGGCGGTGATGAGGGTGGTTTCCGTGTGGTTGTTGAACGGAAGCCGGATTGGGAAGTGTCTAACAGGCTGTTCACTCCAGGTGTTGGGTGAGCTGGCGGTTGATAGCCTTCTCCAAGACTTAAGTGAGGAAAGGGAGCAGCGAGATGGGGCGGTAGTTCTTGAGTTTGCTCAGGTTGGCGGAGGGTTTCTTGAAGAGAGGCCTGATTTCTGCTTGTTTCCATGCGTCGGGAAAGGTGGCTGTGGTGATGGATTTGTTGAGGATAGTGGTTCGCTGATAGCTGATCTTGTTGCTTCATAGGTTGAAGAGGTGGTGGAGGCAGGGGTCCGTGGGTGCTCTGAGTGGATCGAGTTTATAATGTCTGTGGTGTTCAGTGTGATGAGCTGTTCCATCGCTGTGAGATGCTGGTGGTGGGAGGCTTCTGTTGGAGTGAGGAAGCTGAGGAGGCCAGTGAGTTGGCGTTTGAAGTTCCTGTAGATGGTGGATATCTTGTTGTGGATGTGAATCTGTTGTAATGTTGCACTTGCCTTTAGCAGTGCTTCTTTCCTCTGAGCTGGGATGGTGCAGTGAGCTAAAAAACGGTGATGGATCTAGCCCTGATCTTTTGACTGGGTACGAGTGTTCTGTTTAATTCAGATGCTCTGTCCATCACCACCCCCACTTTTTGAATCGTTTTAGCCACCACAAGTGTGGCAGGGTATACTCAGATGTGAGTCCCTTGCTCACTGCACCATCAGGATTCAAGCAAGCCGGGCTGAAGACGGCTGCAATGCCAGAAACCGGTCCCCGGAAGCTTGTTTCCTTTCCAGTAAAGAATTGGCTTGGTAGTTTGGTCTGCCCTGTTCCCATGATGCACTGGGCCAGGGTCAGACTAATTTGCATGTAGCCAGGTTCTGAGCTGGGATGGTGCAGTGAGCTAAAAAACGGTGATGGATCTAGCCCTGATCTTTTGACTGGGTACGAGTGTTCTGTTTAATTCAGATGCTCTGTCCATCACCACCCCCACTTTTTGAATCTTTCCTCTTAGGGCTTCCTCTGGGGGTTCTGTTCATGTGTCTTTGGTGCGCGTGGGTTCCACCAGTGTCAGTTGATGCTGTGGCTGCCGTTGGAGAGACCATGCTATTGTAAGCTCTGTTTGATGTATAAAGACGTCCTTCTTCTAAACTGACTCCCGTGTCATCACCACAGAATCGCTAGAGCATTGCAGAGTTCCTGTGAAGGGAGAATCGTGTTCTCGATGGCTGTTGGGCAGGGGAACTCTCTGACGATGGTGAAGGGTTCCTTGTGTGCTTGGTGCTTGCCTAGATGCGTTCTGCAAATGCGCCCTTTCTCACGTCTTTGAGTAGCTGGTTGTATTTGTTGGATGGCTGACTTTAATTTCTTTACTAGTGTGCCATCTTCTCTCCAGTTGTTTGCACCTATGTTTCAATGCCCTGAGTTCTGGTTTGTAACAACCGGCTTGTTTGGTGGGTCTGTGGGTTTTGGCTGGTTTGATGGGGGCCAAAAGTTTGATGGTGTTGGTGGTCCAGGTGTTGAAGCTCTGGACTGCTTGTTCCAGGGTGGTTGTGGTGTTGGGCTGGGATGTGTTGAGGGCATATGTACATTGGGTCTGTGTAACTTTGCTCTATCTGCGGAGGAAGGTGTTGGGAAAGTCCAGGGCGGTGCGCGGTGGTCCTGCGATAGTAAAGTGGACAAGGGAGTGGTCGGTCCAGGTGAGTTCCGTGGCATGGCTGTATTTTTCTCTGTTGCTGGACAGGAGATAGAGCCCAGTGTGTCCTGCTCTGTGTGGTCTGTAACCAGCTGGGTGAGGCTTATGTTGTCCATTCGTTCCAGGAGGTTGATGGAGTCAGTGTCTATGGGGACTTCCAGGTGGCAATTGAGGTAGTGCTTGGACTCAATGGCGAGTTGGGCGATGAACTCTGTATGGTGTCGCAGAGGCAGGTGTATGGTCCTTGGGGTCTGTAGGCGAGAGTGCCTTTGATGGTCTCTTGTCATTGGTGCAGAGTTGTAAATTGAAGTGTTCCATGATCGTTGTGGGCGTCGTCTTCAGTGGTGGTGCAGCAGATTGTTTCTTTGTGGATGATGGCAATGCTTCCTCTGTGTTTGTTGGTGCGGTCATCTTGTAGCCGGTGGGCGTTGCAGTGGTGATCTCGGGGGCAGAGTAGGAGGTGAACCAGGTCTCTGTGATAAAGGTCACGTTGGGGGCCAAGGTGGAGATAGTGTTCCAAACTTTGGTGGCGTGTTTACAGAGAGATCTAGCATTGATAGGGTGGTCTCGGTTGGCATTGAGTGGCATGGGTTTCTGTGACAGTGTGAGGATCTATGCTGCAGGTGAAGAGACAGTGGTGGCAGGTGAACGGTCCTGCTGTGGAGCGAGGAGATGCGAGGGAGCAGTAGTTGCGGCAATCGGAGTCCAGTGCTTGGAGGTCTGCGGTGAGCACTTGTTGGAGGCTAGAGGGCCATCGTGCTGTCAGGCACGGATGGACACAGGCGGGCTTGTATTTGGTGCTGCGGCCTCCATTAAGTAGGTCCTGGAAGGGAGGCGGGGTGCTGGGTGGTGGAAGGCGGGAGGGAAGGAGCGATCGGGGCAGTAAGGAGGCAGCAAACAGACATTGAAAAGACCAATTGAGGCAGAAATTAAAGTTTATTAGGGTTACAGTGGCAGAAAACAACTGTCAGTAAGTACTAAAATCAGACTAATGCAACTTACTCAGCAGCACAGAAGGATACCAGGTGGCACAATTAGCTGTTCATGCAGGCAGTACAAGGCGATTTGGGCAAACTCAAGGCAGGACACCAGGCAAGAGCAGAGACCTTGTGCAGAGTCGGGTAGACCTGCGGTGGGCAAAGCGGCCTGGGATCTGCTTAATGGGGCTCGCTGCGCCTCCATTAAGTTGGTCCTGGAAGGGGGCGGGGCGCTAGGTGGTGGAATGGCAGGAATAAAGATGCAGCAAACAGACACCAAAAAGAGAAATTAAGGCAGGAATAAACGTTTATTAGGGGTAAAGTGGCAGAAAACAACAGTGAGTAAGTGCTAAAAAATGCTTTGATTCATTTAGCAAATTTAACTGGCAAAAAGTATTTTTTCCCCCAAAATATGGGGTGAAATAAAAAAACATGGATTTTTACCTATTGAAATGGAGGGGGCGTAGTTGCTTTCTTTCCCATCTTTTACACGGGTAGGCTGCTATTCCCTTACTGCAACTTTTTCCCACCCACGCAACCATCTTTACCAAATTGTTGATCAGTGCAGAAGCGTGCAGCTCATATGGCAAAGTGATTCAGAAAAAGGGGGTGGTGATGAACAGAGTGTCTGAATTAAGCAGACCACTCTTACCCAGTCCAAAGATCAGGGCTTGATCCATCACCGTTATTTAGCTCACTGCCCCATCCCAGCTCAGAACCTGGCTATATGCAAATTAGTCTGTCCCTGGCCCAGTGCATCATGGGAACAGGGCAGACCAAACTACCAAGCCAATTCTTCATATGGTAAAGTGGGTTTCCCATTTTTTAGGGGGCTCCCATTCAGCCTAAGCCCATATAAATCTATTGAATACAGGAGTTGCGGCGGCCCTCACCACATTCCTTAGGGCACTCCATCTCCAGGACAGGTTGCCAATCCGAGAGGCTCCAACAACCTGCCCTGGAATCCCCTGGAATACTGACTCCTTGGCCTCTATTAAGCCTTTAGAGGTCTTCAAACTTTTTTCTCTGAACAACCCTAAGCAAAATATTTTGAAGTCAGGTCTCCCCTCTAAAACTTTATGGCAAGGATTGGGTGAACAGAAGTGAAAGGGCTGAGCGCAGGGGGGGTGGCTTAATGAGATCATTTCAGGAGTACTTTTTCTAAAGCTCATAAATCACACTAAAATACTGCTCCCCATAATTGAGCTGTTGTGAGCCGCTCACACTACCAGACCCTCATGCAACTACACTTGCTGCACTAATTATAACTGCAGTCCTAAGTAGGAGGTTATCTCCTCTGCCTCTTATACCCCTTGGCCACCCTGCTGGACCATCACTTTACTCTTGAAACATGCCCTCTGTCCCATTCAGAAAAAAGACCTCCCACATGTTGTATCCCTTTTCCTGCAAGGGTACCCTCAGTCCTAATGCTAAAAAGTAAAATAATCTCCCATGCCCCTTTATGAAAGTGAGGCAGTCATAATTCTGATGCAGTGACCCCCTCCGACCCCTGGGTGCAGTCCTGCTGAACCTGCTTCATTTATCTTAGCTACTGCCTTGCAAAAAGGGCAGTCTCCTCGGCCCTTTATTAAAAACATGGACTCTTATCTAGCCACACCCCATTCTCTGCCATATCTGCGAGGCTAAACAAAGGTGTTATCAGCTGAGTTCTGGAATAATGGTGATACATTTAAAAAATGCTTGCATTAGGCACAGTCTTATTACTTATTACTAAAAACTATATTTTGTTGGAACTTGTTTTATCTCAAACACTGCATCATTTTGCAGCAGCCTTGCTTAGACTGTGTATGATGCAAGAGTAAAATAATTAATGAAATATTCACAGTGCTTTCTGTCATAGGCTGGGACCTCGCATCACTATAAGTGCAAATGGCACTATTCCCCATTGTGCCAACTAGGGTTCATTATGTGTTGCTCAGGTTTCACAGACACAGACAGCTGCAGTGATGGTATTTGCCAACCGAGGTTTCATAACCTAAACGAGTACATTTACCACAGGTTAGTTTAACTTGCTCTAATTTTTTTATTAAGCTGTTTGCGCATGATTTTAGTTCTTTTCTTTTTAGCCACCTTATTGACACTCAGTAACCTCCCCTCAAGGTGCCACAAATCCTAGTTCCCATTCTTTTTGATCCACTTTTCAAGGGCTGCTTGTAAATGAAGACAGCCTGGCAATGTGGCAAATGAGCAAGGCTGCAGTTCTGGACCATCTTCAATTACATGTAATTGCAGAAGCATTCGCACACCCCTTGGAAACCATCCACGGACCCTCGGGAGGGCGCCCGCACAGTTTGAAGAGCTCTGCTTTAAAAGACCATGTCTGCAGTGCTGCAGTTGTTCTGCTCCAGGCTGGGATGCAGTCCCTCTGTGGACGGTCCAGCTCATTCCATCCATCATTCGACTAAGATGGCTACCAACTCTTGATTTGATTTGATTTGATTTGTAGTTTTATAAAGCGCACTTATGCCCTTGGGCGTTTTGGCGCTGGGGGAAGAGACCTTGTCCTGGTGACACGGGAGCTGGATTTAGCTGAGGTTGAAGAGCCATGTCTTTACTGATTTCCTAAATGACATTAGGGAGGTACAATTTTTGATCGCAAGGGGAAGACGATTCCAGTCTTTAGCAGCATGCAATATAAAGCTTCTGCCTCCCCATCTTGCCTGTTTGAACCTGGGAACTTGTATCAGCTTAGCCTGGCTTGATCTTAGTTCTCTTGAGGGGGTATATGGCTTTAGGTGGGTTCTGAGGAACAAGGGTCCTTTGTTCTGGGGTGCCTTATATGTTAGACATAGAGTTTTGAACCTTATTCGTTTTGCCAGGGGGAGCCAATGTAATGTATCTAGATGGTGTGATATGTGTTCTGTTCTAGGGATGTCTAGGATTAGGCGTGCTGCCGAGTTCTGCAGACGTTGTAGTTTATTTAGGTACTGTGCCTGCATCCCAGCGTACAATGCGTTCCCATAATCGAGTCTAGACAAGGCTAAGGTGGTCACTACAGTTTTGCGGGAATCCAGAGGTATGTACGGCATTAGTTTCCTAATCATTTTTAGGATGAACCAAATAGTAGATGCCAGTTTGTTTGTTTGGGCATCAAAGGTAAGCCTGTTATCTAGCATGATGCCTAAGTTTTTGACTTTCGTTACGGGTGACGGACAGTTTCCCAAATCTGCCGGCCACCAATCTGGTGACCAAATTTCTGCCTTCGTTCCTAGTAGCATGACCTCACTCTTGTCCCCATTCAGTTTCAAGCAATTCTGCTCCATCCACTGGCTGACCTGTGTCATGCAGCTTTGAAACTTGTCTGCGGTATTAGAGCTGTCATTTTTAATTGACACAACAATTTGTGTGTCGTCCGCGTATGACACTGGCAGGAATCCTGCTGCCCTAATAATTCCAGCCAGTGATGCTACATATAGATTAAAAAGCGTAGGGCTTAATGATGATCCCTGCGGAACCCCACAGGGTGAGTTGAAGGCTTTAGATCTTATCCCTCCAAGTTCTACCATGAAGGTTCTACTGTCTAGGAAAGATGCCAGTAAATTTCGTGCATCCTTATCGGAGGCAGTCCGAGGCCACACTAGGCTCCATCCTTTCAGCAGATGCTTTAACCCACCCTTCATAAACCTAAGGGGACTGCCATCACCAGTGCTAATTTGTAAAAATAAATAGGTGCCAGAGGCTCTCGCCAGGAGGACACTGCAGCTTGCACCACACATTGCCCCTGCCATGCTGCCAGTGATAGTAACAACACAACTACTAACCAGTACAAGTGTGATCATTTGGACTATCCCAGGCCCACCAAAGCTATAAGAATGGTTTGGGTGGCAGGTAGTAGTCATTTTTTATCTATATTGAATTTATAATTAACTGTTGTGGTGGTAATCTCTAAATTAGCCAAACAGAACCACCTTGTGCCAGACTGTCACAAGCGCTGGTGTTGACAATTGAGTGTCAGTGCTGAGCACCAGAAAGCACCTGCTCAAATTAAGCTCTGACCATCACCAACCAGAACAGATCCCGAGGCTACATACAGCTGGGTTTTCTGTCCTACAGCGGTCTCTCAACCTCAACCAGGAGGCTGACATTGCTGCCCAAATCTGGCCTGAGCTCTTCTGTACTGCTCTTGCACCCTTCCGCCAGTGATAAACATGAAAGATTTTTTGTCCTTCGGCAAAGCCCCCTCTCATCATGGGCACAAGAGATCCACCCTCTTTAGGGAAGTGAGTCACTGGCTGTTGTTGTGTTGGTTGTTTTACAGCTGCCACTTCTTGCATCCTCACCTGTCAGGACTCGTGTTTCTGGGTATAACAGGACCGTGGCACTCAGTGTCCTGAGGGAACTTCACCCTGCCACAAGGTGGGAGCATTGGTGTTTTGACTCCCTTTTTTGCTGTGTGTTCTTCAGGCGGGCCTCACGCCATTGTGATTGCTCATGTACTATGTCAAGATGCCAGTCATCTTGTCTGCTTCCAGCTCCCTTCTCTTCATTAGAAATCCTACCACCTCCAGAGACTCCTTGTTACAGTGCAAAAAAAGACCCACCACCATTCAAAGCACTCCTCTCTCCAAGGAGAGAATTTCAACAACACTGAAGGAGGACTTAATCCCGCTCAGCCTCTGAAAGGGCACTAAAACAGGTTTACCTCAGTGGTATTCCTTGCCCCCAAGAACAGGACATAATACTTACCAATATAGGGAATTTCAAGCCATATCCTTCTTTCCACCTGAAGTTACCAAATCATACCCCATACCAGTATAATTGCCATGTACAATTGCTTATTTCTATTTAATTACTGTTTTTTCCCAGCCCCTGTAGTAATGCACAATATATTCTTCTTCATTGACTGATATTTCGCCTCCCTTAGTCAAATTTGCCAATATGTTATTAATTCCAAAAGAAGTGACGCCCTTGAAGCAACCCATGGACACATGAGGCTCCGGCAGTCTGCAATCACCATCCTGCAATAATCTGCATCTCGGCATTAAAGTGTGTGCTAAGCTCCCAAGGGGAAGCAAAATTTGGAAAACTCACTCCGTTCATGTGTTATCAATCCTTAACCCACTTACCATAATACAGCAAGATCCACCAGCAGCGGCAGTTCGTCCACTAGAGCAGAGTAGCGTTACGCCCCTGTTGTCAGTGCAGCAAACATGAAAAATATAAATGAAGGTACTGCATTTTTATTTTTCATGCTGGCAGCAGAGTCTGAGGCATGGCTATTGCTGGTGATTGGCAACAGGCAAAGAGTGGTGTGCACTTTAGTTTAAAATGCACATCACTTTGCCTGGCTGTCTTCAGGTGGCCAGCCTTACATGCACACTTTAAACCTCTCCTACCCGAGTTGTCATCGAGAGATGGGTGGAGAGCAGGCACATACCCCTAGTGCATTAATGAGCATAACCTGACCTGCTCCAGCCACTCCTGGTGCTTCTCTCATGCTGCTTACCATTATCAGCAGTATGAGAGCAGCGTCTGGATTGGTAGAGGGGAGTTGGCTGAGGCTCTGATGGCCTTTGCTGGAGTCACAGACTGGAGAGATGGACGGGAGCACTGAGGCAGTGGACAAGTACACTTATAATTGTTTTAATTAAGTTAATTTTGACTCATTGACAGGCACTGTGAGAAACACAAACAGCCTTCAGTCTCAACTTCAGAGTTCTCAATCGTGGACCCTTATAAACACTGTTTGAACTTGCCACGATTGACATTTTTGGTGTTGAGCCTAAGGCAGAGTTCTTCAATCTGTGGGGCGCGCCACCCAGGGGGGCGCAACACCAACTCAGGGGGGGTGCGCACTCCACACAAGGATCTTACCTTTGTTAGTCTTGAACTGTCCTGCATCGCAAGTCTACACCCATTTCAAATGGGATTTTTATTAGCGAGCTCCGGTAGCAGAGGGCTGGAAGGTGGAGGGAGGGGAAATAGATAAGGCACGATGTGCCCATGCTTTTGCCTTGCAAAGAGCTGAGTTAACTGTCACAGGAGGGGGTTAATTCTTAGAGCTGAAACGCTTCAGCTGCAGTGGGAGGCAGGGAGTCTCCTGCTAAAACCGAAAGCAAATGAACAGACTTTGATTTCTTAGAAGAGGAGACTCCTTGCCTCCCACTGCAGCTAAAATGACTGTCTGTTCCTTGCTTTCAGTTTTAGCAAAGACATCCTGCCTCCCACTGCAATTGAAGCATTTCAGCTCTATGAGTTTAACCTCATCCTGGGAGCGTTAGTTTTTAGCAGAAAGGAGACAAAGTTTATTTTAAATTTACGCAGGCAGGCACGCAACGCCCACAGGGCTTCAAGTTTCCAAAAGAAAAATGCCAGCCAGCCATGTGTTGTTTAAACAGCCTGGAAATTGCTTGTCTTGACACTAAATATGCCTATAAATAAAGAAGTATGTATACATTTGGAATGTGACTTTTCTCTCTTTGTTACATTTTATTATCAGTCATGGATCATTCAGGCAGCCCTAGAACACAATTAAAAGTGCTTCTATTTATATTTGCTGTTCAAAGTATGCACAGACAAGGGCTGACCATACAGCTTTAGGTGACTGTGTACTTTGAATTTTTGTACTGCCTGGGACATCAAAATAATGAGCTGGCAACCCTAATCACAAGACTGTAAGTTTGTTGCAAGATCAGCACATTTATTTCCTCCACCCGGACCCCTGGTTAATGCCAAAACAGCAATAGTTTAACTTATATCTGAAACCCTACACGCGGTGCGTCCATTGGGGCGTGGGGGCGTAGCTACCCCGCCCGCAGCTCCATCGGCGTCTTTGAACTTGAGTAAACTGAGCAGGTTACTCAAGTTCAAAGACGCCGAGGGAGAACTCACAGACAATCATGTCAGTCAGCATGACGTCGGACCGCCCACCCCTTCAGAGTCTGAAGGGGTGGCCGGTCTGGCGTCATGTTGATTGACATGATTGTCAAAAGGGCAATACCCAGCAACACAAGTGCGCAGGAGTGGGGACGGAGGGCACATTTTTTACACGTGCCCATTCATGCGCACTTGTGTTTTCCTTTTTTTGCGCATGCCCATTAGGAGCCCCTCGGTCTCCTAATGGGTGTGCTGCGGGCGAAGAGAAACCTGTGCCCCAAGCCAATCCTGGTGCTGCTGGCAGCGCCAGGATTGGCTGAGAGATACTTCCAGTCCACTCCAGAGGGCCGTTAGTGGAGGCGCCAAGCCAGGGGAGCAGCAGAGGTGGCGCGGACCGGCTGTAAAGTATGTTTTTCCTTTTCATAATTAATTCCCTCGCACCCACCCCTGCGTGATCCCCCCGGTGATCCCCTCCCCCTGGCGATTCCCCCACCCGGCGATCCCCCCCCCCTGCAATCCCCCCTTACCCCATTACACCCTCCCCCCGCGAGCCGCTACTGAAGGCTGCGCAGACTCAAATTCCGGTGATTTCATCCCGCTTCCCACTGTGTTATTTAATCCTGGATGTCATTTTCGCTCTGGGCCCAATATGTGTCTGTTCAGAGTGACACATGATTTATTGCCAGGCCAGCATAGACTTGTGTTGGTGTTGAAGACGGGGGAGCAAAGGACGAAGTGTACCTTGCACACTGCAGGCCAGGTTTGTGTCTTTTGTGTTAAAACTGGGGTGAAAATAAGCGTGAGGCGTGAGCAAGGAGGGAAGTGCTCGATCGCACAGCCGGGGATCCTGTCAGAGTTTCAAGCAGAGCAGCTGTCAGCAGTAAGTAAAGGGACCTTTATAAAAACTACAGGAGTGGCTTGCAGAGCAGTAAGAGAGTTCTGTGCAGTGCCAGCTTTTGAGTAAGTGACCAGTATAGCTGGGGGTATTGTGTTTAGGAATAACTTTAATGGGAAGCACCTGCTGCAGAGTTCCTCCGTGCTACTGAATGTATGTTTTTGTGAGCTGTATCATTGGTATTACATTTCTTGTTGCTTTCTGTTTCGGTACATGTGTCTCGAGTGTCACACACTTGCTGGTCATGTGCCGGGGAAAGGCTCCGTCACTGTTTTATATATGTGAGTCCTTCAGGAGAGTCGGGGTTCATTGCTTTGTTTGGCGAATCCATGCAGGTCAGCAATCGCTCTGTAGACCTATATGTTTGATGTTTCAAAGGCAGTGGAATTTTCACTATGGGCCTTTGATGATCCTTAGAAGATGGGTGGAATGTTTTTAAACCTGTTTAAAACCCAGTATTTATTCCCATTTTGTGATAACATTACTATCAATATTATAAAAAGTGAAATTATTTTATTAGATGTATGCAGTTGCACACTGCAGTTCCTGGCGCCTTAATTATGAAAACAAAAAAATTACGACTATAATTTCTTGTCAACTGAATTCATGTGAAGCAAAAAAATGGTGAAAACTGCAACGACTCTGAAAGGGGGAAAACGTTTCCTGGTATGCACAGTGCTTTAAGTGGAATGAAAGGGGCAGGGAGGGGGGCTTCTCTATGGAGCGAAGAACTGTGAATTAAGTTTTAATAAGGTCTGTGTAATTGTAATTTCTCTGCATTCTCTCTCTGTTGGCAACATGCACCTATTTCTCTCCACACATTTTCCTGGAATCCAGCATCTGTATATTTCTCACATATTCATTTTGCTCTTCAACACAGTTTATACTCTCTCCTTTTTTTGCTCATACTTCCTTTCATCCCCTCCACTACTCTATGTCCTGTGCTCAGACAACATGCCCACTCAGTACAGTACTTCAAACTCATCCACACATTTTACGCACACCACTTTCAAATGTCACCAGCCGCCCCTGGCTGTCGGTACCCTGCTGAGTTACTTCAACTGTCTGGGAATGCACCTTGCATTCAGACTACTCGCTCCTCATTCTTGCCCTTCAGTTTCGCGCTCATCCTGCACTCACAGCAATCACAATGCCCTCGCACTGATCCAGATGCACTCACACCATTCACCCGCTTACCCTGTACTCACAGCGATCACTCTGCACTCACAATGCACTTGCACTGTTCACCCTGTACCTCATCCTGCAGTCACACGACACACTACTCACCCTGCACTCATGTGACACTTCACTCACCTGTCCCCCTTACTGCTCAATGTGCAATCTCCCTCAAATAGGAGCATCACTAACCATACATTAATCCGCCCCATTTTGCACTTACATCCGCACCCAAATTCATATGGTCACCTCACTCACCATGCAGTCACACCTCTTACCCTACTCTCAAACTGTGGCATGGCTCACCGGGCACTCATATGGGCACTTCTGCCACCCACACAGGGCAGAGGTTTAATGTGCCTGCTACAAATATTGTGTACCGTGCAGATCAAAGAACTGAGTGTGAGTAAACAATGAGTAGTGCTATAAAAAAACAAAATGTTTGCCCAAAAGGTGCCATAGAGAGATGAGGTGCTTTGTTGGTGAGGGGTAGTGAGGAAATTCATAGAGGAGGAGGAAATGGGGGAGGGGCGCCAAAACAAACCTTTGCACTTTGTGCGACTAGTGCTAGAGCCAGCCCTGGCTGGGAGTGTTAGCCCCCACCCGAAGTTCGGGTTTAATTGCGCCCCTGTACACAAGTATGTGCATGCCGTGCCCATCAATGTTTCCGTCCTAAATTACAAAATGACACATTTACATGCACTGCAATCCACCCTTTCAGGGGCCCCTCTGATAGAGGCAGCTCTGTTTTTGCCCTGATGGCCTGGAATAATGCCTAAACAAATTCTTGAAAATACTGTTTGTTTAATTTCTTTTTAAAGAGATTGATGTGAGAGAGACGATTATTATTTGCTGAGAAATGTTTTCATTTCATGCAACAACCATAAAAAAGTTTATTTTAGATCAAAACGGGTCCTCACATATGAGAAGATGGACGATATCACAGATATTATTCTGTGTAAATTTAGTGGGCTGCTGCTTTGTTACAACAGTGAAAACAGACATCGCTATCTCTGAATATTAGATGTAAACACTTTAAGAATGTTGACCATAGTGCCTGTGCACTGTTAGTAGCCTGGCTAAAGAGGGTATGGTAGAGCTGAAAATGAATCATTTAATCTCAAAGCTGTTCTGAACAGGGGACCCCAAAATAGTATTTTCCTAGGGCAACTACAATTCTTAACATGTTCCTGCCAACACAAAGTCTATCAGATAACATTGCTCTGAAGTAAAATAGACAACATCATTAATTTATTATCAGTTCTATTTTTTTAAACATAAGCCAGACTTGTCCTAAACCCCCACTGTTTCAGGCAAGCAAATTATCGTACCACTAAGGAATACTCAATTAGGAGTTCGCTCAGCGCCCTCTCTGTGGACTTTTACCTTTGTCTTCGAATTCGTAACTGGTTGGTGGACAATTATCCCATTATATGCTGCCTAAAACGTCTGTTAATGGTTTCTAGAGAAGAATCTCGTGTACCAACTCTGAGCTAGGGAATGCTCAAAAAATCTGATAATACGGTCTCCTTTACAGTCACTGTTTTGGCTGAAAATGTCTGCAGAATATTCAGCTTTGAGAGAAACTGCTTTCAAAACTCCCTTGCCTTTCAGCTCGTCCTATTTATGTGAGATTGGGTTCTCAGCACTTGCGGTATTAAAGACTAAGTGCCGTTCAAGACTGGATGTGGAGCACAACCTGAGGATGGCAGTAGCAAAAATCCATCCACTGATTGACAGTCTGTGTGGCTAAAAACCGGCACACCCGTCATACTTACGTTGGTTGTGTTATTATTAATGTATGTCATCTGTAAAACAAAGCATCCTAGTAAAAACAATTCACGCACATTTTTGTGTTTTGAGCAGTGTAATAAGCCTCTGTCATTTCACCACATCCACTCCCAAACTTGCAGGTTATTAAACACTCTTATTGTGTTGAACATTATTTTCCGGATATGGCCTGTGACATGCGCATGGTGGTCGATTATGTAGTGTACCAGATTCTAGAAATTTCTGTCAGGTGAGGGGGGGCCCAACATCTCAAAAGATTCAGCTGGGGGGCTCAACCTACAAAAATGTGAAGACCTCTGGCCTAAGGGCCTTGCTGGTTTTAAGTACTTAAACCTGTCAGAAGCCATCCCTGCTCTCTAGCATCCTTATGAGGCATCAATGTCCAGTATTAGTATTCGATCGCAAGGTTTAAGACCGGCCTGCAAGAATAAGGCCTAATGACCAACATAACAAGATATTCCGCGACAGCAGAACAGTCCCCTCCTCACTCTAGAGCTAGAAATCATTCTATAAAGTATTTAATGCAGGTAGGATAAGAAGTCCCACAATCCAGTCTATCCCAATCCGGTCAGTAATATTTTTTTGCCACCAACTTCACAACTTTCTGATTTACTTATTTGACCTTTCCTGATCGCTGTCATTTTGGCCTAGTGCAATTACTCCTCCCTCTCAAAACACACCTTTAAAACTGGAGCCTATTCCTTCAAAAACATTTATTCACCTAATGTATCGAAAAGTGCAATGAAAATTTTAAACATAAAATTCAAAAGGAATTTCTGGAAACTCTGATTGCTGAATAGTATCACAGTGCTCAGAAGGGATTCCTCTAAGCCAATCTCCTATGTTTTACTCACAGCACAAAGGTACGACACAACATCAACTAAATATCTCTTCAATAATTGCCATCTCCTATGCTTGCAAGCTGAACGCTTCACCCTAATCACACTTCAATGGATATATTTCTAGTTACATCTTCGGGTAAGGAAAGATTAAGATTATGTTCCAATCCAACAATACATATCTAGTCTCACTAGATTGCTTCTTTTAATCTCTCAAACCTAATTCTCCCTTCCTTCTAATACCACCCTCTGATCTCCCTACTCCTAATCAGCCCAACGAGATACGACCACTACTGGCTATCTTCCTCCCCAAAGATCACTATTCCCTGCTCCCAGTCCACCTAACACTGGTTTTACCCCATTTGGCTTTCCTCAACTTCAAAGAGCTATGCCTCCTAACTATGCTCACAACTACCCAGCCAATTCCATAGCTCTACCTCTATCCCATCAGTGTTTAACTCATTCCCCCAGCAACTGTTCTGCCTGACTTTCCTTCTAATACTTCCCTAAACAACCATATCCCACAACTACTGTCCGTGCTAACTTCATCCCTTATACCACTCCTCTGATCCAATCTCAGCCCAACCCCACTCTTCCTGCCCTTTTCCCAAGTTGTCTCTTTCTGATGTTACTACCAGCCTCACACCAATGAATCTCTCTATTTTCCAGTCTGTTTTCCAGTCAATCAATCAATCAATCAGAGCATTTATATAGCGCACTACTCACCCGGAGGGTCTCAAGGCGCTGGGGGGAGGGGGTCCGCTACTGCTCGAACAGCCAGGTCTTGAGCTGCTTCCTGAAGGCGAGGTGGTCTTGTGTCAGGCGGAGGTGGGTCGGAAGGGAGTTCCAAGTCTTGGCGGCCAGGTAGGAGAAGGACCTTCCTCCTGTGGTGGCTCTTCGGATGCGGGGGACGGCGGCAAGGGCGTGGCTGGTCGATCGAAGCTGGCGTTTGGGAGCGTAGAAGTTGAGGCGGCTGTTGAGGTATCCTGGGCCTTGGTTGTGTAGGGCTTTGTGTGCGTGGGTGAGAAGCCGGAAGGTGATTCTCTTGTTGACCGGGAGCCAGTGCAGGTCTCTCAGGTGTCCGGAGATGTGGCTGCGGCGGGGGATGTCCAGGATGAGTCGTGCTGATGTGTTCTGGATCCGCTGGAGTCTCTTCTGGAGTTTGGCGGTGGTTCCGGCGTAGAGGGAGTTGCCGTAGTCCAGACGGCTGGTGACGAGGGCCTGGGTGACCGTCTTCCTGGTCTCGGTTGGGATCCATCGGAAGATCTTACGTAGCATGCGCAGGATGTTGAAGCACGACGAGGAGACGGCGTTGACTTGTCTGGTCATGGAGAGGGAGGAGTCCAGGATGAAGCCCAGGTTGCATGCGTGGTCTGTTGGTTTGGGTGCGCTGCCCAGGGCGGGGGGCCACCAGGAGTCGTCCCAGGCGGAGGGTGAGGATCCCAGGATGAGGACATCCGTCTTGTCCGAGTTTAGTTTCAGGCGGCTGTTCGACATCCATTTGGCTACGTCTGTCATCCCTTCGTGCAGGTTGGCTCTGGCGGTGGTGGGGTCGTTGGTGAGGGAGAGGATCAGCTGGGTGTCGTCGGTGTAGGAGATGATGTTGAGGTTGTGCTGGCGTGCGATGACTGCGAGGGGGCTCATGTAGACGTTGAAGAGTGTTGGGCTGAGCGAGGAGCCTTGAGGAACGCCGCAGATGACTTCGGTGGCCTCCGATCTGAACGGGGGGAGGCGGACTCTCTGTGTCCTTCCGGCGAGGAAGGAGATGATCCACTCCAGTGCCTTCTCCTGGATTCCGACGTTGCTGAGGCGCTGTACTAGGGTACGGTGGCAGACAGTGTCGAAGGCCGCGGAGAGGTCCAGGAGGATGAGGGCCGCTGTTTCTCCGTTGTCGAGCAGGGCTCGGATGTCATCGGTAGCTGCGATCAGGGCGGTCTCGGTGCTGTGGTTGGCCCGGAAGCCAGACTGCGAGAGGTCGAGGGAACCGTTCGTCTCGAGGAAGGCGGCCAGTTGCTTGTTGACGGTCTTCTCGATGACTTTTGCCGGAAACGGGTGCAGCGAGATGGGGCGGTAGTTCTTGAGGTCGGTGGGGTCGGCTGATGGTTTCTTGAGTAGAGCGCTGAGTTCGGCGTGCTTCCAGCTCTCCGGGAAGGTGGCGATGTCGAAGGAGGTGTTGATGATGTCCCGCAGGTGGGGTGCGATGACAGCGTCGGCCTTGTTGAAGACGTGGTGAGGGCAGGGGTCTGTCGGAGATCCGGAGTGGATGGAGTTCATCGTGCGGATGGTGTCTTCGGTGCTGATCGGGGTCCAGGCGCGGAGGGTGGTGGTGGGGGGCGGTGGTTCGGTCGCGTCGTGCGTTGGTTGAGTGCTGAAGCTGTTGTGTATGTCCGCGATCTTGTTGTGGAAGTAGGAGGCGAGGGAGTTGCAGAGGTCTTGCGAAGGGGTGATGTCGTTATTTCCGGCGTTGGGGTTGGAGAGCTCTTTCACGATGTTGAAGAGTTCCTTGCTGTTGTGTGCGTTGTTGTCCAGTCGTTCCTTGAATGCGGTTTTCTTGGTGGCGTGGATCAGTTGGTGGTGTTTTTGGGTGGCGAGCTTGAGGGCAGTCATGTTGTCCGGTGTTGGGTCTCTGCCCCAGGTTTTCTCGAGTGCTCTGCAGTTCTTCTTGGAGCTCTTGAGTTCGTCGTTAAACCATGGGGCTTTCTTGCTGCCGGGTCTGCTCGGCGGGGTCTTCAGCGGGGCGAGGTCGTCTGCGCAGTCGCTGATCCATTTCGTGAGGTTGGTGGCCGCTTGGCTGGGGTTCGTTGTGCTGGTGGGAGGGTTCTTGCTCAGGGAAGTAGCGAGCTGGTCTGTAGTGATCTTGTTCCAGCTTCTGCGGGGAACCTGTTGCTGGTGATGGTGGAGCGTGGTCCTTCTGAAGCTGAAGTGGACGCAGCTGTGGTCCGTCCAGTGGAGTTCCCGTCTGCCTTCAGGCATGTTTTCAGCACGGAAACACCCCTTTTGTAAATTGTGGATGACTCGCTCTACCTCCTTGACTCAGGGAACTCCTGTCTACTTGTGATGCTGGACCTTTCGGCTGTCTTCGATACAGTCAACCACAGCACTCTGATTAGCATCCTGAAGGAACAGATGGTTATCGATGGGACAGTCCTAAAGTGAGTTGAATCCTAATTGGTTAACCATTCACAAATAGTGAAAATAGAGAGATCTGTCTCAGCCAAAACCATCCAGAAACAAGGGTTCCCACAGGGCAACCATTTTCTAGCCGAACCTGTTAAATCTATATCTTGAACCTCAATGTTTTGAGGAAATTTGGAATTCTTTTTTTATCAATATCTGGATAATACCCACCTGTAACTGAACATATCTTCCCATGCAGACATCTGTTTTTTGTCCCCCTCCCTTGATAAGGTAAAAAAATGGATGACCAACCACCAATTAAAACTCAATTCAACTAAACTAAATTTCTTCTTATCGCCCCAAAAAATCCATCCTCCCATCCAACAGAGCCATTGCAATCCTTCTCTCCCATAAACTGCATTCCTACCATTGTGAGAAAAGGCCAAAATTGGGATTTATCCTCGACAACCACCTAGACCTCCAGAGGAAAACTTCGGCCTTGGCCAAAAGCGCACGGCCCAGCTAAGACTGTTTTGGGGCATCAGGCAGGACATTCCTGAGCAAGACTTGAAACCCGTGGCCAAAGCACTTATTCTTTGCAGACAAGATTATGGTAACTCACTCCACTCTGGTCTGCCTAAAATGGATCTAGTTGCTCTGAGAACAGTGCTCCACGCTGTTGCCTGTTTTTTTGTCTGGTCACAGGAAATTCAGCCATATATCTCCTACTCTTCGTACCCTTTAATGACTCATTATACATAGAAGATCCCTATTTTAAGACTGCATGCATTACTTATAAAGTCCTCCACAATTCCCATTCCCCTATCTGGCTAGAAATCTGAAAGTCTCTGGTGTTCAGTGGGAATTAAGAAACACGGGGTCCCTCCTATACAAACCAATTAATTTAAGGAAATACGCTTTGTGAAATAGTCATTCGTAGGTGCTGCAACAAGGCTTTGGAACACCCTCCAACGAACCCTTCTACAACCATTCATCTGTTTACACTCAAAGGGAACTCAAAATCCTCATATTTAAGAGACACTTTGGTTAATGTGGAGATGTTTCTCGCATCTCTTATGTTGGCTTGACCTGTTTCCTGTTATGAAAAATGTGTTCTCACTGCTCTCATGACTAACTACTTATTTTCCTGTAATGTCCATGTGGTACGGACTGTAGGTTCCTTGTTTTGTTGGTGCTAATAGGTAGATTTTTTATTTTTGTTAACCCGTACCTAGTTCCTGTTCTCTTGTAAAGCAATTTAATGCCATTGAGTCAAATCTGCACTATGTAAAAAAAAATGTGTAACACCACTGGATCAGTGGAGTGCATGTTTCCATTTTCACCACTGTGTCAAGCTATACTTTCATATAGCTGTGTGTTGTGGCTGCCTCTGCTCTTAGACACTCTACCTCCAGACTGTGTGTGGTTATGTCTCAATTTATGCCTATGCTTGTGTTTTTACCTCTGTGCCTCTGTAAGTGTTCATCTGTGTATATATGCTTCTCATATGTTAGAGACTGATTGCTTAGATGCATTTTCCCAAGTCTTTGTGTTTCCTCTGAATCTTCTTTGCATTCACCAAAGTTATGGCATTTTGTCTTTTCCAGATAAGTTTGGACTACACTGAAAGTATGCATGCACATATGCTAACAAATAGGGCTACTTCAAGGTAATTTTAAGCAGCTGCATAGGAGAGCACCAGACGACTACATATAGAAGCAGGACATAGGGCCAACATTCCAGCGGAAGTGGTGGCAAAAAGCTGCTTTGCAGGTGGGCGGAATTTGCGTAGTCACGCTAAGCAAAGCTCCGCGAAACGGTAAAAAATCTTCGCGAGCACGCAAAAGTTCTGCAAACACGCGGAATTGCTTGTTCCGCCCGTTTACAATGCTTTTTTCCTGTTCACAAACGCTGCTAGCGTTCTCGGGGAGAAATATCTTGCGAACATGCATTTTGAAAGCGCGAACAAGCAAAAAATTCCTCAAAGCCGCGTATCGCGGAATTTTTTGGGCAATTCCGCGTTCTCCGCGGAACACGAAATTACCCAAACTCTGCATATTCCGCGAGCGGAACGGAATTTACCGCCCAGGCCTTCTTTGCAGAAATGCCAAACATCCTTGCACCACACATGTTAACAACAAGAACACATTAATGCCTCCACACTGCTATTTTTTTACCCTGTTAGCTTACTCCATGCAATTCTAAAATCAGTGTTCAAAACATTATGCAGTGCCCGAGTCCAACAAATACGTTTATCTAACTTTCCTAGTCTATAGGAAAAATATTTTTCACAATAAGCAACTTTTTCCCGTTAGTGTATTCCTTCTCATATTTGTAGGCCAGTACAGTTCAATGCCCCCAGAAGACATCATTTGTTTTTTTAAAGTTTATCTCTCCAGGTTTAGATTTTTTAATTCATGGTTTTTCCCGGGTTGCCTTCTGCAGTGGCATAGTAACGGCACCATGGGTCCTAATGCAGGCAAGGATATTGAGCCACCATTACCTTGGTAGGGAGCAAAAACAGCCACCAATTGGAGTGTTGTGAGCCCCTCACGCCCATGGGCCTCAATGCCACTGCACCGGTTGCACTATTGATAGCTATATACCCCTGGCCACCTTCCTGTTTGACCTTTCAGCCCCACCTCAGTAACTGCAGAAAAGTAGTCCCTCCCTTGATGTGAACCCAGAACCTATGAAGAACCAGATGTGGGGATAGTGGATACCGTATTTGCATATGGAACGCAGCCCTCCATTAAACTAGAGAATTTGGTAGATAAGGACTGTGGAGGTCTTCAAGAGGTGGCATAGTTCAATCCAATGATTACAATGTACAAAAATATTATACTTGGAACAGTGTTTCCATTCCAAGGAGGGTAAAATACTCTTTGCCTACAGTCATTAATTATATAAGAGACGCTGACAAATTTTTAATTGTAATTTTATGCTGCGTATTTTAGCCTAAAACTCCATTTAGCAAAAGGAGTGAGACCTGTTTTAACTGTTACTTTTTGATACGGTGTCACAATTTGCAACGATTGTAAGTAATTGTGCAATAAAAAAAATCTGCGTAAAAATATACTGTCTGGGGACTACACTAGATAATTGATCCCTAGTGATTCTCATAGAGGCACCTGAATTCTTAGTAAGGCTTGGGTTGAAGCTGAGGACCCGCTCATCAAACAGACCACTTCCAGCCCCTCTTCCTATCAACTACCAATCACGAGGTGCCCCAATCCCAGGTCTCCAGTGTACATATGAGTCATCGCAAGACCTGTAGGTTTTTTCTTTTTTTCCAAATGGAAGTTGCAGTTTCTAATCTGTGAGATAGAAGTACTCAGGAAAATCTAGAACAATATCAGTATTGAATTTCTGCATCTTAGAAATCTAGTGAGTGGTCACCTGCATTGATTAGGCATACTTTTCAGACCAGTGATAAACCTAGGAGCTACAAGACAGTGTTATGGACTCTACTTTCTTAACATGGTTATATTAAAGAATGAATTTTGGTACAGTATCCTGCTAAGAGGTCTCAGGATATATGACCATTCATACAGAAAAGAAGACAATACAAACTCTAATCAAAATCAGTAACAGACAGTTGAAGCTTCTCCCTATTTCCTGGGCTAATGTGACAAAAAATATGCCTAACATGAGTTTTCTCACCTTGCTAAGGGAGGGAATTCATAAATGAACATCACATGGCTTTGTTTGCAATCTGACAGATTCTGAAAGCAAGTGCTTCGCATCCAAAATGCAGGGGAGTGTAGGATTCCTGAGTGTTTTTGAAAACGAAACAATATGGAACATCCTAGGAGAAATCACTTGCCTGTGGAATTTTCCATTAAGGGACCAGTAACCCAGGGTAGGGCATGGTGCATTGTATTTTGCTGTGCAGCACTCTGGATTTCGCAACTCCTGCAAATATTTTTCGGGAGGAAGAATCACCTTTCTGAACTTTGGTTGATCTTTTTAACGGATTGGCTGTAGCACTGGATTAGTAACACTCTGAACATTCAAACACAGGGATTCGACCTCACCATGTTTTGTTGCTAATAACCTCTGCCTTCCTGATAGTATAGATTGTATAATGCAGTTTGCTGATGTGTCTGTTACTTATCAACATTGCACTTTAGATCCATTGCTTAACAAGGTAAAGGGTATTTTACTGCCATGGTTTTGGTGCCTGAAACTAACCACACATAATTCCAAAGTTTGCTTACTTCCTCTTTAGTAAAGGCTAGTCAGTCAACTTCGAAAAATATATTGAAACTTTAAGAAATCTGCTTGTCCATTCATTTGATTTTTTTTACAATATAACCTGTGGTTAATAATGCCATTGACACCTTTTCTGGAACTGAGATCACTCAACCTTTCTTCCCTATGGCATCAAAATATTGACTAACCATTAGACCTGCAGTAGCTTCTTGCTGTAAGGATTAGGGGAACGACACTACTTAATATGAAAAATAAAACTCTAACAGCCTCATTTATGAAAAGTGTTGCATCGCAGCATGAAAACAGAGATGCAACACTTTTCAGTGCACCCTCCTTGTGGCACCATGGACGCACCGTATTCACTGTACGGCACTCCATGTTGCAATGATTTATAGATATGTCAGTATTCCTGACGTATCTGTAGGCGCAAAATTGATGCATTGCGGATGTGTGTCTGAAAACAGATGCAACGCCAGCAATGTGTCCTATCACATGGGGCAAGCCCCATGTGAACGGGCCTGCGACTTACGCCTGCTGTGAGGCAGGGGTAAGGATTTGACGCAGTGGCGTCCTAGAAGTGGCGTAGTGAAATCTGATAGACGTATAGCTTCTTCATCATTAAATTATTTGAACTTACAATGGCTGATCAGTGTGTCGATTCTCTCCACAACTTCATCAATGGTTTCACCATATTTCTGTCCTTCCTGGTTGAAAATGGATCTTTCGTAATAAACAGTTGGCATTGGATTAAACTTGAGATTCAACACTTCTTTAATCGGACGATATGCGACTTCTTCAAAGGTCCTGGTATTCTCTTTATGAATTCTCTTACACCATCACCAGAAAGATTTTTGAGATTCTTGATAATCTCTTTATCAGACTCTTCAAGTGCATCGATTAAATCATCAAATGTCTCTATTCAAGCAGTCCATCTATCTCCAATATTTTGCATTTGGCTGTATCAAACGGTGGTTTCAGGAAAGGAGCAGCGTTGTAGACTAGTGTGGAATTTACCTCACGATCATACTTAATGATAGCTGGAAACATGACTTCCTACTCTGCCAGCTGAGACAGTGGTGATAGTGGCGCACCTGTCAAACACTACCCTTTTGCTTGACCTGGATTGCGTCGTCCCGGCTGAGGTTCATGCCAGCTTACTTTACTCTGGTTTGGGTGAGTAAATAACTGTTAGGTGTCTCTTTGTGTGTTATTTCGTCTTCAGTACTTTCTAATTGTAATGTTATCTTGCACTTTGTGATTATCACTAACTTCTCTTTGAAAACCTGGTTGTATCTGCTTTTAGCATTCATGATCCAAATTACACATGACTGTATATTGCATAGTAGTGCAGTACCTTTAAATATGATCTGACCAGCCGCATCGATATGAAGAGTTCTTTGCAATGCTTTAATAATTTTGTACTTCTTTACAAAGGTTGGAGTTGCACTTTTGACTCTGTGCGTTAAGCGTTGGTTCCTCACTTTGACTGCAACACACATGGCATGCACAAGCAGTTTGCTTGGACCACAGCAAACGCTCTGGGAGAGCATTGCCAATCTTCAGGTTACTTATCCCCCAACTCGTCGCCCGTTGAGCGTAATCCTCAGCCTGGGTACCCACAAAGGACTACACAACACACGGAACTTAGTAATACATGTCTTTATTCTTCAGCATGTAACCGTGAACCCCACATTTGAAAGCAGCCTTCAGTGAACTCCGCTCTAACACTTGCATCACAGTCCTACCTGAAGCCAGAGGGTCGCAAGACACTACAATGGCGACAAACCTTTAGAGGGCAACGTGGTTTCTTATGCATGTTTCACCATACCTTTTAATTTACTACAGTACCCTGATTTCAACTTTATTTTGTTTTACTATTTTGTAATGTATTAGGTTATTTGTACTGTATTTTACTACCTCAACAGCAATCAAAGAGGTAATTTTCCTTGCTTGCACCTGAACCTGTGGCATCCTGGCTGCGCTATGGGATGTATGTAATTATTTATTGCAGCATTGAAGCAACTGCCATATCAGGGCCCCCAATCCAACATGTTTGCCTTTTTGTAATGCAGAGCTTTCTTGTGATGATTTGTAAGCTATATTTGGTTTAGAAGTTTGTGTTCATACTTGATCTTCCGATTATTCGCTCCCGCAACACAATTTGCTCTTCTTAGTCTTCAGGCCTGTCTCTGCTCTCACACCATTACTCTGTGCCATGTATAATAAGACAGGCTAGGATGATAAATGTCATATTTAATTGGATAAACAGATAAGATGGTGTGGAGTCTCCTGAACCAAGTTAACGTCAGGTGCAGTAAAAATCACACCTGCTTGATAAATTTTGGCAGGTAAAACCTTCCAAAACTATGACAAGGGAAAAGGGCTTTGCAAATACCAGGACATGCATATTTTGATGACGAATACATACAAATGTGCAGGGTAATCCCCAAACTCATACAAGGTGCTATTGATCTCACCCAGTAAATTTCGAACCTCAGGATATCTGATGTTGCCAGGGCCCTCTTTATGAGTTAAGGGCTAAATTCCTATTCCCAGACCCAACACATAGTTGCACTGGGATTGGAAATACAAGTTGTGTGATAGTTATCAAATTCTTGCAGTTTTCGCCAGATAAATTCCGGAAGGTGAAATTCATTGTGTTCCAAAATGATTACCCATGTTATCTCTACTTTACTTTTACAAACTCAGTAAAGGTGGTAGTTACCACATGCGATAAATACCCCTCCCTGGAGTAAAGATTTTTCATTTCCCATCCTATTTGGACAAACTCAATATGAAGGCCCAGGAGTCATAAATATTGCCTAGCCTCCGGGGCATTGGTAATCGAGGCCTATGTCTGTTTGTTCTTCATTAAACTGGAACACCACCATTTATTGTTTTGCATGTATTTATTAGCAGTTGGCAACAAATAAACAATCGACATCATTCCATACTGCAGGAAACCTGCATAGTGAACACAGTTACAAATTAGGCACTTATTGCCCAGAACAAGACAGTGGGTCATATCAATCACGGTTATGATGCTCTATATTTCGAAATTGACATTTGTGCATTTTAACTGTGTGTTTTGAGCATTGGCGACAAGGCGGCAGTGGCGACAAGGCGGCAGACCTTACACAATGTCTTTGTCTAGTGAGTGGCATTTACTGGGTCCCCCGTGGTTTCCTGGGCAGATGGGGAGTGCCCTGCTATGGTGGGAGGGGTCGGTTTCTGCAGAGCAGGAATGAAGTGGGAGGATCCCAGATTTTCGCGGCATCGGTTCCCAGAACGCGGATAATTGCTCATTTCGTCACACGAGGTCGGTGACCATGTTATTAGTCTACTGAGGAGATTGGCTGTGTTGGCCCCAACTCCATTGTACTTATAATAAAAAGAAGTACAACTTTTCCAGTGTTTTCTGCTTATTGAACAAAATACTGGTCTGTTCTTACCCTCATATTATCATCTGAAATATGTACAGTGAGACATTGATACATTTTTATTGAAGGATGATAGATATATCCGGGCTAACTTTATCAGGTTTTACTTAGCCTTGAGCCCCGCGTTTATCCCACACTATTTTTAGTTTCAAGGACTTTCTTGATGTCTCGTTATTATTATGTTAGGTACAAAACATGTGCAGACGCATGGTTATATTAAAATATCTTATTATTGGTGCCCTCAGAACAAATACAACACTCACCTCACCACAGACGTCCAGCAGCAACGGAACACCAAACTATGTCGTATTCAAAACAATAATGCTTTACACTATAAAATACTAAATGATTGATTTTGTCAATCTCTGTTAGGCGTGGAACCTTCCTGAACATGCTCATTCATCCAAATGAATTCCATGCAGCTCAACACATTCCTCCATGTCAGGGGCCATGAACAAGTGTGGCTGGGTAACTTACAGCCTGATTCATCAATCTCCCGTTTTGCGAGCCCCTAATAGCGATTCATAAGGAATCGCTATTAAAGACTTGCAAAACGGGATTCATGTAGGAATTGCTAAATAAATTGCGATTCCTACACATTCCTTATTTGCAATTAGCAAATTGCTAATCGCAAATAAGGATGCAATTTCAAGGGTGCAGGGGTGTCCAAAGGACACCCTGTAGCACCCCTGAAATGTAATCTACATTGGTGTTGCGCACACACATGTCCAAAGGACATGTGTGTGTGTAACATGCAACTTAGAAAAATGCATTTAAATGCATTTTTCTACGTTTTTGCTATTTACCACGAGGTCTGACCTCTCGGTAAATAGCGGCCCAAAATTGCAATTTAGCTTGATGAATCAGGCTGTTAGTCACTCTGGGTTTGTGAATACCCTGCACAGACCTATCTGGCAGGTTCTACTAATACTAACGTGCAACCACCAGTGTCCTGGTCAACTGGCACAACCTGGAAATGCTCAGTAGGCGGCTGTCAAAGCTGGAGATGGAACTACTGGTCCCATCATTGCTGGATGCTGTGTATTTACATATTTGTACGGTGCGCTGAGCCTGAGTGAGCCTCTCGGCATTGCGCATGAGGAACAGTTTCTCAGAGCAGTCCCATGCTCTCTCTTATCTCATCAGAGATATCAACAGTGATATCACTGACCATGTCATGTGTGATGTAATATGTGAGGTCATAAGCAGTGCATTGCGGGGATGCAAGTTATAGTTAACTCAGCTAACTAGAACTGCTGAATTTCTCTGGTTTTGTATGAATGAAACCTGAGGCTAACTATAACGTCTCTGCAGTGGCAGCTCCTCCATAGGGGCATGGCGGTGCGCCCCCCTGCTTTCTCGCAGTGCGAGAAGCAGAAACATAAAATTGTAAAACTACCGTTTTATGTTTCTGCTTCTTGCACTGCGAGAAAGCAGAAGTGCCTGGAGTGCCTGGTTCTGGGAGGGCGGAAGGGCAGTCCTGCTCGAGGGCGGGGGGGGGGAGTAGCTTGCCCAATGTTGTGGGCCCTGATTGCTTGGGTCGACATGGGGCCGACCAAAGTAGTCATGCGCACTCTCCCTTTTCTCTATGTAGGCTGCATGCAGCCAGGAGCACACACCCATTCACATAACTCAGTGTTATTAAAACACAGAATTTAGAACTTCATTCTATGCCATCTCTAACTGCTACGACTTGTGCCATCCATCAACAAGCCTGATTTCGCAACTGTTCTCCGTGGCTTTGTTTCGACAGGAATGGATTGTGGCAACTCCCTCTCTCTGAAAAACAGAACAGAACTTGTAAGGTCTAACAGCCAAATAAATTGGCCAAACTGGCATGAAGTACACTATGTCAGTAGGTGCTATAATTGCCTCTAAACAAAGTGAGAGTGTGAGTCACATGTGTGAGAAGAACAGAATGTGATCACGAACTGGTCAACAAAATCCAGAGTAACTTATTATGGATAACCATCAAACAAACCAAGTGATCAGTCATATCATTTGGTTGTCCACACTGTGACCAGGCCGGTCTTTAGATCATCTAGACCGCGTGCCACACAGTAAGATGTTAATACTGGATCGGGTCCACAGTGTGTTGTGAACCATCAATTGTTGGCCAGTTAGTGATGGTTGGAAGTGATGAAACAACAGTGCAACATAACACAAACGTGGTGAGTCTAAAATAGGGTGATGTGTCAAAACTACTCTTTATTAGGAACAAGACATATCCCCTAATTAAAAGAACAGGAACAGTGCAAAAGACAGTATGGAAAAAATGACTGTCGCTAATGGGGCCAAAACTCCCTCTCTCTCCCTGGGGCTCCTTTGCTTTCTCATAAGCTGCAAAACCGTGCAAAATACGGTAGCCTTTGTGATGAGAAACATTACAGTGGGAACGTGTGCCGCGTAGCAGCCTCGCCTCGTGTGCTGCGCGCCAGTGCCTGCGCGGCTCCGAGCACATCTCCGGGACTGCCCATGGCGTACAGAGGCTTCGGGCCACTGGACCTGCTGTGAAGCCGTCCTCTGTCCAGCTGGACCGTGCCTCTGATTAGCGGGGACCTGCGCTGATCGGAGTTCGAGATGTCGACGGTGCAGGGCTCGCAGCTGAGCATTTACCACCGCTGCGCCATGGTGGCGGAGATGCCTGTGAGCAGAGGTATGTGTGCCATAGTAGTTGCATCGGTACCCTTGCCCCACAACCCTCCACCCAAATGATACACAGACAAGTATGTTTGGGAATAAAAAGTTGCAGGTTTATTTGTGATACAAATAACAGAGCGGGTTAACTGACAGGCGACCCCTCCACCCCGCAACCCCTTGTTGCAGGGCGCCTGAAGTAGAGCCAAAGAAGCAGACACTAGTGGCCCTGGCCACGTGTCGACCTGGGAGGCAAGCCTCCCCCGATGGACCTATCGTCCACCTGCCCCGCCCACCTCTGAACAAGGGAGAGTCAACTCACACCTTGCCCAGCTAGGAGGGGCGTTATTAGCAAACCCCCGGTTGCTCAGGCTTACAACCGCCCTAAGGACTAACGGGGTGCCGTTGAACCAAGTCCCCAAGAAGGGCCCCTTGGCTTATGTATGACTCAGTATTGTGCCTCTCGCACTGTGGCTTCAGGTCCTGTTCCTGCGCCTGTCCTGTATGGGGGTCGCCTTGTAACTCCTCCTGCAACCTAGAAGACAAAAACATCATTACTATTCCCCCCTCCCCACTTCCCCCCTTTCATCGGGTGAGCGGTAGGGAGGGGAGTAAAATTGCGGGCCTCGCGTCCGGCGTCGTGGGGGAAGTGAGGGAGAAGGAGGGGGCTCGGGGCCTGTGACTAGGCTGGCGAGGACAGCCAGGAGCGACCGACAGAGGAAGGGGGCAGCAGCAAAGAGGGCGCCAGGGAGGAAGTGCGCCCCTTTTCAGTTCCAGCCAAAGGGGGGTGGCTTGCCATGTCCGACCCCGCCCACCCTCCCTCCCCCAGGCGGGCCTGCGGTTCCCTGCGCACTACTACGGGGTTTGCCCTCCTATGGGGTCCCCTGCAGGGACCGCGGGCCTCCCGCATAGTAGTTGCATCGGTACCCTTGCCCCACAACCCTCCACCCAAATGATACACAGACAAGTATGTTTGGGAATAAAAAGTTGCAGGTTTATTTGTGATACAAATAACAGAGCGGGTTAACTGACAGGCGACCCCTCCACCCCGCAACCCCTTGTTGCAGGGCGCCTGAAGTAGAGCCAAAGAAGCAGACACTAGTGGCCCTGGCCACGTGTCGACCTGGGAGGCAAGCCTCCCCCGATGGACCTATCGTCCACCTGCCCCGCCCACCTCTGAACAAGGGAGAGTCAACTCACACCTTGCCCAGCTAGGAGGGGCGTTATTAGCAAACCCCCGGTTGCTCAGGCTTACAACCGCCCTAAGGACTAACGGGGTGCCGTTGAACCAAGTCCCCAAGAAGGGCCCCTTGGCTTATGTATGACTCAGTATTGTGCCTCTCGCACTGTGGCTTCAGGTCCTGTTCCTGCGCCTGTCCTGTATGGGGGTCGCCTTCTATTTTTCCACAGCCCTGGGCGTGGCACCCGCTGCACCCAGAGCCCCCACTACCTAGCCTTAGTTCTCTTCCTTATCTACATCCGGCTCTTTCTAGCGCTTCCCCCAAGTCTAAGAGGAAAATCGCCATCCCAACTTTGGACAAATGCACCCCGTCGGATTCCCAGCAACCAATAGACTTGGCATGCAGCAGGCCATGCCTGATAAAACCTATGCCTCTCTGTTCGCTAAATTTGCGCATTGCCGCGTTTACGCGCCTGCGGGTTATTTCTAGTGCTTCCCGTGATATTGCCCCATGCCAGATTGGTCTGGGGGAAATTTCTGACCAGTAGATGTTGCACTGTCCTAGCTCGCCGCTCAGGGTGCTCAAGTCTTTCCTCATTGTGTCTAATAAACGCCTCTTGTCTAACGCCACCAGGTCGTTCCCCCCAAGGTGCACCACCAGGAGGTTTGGCTTTGCCTGTGTTCCTTCAATAATCTACGCAGCGTCCCTATCAGTGCTGCACAGTGCATCCCAGGGAGGCCGGACCATGATATATTTGTGTTGTTAAAACCATGCTTCCAGGTGTTGGCCTTCAGCCCTTTCGCCAGTCTCGTCGCTGGCCTTATATTGAGCTGCACTTGCTTTCTACACTGTCCCTTACAGTACATGGTTAGTTTATTAATTCTTTACTTGCAGCAAGTTCCAGACACTGGTACCCACCAGCTCTATGCGACAAGCAACCAGAACTGTGAGGAGAGCAATTGACTTCTGGCCCTATCCCTACAAAGAGACCAGCTACCATACAAGTGCCTAGATAACATTATGTTGGGGGTACCCAGCCGAGACACCTAAACATAAGATAACCGGCCCGGGGTCCACAGGTATGAACTGCACGAATGAAATTGGCAAGCCCTATTCCTAATGCAGTGTAAGCAGTGAACTAAAGATGAGCACATTATTTTACCTCTTCTCATGCTCCTCCTGTGCCAATTCAGATTTGTGCTGACATAAGTTGACATCGTACTGTCATTGCATGTATAAGCTTGCGATACACCGCATATTTGTTGTTGTAGCTTCCCTCTACTAATTGAGTTTTTTCATGGAACGAATGAAGGGTCCTAGTCTTTGTGACTAAGAGGCCCCTAACCAGGGACCACCTATCAGTCCCAGCGGCTCTGTAACAGTGTCACAATTTACGTCACCAGGATACATTCTGCAGACCTCTAAATCCCATAGAAAGTTAACTTGTTTCTTGCCACCTGTTCCTGCCACTATACCTTTTGTATATTTATGTATATTGCCTTATTAATCTTTAAATAAGCCCTTAAAAACTGTAGCAAGTGGCTGTCCACATACTGGTAATGTTACAATATAACTAATTGCCAGCACTTCTAAGACTGTTGAGACGGGATCGCTCGAGGGCACCAGGGTCTGTATAGGGGCTGCATTCCTCCTGGTACACACCTTTGGCGCGCTCTGATACATTTATGTGAGCAGGTGTGTACACCGACACCGTTGCAAGGTTGCGCAATCAAATTATATCTGTGACCCACCATGATCCAATCTAAGTGACCTAAATCTTCTAACTTCTAAGTTCCCGTTGCCATTGCATTGGGCCCGCCTGTGTATACAGGCATAGAAAGCACCTACTGTGGGCTTCCTACTTCTTCTATTGTTAGATCAGTGTAGCCCCAGGCAATCCCTAGGCCCTAGGCCTACCCATTCCTCGTGACTTGGTACTTAGACCACCTCTTAATATATTGTTTGCTTGGCCCCCAGGGCCTAACCGTGTCTTGTTATGTGCTTGCACCCCGACCTCAACAGAGTTCCGAGGGATAGTGATAAAGAAATGCATCTATATTTTATATATATCCTGTGTGGTGTCCTTTCATTTGGTATTCAGTGCGTTACATATGGTCAAGCAGCTGTCTTTGCACGCCCTCTAGGGTCATTCCTCTAAGACTGCTCTGTCCATGCTACCTCTAGGATGGCAGGTCCTTAAGGCTAACTTGCCACCATCAATCAGAGTGTTGTTTGGACTGGGGCAAGGTGTTCACCAGAATAGTGTGTTAAAGTTCCAAAACTGAAGGGGGGGGGAGGGGCTATGCCTCCACGGAGGGTGGCCAAGTTTTGCTCGGAGTCTTTTGGTATCGTGGGTGTCCCACAAGGAAAGTAAGTTATGAAATGCGAAAACCCCCTCTAATGTACATAGATGCGAACTCCCTTTTCGCAGATTTTTACTGGGTGTTGTCACTCTGTGCAGTGTCCTTTGAGGTTGTCACTGAAGCTTGGCCTCACGTTGACCCCAACTGAGCTTGTAAAACTTGTTTTAAATGTACATTATCTCTTCACTATATAGGTATAAGCAAGTTCCATGGCATCACTTCCTGCCTAGATGCTAGTCCCATAGAACTGTTGCAAGTGTATCCTTCTTACTGATAATGATACCATGTAATTTAAGTACTAAAACTTCCCAAAGATAGAGACGAGTTCATACGGGGAGCACCAGGCTGTGCATAGGGCTACACTCCTCTTGGCCTGAACCTTTGGCGCGCTCGGGATACCGCTATACAAGTGGCATAAAAGAATCAGGTAACGATCTGTGTATCAAACGCCCGCCATTACTCCTATAAAGGAAGGTCTGCCTGCTAGTTTGTCGCTTTGGAGCTGGGAAGCCAAGGTGCGAGCCTCAATGATCTGCCCACCTCCTGTGATTCTGGGCCAATCACTCCATGTCCCTGCGCCTTCCCTAAATATGAATGTGACCTTGTGCAACGCAACTGTTGCCCATGTGTGCGTTCCAATGCTTTTGGGTCATGTTTACGCTATATAAAACTTGCGCAGTTAATAATAATTAAAGAGTTATTTTCATATATAAAGGTGCATGGCATGGTTACCTGAGGCGCAGTGGACAGGGTGTTCAGACATGGACTTTCCATTGGCAGCCTGTTTAGAATTGTTAGTTAAATTCGTTTGCCTCCCACCCCTTAATGCATATTTTCCATTCCTTCTGTTTCCCTCCGTTCATTCCCGTGGTGTCCCCCCCCCTTGCATATTACCCCTAAACGCCCCGAATAGGTAAGACCTTCTTTGACCTGGGCAGTTCTCAGTGCGGGCACCAGGATAATTAATCCCGGACCGGGGCAAGGGCGCCCGCGCCCAGACCAGCCGGTCCCTAACCGCATTGGGGAAAGCAGAGATTCTGCGAGCTTCTGCAGAACTGCATATTTGTCATTGCCTTGCCCTTCTGCCCATATTCCCCAGAATTGCCCCTTCTAACTGCCGAGTTATAAACTGACGTGGTGGGTGACATGCTTAAGCGTGTTAACGGAGTAGCTGAATTTTGCAGACACTGGACTTTGTTGCATGATTTGCATGCCAAATATTTCCAAAACTTGCACTTGCTCGGGCTATTAGCCAGTGCTAGTCCTAGGCTCGCCTCTTGCTTGACCCCCCTTTTGAACGCAACAAAGCAATGTTGAGCATCCCAAAGTGTAACGCCAAACTGGTGTTTTCCTGCCTAAGTCACTGCCTCCAATATATAATAAAATAGGTAACATTACACCTACCAGTGGTCGGGGCTATTGTCTTATCGTGATTGTTTGCTGCGTAATGCAAATAAGCAACAACTATGGCGTCGTTGGCACAATATTTCGGATGCCCCATGTCTTAAATGGTAAGACTGTGAATGAACTCGAACGGGACTCGTTGACTAAAATCAGAGGCAGAGACAAGAGGCAGTGCTGCCGGGTAAAATTATTGTCACCCCGAGGTGAGGACAAAATTAGAGAACCAGATAGGTACCCATCTCAGCACCTGCTTCCAACCCGTCCTACTTAAATCCCCGACTTTATATCTCACTTTTTAATAAATAATAAGTGTTGCGTTCTCATACCAGTAATAAAGGGCTCTGCTGAGGCTTAGCTTAAACGCTTGCAAACTGGAGGGCTCACGAATTTTTTCACCATTGTTTTAACCTACGCTCCCTGGGCCCGAAAGGAGATCTTGCAATTGAATATACATTATTTTTATCATTGTTTTAACCTACGCTCCCTGGACCCGAAAGGAGATCCTGCAATTGAAAGCTCATGAACCGGAAATCGGAATGTGATAAGACTAACGCGAGTTTGTGTTTTGAAATTAAGCATCACCCGGGATAGACGCCTTTCCATCCTCGAGGCCTTGGGGTGTATTCCTCTTGTCTAACCTTTAAAAATAGTGATAACTAGAACCCGTTGAGAATGGGCCAGCATTGACCTTCCCTAATGTTGTAATTTCAAAGCGGTGTTTACGTTTACCGGAAGAGTGCACTCAATTGACAAAGCAGACTTCATGGCAGACGCAGTGCAGGCACTGAGCTGATGCACGCACTCACGCATATAGGTACACAGCGCGCCAGTGCGGCCAAATGTATCACAATATGCACTATCAAAACATGTGGGAAGAAACAACAAGTCCATGTGTTAAGGTCCGGTACATCTATAGCAAGCTGTTCGCAGAGCCCCTTATCATAACGAGACACCCACCCCCGAGGGTTTAGCTCATCCTCGCTGGGAAAGCGGGATACTTCAGTTCGAGTTGTAATCCATCTACTTGTATCTGCATTGATGGAAGGGATTTTTTGCATCCAACTAATTAAGGGAAACGATGTCGCCGGAACGTACTATCCCTGCTACAGTGTCTTTTAAAAGACGTAGCTGGTTTATGTATTAATAGGTCATGAGCGTGTTAGTGCCGGCAAATTGCGCACAGAGGCGAGAATGAAAGGAATAACACTTCCACACAGGTCGTGTGAGGCTCGGGCGTCGTAAGTCAGCCTGTAAGAACTCATCATTTTACCTGGTGGCTCACACAGGCTTCAGGGAGCAGGCCACCCGTTGTATATGCAAACTGTGCCCGCAAGGGAGGGAACTTTGCAGAAGCAGACAGCAACGTTCATGCAAACGGTGCCCCGAAGAGCGTTGAAGAACCCAAGCGGAATTCACACAACCGGAATTCACACAAACCCGCTTCAAAGAGCGGTATAGGATCAAAGAGCATTTAACTGACCGGCCGTAAAGAGCGCTGTAGTAACTGACCGCAATGCTCATACAAACTGACCAGCCAAACTTTTACACAAACAGACTGAAATGCCCGACCACCTTAAAGTGCACATCAGAAAGTCGTGGCAATTGGAACACACTACTGGATTGTTTCATTTGTAAATTTCATGCGCACCGACCGGCTCGGATGTTCCCCTCCGAGTCACTTACTTCGCGTGCTCCCACCTTAATAAATTGTGTTCATTCTGCAACAGTCTTATCCTTCGTATTTTACCATACTCTTCAAGTTACATTCGCAGATCTCCCTGAATTGTTTTCACTGTTATTCCCAAAAGTTTGTCTGCCCAGAGTTATATAGGGTTGCATCATTTAAATGTAAATAACACACAATTTGAACACCAGTTCCCAACTACAAGGAGGCTGAAAAAACCACTTACCAAAACACACGTGCTCAAGGAGGGTTCGAACACCTGTCTCCTTGCAGGCACGGCATACGCTCTACCCCTGCACTAAACTATGCTGCCGAGTAAATTAAATGTTCTTGTATTCAGAGGTCGGAATCATCTAGGTAAGTGTTGTTTCATTTCGATGTAAATAAACCTTTCAATTTGAACCTGTATTCAGAGTTCGGAATAATCAAGGTAAGGGTTGTGTCATTTTGAACATCAATCCACAACTCTAAGGAGGCTTGCAAGGCCGTTACTAAACACACGTGGCTCAAGGAGAGTTTGAACACCAGTCTACCTGCACTAAACCATGCTTGCGGGGTAAATTAAATGTTCTTGTATTCCGAGGTCGGACAACTCTAAGGAGACTTGCAAGGCCGTTTCTAAACACACGTGGCTCAAGGAGGGTTTGAACACCCGTCTCCCCGCACTAAACCATGCTGCAGAGTAAATTAAATGTTCTTGTATTCCGAGGTCGGAATAATCGAGCTGAGGGTTGTATCATTTAGATGTAATTAAACCCTCAATTTGAGCAACGGTCCACAACTATCAGGGCTTGCACGGCCGTTACTAAAACACTCATGGCTCAAGGCGGGGTCGAACACCCTTCTCCTTGCTAGCACGGCATTCGCTCTACCCCTGCACTAAACCATGCTGCCGATTGAAATATATGTTCTTGTTAATCAGACGTCGGCTCGGTAGAGAGCTGTCTTTAACAGTGGCCGCCGGAAGTTGCAAAGCGCAGCGCAGAACCGCACTACACGTCCACGCCGCCGTAATGGGGGGTAATCCGCCCGATGTGGAACAGAACCCATACATTCCCACGTTCAGCCTTTGGCATAACTCGTTGACCGCTACAAGGAGACAAATTAATAATACGTGACGGATTTCGTAACGAGTTGCACGTTAAGCGAATCCTAGCACCCCTGCCTCGCCTAGCCCTTTCTTGTCGGGACAAATGAATACTGAGGCTGCTGCGGCCTGGGGCGGTACCCTACTTGCGGCACCCGCTTTGGGGTCGTGGCCGAGCCTTCCGGTGGGCACCAGATCCCAATCGGGGATCGGCGCCCGTGCCTCATCCTTCGCTTCCTCCTCATCGTAGCAGCTCAGTGCTACTGTACACAAGCACTCCCCACCGCCTCCATCTTAACTCCCCTTAACTGACCCTTCCACCTCCCCGTGGTTTCCGAACCACGCGGCCCTCCGTGCAACCTGGGTTTAGTCCAGGCACGGAGCCCGGGGGGAGGCGAGAGAGAGTCACCCTTACCTAGCTGAAGAGCTGAAAATTGCGGGCCTCGCGTCCGGCGTCGTGGGGGAAGTGAGGGAGAAGGAGGGGGCTCGGGGCCTGTGACTAGGCTGGCGAGGACAGCCAGGAGCGACCGACAGAGGAAGGGGGCAGCAGCAAAGAGGGCGCCAGGGAGGAAGTGCGCCCCTTTTCAGTTCCAGCCAAAGGGGGGTGGCTTGCCATGTCCGACCCCGCCCACCCTCCCTCCCCCAGGCGGGCCTGCGGTTCCCTGCGCACTACTACGGGGTTTGCCCTCCTATGGGGTCCCCTGCAGGGACCGCGGGCCTCCCGCAGTCCATCACCGTGCCTGACACCTGGCAGAGCCCCTCTGCTCTCTCGTTGTGTGCCCCCAAACACACACACATACACCGCAGTCTCCTAGCTGTGGTTTGTTATTGTTTTCCTGCACTGGTATTTCCACATGGCTTAAACTTTTTTGGATATTCATTATTCTTAGGTCATCGTCTTTCGAGGTGACATATAACTGATGCGATTCATCTGACAGAAATATAGTAAGAATAAACATTGATATAATTGGTATTAGTAATGTGATTTTGTATGTTATAGGCTCTTAATTCGCGCTAATGCCCTTTTCAAGCCACGTAAGTACTGTGTGCTGTTATTACCCAGTGTAGTGGCGCTGATTTCTGCTCCCACCCATGAGGCTGACAAACCACTTTAGTGTAAGTCTTTACTGCTACGTTTATAATTACATGTGTTTTTTTTTTAAGATATTCTTTTTTGAAGATATTCTCTTATGAAAGGATTTTGCATAGTGTATGGTTGAATGTGACTCATTGATTAACAGTTGATTCCAAGGGAATATTTTTTCTATTTGTTACAATTTTGGCACTCTGTCCCTTGGATAGTAGGGCCTCCCCCTTTCTTTTAAAACCGTATGAGTGAGTGCGCCACCATCGCGAGTAGTAACTAAAGTGATGCACACGGTTCTAGGTGCTGCACGAACGGGCAGCGGTGCTGCGCCTGCACTAAAGCCAGGTGGGATAGGGAGCCCCAGACTGCAGCTGCCGTGACGCCCAGCGTGCCCCTTAAAGCCCAGATGTGCAGCGCCAGACAGTGGAGTCTGCAGTGGGCAACCTGGGTGATTGTGGTATAACATGGGCCCTGTCTCTCTAGTGACGAGCTCTCCCACCAGAAACATCACCAGTGCAGGCACCCCTGAACACAACCAGTTCACGACCTTTATTAACCTTATGAGCCAGAAGCACCTATTCACTGGGGAGTGAAGCACAGCAGTGACCAGCATATCCGGTCCAGCTAATCAGATGGGTCAGTGGAGCGCATGCGCTGATACCTGCACACTTTAATCCCAGTGGGCGATTCTGACCGGTATCCTTTTTTGGTCGATAACATGGGCGAAGTCGTGTAACATAAGTCTTCCGACTTCAACGTAAATTCACAAATTGGGATTGCATATTTTTTTTGTTAATCCTCATCAACTCGAATAATTTGAGGCCCTGTCTCAGACGATCTAGTGGAACCAGGATTGCCTTTAATGTTAGAAAGCGCGTGTCGGAGAAGATGGCCCTTGCTATTTGCTCTAGTAAGAGTGTGAATTTCAATAAACCGTGCTTAACCAGTAATCACTGATTGCTTAGCATGCGTGACGCAGTGATGTATTTATCAACTTGCATCATTCACATAACCTTCCTCTTCCCTCCTCTATGGCACCTCCAGTCCTCCCTCCCTTCTTCCTTCTTCATTCACTTTGCTCCCCTTCCCTTTCTCCCCATCCTCTTACTATATCTTCCTTTTTTCATAACCACTATATTTGGATCCCCCTTTTTTCCAACAACGTGCAGTAAATATGTGGTGTAAAACCCACCATTTGAGTCCCTTTTTTTCAAAATTTTCTTGTGGGGGGAGAACTCCCCGCACCCTCCTTTTGCAGTCACTATGCTCACTCACTTATTACAGTAGGGTACAAAATGTTTCGCCTCACCACTCAAAATCCACCAGCCGCCACAACGTCTCTGTAACTTTTGTTTTTTTTCAGTATATATATATAGCCTAGACTTTTTAATGGAAATGGAGGAGGGGACTTACTTCTTTACTGCACATTGCACGTTATAAAATGGTCTAGACAGAAAGGACTCTATGGTCCAGTGGAAGGCTTGTAGTAGCCGAAACGCGTAGGCCGTCCTAATCGTTGCACTATCATTTTTGCACATGGTGTGTAAATAAACTCTTGTTCAAACCTACCTGTTGCTGTGCCGTGACTTCAATTGCCAAGGGGCGAGAAGAATCCAAGAAATATATATATATATATATATATATATGCAGTTCCACTTCCTTCACGAAAAATGCCGGGACACCAAGACAACGGTGCAAAGCCAGGGGCGAAGGTTACCCTGTCTAGAATGCAGGTTCACAGCGTGTAGCCACAACAGCTACGCAGATGCACTCTCCTTGACAACAACGAAAAGGTAATCAGTCCCAATCTTGTGTGTGCATTTCAAAAGTATTTATTCTTTTAGTTGCAGCATCGTGAAAATAAACACGGAAAAAACCCAACGCGTTTCAGCGACAACTTCGCCTTGGTCACGGGTAATTGCAATGTCAATCTTCCAAACAATAAATAAAGTTTCACGTGAAAATGTGCCCAAAATAAACAAAGGACTCAAGACCCTAATATCGCGGCCATCTTAGAGTGTAGTATTAACATCATTGTACCCCACGCATCCGCTTATACAATCCAAAAACTTAATAACTAAAGACAATCCAGTCATATAAATCAGGTATTAAGATAAACATTTCATGAAGGAATATTATTTGTGATATTAATCAAGTGAAAAATGTGGCTTGTAACGACATACATGAACTGTCACCACAATAAACATAAATTTATGTTCACAGAATTAGCAGACTCAAGTGAGCTAATCTATACAAATGTATGGTATTTTCTTAGTCTATAAATAGTGTCCTCCCATATAGGAAATTAAGATATTCAATCCACACATGTGTGCTTATTTGTGCAGTTCATTGTTTGAAAAAATCTCAAGTGAGAAATTATAGTCACAAGTCCACATGATCTTCAGTGCTCAACACCCCAGTGAGGTTTCATTTCTTTTCATTCTGCTTCCATACCTGAAATGTAAAGAAGTGGGCCAATCAGAGCTCTTATCTCTCATATAACATCATATAGGTCCTATCAGGGTTATGGGTCTTCAAAATTAGTGTATATAATAGTGAAACAGTTAATAGTAATTAAAATTAAAATCTGATTACCTGAAATCGACTAAGTGCTTTTTCTGCTGATTTTAATTTTAATTACTATTAACTGTTTCACTATTAGTAAATTAAATGTTCTTGTATTCCGAGGTCGGAATAATCGAGCTGAGGGTTGTATCATTTAGATGTAATTAAACCCTCAATTTGAGCAACGGTCCACAACTATCAGGGCTTGCACGGCCGTTACTAAAACACTCATGGCTCAAGGCGGGGTCGAACACCCTTCTCCTTGTTTGAATTTATATATATATATATATATATATATATATATATATAAATTCAAACACTTCTCACCATCGGCGGAAGAACAAAGGACTCAGTATGGATTTCACAGGCTGTTTATAGGATGTAAGGCAGACCGGTTTCAGCATGTCGCTTTCGTCAGTGCCGGTAGTCCAAATGCAGCGTTCTCTTGCAAACGATCTTTTAACGGCCCCTCCTTCACAGTGGAAAGAGGCACACCTGTGCTGAATGCTTCTCCAGATCGCGCAAATGACGGGGACTACCTGAAAAAAACAAGGTTATAGGGAAGTTATAGTTAGGCTCACACTTCACTCCTACCAAACCATAGAAATTCAGCAGTTATAGTTACCTCAGCTAACTAAAATGTACGCCCTCAATGCACTGCTTATGACCTCACACATTACATCACTCATGACATGATCAGTGATATCACTGATGACATCTCAAATAACATCAGTGATGACATCATCCATCAGGTGTGATATTCCTAACTGAAGTGTAGCTTTGCTGTCCACCGGCTGAGTTTATTAAGCTGTAAAAACAACAGTTGATGGATAAAATGCAGAACAATGTCATACATTCACCCCAGTACAGTGATCTGGGCCTAAATCCATCGGGTTTTTGCACTCCACACCACCCCAGTACAGACATGGCCATATGCAAATCAGCCTTGACCCTGTGCCTCATGGAACAGTCCAGCCCGAACTGCCAAGCCATGTCTTCCCTGGACCGGAATCAAGCATCCTAGGACCGGTTTCTGGCTATCAGCGGTCATCAGCCAGGATAGCTAGACTCCAGTGGTGTGGAGAGCACGAGACTCACGTCTGAGCATACCCGTCCCACTCGGGGTGACAAATGCAAAAACAACAGTTGATGGACAGAATGCAGAACAATGTCATACATTCACCCCAGTACAGAGATCTGGGCCTAAATCCATTGGTGTTCTGCACTCCACACCACCCCAGTTCAGACATGGCCATATGCAAATCAACCTTGACCCTGTGCCTCATGGAACAGTCCAGCCCGAACTGCCAAGCCATGTCTTCCCTGGACCGGAATCAAGCATCCTAGGACCGGTTTCTGGCTAACAGCCGTCATCAGCCAGGATAGCTTGACTCCAGTGGTGTGGAGAGCATGAGACTCACGTCTGAGCATACCCGTCCCACTCGGGGTGACAAATGCAAAAACAACAGTTGATGGACAGAATGCAGAACAATGTCATACATTCACCCCAGTACAGACATCTGGGCCTAAATCCATTGGTTTTCTGCACTCCACACCACCCCAGTTCAGACATGGCCATATGCAAATCAACCTTGACCCTGTGCCTCATGGAACAGTCCAGCCCGAACTGCCAAGCCATGTCTTCCCTGGACCGGAATCAAGCATCCTAGGGCCGGTTTCTGGCTATCAGCCGTCATCAGCCAGGATAGCTTGACTCCAGTGGCGTGGAGAGCATGGGACTCACATCTGAGCATACTTGTCCCACTCGGGGTGACAAATGCAAAAACAACAGTTGATGGACAGAATGCAGAACAATCTCATACATTCACCCCAGTACAGAGATCTGGGCCTAAATCCATCGTTTTTTGCACTCCACACCACCCCAGTTCAGACATGGTCATTTGCAAATCAGCCTTGACCCTGTGCCTCATGGAACAGTCCAGCCCGAACTGCCAAGCCATGTCTTCCCTGGACCGGAAACAAGCATCCCAGGACCGGTTTCTGGCTATCAGCCGTCATCAGCCAGGATAGCTTGACTCCAGTGGTGTGGAAAGCACGGGACTCACGTCTGAGCATACCCGTCCCACTCGGGGTGACAAATGCAAAAACAACAGTTAGAGTTAGAGTTAGAGTTAAAAAGTTCTTAATAAAGCGCACTGTGACCAAGCGGCTTCCTGGCGCTAGAGTAGAGGACCGAGGAGCAAAGAGATATGCCGAAAGGGAATCAGCAGGAGTACGCCTGGGAGATCAGGAAGGTCTTAAGGGCCTTGCGGAATTGTAAGAAATCTGGAGTAGATCTAATGGACAGTGGAAAGCTGTTCCAAAAGCGAAGGGCTAATACAGAGAATCTAGTCCCTCCGATCTTGGATCTGCGGAAGCGAGGGACATTGAGAAGTGCCTGATTGGAGGAGCGGAGGGCACGACTGGGAGTGTAGGGATTGATAAGGCAATTGATGAAGGCCGGGGCAGTGCGGGCACGGGCCATGAAGGCCAGACATCCCATCTTGAAAAGGGATCTCTGGCAGATGGGGAGCCAGTGAAGGGATTTCAAAACAGGAGTGATGTGGTGGAACTTGGGAAGGTGGTAGATAAGACGGGCGGCCTGATTCTGAATAGTCTGAAGCCGGCATAGTTCGTAGGCCAGAATGCCAACGTAGAGGCTATTCCCGTAATCAAGACGGGAGAGAATCATTGCCAAAATAATAAGTTTAAGAGCATCGGGAGAAAAGAAACGGGACACTTTCCGAATAATCCGGAGGGAAAGAAAACAGGAGGAGACTACTGAGCTAATCTGGGCACGCATGGAGAGGTCCCGACTGACTTTAATGCCCAGGGTCTTTGCTGAGGCCGCCGGTACTGGCGAGGGGCCGAAGGTGGGGGGCCAAAAGGCGGCAGACCAAGGGGAGGTGGTAGGGCCAGTCAGGACCAACTCCGTCTTGTCCAGATTAAGTTTAAATTGATTGATGTTCATCCACTCAGAGATGAAAACTAGGGTAGAGTGGAATTTAGGCAGGGGATCCAAGGGAGAGGAAAGATCAAATACTAACTGGAGGTCGTCCGCATAATTATACACGGAGACCCCCATGTCAAGAAGAGAAAGAATAAGGGGATGAATGTAAAGATTGAAAAGGAGAGGGGACAGGGAGGAACCTTGGGGGACCCCGCATGAAACCAAGCGGGTGGGGCAGAAAAAACAGAAAGATGGACCGCCTGGGTCCGTTCTTTGAGAAAAGAGGCGAGCCAGGAGAGGGCAGTGCCCCGAACGCCCGCTGCGCTGACACGGCCGAGAAGGATGGAGTGATCGACCATGTCAAACGCAGCGGACAAGTCAAGGAGCACCAAGGCTTGGGGTAAGTTGGAATCAGCGTTGCTCTTAAGCTCGTCTAGAACGGACAGGACCACTGACTCAGTAGAGTGGGCCGGGCGGAATCCCGCTTGGTGGGAGGCCAGAAGATGGTTGTCCTCAATGAAGGTAGAGAGACAAGTTGTGATGTAACTCTCCAAGATCTTCCCTAGGTATGGAAGAAGGGAAATGGGTCGAAAATTAGACTGGAGAGAGGGGTCTAACCCAGACTTTTTTAAAATGGGGAAAACTATGGCCGATTTGAAAAATTTTGGGACCAGACCTGAGGAGATAGAGGCATTAAGAAAGGAAAGGGGAGGGTCAGGGCAGTGAATGAAGAGTTCTCTCAGAATGCGAGCTGGAGCACAGTCAGCCGGGGAGCCTGACTTCACTTTCTGGAGTAGAGCAAGAAAGGAGTCCAAGGAGATAGGGGGGAAACTGGTCAAGAAAGGAAGAGGGCGGAGGAAGGGCAGGGGAAAGAGGTGGCGGAGAAGCTGAAGGGATGTTAGATTTGATCTTCGCAATCTTCTCTATAAAGAAGTCATTCAGGGACAAACAGAGAGCTTGGGAGGGGATGAAACTAGGGTTGGCCCTGTCAGAGGCAACTAAGTTGCGAACTATGGAGAAAATCTCTTTGGGCTTATTGGCTGATGATGTGATTTTCTCCGAGAAATAGATGGTTTTAGCTGAGAGGATAGCCCTCTTATAATTAGCTAAAAGAAACTTGTATTTAGCTCGCAAGAGAGGACAGTAGTTGCGCCTCCATTGGCGTTCAGAACGCCTAAGGTCCAATTTGAGAATTTTCAACTCGTCCGTAAACCACTTTTGGGCATCATGGGGGCGGCAGGCCTTGACTTTCCTGAGGGGGGCAACCAGATCACAAGAAGAGGACAGCCAATGATTCATGGCGTCTGCTTGAAGATCAAGGGGGAGGTTAGACAGATCAGGAAGAGAGGAAGTGAGGGAAATACAGAGAGAATTAAAATCCACCCGGTTCCAATTGCGAGCAGAGATATTCCTGGGTAAGAGGAGTTTCTCTGGTGCGCCAAGCTCAATAGAAAAGGAGATCAAAAAATGATCGGACCAGGTGCATGGGAGAATGGTAGGGGAAAGGATAGTGCGGCTGGCTGACCATATTTGATCTAAAATATGACCATGAACGTGGGTGGGGGAGTGAACGTGGGGGAGGAAGTTAAGGCACTGGAGAGTAGCCGAAAAATCCTTAGAAAACTGGTCTTCCCTGGGGTCGCCCGGTCAATAATTAAAGTCTCCCAAAAGGAGCACAGACGAATTATTGACCACAAGCGTAGCCAGGAGTTCCTGCAAAGCGGGCACAAAGGAGGGCATGTTCTGAGGGGGACGATACATAAGGACTATTGTGAGGGGAGCCAAAAGATTAACTGAGCGGGCAACTAAAAAATCAACACCAGGTATGGGAGGGTGGGGAAGAAGCTGAAACTGAAAACTGGAGCGAGTGATCATCGCCACACCCCCGCCGGCTTTACCATCAGGGCGGTCCGCCCGAAGGGCCTAGTAAGAGTCGGGGAGGGTGGACAGAAGATCGGGGAGGGAATCGGCCGAGAACCAAGTCTCTGTAAGAAACAGGAAATCGGGGGCTTCAGTGTCCAGTAAATTGAAGAGCTCAAGCAGGTGCCGGCCTGCCGATGGAGTGTTTAGAAGGCAGGCAGTAGCCGTGGTGGGTGGAGAAAGGGGAGGATGGGCAGGGGGGGAAGGAACATTTAACAGGGGAGTGAGCGAAGTAGGGCCAGACAGTGGGGGCGATGGGGCAGAGATGCCCAAAGCGGCAATACGCTGAAGCAGGGAAGGGGCGATGGACTGAATCGAGTTGAAAGAAAGCAATTGAGCTGAGGTATAGGCAGGAGCAGGACCAGGGTGCGTGGCCCCTGGTCCCGGCCGGGCGCAGACGGGCTTGCCTTAGGCGCGCCTTCGGCGCGCTGACGGCGCACCCGCTGCGCGGCCGGGAAATGCACATTGTTTATCAGAAAAGGGAGGCAGGGGGCGTGGCCTGATGGCAGTGGGCGTGGCCTGTGGGCTCAGGGGTAATGGCGGCAAGAATGTAACCCGCGGCAGCGATAAGATTCGCTGCGCGGGGATGCCCAGTGATGTTGATGGACAGAATGCAGAACAATGTCATACATTCACCCCAGTACAGAGATCTGGGCCTAAATCCATTGTTTTTTGCACTCCACACCACCCCAGTTCAGACATGGCCATATGCAAATCAGCCTTGACCCTGTGCCTCATGGAACAGTCCAGCCCGAACTGCCAAGCCATGTCTTCCCTGGACCGGAATCAAGGATCCTAGGACTGGTTTCTGGCTATCAGCCGTCATCAGCCAGGATAGCTTGAGTTTATTAAGCTGGCGTAACTTTTATCTATCCTGCCTTATCCCCTTCATGTATATTCTCATGCACAGTTTGAAACTAAAATCTATTTGAAACAGACAGGGTAGAAAAGGAAAGAGGGTTGAAGGTAAAAATGATCTTAAATGCAATTTACTACATGAAATAATAACATGAGGAATTGTCAAATTACATACCCCATTATTTGAACCTGTCGCGCTTTAACAAACTCCTGATTGATTGAAACCTCTGAGGTTTAAGGTTAATTTTCTTGGTACCTGGCCTGAAACATGGACAGTTTTGCCCCCCCCCCCCCTTAGTGTACTCGGTCTTGTTAATGGAGAGTGTTTGAACCCCCCCCACACCTTTGTGGAGGAGGCGGGTCGCAATGAAAGACGGTGTTTTTAGAATTGTCTGTAATGCCTATGGCGTTTTACCCAACATTGTTTTAACTAAGTCGGTGCCCGTCTGTAAGAGCGGGCCCGTGTAGCGGTCTAGTCTTTCCGTCTCGCACTCCCCTTCCGGCTATAAAGTACCAGATGTGGTGAGCGCACATCGTAGTAAGATCGGGGCTCAGCGCTGACTGCTAGCGTTGCTGCCTGTCGCTGTGTTTTTAAAATTGAATGTGATCATTGTATTTTAAGAATCTGTGCTTAAAAACGACTTGCTGCTAAAAACTGCTTGCACCTGATGCTAGAATTGTAGGACTTGACTGTTAGCACTGTCACTGTACCGCCGATCACTGTGCCCGTCTGTAAGAGCGGGCCCGTGTAGCAGTCTAGTCTTTCCCTCTCGCACTCTCCTTCCCGCTATAACGTTTTGAATGCTACGAACGCGCAGCGGGTGAGCACAGCAGGGGCGTCGGCGGTGCACCAAAGGCGCGCCAAAGGCGAGCCCGCTGCGCCCGTCGGTGCCCGGAGCGCGACCAGCGCCACAACCCCTGCCCAAATTCCTAGACTCTACTACTCATGTGATGAACTTCTGAGCCTCAACAGTGGTAACTGCCCGGCTTTGAATATTAAAACAGGCTCCAAATACCTTCCTCGTGCGTCTTGCACTCAGTGTAACACTAAGTCGAAACTCCTTAATATGACCTGGCCTACGGTAAACTCACAGCTTGTTAACACGAGGCTGCTCAATGAGACGCAGCTCGGGTCCACCCAACCCTCCAATGCTCACTTTAAAACGTTATCAATGAACAGTTCTACTTCTATTAGATGTGTCTTGATTAACGCGAGGTCAATAATGAAACACAAGAATGATCTAGAGTGTTTTCTTCTATTTGGAAACCCTGATCTGATTTTTTGGACTGAAACATGGGCTAATGATGCAAGTAATCCCGACTGGAACTGTGTTGTCCCAGCTGATTATTTTGTTACTAATCTGGATAGGACAGGTAAAAAGGGGGAGGGCTAGCACTAATTTATCGATCCTGTTATAAGGTGATAATGTCACCAGAGCCACTACTGGATGCAGAAGCCATATTTCTACGTATAAAACTAAAAAATGCTGAATGTTTTCAAGGAATCCTAGTATACAGACCGCCTGGTCCAAGATTAGCTTTTATCACTGCCTTACAAACCTGCATGGAGTCGTGTTCTGATAAGGACTCTTTTACAGTACTGGGAGATTTTAATTTTCATCTTGGGGCTTCGAATAACTCGGATACCTCTAATTTAATAGATACCTTGGCCAGTTTTGGATTGCAGCAAATTGTGCGAGAACCTACACATCAGGCAGGACACACTTTGGATGGCATCTTTACTAATAGTACCCATATTGAAGTAACCAGCGTGTTGCCCCTACTCTGGTCAGATCACCATGCTGTTAATTTTATCATCAATATTCCTAACAATAAAATGTGTCGTAGGACTCGACCCCCTTTGAGCAAGGTGCGTGCCTGGAAGAAAGTCTCTCAACAAGACTTAATTTCGGCCTTGAAATTGAATTTAACTTACAGTGCCGACCCTAACCAGGCCGCTAAGGATTATAACAACTGGATTAGCCAGGCAATCCATCCACTGGCTCCTGAAATAACCAAGACGGCCAAAAAAAGATTGGTATCCTCTCCCTGGTACTCAGTAGAGTTAAAAACTATTAAAATAAAATGTCGGCTTAAGGAACGCATTTGGTGATCCTCATACAGTTTAGTGCATAAGACCGAATACGGCCTTGCACTAAAAGAATATAAGGAAGCAATTTTTTCAACTAAAACAGCATATTTTACTTCTAAAATTCTAGAGGTCACTAACTCTCCCAAAGAGCTGTTTAAAACAGTTACATCTCTGACCCGTCGCCCAAGAGACACTGTTGTTACCCCTGACCAAGCTTTTGTTGATAACCTTGCAGTTTTTTTCCAGACAAAGGTAACAACAGTCTACGATGAGCTTATGAACTCTGTGGAGGCCAACATCCTAGACCCATTCCAGAGATGGGAAATACAGCATGATCATGGCAGCTTATCTCAATTCACTAGTCTAGATGAGAATCAAGTGGTAGATATACTCTCCCTAACTAAATAAGGATCTCCTCTTGACCCCTGTCCTCCTCACATTTTACATCTAGCTACCAATGAGGTTGGGGCATTGCTGACCCCTCTTCTTATTCTAGTCCTTAGCGCTGGTACTTTTCCTGCAGGATGGAAAATGGCTTGCATTAGGCCCATTCTAAAAAAGCCCTCACTTGAACCTTCAGAGGCTAAAAACTATCGTCCCATCTCCTGTTTACCTTTGCCCTCTAAGGTTCTTGAGAAAGCCATCAATACGGAACTGACTGCTTATCTTGAAGAGAATGATATACTTGATTCCACCCAGCACGGTTTTAGAGCCCGCAACTCCACTGAGTCTGCCCTAGTCATGGCTACCGAGGAGATTAGAAGGGTACTGGATGAGGGTGGTGGGACGGCCCTAATACTGCTAGACCTCACGGCAGCTTTTGACACTGTAAATCATACAGTGTTAATTAATAGGCTGCAGACCGTGGGAGTTAGCGGTAAGGCCCTGTCCCTTCTCTCCTCTTTCCTTGACTCCAGAGAACAAATAATATACTGGGATGACTTGAGATCGGAGCAGTTCACCCTTCCGGGTGGAGTCCCTCAGGGCCCGGCACTATCTCCCACCATGTTCAACATTTATGTAACACCACTGGCAAGATTAATTAAAAGTCATGGTCTGCGGCTTGTGACCTATGCTGCCGACACTCAATTGATGGTGTCTGTCACTCAAAATGACCTTACGTCTGCTGATAGGTTCCGTGATGCTCTTTCCTCTGTGATGTCATGGATGAAGGCAAATTTCATAAAACTAAACACCGAAAAATCCGAGATCTTGGAATTTGGCAAACAACCTTCATTTTGGAGCCATTCTTGGTGGCCCCCTGAAGCCGGCACCTGTCCATCGCCGGTGGGTAAAGGCAGAAACCTCGGTTTTTTTAATGATAAAGGTCGTACCTGTGCTTCCCAGATCAACCAAGTGGTCTCTACCTGCTTTTATACGCTTAAGATACTAGGTAAAATCCTTCCTTTTATTCCATTTTCCCTTAGGAAAACGGTGGTCGGCGCTCTTATTCTATCAAGGATAGATTACTGCAATGCACTCTACTTAGGTGCAGGAGTGAAACAGCTGAATAAGCTCCAGTCACTTCAAAATGTGGCTACTAGGGTCTTGTATGGTCTACCTAAACATCACTCCACCTCGGCCAGCATCGAACAACTGCATTGGCTGCCAGTCAGGCGCAGGATGGACTTTAAAGCATTATGCCTTGTGCACAAAGCACTCTATGGAGGTGGGGCGGAAGACATACAACGACTCTTCCCCCGGTATGTCCCATCACGCTGCCTAAGATCGCTGGATTCTGGGCTGGTTCTTCCTCCATTGATAAAGCGAGTTACATGGGGCGGGAAACGTTTCTCCTTTTTAGCAGCTAAGTTGTGGAATGCTCTCTCCGTCTCACTTCAACTCCAGCCCTCACGGACAATCTTTAGGAAAGCTATTAAGACCAGGCTTTTCATGCAAGGCTAAAGTTAGTGTGTGCCTCGATTCTGTACCCAGCGCCAAGACGCCTCAGCATAAGAGCGCTTTATAAGTACCTTCAGTCAGTCAATCAGTCAATCAGTCATGCACAGATAGCAATGTCAGAACAGCACAGAAACTCTCAGCTCCCTAAATCATACATCATAACCTTCTCCTCAGCCAAATGTGCAGATTAGTTTATCTGTGTGCATAAACCAGACAAAAGATAATGCATGAGCGGGGGCCCCACAAAGGCATGTTTCATTTTACAGATCACAAATCTTGGCTGCAATGCTTACCTAGTGTAAGGACCTTTTGAGCCCCACTTGCTGTCACTGAGTCAGATCTGTCATAGTTAAAACTGAAGCTACAATCCTCTGGTCGTACAGCTACCACCGAGAAGCAAGACATCAGTTTCCATGTCATGTACTCCATTCCATGCAATCCAAACCTGCATCTATTAAAAGGAATGTCTTTTTTCCACATCAACTCAGCTGAGTAGCATAGGAGACGAGAAAGCCTGTACCATCGATCCAGGTTGCAATGCATAGGGGCACTAGATAACTATTGAATCGTGGGTCTTCCAGGACTCACTACCCCTATTTGGCATCTGACTCCATTCATTGGTTTGCAGTTTCCACTGGAGCGCTCCGCCCCTTGAGCCGCACATGCACCTTTTTTCCTCTATCGCACATGCTACTTTTTACAGGGGAATTTTAGTACTTGATTTCACATTAGGTTTTACAACCCAATCAGACGTCATCAAACAAAGGGACATTCCCGACCCTTATTATTGGGGAAAATGATAAGATGTGTTCTTTTTAACCCCTCCTGTGCTCATGACGAGGTCCGCTCGTCATGAGCCACGGCGCTCTGGTGCTCATGACGAGCTGAGCTCGTCATGACCGTGCCCGTTACATGGAACGCTCGCATGCTGGGCTGATTCCCCTGCTGTGCTGAGCGTTCCATTGGAACGGGGGCGTGGTCATGACAAGCTCAGCTCGTCATGAGCGCCGTAGCTGATGACGAGCTGACCTCGTCATGAGCACCGGGGCGCCGTGGGCGCCCCACGTCCCAGCACAGCGCGGGAAACAGCCCGCAGTGAAGGGGTTAATGGATGGCCTCTTTAACGAAGTGCAGCCACTCATTACAGATCTGCACTTTAGTTTTCTGCCTCTTTGCAATGTCACACTCTTCCCCTCATTCTCCCTGATTATAGCAGTGGCAAAAGGCTGACTGCATTATCTTACAAGGAGCAAACGATGAGTTATTCCTTCCTATTTTTAGTTTTATTATAGTGCAAACTTGACCCAAAGGTATCGGAGCGCTTTACATGAGCACCAGTTGTGTTACACAAGGACACATTCATTTTGTTTTTGTTAGGCACGGGGAGATTAGTGGGGATTTCCCCACTAAGAAATGTTTGAAAGATAAGTACTGGGAATGGGTCCAGCATAACGCACTGAGAACTAGCGAGTCTTCCACTCTAACTGGTCAATTTTTGGAATTTAAAGTTATCCCAAAGATGGAGGCATATTGGGATCTTATTACAAAGCCGCTCGGTCGGAAATTATATTTCCAGTTTAGGGTAGGCACGCTGCCACTGAGAGCATTTACAGCTAGTTGGAACGCATCTAGTGATAAAGCGTGACCGATATGCAAGAATAGCGTCGAATCTCTGGCACATTTACTATTTGTTTGTGCTGGATACTATGCGCCACGTCGAGTTTGGTTGTCACCAACCTGTAAGCTTTTAGGAACTAGGAGAGCCAGTGATGCTGAAAGAATTTTGCGCACTGATACAACAGCATCCATTGTTGTAGCAATGGCAAAATATCTATGGCGGTCGTGGGCGCTAAGATCGAATTCCCTACGCCAAACCTAAGAAAAGTGAATTAGTTCATTACATTTTCTGATGGAGATGTTCTGGTAGATGCGTGATCGATCTTGGTGGGAAGCCCTTTCTTCGCCTTGAAAATTGTAAAAATTATTGTGCCCAGTAACTGGTTTTAATATACTGATTTTAGAGTAAATTGTACATATTTTAATTCTCTTTTTAAAGGTCAATTTTCATTGTCACGCTGTTTTAACTAGGTTATATATTATATTGTGGTAATTGTTTTTATGCACTCCTTTATTTGTTTTTGTTAAATGCTTTTATGACTTGATTTGTCGAATAAAGCTATTTAATGATGATGATTAACAGCCTGATTCATGTACGGGCCGTTTTGCGTGTCCCTAATAGCGATTAATAGCGACTCGCTATTGAGGAAACGCAAAACGGCATTCATGTACTTTTCGGGGGAAAAATAGCGACTCGCACGCGGGCGCTAAAGCCGTTAGCGACCTTCAAAAAACGCAGAAAAATCGCTATTTCCGGCTACCTGCGATCGGGATTGCGACTCGCAATCCCGATCGCACGAGATTGCGACTCGCAATCCCGATCGCACGGGATTGCGGCTCCCAATCCCGTGCGCTCGGGAATGCGAGTCGCATTCTCGCGGGATCTGGAAAACGGGAAGACGCATTCCGAGCACCGTGATGACATCACAACCAGGAAGCAGCCCGTTCCCACCCCCAAACACCACAGTGACGCTATCGTTCGAGTGTGCACGAGGGAAAGCAGACGCTAAACCTCCGTTAGCGACTCCCGAACCGGCCGAAATAGCGACCGCCATGTCCGAGGAACCTGTCCCTGGCCCCAGCAACAGCGCTGGCCGCAAGCGCAAACTCAAGTTCTCCGAGCAGGAGCTGGAGAACCTGATTGAAGGGGTGGTGGCCAACCACGACCGGCTCTTTGGTGCCAACTCAAGGAGGGTCCCAGAGCAGGAGAAGCGGAGGATCTGGGTGGGGATAGCCTCCAGCGTCAACTCCGTGGGCGTGGTGGACAGGTCGTTGGAGGAGCTGAAGAAGCGCTGGTACGACCTCCGAGGGCGTGCCAAGGAGAGGGTGGCGGAGCGCCTTGGTGAGGCCTCGGGCACTGGAGGTGGCGGACCGACTGTCCCACCCAACACACCCCTGGAGGACCAGGTTGAGGACACCTTGGAGAGGGAGGCGTGTGTTGGCGTGACCCCTCTGGACTCCTCCCGCCCCACCCAAGACACGACTGCGACCCTGTCCCCTATGACCGTCCCTGACCAAATAGGCTCACTCATTGGCCCTTAGTCATGCCTATGTTGTGCATCAGGAAATGCCCTGAAGCATTGTGGGAGACGTAGTATGTCCACAATGTAGTAGTACCACAATGCGGCCAGTAAGGTTCCAAAGTGCGCAAATCCACAGCCATCCAGGGAATGACACCCAGCATGCATGTAACATCTGCACGTCTGACAGTCACATGCACCTAATGAGTATCCACTTACCCTCACAGGTGCCGATGATAGCAGTGACAGCGAGAGGCTGCTGATTGATGAGGAGGCCCAGGAGGAGGAATCCCTACCCGATACCCAGCCACCAGCCCCTGCCGCTGCACCGACACCAGCAGCCAGGCCCCCCACCGTACCTGCTGCTACATCTGCCGGCCCACCGGCTGCCAAGGCCAGGCCCCCCACCGTACCTGCTGCTACATCTGCCGGCCCACCGGCTGCCAAGGCCAGGCCCCCCACCTTACCTGCTGCTACATCTGCCGGCCCACCGGCTGCCAAGGCCAGGCCCCCCACCTTACCTGCTGCTACATCTGCCGGCCCACCGGCTGCCAAGGCCAGGCCCCCCACCTTACCTGCTGCTACATCTGCCGGCCCACCGGCTGCCAAGGCCAGGCCCCCCACCAATGTGCCTCCAGTGCCTGCCGCACCAGCAACACCAGCTGCTACACCACCTGCAGCTCGTCCAACCAGATCTGGGCCAGCCACATCCGCAACACAGCGGCCGAACAGCAGGAGGGGCAATGGGCATCTCCATGCCTGCATGAGCGTGGAGCGGCGCATGCTCCGAATACACCAGCGCCAGTCGCAGCAGCAAGGAGCCATCCAGCTCCAGCTGCATAAAATTGGCCGCAATGTGGCGGGAGTCGGCGAGCGGATGGACCGCATGACGGCGGCCATGGACCGCATGACGGCGGCAATGGAGGACAATACTGCAGCGCTCGTGAAGCACCGCAGTGTTGCAAGCAGGCGCCACCACCAGCTGTTGAGCCGGCTGTCGACCTATAGTAGGTCAAATTATGTGGCAGCAAATGCCACCACCCAACTTGCGCGGCGCTCTCTGACCCAGCAGCACCAACTGGTCCAGTGCTGCGAGGACATTACCCGGGTGCTGGAGCACTTGACCACCGCCGTGACCGCACTGCATACACCTGTGCTACCGGCCATTGTAGGGGGAGACGATGCGAGTGAGGGTGCCTCCAGCGTGAGCAGCCACTCTGCCACGCAGGTCCCGCCACCTAGGCGCAGCACCAGGGCTACGCCTGGTACAGCTGCCCAGGATGAGGAAGAGCCTCACAGGCGCCTGGGCATTCTGCGCCGGAGGCGCCAATGACATTGTGTGAGGGACACTGGCGCAGGCTGACGCTAAGCCTGCCATGAACCTTCACATGCAGTATGCAGGAATACTGTATTTTGTAAATAGTTGATACCATGACCCTTTTTTCTTGTGAATCAAACAAAGACATTTATTTTGCTGCACACATTCGCCTTGTGTAATCATTACATTTTGCATGCAATTGTGATATGTGGGGTGGGGGAAGGGGGTGGGCTAGAAATTGTTAGCTGTGATGTGGTTGCGACGTCTGTGGCCTTCAGCTGGGTTCTCCCCGCGTGCATGGTGCGCATGTGCTGGTGGCCGGTCGTCCCCCTCAGATTCACTGCCTGAGATGTCAACTGGTATCCGGCGCTTGGTTGCAATGTTATGAAGCATTGCACAGACAGCCACAATGCGGCAGCACGCTGCAGGACTGTAATACATGGCCCCACCTGTCTTGTGCAGTATACGGAACCTGCTCTTGAGCAGGCCAAATGTCCTTTCAATACAGTTCCTTGTCCGGATGTGCGCAACATTGTAGCGCCGTTGCTGAGGTGTAGCAGGGTTGAGGTAAGGGGTCAGGAGGTATTCCCGTAGGGCGTAGCCACTGTCACCTGAATGAGAGGAGCAGATGTTGATTGCCTGTGCAGCGCAGTTACTTCATAGCAATGTGACATTGTCGACAAAGTGTACTTACCAAGTAGGTGTCCTTCCCCAAACTCTCCCCTGATCAGTCGTGTGTGGAGTCCGCTGTGCCTGAAGATAAAGGAGTCATGGGTACTCCTTGGGTACTGGGCCACAATGTCAGTGATGATGGTCTTGGCATTGCAGACCATCTGTATGTTGAGGGAGTGGTAGGACTTCCTGTTGCGGTACATATACTCCGTGCCAGCAGGTGGGCAGATGGCGACGTGGGTACAGTCTATGCAGCCGAGGACATGGGGAAAATGGGCGACATTATAAAATTGTAGTTTTGTCAGGTCCAATTCCTGTTGGCTCGTGGGAAATGTGATGTGCCAGTGGAGCTGGCTGAGCATGGCGTCAACAAAAGTGTGGAGGCAGCGTGACATGGTGGGCTGGGATATCCCCCCAGCAGCGGCTACTATGCCCTGGAAACTGCCGGAGGCCAGGAGGTGCAGGCTGCACAATACCTGCACATGTGTGGGCACAGAATTGTTTCGCCTTGTTGGGTGCTGCATGATGGGGTCGAGTTCTTGTATCAGCCAGGTGATCATTTCCCCATTCAGCCTGTATTTTGCATAAATCTGTTCTCTGGTTTGGCCCAGCAAGGTGACCCGCTGCCGGTAAATCCTTGCCTGCCTCATGCGTCTCCTCCGTGCTGCTCGCTGTAGCCTTCGCCGCCTCACCACCATGTACATCCCAGGCATTGTGGAACGCCTAATGCTGCTGCTGAATGTCCTTATGTGTGATTGGTCAGGCCTGGACCTGTTGGTGATTGGCCAACAGTTTTTCAAATTTTACTTAATCATGGCTTTTATGGTTACCACCTGCTTTGAGTTGTCCTTAAATTGCGCCGCGCAAACGTGCGAATTAGCGCTTTTTCGCTAATGTATTTATTTCATGAATGCCGATTGAGACAATATTGCGTTTCGCTATTCATTTCGCAGATTCCGTGGTTGGTCGCTATTTCCGTATCGCTAATGCTCGACTTCCCGGAGTCTGCGACTATTATAGCGTAATCGCTATTTCAATCGCTATTATTTTTTTGCGAATTCGCTATTTCGTACTTGAATGCCGATTCCGTGTTTTGCACCCGCAATTGCGTTTTCGCAGCCATTGCGGGCGCTATTTCGCTTCATGAATCAGGCTGTAAGTGATTTGCCCAGAATCATAGGATGGTGAGCGTGGTTGCCGAGATTCAAACCCGGTTCCACAGATTTGAGGTTGACCGCCCTAGCCGTTAGGCCATATCCTCTCCCCTTATATCTTATTTAACTTATTCATTTACATACAGTGCTGTAGCCCTGATTATTGCACTCCACCTGGTAAGGCCTTTTGCTTCCTTGTTTTTGCCTTGTGAAATAAGTTTGCATGTACATGCTTTGGTCTAGCATGGTATTCACTGTCTACTTGGGCTCCTCATGAGAGCCCATTCTCCAAATTACTCCTTGACTGATGTCAATATTGTTCTATCCACACGGTCAGATCGCAATTCAAATGCATGGGTACCTTCCCACAAAAAGCAGAGAAAAGGAGCAGCATGACTTTAACTGCATCATCTTTAAACAGTGTTTTATTTGTCTTGGTGGGAGCAAGAGGGGGCAACGGGTGGCAGTAACTCTTTTCTCTATCATCGGACTTTACCCAGCAAGAGAAAAGCAAAAAAGGGAGGAGAAGGGGGAAGCGAATGGCAGGAAAACATAAAGAAAAGGATGAAAAAGAACCTACAAGAATGAGATAAAAAGATGGGAAATGTAAGGTGTTGGAATCACAACTAGGTAGCTTTGGTATTCTGAAACTCCAGCATTCTGAACCAAACACCGAAGAACATTTTTGGGTCCATGCACTTGTTTTGTTTTTACAAACTACACTGTCTTTAAGGCCTTACCCAGAAAGCTAAGGAGTACAGAGGCACGCGTGTAACCTACATAAAAGGTAGAATATGGCAACTTAAATTGGTAACAGTCAATCGGTGCCTCGAACCGAGGCCAATCAATTTGAATAGTGTGCTAAAACATGTGGATCATGCATCAGGCAACCTGGTGTACCCATGATGTGGACAGTGCAGACAGCACACCTGTCAAAAACAAAATACACAGACAGTTAGACCAAGTTAAGGAAAGCATCAGAGCTGTAGTCAGCTGAGGTTAGGGACTGCTGCAACCCTCTAAAAGTCCTTGGGCTAGCCCAGTCGCCTTAGTCCCTAAGACTCGTCCCAAAGGCGGTCAATCTGAGCTAAGGTTTTGGGTGAACTATAGAGGGCTAAATGCTGTCACCAAGACAGATGCACACCCTATCCTTAGAGCTGATGAAATAATTGACAGGTGGGGGTCGCCAAATTTCTCAGTACTTTTGATTTAACATCAGAACATCAGGGTACTGACAGATTGGTCTGACCCTGGGAGCAAAAGAGAAATTAGTATTCTTGACCCCCAGATAGACCGTACCAGTTTACTGTAAAGCCATTTGCATTAAAGAATGCTACTGCCATCTTCTAAAAGGTTGGTAACAAAGTCCTCGCTGGAGTATTTTAGTGCAGCATATCTTGATGATATTGTTGTCTATAGCTCTACTTGGCATGTTTACCTAATCTACCTCTGAAAGGGCCTTGAGACTCTGCAGAGTACAGGCCTCACTATCAAGGCAAGCAAGTGCCAGATAGGGCAGGGATCTGTTGTGTACTTGGGCCGCCTTGTAGGTGGAGGCCAAATTCCTCCCTTACTGCCCAAGATCCAAACAGTTGTGGACTGAGTAACTCCAACAACCAAGACTCAAGTCAGGGCATTCCTTTGCTTGACTGGGTGCTACAGGAGGTTTGTAAAGAGGCGTGGTGCCATTGCGCCATCACTCACAGAGTTACCCTCCAAGATGCAACCAAAGAAGTTAAACCGAACAGTGAGCTATCAAAAGGCTTTTGACACTCTGAAGGAAGCAATGTGCTCATCATCCATTCTAAAAGCTTCAGATTATACAAAGTAGTTCATTATGCAGACTAATGCCTCTGAACATGGGATGTGGGAAATTCTATCCCAGACGAATGATGATGGCCAGGACCAGCCTGTTGCTTATATTAGGAGAAGGTTACTTCCCTGGGAACAGAATTGGAGTGCCATTGAAAGGGAAGCCTTTGCTGCAGTTTGGTCCTTGAAGAAGAGACCCTACCTGTTTGGGACTCAATTCCTTGTTCAAACTGACCACATGCCTCTCATTTGGCTGATAAAGATCAAGGGGTAAAATCCAGCATACAATAACAAAACTGCATATTTTGGACGTAGGAGCAGAGTGGAATCTCTCAGGCAGCGGGACATTTTCCTAGTACACTCCTGCACAAAGTCAACGTGAGCTGTACAGAAATGCCTGTGAGGAGCCAGTGTAGAATGCAGCTTTAGAATCACATTTACTTTTAATTATGATAATAAGGAGTGCTGCAGCCAATGTTATCTGCTGTTGAGAACACTTATATTAATAATGTGCACAACTTTATGTTTAAAAATAATACATGCAAAATGAAGAAAAGAAAATTTGTAGTATTTGACCATACTTAACTATTACAGCTCTACACTTAAATAAAGTGCAGAACTAAGTTAGCCTAACTGCTGTTTCCATGTTAATTCTAAAATAATGCATTAACACAGAAAGGCCTGTTTTTTTATTAAATAGTTGTGCAAGATGTTTTTCTTTTCTTTGCTGCAGATGTTGCAACTACAGAAGCCTACTGTTAGATAGTGAATGGACACTTGTTTTGTATCAGACAACTGATAGTGAGGTATCTATAGGGAAGTGACAATAACAGCATGAAGAATGATTCATGGGAAGAAGTTTTGAACCACAAGTAAACAACATTGTAACCTTTCCTAGAACTAATGTCTGAAAGTCTGTTATGCTGTGGTGAGAGCATGGGTAGTGAACCAGTTCCCAGGAGTTTGATGATATTCTATTGGTGGATGAAGAAGACAAAAGAAACTAATGTTGCAACCGACAAGAGAAGCGAGAATCTGTGGGTGTGCTGTGCTGCCGGGACAATGCTTCAGATCTGAGAAGCTGCAGATGGCGATGGTCTTTGCGGTGGGTCCAGTCCATGCAGTAGTGGCGATGCCACGGTTTTCTTTGGGGAGGTGCCGCTCAGCCGAGGAGATGCGTCAATTTTGATCAGTGATGCACTTCTCGGCAGAGAAGATGCATTGGTTCAGATGGAAAGCACCTTAGGCTCACTTCTAAGAGTCCAGGACTAGGGTGGCACCACTTGGCAGGGTAGACTAACAGATCGCAGAGTCCAGGTGCAGGTGCAAGATGGTTGGAAGCCTGTTATGTCCCTGAGGCTTCAGATCAGGATGCCAGCCAAATAGTCCTTGGCGTCGATCTGGGTTCAACTGATGCAGGTCCACCCAGGCAAGAGGGCAACAGGTCAGCACAGCAAAGCAGGAGTCCAGCAGAATGCATTTTAGTGGAGTGGAAGCCCTTCAGCAGCACAGTAATACTTATTCCTGACAGAGTATCCTCGGGTTCACAAGTGTACTGAGGTGGTGGTGTCTGAGGTCCTTGTTTTATGTACAGTCGTGCATTTGAAGTGGGGAGAAGCTTCTGGAGGCATGCCTTTGAAGTGCACAGATGCCCTGCCTTCCCTGGCCAGACTACAGACTAACTACAGGGGGTATGCTGCCAGAGGGTATCAGTGAGGGCCTCATTACAAGTTAGTAGAGGATCAATAGTAGTTTGCCGCAGCTGGAGAACTTCAGACAATGTATTGGTTTTGACTTCTAAGGTGGGAAACTGGAGGTTGAGTACTTTGCTGATCTCCTCCTGACTACTGCAAAAGAAGCGCTCTCTTCAGTGGCGAGACTTGGAGGTGTGAGGAGTACAGAACCAGGAGAGGTGCATAGACCACTGGCATCCTGTAGGTCATCATATCAGCTGCCTTTATGGTCGGGTTGGCCAGTTTAGTCAGCTGTGTTATAATCATTGTCAGAATCTGTGCCAAATAAGATATATAATGTGTGAGATCTGCTTTGTAGAGGTAGGACGTCAAGCGGTGCAGGTTGTAGTTCGACAGCAACAAAGCTTTTCTCGGTCAAGGTAGCAGTGGCACTGACTCAGAGTTGAAGTGCACAACTTGCACCTCTTCCTCTGGCATTGATGGAGTTTGCATTGGTGTGACGTTTTGGAAACTGTTGTAAGATGTGGAGAAGGAGACGGAGTCGGTATGAGCACCAGAAGCAGCCTGGTGATGGGTTTAGAGGTTCCAACTGGCACCGAAGGGAAACCTACCGGCTCTGACCCAAATGGAGGGCCTCCTAGCTCTGTAGGGCCCAAAGGCGCACTAGAGTGTGTCGTAAGGAATCTGAAGACTCAAAGCATATCTTTGTGAAACTCTTGGATCTACCTTGGTCTTGCAAATGGCCCTGGAAACTCAGGTTCTGCGGGAACAGGTCCAAGGATGGACTCCTACGTTGATCGGTTTGGGAGTGAGATCGAGAGGCACGGGACGATCCGCGGCCCCTCTCAGTAGTTCAAGAGTAGCGGGAAGAGGCTGAGTTCCATTTGGACTTTTTTTGCTTACCCGAAAAATTGAAGTGCAAAGAGGATTGATTGTTTGCCGATGTAGAGCTTCGCCTCGCAGTCTAGTATGGCCTTTGCGTTCATTGACACTAAGCCCCTGCTGGCCTTAGATTTGTGGCTTGACCTCAGGCACCAAAATCACACCTGGTGAGCATCTGTAACAGACTCAAAGGCCTACGTAGAAGTTCCTCGATAGAGAAGGGAAGCATAGTCCAAATTAAGTGCAGCTTGGGGGTGGTATACTATTTATCTCAACCAATAAAACCCAATACCCGGAAAGATTAGAATTTATCGAGTCAGATAAATAACACCTGTTGCAAGTTTACAAGTAACAGTGGGGAATAACATGTGAATTTTGGTGTCAGTCCATAATACCTGTTCAATTTCAGCAGTTGTGGTCTGCCGAAATTAAGAGGAAGAAAATCCAAGGGTGTGGACTTTCTAATTATTGGGTGCATAAAATCTCCACCCTTTGTAATTGTGTTGAACCATGCAAACAGGACCATTCACATAGATTACAAAATACCAAGTCATTTGTGCTTGGATTCTGAAAGTGAGTGAATGTGGTTAATTTATTAAATAGTGGTTAGTTAATATAATAAGAGCTGAGGAAAAAGGTTTTGACAGACATTCTAAAGCTGCAACATTGAATAGATTTTATTCTATTGTCATAGAATAGTGTAGTTCCTTTTTATGTGTATTGAAGTCATGGTTGGCGCTAGTAGTAGTGCATATTGACTGTTGATAGTTTTTGCCTTTTTCCTTTTTAAGGGATGTAAAGGAAAGCTTATATAGTGTCAGATGTGTGTATGTGCTAGGACTAGATTGTTAATGTTTTCACATGGAAATATTAACATTGTAGTTTAAGCATATGCAATTTTATTAGGTGCATCTTTTCAGTGCAGTACAACCCTACAGAAATGATAATGTACAAGTAATTTTAAAAGTTTAATGAAAGTGCAAAAATACTAGTTGCCATGTCGTTTTTCATCAAATTAAAAATAAATATGAATGCATGTCAATACCTTTAAAAAAAAATAAGAACACATACAGAAAGTCGTAAAAAACAAATACCATAAAACTAAGGGCTATAATTGTGGGATGAGGCAGAGCAAAGAGAGATTGGTGTTGCTGAATCCTGGGACAGAACATGAGATTGTCCTGGCAGCCATTGTGGATAGTACAAATCTGGACAGAAGGCATAAGCTTGTGCTGTTAAAGTGCAGGAATCTATTCCTGGGGGTTAGGGTCAATATTGTACCGAGTAGGTAGTAATAGAATTTTAAACTACCTAGAATGTAAAACTACCTGCATTGTGAGAAGTTGGAATGGCGAATGGCTATGTAACCAACCTATGTATGATGTTATGTAGAAGTTGCAGATGAGACCTTGGCCCCTTAATGTAGTCTTTTGACTTACTTTTGTGGTGCCTAATTTAATTGCACTGCAAGTGTTGGTAGAAACACCACATTGTATTCTATACGACACCTACAACTTTTTGGGGGAGAGGAGTGGCGCCGCGGCCAGGGCGACTGACGCTGGAATCTGGGGACCACGGTTCGATCCCCGGCTCCGGCGGCAGGTTAGCCCAGCACCATGTGACTCTGGGCAATAGCTCGCTTAATCTTCCCGACGGCCCCCAGCGCCTAGAGACCCTTACGGGTGATTGTGCGCTTTACAAATGTGGACAATAACAATAACTTTTTCATACCATTTTAATATAGTTTCAGGTTAAGGCCGAACCTCCTTCCTACCACATGTAGTTGTATTTTTAGCTGTTTGTGGAATTCTCATTGAAGACTTACCCATTTAAAGAATAAGAGTAATTTGCAAATCATCTGCTTATTTTTCAAATTCTTGTCATTAATATTAGTGGACAATATTATCTTGATTTGCCATATATGACCAAGTATTTGTTTTGTTTGATTATGTCCTGCAGACTGGAGATGGCAGCCCAAACCAGGGCTAAAGAGCCAGCAACAGTCCTTGCTTAAAGGGCATTTTAGTGGATGCTTTCAAGACATTAACTGTTTTATTACAGCCTCCTACTTCCCCAGACAAAATATCAGATGTGTTTGAAGTGACTGGTCATGGTCATATCACTGTCTTATCTGTTAGAAAAATGCATCAATTTGAAAGGAGATAAATCGACTTGAGAAAAAGATCATAATCATGGAATCACAGAGTTTATCTGCTGCTATCACTTCCATGCTCACCTGGGATCAAATTTGCGCAAATAATTATAATTTTCTTCTTTCCAAAGATGTTTGAAGTGAGGGTTACATATCATGTATATATTTGAATTGAAAGAATAGTATGTACTATAAGCTCAATTGCTTTTTATGTGTATAAAGCAATGTGGGTAAGCTACAAGATTCGACATTCGTAAAGTGCTGTTATAGTTAGGCATGATATAAATAGCTTCCTTTACATTTAAAAAAACTCATAAATTCACTGAAAGAAACAAAGGTTAAAGTGGTGTTATAGTTAGGTGAAAATGTAAGTTAAAACTTAACATTTTAAACAAAAAAAACACTGAAATTTACCAGTTATAGTTAAAACAACCTTAGAAATTTATGGAGAAAAATAAAGGTTAAAGTGAAGTTTGAACATAACATTTTATACTAAACAACACACTGAAATTCACCAGTTAGAGTTAACTGAAGTAACTATTACTCACACCCTTGCCATATACTGCTTATGACCCCACATATCACAGCGCTTATGGCCTGTTCTATGCCATTATTGATAACATCATGATGACATCTGAAATTTCATCATTGATAACAACACTGTACATGATGAGTTAATTCAGTTAACTATAATTGGTGACTTACAGGGTTTTTGGGTACTTTTAAACCAGCATTTTCACCTGAGGATAATGTAATTTTAACCTCTGTTTTTTGAGTGAATGTATATATTTATATACATGTTTATAGGAGTATATGAAAAAGACAATAGTTAAAGTGAAGTTAAAGTTAATTGTGAGACAAGCTAATGTGGAAAAATAAAAAACACTGAAATAGGCTAGTTATAATTTAGTGAACTAACTATAATTTTGTACCTGTTATGCACTGTCTATGACCTCACATATTACATCACTCATGACATCTCAAATTACATTATTGATGACATCACTGAAGACATCGTCCAATATGTGTGACAGTGATATAGGCTTTCTGCTCCGGGAGTAATTCAACTGGTTATACTTGTGGCCAACATTCTAAAAGAAATCAACTGACAATGGGCATAACCTTTGGCAGCGTCCGTGACACTTGCCATATCTGTGAACTTAGCAACTTTTTATGTTTGTGACACTCCTTTTAGTGGTCTGCACCTACCCAACAAAGACATTGTCTCTCCAGCCTTTAATGACCTTCAACACCATCCAAACAAAGATTTGTTCTCTACTGACCTTAATAAGATCACCCTTCTGAAACACCTCACAAAAGCCACAATTTTGAGTCAGAGGTCAACAGGTATGATTTAACCACTGATAAGGCACATTCAGCTAGACACTATGGATAACCAACAATAGACTGGTAAACTACACTACACTTATTACTGAGGTAAGCTGAATGGTGTACAGAGCTGGAGCCATGCTTGCAAGCACACTGTAAGTTAAAACATCTCTAAGTGGGTTTCCTGCATAACATACATCTTTCACAGTATGCAGTGACACCAACTCTTCAGGGAAGGTCTGCGACTAAATATCCACACCTCATAAAAACGCTGAGAGTAGTCATAACAAAGGAGTGATGCTCAACAAGTAGTCCATTTACATTTACATGTAATGAAGTAATTGCTATGAAAGTGTATACCGTTCATGGGCACTACTAAACAATTATGTTGCCTAATGAAGTAAGATTAGGTGACATTATTGATTACAGAATATAAAGGATATGTAGCGTTTGGTTGGTGATGGAAACACCTAGATGTAAACCTGATCCCTGGTATTTATGATTTCCAAACTCAGGTCATTTATTTAGTGAAGAATTTTTATTTATCTGCATAAAAACACAAAGAGAGCCTACTAAAATGTCTGACTGTGGAAGTAAGCTAGAGGAGAAGAGTGAAAACCTCAAGCAAAAAGTTGGTGGCATTTTCCATTTTGTGGTTGTGCTACAACATTGGAACTCAATGGTCTGAATACGAGGACTGGATGTCAAGAAACTGTTTCTCACAGTACATGGATCAAATCATTTGAGAATAATTAATGAAATCATTTATTTTCTTTGGATAAAAACAAGGGCAGAAAATTACGATACAATTATAGCCAACATTTCACAGGTATGGCCTCAGCTCTGAATGACAGTTACTGCCCTTCAAGACTTACCAAGCACGATTAATAATGAAAACAGGCATTCATAAAAAGGTTAAACATGAATAATGGTATGACTGGCAAATAAATAGGAAATATTTGTGTACACCAACAGAGGAAGGTAACTAGGGTATTTGTAATATATTGTTCGTCTAGCCTAAAAACATACTTTAGAAGTTTCGTAATGTAATGTAATGTAAAAAAAGTTATAAAGCGCAGCTAACACCCAGCGGTTTTGGTTGTTCAAATGTTTTACGACTATAGAGAGTTATGCAGCCTTTTGCAATGAAACTTATTTTGATGCTATGCTCTGGTTTTTCTTTTTTGCACAGCACCTTCAATAGAAATTGATACATTCTATCGGAGAGAATCATGCTTCAAAAACCCCCGGATGGCGGATGGGGCTGGGTCATTGTCACCATCTCCTTCTTCGTTCAGTTCTTGGCATATGGATCCCCACTTGCAGTTGGCATCTTATATGTTGAATGGCTTGATATTTTTAAAGCAGGGAAAGGAGAGACTGCTTGGGTTGGATCACTTGCTGCAGGAGTTGGACTTCTAGCAAGTAAGTTCAAATATTATATTTATATAAGTTGAATATTAAGTTCAGTGAAATCTTTGACCGTCTGAGGATTTTGAAAGCTCTTTAAAGTGTAGGTAAATATGTTTCCTATTGATTTGTAAAATAGGGAATTTACTCTTTACACTGCATTTTCTAATCTAAAAAAGACTCTTAATTATAGATTCCTTACGTTAGAATTACCCCCAGGTGTCAGACTGGATCCGGAGCATTTTTCAGTACACCTGCTCATCGTTAGGTGGCGTTGGTCGACTTCGCATTTATCATTGGCGTTGTGATCTCCGGAATGACAACGCAGTATCTACTTAGACACCACCAATGCATGCTGATATCAGTTCTTTCTTTTTCCATGCCAGCCAGCGCAGATCCGGAGAGAGTGGTACCCTTTGTCATTTTTTAACTAGTGTTTTTCGACTTTTTCGAGTCGTTCGACTCCTTGTGCACGCAGGGATGTCACATCGGCGAACCGGCTTCAAGCCTTGTGACTCTTGTCACAAGCTGATGTCAGTCACAGATCCGCACCTCGTGTGCCTTTGGTAACTGGAGCGCGACCACAAACCGAAGTTGTGCTCTGACTGTCAGGCCATGAACCCGAAGTCTTTTTGGGAGCGGTCTTGAAAGCTTCTGGAGGCCCAGAAGTCAGCTCCATGCCGCTCAAGGTCCCGGTCGAGAGGGAGGTTGGGGGACCAGTCACGGAGTCACCACCATCACGCCTCATTGAAGTCTTAGACTTCGGGTAAGTCGAAGCACAAGAAGAAGGCGAAGAAGCACCATCGCTCTTCGCCTTCTCCCCATCCGACACGGGACTCGGAAGCTCGTCGTCCTTCAGCTCCACCCCTGGATCCTACTGGGACGGCTCCAAGCTTCCCGGGAGCTGAGCATCCCCTGCCCAGCTTTGTGCCTTTTACGAACCCCTCCACTCCATCTTTGGGCAGCTCGAATCTGCCGGCCCGCCTTCGGACCCCATGGACTTGGCTGAGGTGCTCTAGGCCTTCGATGCCGGTGGTTCCTGTATCGGGGCCACAGGGCCCCCAAGGATTCAGGCCTGGATCCGGAACGGCTCCGGTTGACCTCACAACACTTCCTCCAGCACCGATTCCTTTGACGGCCCCTCCCCCACCTCCGACGCCGGTCATGTCCCCGGACGGCGTCAACGCCAGCCTCGCCAACACCTTGGACACAGAGCCGGACCGGCGACAACCAACGCCGGTACTGACGCCTACCAGTAGTTTTGTGCCACTGTTCTCCCCTGGCGTTCCCTATTTCCCTGAGTGTCAGCCAGTGGAAGGTGAGGAGGACTAGGAGGGGTCTGTTGACCCTTTGGCAGACCAGCAGGAGGAGCCGGACTGGAGAGAGGAGTTTGGGGAAGCCAGTGGTCTGGATACCTCCCCAGACCTTGGCATGCCTTCTCCTTGAATGTATGATGTTAAAATGCATACATTTACAATGCATGCCTTTACAATACACTTTTTACATCGCAAAACATCCTTTACAATGCATTCTTTTACATAGAATGCCATTACAGCGCATTTTCAGAAACTACCTTTACAACGCATTCCATTACATCGCATTACACCTTTACAACGCATACCATTACAATGCATACTATTACATTGCATTTAAGATAAGTGTTGGATAGGATGGAGTAATAATTACTATTCTAACTCCAGTGAATGCAACAGTAGGGTAAGTGTTGGATAGTGTAGGGGTAAAAATTACTATTCTAACTCAGTGAGTGCAACAGTACGGTAAGTGTTGGATAGTGTAGGGGTAAAAATTACTATTCTAACTCCAGTGAGTGCAACAGTAGGGTAAGTGTTGGATAGTGTAAGAGTACTATGCATTGTAATGGCATGCGTTGTAATGACTTGCGATGTAATGCCTGCGTTGTAGTGACATGCATTGTAATGACATGCGTTGTAGTGACATGCAATGTAATGGCTGCATTGTAATGACATGCAATGTAAGGGATGTTGCGATGTAATGACTGCTATGTAAAGGTAGTGCGATGTAATGACTACGTTGTAAAGGTTGTTTCCCCTTCTCCTCCTATCATGACCATGGAGGAGGGAGCCTCCTCTGCTGTGGTGTTGCATAGGCCCTGAGCTTCCTATGGTGGCAATCAGGACGAATCTCCTGACTGAGGTGCTGCAGCCGACAGCTGCCGTTCAATGAGGCCCTCACAGACATCCTTCTATGCACTTGGTCCAGGCATAGCACAGGGGCTCGTGTGGATAGGATGATTGCCAGACGCCAACGCCCGGTCCCAGGCGACCCCATTTTCCTCTCCCAACACCCTACCCCCGAGAGTTTGGTGGTCCAAGCTTCAACATCTAAAGGCACGTTACTTTTCACTCTCCCAGATAGGGAATCCAAGAAGCTGGACCATCTTGGGAAGAAGATGTTTTCTTCCACCAGCTTAGGACTGGGGTCAGTGAACCTCCCTGGTTCCTTAGTGAGTAGGGTTCCCCTGTTTTTTCTTTGGCAGTGTCCGAAGGAGGCCTGGGTCAAACTCTCCTGCGCAGTTGCAGAGGGGAGAGATGCAGCAAAGTTCACCATCCGCTGTGGGCTGGACACCGCCGACTTGCTGGGTAGAACGATTTCTACATCAGTAGCCTAAGACGCTACGCCTGGTTTAGATCCACTGACTTTTCTGGTGATGTCCAATCGACTCTTTTGGACATGCCCTTTGATGACCGTCGTCTGTTTGGCGACAAGGCGGACAATGCGCCCGAGCGCTTCAAGGATTCTAGAGCTAGGACCAGATCCTTCCGCCTCGCTACCACCTCTCGTCCTGTGCTGTCTGCCTTTAGCCCCTTTCATGGCTACGGAAGGGGTGCCCCACCACGTTCCACCCAGGGCCACAGGCCGCCTCTGCGCACCGGAACGTGGGACCCAACGCCGTGGCTCTGGGGGCCAGCGGGCGGGCCAGTCCACTAGTGATCCCTCTGCAGCAGCCTCTAAGCGTTCCTAGTCCGACATGTCAGGGCCACCAGTTGCCAGTGGGCGGCAGGATCCACCATCACCTCCTCCACTTGCGCAACATCACGTTGGACAGGTGGGTTTTGCAGATAGTCCGAAGAGGCTCCTCCCATTCGAGACTATCCCTCCCTCCATGCCACCAACACTCCATCACATGTCAGAGGATTACTCGGCCCTTCTCCGTCAGGAAGTTACAGCTCTCTTGGCCAAGGGAGCAATCAAGCAATTCCCTGTCCCAGAAGTAGGTCATGGTTGTTACTCCCACTACTTCGTGGTGCCCAAGAAGGACAAAGGCCTGCATCCTATCTTGGATCTCAGGGACGTCAACCACTTCCTTCGGAAAGAGAAGTTCAAAATGTTGACATTAGCTCAGGTCCTGTCTGCCCTCTACCCTGGAGACTGGATGGCAGCGTTGGACCTGCAGGATGCTTATTTCCACATCCCCGTCCTGCCAGCCCACAGGCGTTACCTACGGTTCACGGTAGGCCACTTGCATTTTCAGTTTACGTGCTCCCCTTTGGTCTTACCAGCGTTCCTCGGATGTTCACGAAAGTGATGGCGGTGGTCGCAGCTCATCTGCGCAGATCAGGGGTTCCAGTCTTCCCCTATCTCGAAGACTGGTTGTGGAAGGCGGGCTCACCTCTGGCTGTCGTCTCCCACCTCCAGACTACGGTGGACATCCTGCATCCGCTTGGGTTCACTATCAACGTGCCGAAGTCACACCTGATTCCCTCTCAGGAGCTCTTTTTCATCGCAGCAGTTCTGGATACAGCGCAGTTTCGGGCTTATCCTCCCGAGCGGCGAGTCCGTGATATTCGGGCTATGATACAGATGTTTCAGCCTCTATTCCAGATTTCTGTGAGAATGACTCTGAGGCTGCTGGGCCTCATGGCCTCCTGCATCCTGCTGGTGGATCATGCCAGATGGCATATGCAGGCTCTGCAGTGGGACCTTACGTTCCAGTGGGCGCAGCATCAGGGGAATCTTTCCGATGTCGGCCAGATCTCGGAGAGCACTGCACACCAATTGCAGTGGTGGCTAACAGACCAGGATTGGATCAGCGTCAGATCCCTCTCCCTTCCCCAACCAGACTCCACGGTGGTGACAGCTGAGTCACTTCTGGGATGGGGCGGCCACATGGGCGAGGCAGAGATCAGAGGCCTCCACATCAACCTTCTGAAGCTCCAGGGGATCCGTCTTGCACTGAAAGTATTCCTTCCTTCTGTCCAGGGCAGAGTAGTTCAGGTGTTCATGGACAACACCAACGCCATGTGATACCGCAACAAACTGGGCGGGGTGGGGTTGTGGACCCTATGTCAAGAGGCTCTCCGCCTCTGGACATGGCTGGAACATCAGGGCATGTCCCTGGTGGTTCAACACCTGGCAGGTTCCCTGAACGCCAGGGTGGACGATCTCAGCTACCGGTGCATGATGGATCATGAGTGGCGTCTTCACTCGGAGGTGGTGCAAGGTCTCTTTCAGCAGTGGGGAGAGCCTTGGTTAGATCTGTTTGCCACCGAGGAGAACGCGCAAAGTCAGCAGTTCTGTGTGTTGGAATTTCCAAGGCGGCACTCGCTCGGTGACGCTTTTCGTCACGAGTGGCATTGCGGTCTTCTATACGCCTTTCTGCCTATGCCACTTCTACTCAGATTGCTGAAGAAGATCAAGTGCGACCGGGCCCAAGCCATCCTTGTGGCTATGAACTGGGCACGAAGAGTGTGGTATCCTGAGCTCTTGAACATGGCCATTGATCCTCCGATCAGATTGCCTCTTCGGGAGTATCTTCTGTTGCAGCAGCAGGGGACGGTTCTGCACCCAAACCTGTCCAGTCTCCACCTCCTTGCGTGGAGATTGAGCAGTGACAGTTGAAAGCTTTTGACCTTCCACCCAAAGTCTGTAATGTCATCTTGGCAGCCAGGCATCCCTCCACTAAAACGGTATACGCTTGTAGATGGAACAAATTTGTGGCATGCTTCACAGCAAAGGCTGTAGATCCCTTTTCTGCCCCTTTTTCAGAGGTTCTCCTCTTCATTCTTTCTTTAGCCCACCAGGGCTCTGCTCTGGGCACCCTTGAATGGTTATCTTTCTGCTATTTTGGCAGTTCTTCACCTTCCTGATCAGCCTTCTCTTTTTAAGTCCGGTATTGTAAATGTATTTCTTAAGGGCATTGCTCACCTTTTCCTCATATTCCTTTCGTAATGTCCAGTGGGACTTGAATCTGGTCTTAACTTACCTAATGTGTGCTCCTTTTGAGCCACTATATAATTGTCCTCTCAGACTCTTGACCTTAAAGACTGCTTTTCTGGTTACCATCACTTCTGCTCTCAGGGTGAGTGAGTTTTAGGCTCTCTCTTCCAAATCCCCTTTCCTTGTTGTTCATCTGGACAAGGTTGTCCTTCGTACTAGACCTTCTTTTCTTCCCAAAGTGGTTACCTCTTTCCACATAGGACAGTCCATCACATTGCCCACCATCTTACGCCCCCACATCCTTCTAAAGAGGAGGAGAGGCTCCACCGTCTGGATCCAAAACATGCGCTATAATTTTATCTGGATCGCACAAAACAATTCCGGGTGGATGATCAGCTCTTTGTTAGCTATGTGGGCGCCAAGAAAGGTCGGGTCGTGCAAAAACGAACCATCTCTCGATGGGCCGTTCTTTGCATTAGGATCTGTTATTCCTTGGCGAAAAAGGAGCCCCCTGTAGGGTTGCGCTCCCATTCCTCCAGGGTAACTGCTGCCACTACTGCTTTGGGACGTAGAGTCCCCCTCAATGGCATCTGCCAGGCAGCCCCATGGGCATCATTGCACACGTTCACTAAACATTACTGCCTGGATAGCCAACTCCATAGAGACGGCTTCTTTGGTCGTTCAGTTCTCCAGGACTTTCTGGTGTGACCTTGGTTCACAGAGCCACCTCTGGGGTTGGTATTGCTGGGGTATCTATTCTAAGGAAAGGAATCTATAGCTAATAGTCTCTTTCAGATGAACAAGTTATTTACCTTCGGTAACAATATATCATAAGAGACATATATTAGATATAGATTCCTTACCGCCCCACCCATCCTTTCCGTTCTGCGAACTGACTTCTAGAGCAACTCTAGTTTTGTGCACCAGTGGTCAGTGTCTTGCATGGCTCTGCGCTTCTGGCGTGTAATGTCATGTAGAGAACTGACGTCAGCGAGCAGTGGCGGAGTCTAAGTAGATACCGTGACATCATTCCAGCGATCACGGCGCCAACGACGAACGTGGTCAACCGACGCCACCTACCGACGCACAGGGGTACAGCTGAAGAAAAATTCTCCAGATCCAGTCTGACGCCTGGGGTAATGCTAATGTAAGGAATCTATAACTAATATATGTCTCTTACATATATATTGTTACCTAAGGTAAGTAACTTGTTCTTTAGTTTCGATGGTGCCACATACCATAAAGGCAACTTCAGGGCTTAACAATTATGTGCTTTTTTTCTTGCTCTTTTGAATCATAGTATTGCCCAGATTTGTAGGGTTTCTGGTGCTAATACTTTCTGCCTTGATTTCTTGATTTGGTATTGCCACTATCTACAATTAGGAGAAGCAACAGGTCCTATCCTTTAGAATGAAGGACCCCTGGTTCTTTTGTGACTGTATGTTCACTGGACTCCCATTGGAAAGGGTGTACTCTGGATTAACACAGTCATATTACTGAAACTTGGTTAACATCATCAAATTAGTGTTCTTGCTAATTGTTTTCTTTGTAAAACACCTAAATAGGAATGCTTAAAGCTCTATGGCTTTAGAAAAAGGCTGCCAATTTTAATAAAAATCAGTAAAACTTGTTTAAACTAAGGACCGATCAAACATTGTGCTTTAATCAGTGTAAAGTAAATAACATTGTTAGGAAGAATGAATTTTAAGTTTCCTCCTGTCAATATTTAAAGAATGCACAGAAACTCACGTATGCCGTACTTCCTCCAGTAGTCCTCCAAGCATTGAAAGGCCAACCTTAAAGACAGTTTCGGAGGTTGTGATGTATTTAACGGAAAGAGCACCAACATGTCACCTCACGTTGGTAGGGATGGGCCTTCCAGTTGTTTCTCTGGATACTTCAGAGGCTGACAGGATGAAACACCTAACCAATATGCCAAATCAATCCAATATTGTCCTCTAATATTAATGGCATGAATTTGGTAAATAAGCAGATGTTTTGCAAATTACTCATATTCGTTGAATGGATAAGTCTCAGATGAGAATTCAAAAGACAGCTAAAATTATGAATACATGTGGTAAGAAGGAGTTTAAGCCTTGGCCTGAGGCTATACTAAAATGGTATTAAAGGTTTGTACCCGTCATATAGAATACAATGTGGTGTGTCTACCAAAACGTCCAGTGCTATTAAATCAGGCACCACAAAAGTGAGACAAAAGACTCCAATAAGTAGCTTAGGTCTCCTCTGCAACTTCATACATAGAATGGTTACAATCCTATTAGCCATACCAACTTCTCACAGTGTAGGTAGTTTCAAATTCTAGGTAGTCTCAAATTCTGTACTACCCACTAGGCATAATACTATGCAAACCCCTAGGAATAGATTATTGCACTTCAACAGCACAAGCTAATGCCTCCTGCTCAGATTTGCACTATTCCCAATGGCTGCCAAGACCTACCCATTGAACAAATCCTTAGACGTATTAGAATGGAATGCCTTACAAACGTGATTTGACAATGTGGTGCTCCCTTGGATAAACTTGCAACTAAAGTCTAACAAATTGCAAATGTGCTAACCGCAAAGCTTGCTGTTAAATAGGGATACCTGTTCAGTGGGAAGTTTTCTAGTGCCAAGCGTGGCTCATGCATGGCTCCAAGCAACAGCCGCTTACATTAGTAATTGTTTGCGATGCCACACTCCACTTCCCAGTCCTTCCTGGCACCGGTCAAAAGGCAGGGCATGCAGCCTAAGGAAAAGAGAAGATGTGGCTGAGCAGGAGCTACTGTTTCCCCACTGCCACAGGTGACAGTGAAGAAACATAAATCCCTGCAGCCCGATGTGCCATCCATTTTGGGTGGACTACCACTTACAAGATTAGGCAAAGTGAAACTGTAGTGGCTTTCTGCTAATTTGGAGAACCTTCAACTTCATCATGACATGCACAAATCGCCATATGAATGAGTTCAGGCTCAGCTGAGATATGTAGCTGCCTGGTGGCAGCTAGAGAAACAGTCCTTAAAGAAAGCTTGATAAAGCCATCTTTTTTTAGCCTGGATTTAGATTTAGTTTAATTGCAACAACATTTTACATGGAATTCAGATTCAAACCAGGTAGTTACTCAAATTGAATAAAAATATGCTAAGGGAGACTTTTTAAATGTTTAGTTGACTAGAACATAATATCAAAATAAGACATATGCAAACTGTGCCTAAAATTGTAGCTTTAGTTGCTGAATATCTGTAATCACAAATATATCTGCCATCACCACTTGAATACTTTCTGTAGCAGTGAAAATGAAGTACTGCTTGGAATGTCTTCAGCATTCCATTGTTTCAAATCTAATAACTGCCGTGTCCCTCTTCTGCTCTTTATGTATGTGCTCTTATCTGGTAGGACAGTTGTTTGTGACACTGCTGAGTAAGATAAATGGTACAGGGCAAGATGCAAGAGATTGAAATACACATAAGAGAGCAGAATAACTAGACGCATGAAAGAGAGATGGAGAAGGGCATAGAGATAGAGAGGATGCAGAAAGATATGTGTGAGAAAGTCATCCCTTGTTCCCTGATCACCCCATTTTTTTGACTAATACTCATGGTAACTGGCTCTGATTGTGCCCTGGGCTCTGCTAACCAGACCCAGGGCCAGTGCTCTGTGTAAAAGGTATATGGTAATTAGGTGTAATTACAATTGGTATGACAACCTACATGTAAGCCCCTAGTATATGATAAGGCATGTAGGTTTAGATGCCCAGCAGATTTAATGCTCTGAATTGTGCACTGCGGTGTTGCCTGCTATCATCACCACCACCCCCTTTTTGAAATTATCATTTTAAAGGCAGCCCTGCTTTTGCAGCCAGCTATTACAAATACATTAAATGAAAATTCTACTTTAGAATTAAAGATACTTCAAAAGGCTTAAACTACTTTCTTTTTTACATATGTCACCCCACAGTCTCCCCTGTGTGCCCCAGGATCAGGGTACCTTCTAACTGGAATCAAGGACATTTTAAAAGATGGTTTATATACCCTGGTGGGTGAACTAATGGCAATTGCTTTTTCCCCTTTGTAGCACATTGGCTGCGTAGGTTAACATGGGAATACTTTAATAACGTATAACCATTGATAGGAGTGAGCTAAAAATATACCTTAAAGTGTTAAAATATTATTAGATTTATTATAACTGTCACAGAAAAAACGTTATAGAACTTTCGTCTCTGATGAACCAAAATCCAGCCTTCCAGTCCCTCTCTTGATTGGCCAGCCTTTGACACACTGAGCCAAATCGCTCTGATGAGGTGTGAAGTGGCCTGCTTAGAGACAAAGGACAGCTGGTGAGAGGAGATCTGCAGCTTCAGAGCAAAAGGCAGAATGGGGGTGGAGTAGCCAAATTGATCTTCAAAGAGGGATTGACAGTTAGGACAGAACACAGGCTCGCCCCACACCCTGAACTCCCAGCAAGACAGAAGCCTCAGTAATTGAATTAGCAGAGGGGCTCGAAGGGGAGTGTTAGGGAAAAGTAGCCTCATTTGTGGTTTGGCTTAGTCAGATCTTAACCTCCATGAGAGAGTTTCTCTATTTTGGATTTTAAAAGAACAGTGCTTTCTCTGGCAAAAAATATGCAACCCTTTGGAGGAAGTTGTCATACTTATGGGTGGTACCCTTACCCCATTGGTCAGGGGTGACCCCCACCTCCCCGCCTGTCACCCAAGAACACTAGATCAATGTGGGAGAGCTGCCCGGCAACTCAGATCCCTGCCAGAAATACAAGAAGAAGGATAGCCTTGCTGAAATTCAGGCCTGCACTAAGATTATTAGATTCTGAGTGACTGCACCTGCTGCAAACTTTGGGGCTACAGCCCTAAGGACTTTGTCTTGCTTTTAAAAGGGAAGGAGTGGACTCCCTGAAAGCAAGTGATTAAAAGAGCTTCACCTGCATCATTTACAGCAAGAAGAAACCAGCTGACCACCTTAAGCTGGTCTTTAAAGAATTTGGCCGGGTGCATTGTGGGAGACGTAGTCCCAACATCACATGGAGCAACTCAGTGCTTTTGGAACGTTGGATTGGTGTTATGGACACTTTAGAAACGCACAAGGACCTTCTGGAATAAGACTCAGAGGTTTGGTGAATTTTTGTCAAAAAGCTGCATAAGGTGACCCACTCGCAAAGGGAGTCAAGCCGGCAACGTCAAAGTGTACCTTAGCCTGAGATTCAGGTTTGCCCCCCTGAAGCTCCAGAGCTTTTGTTGTCGATGAGACTTTCAGAAGTTGACCAATGTGTCGGACTTAGCCAAGCTGCTGTCGCAAAACCCAAAGCCAGCCGGATGAGGAGTCTCACTAGACGTTAAGAGAAAAAGCTAAAAAAAAAATTACTACGTCAGAAGGGCCCTACCGCTAAGTGCATCCGACCCGCGCTCCATCCCGTTCACACTGAAACTTTGACTTTATCCTGGTCAAGCGCGACCAAATGTCCCGAAGTGGCGCTTTTGTTTTATAGGCATTAGAGAGGGTTTATTCTTTCAAAATTCATATATCCAGTACCCTACATTGGATTTTTGTCGTTTTGGTGTCATTTTAATCATAAAATATTTCCTTTTTTAATAAATTGGTGTTGTATTCGTATTATATGTTGTGTCCTACGTATTTGATGCATTGGTGTTTTTAAATGCTTTACACACCTGTCTCCTAAATTAAGACTGCCTGCTCGCAGCCAGCTACCCAGGATTGACCTAGGGAATAATTTATTGAGACCATGGCTGGGCCATATATTGTGATTGCGGCCTTATTACTAGTGGTAGATACCTTTTTTCCCAAATAATAAACCACACTCCAATAGGTAGAGAGAGAAAGGTGAGTTAGTCACAAGAAAAGATAAAAAAGGTAGAAAGGGAATAATATAGGAATGTGAGGTGGAGAAAGGGGTATAGTTTTAGAGTGCGAGATAGAGAGAAAGAAATGTAGAGCAAGACAGAGGAATACAGTATTATAAACAGTGAGGTACAGAGTGAGGTAATGTAGAGAAAGAAGGGAATTAGATAGAGGTAAATTGAGCAAGAGGTAGAATTAGATAAGGGGACTTGGAAAAAACAAATAGTTGCAAGGGAAAGGTAGCGAGAGAGACCAACATGAGAAGTTGTATAGAAAAACAGGTCAGTTAAAAAGAGAAGAGGGGTTGACAGGAAGGTAGAGAGTGAGATGAAGAGAAGAAATAGAAATGTGTAGAGCAAAACAAGGAAGTTAAACAAGCATTGGAAATGCAATTGGTCTCGCATTAGAAAAGTTGGAGCTATTGGTCTTGTAAATGACAAATATTGTATTTATTTTTTGTTTTTTAAAATAGCTAAATTGATAGCTTTGTCATTTACAATGCCAATAGTTATAACTTTCACGAATGTGACACCTATAGCATTTGGAATGCAACATGTTTTGTATTTACGTGACTTAGATGGCAGCTCTGGTCGTTAGGCCACATCTCTAGAGAGCAGGAGAGTGCAGCAGGGGAGAGAAGCACAGCAATGCAATAGGTCTCGCATTAGGAAAGTTTGAGCTATTGGTATTGTAAAGGACACATTTTTCATTTATGTGCTTGTTTTGAAAATAGCGAAATAAATAGCTTTGTTATTTACAATGCCAATAGTTTTATCTTTCGCAAATGTGACACCTATTGTAACACAATATGTGTTGTAGCACTGAGTGGGTGATGGTGAGGGGTGTGAGGGTGAGGGGTGTGAGGGTGAGGGGGTGTGAGGGTGAGGGTGAGTGGGTGTGTGAGGGTGAGTGAGGGGGTGTGAGGGTGAGGGTGTGTGAGGGTGTGTGAGGGTGAGGGTGTGTGAAGGTGTGTGAGGGTGTGTGTGGGGGTGAGGGTGAGGGTTAGGGGGTGTGAGGGTGAGGGTGACTGAGGGTGTGTGAGGGTGAGGGGATGAGGGTAAGGGTGTGTGAGGGTGAGGGGGGTGATGGTGAGAGGGTGCGAGGGTGAGGGGGGTAAGGGTGTGTGAGGATGTGTGAGGGTGAGGATGTGAGGCTGAGTGAGGGTGAGAGGGTTGTGAGGGGGGGTGAGGGTGTGAGTGTGAGTGAGGGTGTGTGAGCTGTATAGATGTTTTGCAAAGTATGGTAGACTGCATGCATTTGTGCTTGCTGCAGACAGCACAGAAATTAACAGTAAACAGTCCACCAAACCATAAAACAGGCAAGCAGCCCAAAAACATGCCCACACTATACACTTTGACCGGTCAAGCCAGCCCCATTGGGCACTGCCAGACTGCCCTATAGGCAGGGCTACTGGAATTATGAGGCAAGGGAGGACCAAATGATGAGGCAATGTTGACTAAATAGTGTGATAAGAAAGCGTAAATAATTCTACGTGATGCGGCATGTTTTGTTTTGAAGCGACTGAGCTACAAACTATTTTTTGGGGTTCAAATCTGCAGATTATACAGCAGATTATGGATTAAGTGGAAACTGGGGCAAATCTGTAACTGTGCGGAAAACACAGCGACAGCAGAATTGCATAGTTCTGGTGTCCTTCCCTGCTTACAGCCAGGGCAGTCTGAACCTAACCATCACTGCTCAACCAGGACCATTCGATGTTCCCTTCCAAGCCTGCATGGTCCTCTGGACACCGCGCTGCTACCCATCCTGAATTCCTCTCCACTTATTTAAACGAAGCCCCATTTCCTCACTGTTGCACGTGGGTGTGTGCCTGCCTCCGTGCGAGCCCGGGATAGCCTATGTGGGCTTCCCTCACGCCAGCATGACAAATGGAGGCAGGAGAGTGGCAGCAGCTACCAGCGGGGGCAGAGCAGAGGAATCTCGAAGACTGCAGTGGGGAAAGGGCGGGCGGGAAAACAACGGGGGTGAGGGCAGCAGAAGAGAGATGGTGGGCACAAGGCGGTATCAGAGAACGAGAGAAAAGGCGAGGCAAGGGGAAACGAGTAGACAAGAAAGGACCGGGCGGGGGCGAGCGGCAGTGTCAATTAGAACATGGAGAAAGGAGGTAACGAGAAACAGAAGCGAGATGATTAGACTGAAAGGGCAACAGTGGGGATATATGAGGGATGAGAAGTAGAAAGAGAGGAGAGGCACACTGTGGGAAATAGAAGAGAGAGGGCAGCTAAGATCTCTGGTGGCACTTATTTTAGTGAAAACGATCTATTTCCCGCTGCTACGACCAAGGTGTATTCGCCCAGTTAAATGCAATTCACTTGAATGGGTTTTAGAGTTTGGGTAGTTTATCACAACAAGACGGAGGGCATTGCTGTGGGTAGGGGGGAGGAGAAACGCGACACGGCCGCAGCAGGGGGCGGAGCGGGGAGAGCGGCGATAAGGGAGAATAGTGTGAAGCAGCAGGGGCCTTTGGGTGTGGGAGGAGTGCGGCTGAGGCAGAGCGCACGCTGGGGGAAGCTTGTGGGGCGGAGCGGGAAGAGCTGCTATCAGTATCAGTATTTAACATAACCATTTATAATTGTGTTTGTGTATTTATACATTTGAACATATATTTATGTATTAAAAGATAGAAATCTTTCCTAAAGAATAATGCTATATTTAAAAATTATTTACAAGTTGTGTCTTTTTTTGTAAAATATAACTACTATATTGTCATTATTTGATGATGATTTGGAAGAGATTTTCATTGTGTTTTCAATAAAATCTCAGTGCGATTTGAACTCTATCTTGTGATTTTGGTATACTTCACAACAGATTAGACTGGTGAGTTGTTTAAGTGATGCTGAGCTAGACACTAGACTAGAGTGATCGCAAACTGGGCTCCCCACAGCGCTTACGACCGATGCACAACAGACGCATAAAGTCACCCAGCAGAAGACAGTGGCTAGACTAACGGAAACACATTCATTCACCCCAGCTTAAACACAGCAGCAACCCAATTACTATGGATACATTTAGATCAAAAACTTACTAGACGTAGCACGTAGTACACACAAAGCAAACACATTTTACAGAACAACGAATACCTATTCAACACAATATATCCACCACACACAACCAGCCACACCGAGTTTAAACTATTTCCAAAAGCTATTTCTAGCTTCTGGGTACTGGCACATCAAAAAGTAAAATATGCATCAGAAACGGGAAAAACCCTTGGTCACACCTCTTACTTCAAAATTATAGACCTGGAATTCGAAAATGTGATATTGTTACCCGGCATAGAGAAGAGGAGTAGAACACAACATTCAACTATTTCATCACAAGATGGCACAGATCTCGACCTAAAATGGCGCAGTAGGCAACCCACACCCCGGAACGCGACCAGTCAAACCCATTGATATAAGCATGAAGTGACGACTTGTAAAGATGGGTCCTATAGGCTAGCATCACTATTACAAATGAAACTTTTCTGCATTGCGCTATAATTTCGAAGCAAGCCGGTCGTGACATGCAGAATGTCATCATTGCTTTAGGCAGATATCTGCAGGGATGGGTGAGATTTAAATTGCCCGTAAAAGCTAGTGACTTTTACAAATTTAGCACTTCGTGGATTTGCGAAGATTTGAGAACTTAAACATTAAGGGGTATCTTGCAGTCCTGAGCCCAGCACGGAGTATGCCTGTCGCCTCCGTGAGTGGTCTATGCCAGGGGCTGTCAGGGTGCTGAATACAAAGAAACAAGACGGAGGGCATTGCTGTGGGGAGGGGGGAGGAGAAATGCGACACTGCCGCAGCAGGGGGAGGAGCGGGGAGAGCGGCGATAAGGGAGAATAGTGTGAAGCAGCAGGGGCCTTTGAAGTGAAGCTAAGCTTCACTTCAAAGGTGTGGGAGGAGTGCGGATGAGGCAGAGCGCACGCTGGGGGAAGCTTGTGGGGCGGAGCGGGAAGAGCTGCTGGGGAACAGATGGCTGGCGATTTGATGCTGTGCACGCGCAGTTTAGGTCAATGCGCTTGCGCATTGACCTAAAAGCGCACGGGCTCAGCATCAAATCGCCAGTTTAGTTAAACCTCTGTTTAAGCCCCTATAGTCTCGCTCCACTCAATGCGCATGCGCATTGAGAGGCGAGACCTAAAAACGTGAAATAGAGAAATAGAATTGAGGTTTATATAAAGACATAGTTATGAGAGGAAAAGATGGTGAGGTAGAAAAATATATGTATTTATTTATTTATTTAGTAGTTTGTAGAGCGCACAGCTACCTCCAACGGAGGTGTCCCGGCGCTAAAAGAAGTACCTTCTACTGGGGGGAGGAGGGGGGTTACTGAGAATTGCAAAGTTAATTAGATAAGGGAGAAGAGCCAGGTTTTGAGTTTTTTTCGGAAAAGGGGTTCTGATGTCAAGAATCTCAATTCAATGGGCAATTGATTCCAGAGTTTGGAGGTGGTTACTGCAAAGCCTCTTCCACCCGTGCGGGCTAATCGAAAGCGGGGACAGGACATCAGACGGAGGTGGTTGGATCGGAGGTTCTGGGTGGCTAGTGAGGGCTTAATTCTGTGACGTAGGTAGAGAGGACCTCGATCGTTCATCGCTCTGAAGGCCAGGGTGAGGGCGTTGAATTGGATGCGGAGTCTTACCGGAAGCCAATGAAGTTTGATCAGATAAGGGGTGATAGAGTGGCGAAATGGGATATTGCAAATCAACCTGGCCGCTGCGTTCTGTACTCTCTGAAGTTGGTTGATGAGGTAAGCTGGAGCCCCTACGTATAGGCTATTTGCGTAATCCAAGTGCGCTGTGATGAGGGAGTGGATAACTGTTTTTCGGGAGTCAGATGGAAGGTAAGGAATTATTTTTTTTATCATGCGTAATTTGCCGAAACACGCGGAAGTAACTTTATTAATTTGCACCTTGCTGGAGAGGGCCGTGTCGAATTGGACGCCAAGGTTACGGGCTGTCTGAACAGGTTCAGGGGGGGGGTCCAATTCAGATGGCCACCAGAGGAAGGAGGGGATTGGTGATTTTTGATTAAAGAATAGGACCTCGGTCTTGTCCGTATTCAGTTTTAGGTTGTTATTTGACATCCAGGAGGCGATGTTTATCATGCATTGGCGGAATTTGTGGAAGGCTATTTCGGTGTGGTCTTTGAAGGAGAACACCAATTGCGTGTCGTCGGCGTAAAAAGTAGCTTTGACGCTCCACAGTTCAATTGCTTTGGCCAAGGGTTTTAAATAGACGTTGAATAAGAGTGGACTGAGCGCAGAACCCTGCGGCACGCCCCAGATGAGAGGTTTTTTTGGCAGAGAAAAAGGGGCTCAGCATCACCTGTTGAAATCTGTTGGTGAGAAAAGATCTAATCCAGGTGAGGGGAATTCCACTTATTCCGACCTCTTGTAGGCGTGAGAGGAGAGTGTCATGGGAGATGGTGTTGAATGCAGCGGATAGGTCGAGGAGGACCAGCATAGTCTCCTCTCCCCTATCCGTGCATTCTCGAATTGACTCTGAGACCTCAAGAAGGGCTGATTCTGTGCTGAAGTTGGGTCTAAATCCGGATTGATTATCATGAAACAAGGCGTTGGACTCAAGGTAGTGGGATAGTTGCTCCTGGACCACTTTTTCCAGCACCTTTGCAGGCTTGGGTAGTAGTGAAATTGGCCTGTAGTTGCTGAGGCAGGCAGGGTCAATGCCCGCTTTTTTTTGAATTGGTATAAGCATGGCGTGTTTCCAGGTTGAAGGGACCAAGCCTGACCGCAGGGATGAGTTCCAGATTTCGAGAAGGGGGTCAATAATGAGAGGGGCAATTTCGTTCATGATAGATGCCGGGGCTGGGTCTAAAGGTGAGCCAGATTTACATTTCGTTAGAAGATTCAGGGCGTGTTCCTTCGTGATAGGGGTGAACGCGGAGAATTAAAATTTACTGCAGGTGGTAGGTTCCTCGGTGAAAAAGGTGGCATTCTGCAGAATATTTTGCGCTATGTTTGAATTTTTTTTTTCAAAGAAGTCTGAGAGGTTTTCACATAGTTCTTGGGAGGGGGGAACAGCGGTGGCCATTGCATTGGGCTTGGTAAAATCTTTCACAATATTAAAGAGGACTTTGGAAGAATTTTTTGCCTTTATGATAGCCTCTGCGAAATGGGTTCTCATTGTATTGCGTTTTATTATACGAAATTCTTTTAGGGCTGATTTGTAGAGCGCTTTGGCTTCTAAGTCATAGGCCTGTCGCCATTTTCGTTCCATCCTTTTGCATTTGCTTTTGTGTTCTCTGAGTTCCTGGGAAAACCAGGGAGCTGATGGTTTTTGTCTGCGGGAGGTGAGGGCTTGTAGCGGGGCTAGTTTATCAATGGCCGCTATTAGATCATTGTTAAATGTGTGCACCGCTATATCAAGGTCGTCAGGACAAGGGTTCACGTTGTTATGGTAGTGAAGTTCTAGGGTAGGGCAAGATATTTTATGCCATTTCCTTCCTTGAGTTCTAATGGCGACCTCTTTCTTGTTAACTTGGGTTGAGTGAATCACAAAAGGGATTAAGAAGTGGTCTGACCAAGTCAGGGGCATACTTTGAAGAATGGTCAATTGTTCGTGGTTCGAAAAGATGAGGTCGAGAGTGTGACCTGCGGTATGCGTGGGGCCCTTAACTTTTTGTGATAGGTTTAGGTTTTCCATTGATTGGAGGAAATGGCTGGCGCGATTGCAGCTGCTTATGTCAACATGGAGGTTGAAATCTCCCAGTACCAGGAAGTGGGGGTGTTTAATCGAGAGATCAGCGATGGTTGCCAGCAGGTCAGAGATGGCTGTTTGAGCGGTGTTTGGGGGATTGTATACTAATATCCCAGAGGCAATGGCCGCTGTGGAGTCTGTGATCGAGAAGTAAAGTGCCTCTATGGGTTTAATGTTCGAAATTTTTCTGGCCGTGATGTTCAGATGGTTCTTTAGGATTACAGCGATTCCCCCACCTGTTTTGGGACCTTCTCGGCAGATGCCGGTGAAGTGGTAGCCGGGGGGTATGGCAAGAGAAATGTCCGGGTTGGAGGAATCTTTAATCCAGGTTTCCGTTAGGAATAGGACATCCCAAGTGGTGGAAGAATGTAGTAGCCAGATATCGGTGGAGTGACCGGGTAAGGAGCGGCAATTCACTAGTCCCATAGAGTGGTTTTTAATGAGAGAGGCGTGACTGGTAATAAAAGCCTGGGGGCGAGTCCAGTGGGGGCACAGATTGAAATGGCAGTAGTCACATTGATATTGCAGAGAGTGAGGATTAGGAAGGGGGAAGTCGCATCTCTTGGACGGGGAGCATGTTTTCTTACCAATGTCCAGAAGCTGTGACCTAGTCCAGGTGAGCCTTTGCGTTGCTGGAGGAGTAGCAGCGTGGCTGGCCCTAGGCACGGAGCTGGCGCGGACGGGCGCAGACGGGCTTGCCTTAGGCGCGCCATCGTCGCGCCCGCTGCGCTCGTCCGCTGCGCGACCGAAAGAAACACATAATTTATGTTTGTGCGAGCGTTTGAGGTGTAAGGGGCGTGGCCTCGAGAAAGGGGCGTGGCCCAGGGGTGCGGCGGGAGATGGCAGCAAGATTTGTGTATCTGGGTTGCCTCGGCAGCGTTAAGATCGGCTGTGTGGCAAGGGCTGTGCTGGAGGAAGGTAGGGGTTTTTCAGTCAACACACTCGCGCTTCCAGCCAGGATCACAGTGCAAATTTTAAAAGCAAACAAACAATTAAATGCTGACTCTCAAATAGTTTTTAAAAGAAGTAAATGCAGAGTGACACTCCCGGCTTCCGCCTCAGGAGGTAAAGTCTTTCTGTAGGTCGCTGACAGTTCGCGCCTTAAGTAATCAGCGGGGCGTGGCCTCGAGAAAGGGGCGTGGCCCAGGGGTGCGGCGGGAGATGGCAGCAAGATTTGTGTATCTGGGTTGCCTCGGCAGCGTTAAGATCGGCTGTGTGGCAAGGGCTGTGCTGGAGGAAGGTAGGGGTTTTTCAGTCAACACACTCGCGCTTCCAGCCAGGATCACAGTGCAAATTTTAAAAGCAAACAAACAATTAAATGGTGACTCTCAAATAGTTTTTAAAAGAAGTAAATGCAGAGTGACACTCCCGGCTTCCGCCTCAGGAGGTAAAGTCTTTCTGTAGGTCGCTGACAGTTCGCGCCTTAAGTAATCAGGGGGGCGTTGAAGTGTTTTATCTTAGCACACCAGTTGATATTGATTTATTGTGAAGCATTTATTGAAGGTGATTGGATCATTTATTAAACATGAATATAGAAACATCCCTTGCCATAACGAAGCCAGTGTACAAGTCCGTTGTCATTAATACCCTAAATGTTGGCTAGATTCTTATTATTGATTACCATTAAAGCACATTAAATTAAATCCAACATAAGAGGTTTGTGCACAGGGTAGAAGATCCTGAACTCGTGTATTTCAAACTACAAATCCCAGCATGTATCGAAAAAAAGTGGAATTGTTGAGCTACTAACACGTGACATTGAGAAAATTGAGATGCGTGGCCACCCAGGTCGTAAATGCAGGCCCAGCTGCTATCGACATTGACCAATGTCAACGACACCAGTTTCCCAGGTCCATGCGTGAGAAGGTCATTCAACCTGGAATTTTGCTTTTATTCTGTGACCTTTAGTCCTGTTTATCCTATTATAAAATCAACACCACAGAATTGGGCCGTAACTCAAAATTAACTATACGTGACGCTCACGCATGAACCTTAAGAACTCGGAGTGGGACGCAAATAAAGAAAGAGTGGGGAAGTGGAAAAGGTGTTTCATAGGTTATGTGGATAATTGCAGGGAAGAGAGCGGGGGCTGATTTTTTTAAAAGAATAATGTGCTTCTTTTTCATACACAAATCTTAATGTTCGACCATTTTTTTCCACATTTCACCTCAAACACATCATTCGTTCAATGCAATTCAGAGTCCAAACAAACTATGCCCTGTTTCTACCAAAATACCCCCACCAAAAAAGTACGACTTGCATGTGCACTCCAACAGAGTAATTGGGGCTATCGTGTCATACTCCACGTATATCATCAGTATGTAACCCCCAACAACAGCCAGCTCACTCTCGAACCAGGCAGGGTGCACCCTTATACAACACACCCGGAGTCCTCCACCTACCCGTCCATATAAATATATAAAGATGCTGAGAGAATTAGATGAGGTGGAAAGATTGAGTCGAAATGGAGGACGTTGAGAGATAAATATATATTTGTGCATGAGAGTCAGAGTGGGTTAAAGAGAGAAGTTGATGATAGAGAAAAAGATGAGAGATTAAGAAGTAGGGGTAGCCAGAAAGGAGTAAGATAGTTAGAGAGGCGAGGGAAAGGGAACAGAGGTAGAAGGAGAGAAAGGGGAGTTGGAGATAGTAAACTAATGATGAAGTAAATTGAGAGGTCAGGTAGTGAGAGAGTGTGTGATGGGGCAGAGAGAGGTATTGTAATGAGGAAGATGTGATGTTGACAGAAAATTAGATATAGACGTGAGGAGGTAACTTAGTAGTGACATGGAGCAAGGTGAGACAAGACTAGAGATGAGGTTGTGTGAGGAGTGAAGTAGATGGAGAAGAGATACAGGGGACCTGATTCACAAAGGGCCTCCGTACTCATGTCTGAGGACTTGCAGGCATGAGGGAGTTTCCGCACTCAGGGCAGAATCTCCGCAATGAGACTCCCCCACAACTGCGTGGCCTTCGCCACAAGTGGGAAGGCCCTTTGTGAATGACGCCCAGGAAGTTCAGATGTAAAAATAGCAATGAGGTACAGAGAGAAGGATGAAGTAGAGACAGTTGTGGTAGACAGACGGGATCGATATTGATATTGATTGATTGATTGATATTGATGTAAGCACAAAAAGAGATCTAGAAAGGGGCAGCATTATGAGAGAGTGAGTTAAAGAAAGGTGAAGTAGAGAGATCTGAGATAGAGAGGGTGAAAGCAGACAGGGGAGCAGAGATAGAGAAAGAGTTTAAGAAAGAGGTTTAAAGTAGAAGAGATGAGGTGAGGTGAGATGAAGTAAGTAGAGAGAAATGACACAGAAAGACAATTTTTCAATTTAATTCCCACCAACTGCCTGCGAATGCAAGCTTTAAGGCTGGGCAGCCCAGGTATGCACTCCAAGGGGCAGGTTTATAATTGTTTAGTACAACACAGCCCAGCAAACCCAAATTGCTGCACTGCATTGAGCAAGGGAGAGAAAGCAGCACAAAGCTATATTTAGGAAGAAAGGGTCTGCTTCTGCTCACCACCTCTGCAGTGCTGTACAAACAGGTTGCCTAGTGCCATGCATCACTTTTGTGAGTGTGCTGACTAGCATGGACTTTGTACTAGAAGCATACCGTTCCAGTACAAATCCTATGCCTGGTCAAATTGTTAAACATTTTCCACATTGTAGGTGTGCTCTACAGAGCAGCAGCTATGTACTGATTGGAATGCTTTGAGAAATTAAAACATTTGTACAAGTTAGCGCCTGCTACAAGGTGTTATTTATTTATAGAAGCCTGGTCTGGCTTGTGTATTAGACTTTGCATCAAAAACCATGAGTGCTTGTGCTAAACTGATCAAGTTAAACCCAGCAGTACGGCACAAAGGAGCGCAAATCGCTATCTGTATTGAGAAAAGGGCAATAGTTTGTGCTGCCTGGCTTCATTTTGTGTAGCGTTTCCCTGGCGTAAACCCTTGCTAAAGCTTGCTCTAAATTTCTGTTAAGCATACTCGGCTGTCACATTAGAAAAATAAGCTATTTTGAAGGAGCTAAATTATTATGACAGGAATTTCAAGTGTCCTGCTCACTTTACCAGGCTCCCTTTTTAAGGTGGGTGTCCTCAGCAAATACCTTTAAATGTCTGTGGATACATATTTTTCAGTTTTTGTAGCAGCCCAAGGGTATTGGAGTGCTTTACATTAGCACCAGTTACATTACACATGGCCAGAGTCATATTTTCATAACAGGGAGACTAAGGGGCCGATAACGGTGGCGGGCGGACTGTAGTCTGCCCGCCATCGAGGGGGTGATTGGGATCGCCTGCCTGTATGGTGGCGGTCCTGCCCTTGCAATCACGATGCTACTGACACTGCGGCGGTCGCATAGTGCATGTTTACCAGTGCTGCGGGTGCTGCTGACTGCATCACCCGCCGCAAATGTAAAAATGCATGTTTTGCATTTGCCTGTTGTGTGTGGCAGGCACCATGTGGTGCCTGTCACGCAGTGCAGGGAAATGCAGGGGGGTACCATGGGTGCCCCCCAGTGCAACAATGCCCTCCTCCAACACAAGCGGGGGGCCACACCGGGCCCCTAAACCCAATCCCCGCCAGCCTTTCCATGGCAGTTCCACCGCCATGGAAGAGCTGGCTACAGCCAACATCTTAATTAGTCAGACGGTGCCTGCTAGGCACCGCCACCATTTTACTGATGAAGCTGCTCCGCCAGGCAATCGCTACGATTGTCTGTGGTGGAACGATGGCGGGTGGTCTTTGCGCCCACCATTGTTGCTGTCCGATTCCTCCACCAGCCTAAGCACGGCTGGCCGTGGCAGGCCTTCCGTCATCATAATCGACCCCTAAGTGATTTGCACAGAATCACATGATTTGAACCTGGTTCTCTAGCAGTTCTGGTTCCAAGACATCATCATTTCCCTATAACGTGTTGTGTAGTAACTTAACAACCCCATTACAGTGCTACTAGGTACTGCCATCACAAAACCAAAGGTTCATTAGCTCAAGTCAAACACCTATAGATAGGACCGTATTGTTTTTTTCTTCATATTATGTTATGCATATTTCTTATTTTTACTTCGTAAAGTCATTCATTGATACCCGAGATCTTTAAGCCATACGCACCTACCTTTACATCATTGCCAAATAATCTAAGGGGTGATTACGATGGTGGGTGGACAGTGGACACCCTATCGGGAATCGGGAGCACCGGACAGGCTGTCGGCGGGCCCGTAGTAGGCATACAGATGCAAACGCCACCCAAAAATGTCACCATGGAGAGGCACAAATTTTAGAAAAGATGACAAATTCCTGGAGAGTCAGTTGCAGGTTTTGTTGGTGCTCTGGGGATTTTGGCTGCTTCATGCAAATATAAAACCTTTGAGGAGGAGATGATTAGAAACAGTTGGAGGAAGAGACTAATAGTAAAAACCAAACAGAAAACTCTTTTGTCTACACCTAATCTAACTTCAGAAGGAGCCATGGAAATTGCTGCTGGTATTAAAATGACAAATTCTTTTATAGAATAAATGTCTGCTGTTGATTGCACACCGCATGCTCAAGGAGTGTTCCTGGTACATCTCAAGCAACATAAATTGAAGGAAAAAAGAGTTGTTTAAAAATAAAAAAGTAGAATGTTACAATTAAGGAAGTTCCTCGCATTTCTGTAATGCTGAATCTTATCCTGCTGTAGGTAGTATTTGTACAAAATACAAGAAAAACGGGCATTTTGCCGGAGCATGCATGTCTACCACAAGTTGTCAGTCGAGACTTTTTCGATCTTGTTGATGATGAAACAAAAACAAGTAAAGTGAATGCTGCTTTAAAATTAAACACATATTGTCTCACTTACACATCTTCTATCACTACGGATAAGGGTGAAATTGTAATGGGAATTTCTCCTCTCATGATAAAGCGCCCTTTTTGCATAGTGCAAAATAGTGACATTGAAATCAGAATGATGGCTTTATTCTGAATCGCCATCCACCCTGATCAGTGACAACATTTGGGAGAAGTCTTTTAATAGGTACCCTCCAAGACTACAGAGACACCATCGCCCAGGACCTCGTCACAAGCAGACTGGATTACAGCCACCCACCATGCAGGAATACCAGCCCACCTCCTCCAAAAACTCCAGACCATCCAAAATGCTGCTGCCAGACTCACCCTTGAACTCCCTTGACTCACACACTCTCACATCACCCACCCCCTCTTTTGAGGCTGCTTCACAGGCTCCCTGTCAAAAAATGATGCCAGTTCAGACTCGTAATACATGCTTTCAAGGCACTCCACAACACCAAACCCTCCTCTTCCACCAACCCTTCAGGCACCTTCGATCTGTCTCCCTCTCTCACGCCCACGCACCCCATGTTGGAAAGTGGATTATTAGTAGGGCTTACGGTTTAATGGTATTTATTTTGTTAACAGTTCCGTCTATATTTATCCATTATTTATTTTTGGACCATTTTATCTGTATTTATCAATATTTATTTTGTTTCTTGCTTATAAATGAAGTTGTTAAACTATACATTTCCATATTTATTTAACTGATAGACACGCACTCATACTTTGATGTCTCTCGTGTTTTAGCTATTTAAGTTGCCAAACTATTACACAATACATCCACTGGTAAAAACGAGCATTATACCACAAATGTATATTGGCCGCTTTTCAAAGAAATGTCATATTGTTTTTTAATTTTCCATGCTGTTCATCTGCTCAGCTGTTGGGCTATAATTCATGAAAGACAGCACGGAGAGTCACTTAAAAACAACACCATTTTCGGTATTTATCCACTTTTAAAAATGAATGCAGACAGAAAACACATTGTTTTTTGTCTGTAGTTATCTGTAAAAATCAGTAGAAACGGAAAACAGGGAGCCTAAATTATTAGTAGTGGTAAATACATATCTAACACTGGCAATAAGGCCACCCGTACAGTCTAGGGCTCAGAATAGGTCTCATACAATGTTTCTCATGCTTAACCCTTGGTAGCGCAGCTGCGAGAAGGGATGTATGACATTACAACGCATGCTTTTACATCGCATGCTTTTACATCGCAGTTTTTACAACGCATACCATTACAACGCATAGCGCTTTGGGGTGCTAGATAGTGAATAGTTTAATTTACTATTCCAACTCCAGTCCCCGTGGACACTAGGGAAGGTGTTGGATAGTAAATTAAATCTATTCCCTCCCCTAGAGCGCCCCCCAGCGCAATTCGTTGAAATGGTTTGCGTTGTAAAAGTTGCGATGTAAAAGCACTGCGTGGTAAAAGTTGCGTTGTAAAGGATGTTTCCCGCGAGAAGGCAGGCTTAACCTCAGAGACAGGTATGTAAAGCATTTCAAAACAACAATTCAGTAAATAATGAAGACACAACACACAATAAACACCCAACAGCAGTTTATAAAAATAGGAAAGAATTTTATCTTTAAAATAACACCAAAAAAAAAGAAATGTAGGTAACTGTAGATATAAAGTTTTAAAGATTTATACTATATAGCACATAGAAACCTATGATGCCTATTGGGACATCTGGTTGCGCTAGACAGGGACAAAGTCAAAGTTTCAGGCTGACAACAATGGGGCCCTGCATGGCTACCCCTCGCAGTCAGTCTTGGTCAAAGGTTTTACCGTTTCATGCTAGGAGAGGGTCGGTTATCCTGGAAATGAGGGACTGGAAGGGAGAGGTTCGATATCGACAACAGGACATCAACAGCATATTCCTTAGATACTATACCTGTTTATATGAGAGCAGGTAATCCCCCACGGCAGCCGAGATAGACGCTTTCATGGGAGATATTGACTTGCCAGAAATACCAGAGAAAGCGGCAGAGGCACTAGGAAGGGAAATACACCTGGTGGAAGTTGGAAGCGCCATCAAGGCTATGGCCAGAAATAAAAAACGCCTGGGACAGACAGGCTCCCAGTTGAGGTTTACTCCACATATGTCGAACACTTGGGCCCCCGCTTAGTGGAGATGTAGAACCAAGCAAAGCAAATTGGGAAACTACCAGAGTCCACTAGAGAGGCAATGATTATACTGCTGTTGAAACCAGGGAAACAGGCATCCGATAAAACAGCATGCAGACCACTCTCTATGCTCAATTTGGATATTAACCCCTTCGACGCTCATGACGAGCTGGGCTCGTCATGAGGTAGCCTCCTTGCACGCTCATGACGAGCCCAGCTCGTCATGAATAATGGGTTTTTAAAAAACTCAGCGCAGCAAGGGAAAATGTGCCGCAAGGATGCGGTTAAAATTCTGAGCAAGATACCAGCCCCTTGTCTCCTGTCGCATGAGGCGGACCTCATACACCAAGATCAAGCAGGGTTTATACCATCCCGGAATACTACGATGACCGTCCGGAGACTATTGCACATACTTGTAGCTCACTCCTACTGCAAGGAGGAAGCTGCCATCTTTGCAGTAGATATAGAGAAGGCATTCGATAGCCTCAAATGTTCATACCTGGTCTGGGTGATGCAAATGTTTGGGTTGGGGCCTGAATATGGGAAAGCTCATATCGGACTGCTACAGGGTGGAACGAGGAACACAGCAGGGGTGCCCCCAGTCCCCCTGCTGTTTGCATTGGCCATGGAACCCCTGGTGCCTAGAGCTAGGAAAGGACGTTTTTACCGTGGACTGGAAGCATCAGTCCAAACTCACTATATAGCACTATAGGCTGATGATTTATTATTATTCCTTAGCAATGCGGGGGAGGACCTTCAAGGAGCCAGGGAACTGGTAGCGGCACTGGAGAGAGTGGCAGGCCTTAAGGTGAATTGGAAGAAGTCATGCCTCTTCCCGGCCAAGGAGGGTAGAGAATGGCTACTGGCTGTGGAGGGAATTCTATGGGAAAAAACTGTGCCTTCCATAGCTGGGGGTCCAGATTTATCATGACCAGGTGGACCTGTTAGAAGGAAATGTGGGGAAAGCTTTTAGGGGAGTGAAAGCATGTTTTGATTTCTGGGGGACCCTTACCCTATCAGTGGCAGGCAGGGTAGCCCTACTGAAGATGGTGACCTTGCAGAGACTATTATATTTTTTCGGGGTGCTCCCGGTTTGGATCCCGACGGGGATGTTTCAGAGTCTCCAAACACTGATGAAGGAATTTTTATGGGAACTGGGGGATGCAGAGTAGCACTCACAACACTAATGAGATCAAAAGCAGCGGGAGGATTGGTTTTCGAATAATATATAGCTGCCCAGGTGCAATGGCTCAATGGATAGCGAGTCGAGTGTGAGGGACGGCGCAACAAGTTGATGCTGCACCAACTCTGATTCTCCTTTCAAGGATGGTGTTGCAACTCCCCATCAAGGAGAGAGATATCATCAATGAATTAAAATTAATTGGCAAATGCTGGAACAGAAGCCTGCAGAGATCCATAACTAAGCGACTGTATGCCCCAGATATTCCTCTGTTTATATCTGTGTGGCACTCCCACATGGGGGGGACTGACGAGGTCTAGAGGACTGGATAGAAGCAGGAGTTATGTTATGTTATGTTATTTGCACTTGTAGTGCGCACAGATACTCCGAGGAGTGTCCCGGCGTAAGACTGGAGAGAGGGAGAGTGAGCATGGAACGCATAAAGATTCATTTAAGTAGAGATAAGTCCTCAATTTAAATAGACAAAAGTCTTGAATACTGCCGAGAAGCCAGAGGTATAGCATTCCAGGCTGTTGTAGCTCTAACAACAAGTGAGCTTTCCCCCACTCTAGTTAGCCGGAAGCGGGGAGTCTGGGCCAGGAACTGGGAAGATAAACGAAGATATCTGGCGGGGGCATAGAACTGGCACCTCTTCCGTAAGTAGGAGGGGGCTGCAGTCATGCAATTCCCGATGGACCAGGGCCAGAGCTTTAAACTTGACTCGATTTGCCACAGGCAGCCAATGAAGTGATCGCAAATGCTGACTGACACTGCTTCTCATTGGGATGTTAAAAACAAGTCTTGCAGCAGCATTTTGGACAACTTGTAATTTATTAAGAAGGTAGCCCGGCATGCCGTCATACAGAGCATTGGCGTGGTCTAGCCGCGAAAGTATCAGGGCCCTGGTGACTGTTTCCTTAGCTGCTCTGGGGAGAAGCAGGAGAAATTTCCTAAGGGTTTTAAGTACCCCAAAGCAGTTCCCCGCTAGCTTCTTAATCTGGGTGGAAAAAGAAAGGTTCTCCTCGAACCAGACTCCCAGATTTTTCGTGGGTTGCCCCGTTGTGCTTGGCAAGGGAAAATCCGATGGCCATAGAGTTTCTCAAAACTGGGGAGGAAAGGTCCCATAGAAAAGAATTTCAGACTTGTCCTCATTGCATTTAAGCTGTACTGAGGAAAGACATTGAATTGCTGCCAGGCAATTTTTGGCCAGTAACTGGGAGCAGTCTGATTTTCCCCAGGTAAACAGCAGCTGAGTATCGTCAGCGTAAGCTATAATTTTGGCTCCCAGCTCTTCAGCTAAATAATTCCGAGGGGTGACGTATAGATTAAAGAGAAGGAGGAGTGACCATTGTTGGGATGATTTACAAAGAAGGAGCCTTGCTACCCTTTAATGAATTCAGGGAGAAGTATGATATACCAAGGGTAGACTTCCTACTACACACTGCCTTCAGGGCAGCAATACGCAAACAATGGGGAGGGGGACTTTCAGAACCACCTACATCAGAGGGGTTTCAATGTGTGGTATTCGCCTAGGGGCCATATAAAGCAGTCACCTGCTTATACAGGCGGCTCAGCCATACGACACTCCCAGCCCTTAGTAAGCTACAACAGATGGGAGGAGGACCTAGGAGAACCAATTGCTGAAATAACATGGGAGAACCTAGTAGAACGAACAAGCAAGGGCACAAGAAACACCAGATCTCAATTTGTTCACTTCTATGTCCTTCTTAGAGCAGACCTCTCGCAAGGTAACATCAATAGATATTTCAAAATAGGAACTGCAGTTTGCCCTCGCTGTAATGAGGAGGGAGCAGAATTTCTTCAAATGTTCTGGAATTGCCCTAATATGGGTGGCTTCTGGGGCGCTGTGGCTACAGTACTGGCCGAAGTGACATAGAGGGAAGTAGCCCCAACACCAGGATACTGTCTTTTGCATTGGTTCCACCACACTGCTAAAAATAAGGTGACAAGTAAGTGTCAGGACCTGTGTCTTATATTGGCAATAAGATATATCACAAGCCACTGGAAGGCACGGGCCCCCATGTAGACAGGTGGAATAGGGCGTTTATAGAGGGAGCGAACTGTAAGGGAGCAGTAAGGTTACGGATAGCTAAGAAAACTGGCAGTGAGAAAGCACTAGAATCAGCTAGAGCGTGGGCAGCACTGGTGGCACTGCTGAAGAATCCAGAGGCTGGGGCAGAGGGAATGCCGCAGGGAGAACCACAGGAACGAGAGCCAGGACATAATCGGCAATAAACCATTAAGGATAGTGGTGAGGAGATATGGGTGGAGATGGTGGAGATCCCCATGTACACAAAGACATAAGGTCTAGAGTAAAGCATTCTGTCCCGTGAGTTCAATTGCACATAACACTCCTTGAGAGAGAACCGACAATTGCTATATATAACTCGCCTGGCAGGGGTGGGATGGGAGTGGGGGGAAATGATTGCCGTCTTGCAGGAGGGAAACGGCCACTACAATGCGGCCGTTTCCATGAAAACCTTAACCAATTATGCATGCATTACAATGCATGCGTGGTTACCACGAAATCCTTTACCACGCATACCTTTACTACGAGATACGTAGTAAAAGCATGTGTGGTAAAGAGTAAAATTAGAAAAAGGAGGCTTGGGGGGTCTCCCCGCCAAAATAAAAAAAAGGAGTCAAGTTGAGAAGTGCAGGCAATCGGCGTCGTTTGAGAGGACACGGAAAGAAACTTCTGGTTCCTCTTTAAGACGTACAACGTCACTACGGAAGATGGAGAGGAGACGACGTGAAGAGGTAAGGGGAATTTTAGTATTATAAAAAAAATATATAAAATAGGATTGAGGGTTAAGGGCAGTGTTAAATATAAGAAGGATTGGGGCTGGGGAGTCACGTAAGGGTACAGGGGATGGGTATAACCTTTACCAAGAGTATGCCCGTACCATGCATACATTTACAACGAAAATCGTTGTAAAGGTATGCGTGGTAAAGGAATATTCGTGGTCAATGTTATGCGTTGAAAAAGCATTCCGTTGTAACGCATGCGTGGAAAAGGCATGCGTTGCAACGGAATGCGTTATAACAACATACAACCCTTGCAGGAGGCAGGCAAAATGATGCAGTAAACTAGAGCCTGTGTCTCCGTGATGACCATTAACACAAATAGGTGGATTGTTCGGCAGCGGGAAGCAATGACAGAGGCAATGTAGTATACAATCTGTGGTGGCAGTACGAGAGACCTTTCAGAAGAAGGGACTATGGGATGCGTGCAAACCTCAACTATACTTGAGTATTACTGTATTTGCATTGCTGATTGTAAGACGCCAAGAGTAATTGTTTAATAAAATCTGTTTAAAAAGAAAAAAGTTTTCACCTTCTGAGCTTTTCTTCCCGGGGTCCCTCGAAGCTCTCAGCCAGTCTGGATTCAGTGAGGGTTTGCTGGCTTGTTGTGCAACAACTTCCAGTTAAACCTATGGAAGTCAGACCTCCTGAGCTTTCCAGTGGGACAAACCAGAGATCCAGGCCGGTTTGCGGTTGAAGGCGAGTGGCTTGACTCTCACGGTTGGACGCAGTTACCTCTTCCACATTCTGACTTACAAACCTTTACAGAGCTTTTTCTCCCAGGGTCCCTCAATGCTCTTCAACAGGTTGGATTCGGTCAGGGTTGGCCAGGTCAAGCCGGTCCACTTATGGAGCCTTTTTTCAAAGTTGCTCCAAAGTTCTAGAACTTTGTCCTAAAGTTCCTTTGAGGTCCCAAAGTGTCCAAAACGTACTCCAAGGGGTTTGAAGCTCCAAGATGGTCCTTGAAAGTTTGGGATATCAATTCCCACAACCCACTTGGACAAAACCCATACAAATCCACTGGAGTCATTTCAGGCTGGTAATTCTTTGAGGTGATAGTCCAGGTGAGCTCTGTGCACCTGTAGCTTGCAGGGAGTTCACGCTTTAGTCCTTTGTAGGAAGTTAAGTCCACAGGGCTGTATTTTTTTTTCTTGGTCATGCATAGAAAAAAAACAGTGTTTACATTCCAGATAAGCATATGTTCAAGTTATTATACATTGCAAAATCAATCGTGTTGACATGTACACAGCCTACCATCCACATTTTCAGTTATTTTACTTTACCACAACAGGAAACATACAGAGAGGGCCACAGGGCTTTAGTTACAGATTCTGCAGCAGACGTAGTGAGTCAGATTGCAGGGCCTGGTTGATGCAAATCAAACTTTTCAGCAAGGATCCTTCTTTCTTCCTCTTGTTTTAAGCAGCAGGTCTGAGAGACACTGCCCTCTCAGATACGTATTCAGTGTTCTCTGGGGTCACACAGGAGGACACTCCTGTCAAATGAAGTGCAGGGCAACACCCCAGAGCACAACAATTTCCACCAAGGTTTGGCACAATCCTCTCCCAGAAAGCACTATTTTTTTCAAAATTCTATTTGGCTGAAGTCTCACTAGAGAGGCAAGTGGTATCTAAACCAACATCCAAGATAGCTCATCTCCATATTCTCACTCACACTGGTATCTGCACATTCCTTTGTTAAGCCTGCCTTCAGGTTGGGTTAAAAAAGTAGGGGTGTACACGAAACTGACTTCTTCTGCCTGCCCCCTCCTTCTTATGAAGATAATAGTTTACAACCCCTCCCCATGATATTCCTATGCAGCACCTCATCAAAGCAGCCTGGCTAATCCACTTAACTCTGGCCAATAAGGGCAGATCCCGGAAGGCTGAATCTTGGCTTACAGAGAATAAGTCTTATAACTTCTTGTCTGTTCATTTTAGGATAAATTCAACAATAGCATATTGTTTGATTAATCAATACTATTCTAGTAAGTCCTTGAATTATATTTTTTCTGTGTTTCCTGGTGGGAGTTATTAAATAATACCTTCTTGCCATGTTAACTTATGTGACTAGGGATCTGCAATGGGTAAAATGAACTTGGGCAGTTTGTCCAACCCCAGAGCTTATAAAACTATTGCAAATCCTCGCTTCACATGCTCCTAACACAAAAGTCGATTTTACGAAGTACTTTACTACAATGTTGGATGTGAAATACCTTCCTTTGCATTTATGTAGGAAATCAAATCATCTCACGTTCCAGAAACAGTTAAAAACGTGGCTATGTTAAAAGCAGTCCTGCAGCTGCTTTTGTTGTCAAATCTTTTTTTATTTCACCCCCAGAACAGGGAGTAGCAATAAGGTGACTAGTACACAGCGTTAAGCCTACAACCCAACAGGGCCGGCCGCGTTATGGCATGAGAAAATGGAGTAACATTGACAGTGCTCAAACTAAATATTTGTACACCTACAACCCATCAGGGCCGGTCTCGTTATATTCTTCCAACGGGCGCCGTGCAGTCACCGCCTAAGATGACCCTGTCCCAAGACCATTTGTAACCATTAAACCAAAAAGGTTAGAACTATAAGACCAAGAGGGTCTAAACTTCAATAGAATGTCAGCAAAGATGACAGCAGAGCAGAGAGGACAGTAGGAGGAAGCAAAGAGAGAAGACTAGGAAAGAAAAGGGTCTCAGAGCGCCGCAAAGAAGACAGAGGGGGGAGAGGGAAGGACATCGTGCCGGCCAGCTGAGCAGCTTGTACCATTGACATTATTCGAGGCCTCACACACCGAGGCTTTACACCAACAGCCTATCTGGTTCAGGGGGGGACCACTGCATCCTCCACTAATCGCAGCGCCCGGAGCTTGGGGGGCATGTGGCACGCGTGCTCTACTGCGCATAGATACTTCACCAAAGGTTGCCACACCGCTTTGAAGCGTGCGTCTCGGGCCTGCAATCGAGCTGTGAGAAGTTCCATTGTCATGACATGCCAGAGGCTCACAAACCACGCAGCAATGGGTGGTGCTTCCGTCTTTTTCCAGTATAGAGCAATGAGCTGCCTAGCGGCTCCCAGCATTTGAAGCGCCAGCGCCCAGTCGCTCTGGGTGAAGGCCTTCAATCCAGCAGACTTGACACCCAGCAGTAGCGTGCTAGTGGCTTCAGGCAGAGGAAACCCCAGTACCCCCCTAATGTGGCTCAAGACCTCCTTCCAGAAGAGGGTCAGCGAAGGGCAGGTCCACCATATATGTAAGAAATCCCCAGTCGCAGACCGACACCTCCAACACTCGGGGGAAGAGGCCGGAAACATTTTATGCAACCGCTGCGGCGTGTAATACCACTGAGTCATCATTTTATACGCATTCTCCTGTTGTGATACGCTACGGTAAATTTGGGGTATATCACCCCATAGTCTGGACCCCTGCGCCGGAGTGATGTCTACGCCCGAGAGGGAGTGCCAGCGTTGCTGATATGCATGAGAGGGCGGTGTGTGTGGGTGCTGTAGAATCTGATAAATTTTGGAGATCAGTCCCTTCGTTTCCGTAAAGGAGCGAGCTAACCGCTCAAACGGAGTAAAGGCACGTGTGGCCGCTTGATATGTATCATCTGCCAACACCCAATGTTTCAGTTGAGCGTATTGCATCCCGGCCTCGGGCGGCACTCGGAATTCCTCCCTGCAGTGGGCGAAAGTCTTGAGGGAGCCTCCATCAAACAGGTCCGCGAGTACCCTACAGTTGCCCTGAGGCCACTTGCGGAAAGCCCCAGTCCGATGAGCCGGGGAAAACTTGGGTTCCCTTCGATAGGGGTGTGTGGTGACGGAAAGGTCGTAAGGCCCTTGCGTACCGCTATTCTGTCCCAGATCTCCAGCAACGTTTTCGTGGGCACCGCCAAGTAAGCGCTCGGAGACCGCCCTGCCCTAGGCTTCCACTCCAGATCCCAGATGGTGCGCCCAGTCACGGCTCTGTCCATGTGTAGCCACCCCTTCTCGCTCTCTGTTACACCCCATTCTACTATAAACCGAAGGTGTGCAGCCCAGTAGTACACTACCAGGTTAGGGCAGGCCAGACCCCCCCGATCCCGAGGCGCCATCAGAAGAGCCTGGGAGAAGCGAGGCCTCTTCCCCCCCCCAAATGAAGTTGGTCAGGTCTCGCTGTAGACCTCTTATGTTATGCAGCGGTATAGGAGTAGGAAGACACTGAAATAAATACAGGATTTTGGGCAGGATGGACATCTTGATTGCATTGATTCTGCCCAGCCAGGACGGCACAAGCGGTTTCCACCGCCGCAGGTCTTCAAGGACCGATTGTCGACACTCTCTCCAGTTGGCTTGCGTCCAGCCGTCCAGCGAGGGGGTCAATTGCAGGCCCAAGTACTGGATGTGTTGGGTCGACCATTTATAAGGGGCTATCTGCTCTAAATAGAGGATTTCTGATTGCGGGATAGTGAGGCTGAGTGCCCAAGACTTGCTGTGGTTGATTTTCAGGGCAGAAGCACGTTCAAAAAGGCACAGCGCTGTATGCACTGCCCGCAAGGACTCTCGGGGCTGTGTGAGTGTAAGGATGAGGTCGTCCGCAAAGAGCGCTACTTTGTTGTCTTGGCCTCCTAGAGGGATGCCATGGATATTAGGGTCCCGCCGTATCATATGCGCTAAGAGCTCTACTGCCAGGGCAAATAATAGGGGCGAAAGCGGGCAGCCCTGCCTGGTTTCCCTCCCAATGTTAATCGGCTCCGTGAGCTGTCCGTTAACTCGTATCCTGGCTCGCGGTTTAAGGTACGGAGCCATGATCCTAGAAATCATCTTCGGGCCGAGCCTTACCCTGTGCACCACCGCCCTTAGGAAGGACCAGTCCACCCGATCAAACGCCTTCTCCGCGTCCAGCGAGAGAAGGCAGGCTGGGATCTTCCAGTGGTGGGCCTTCCCCACCAGGTGTGCAACCCTTCGCACGTTGTCCGCCCCCTGGCGATCGTGAATGAAACCCACCTGATCAGGGTCTATCAAGCCCGGCATGTGAGGACCCAATCGCTTCGCTAGCAATTTGGTGTAAATTTTAAAATCCGTATTTAGTAGAGCAATCGGGCGGTATGACGCGCACAGTGCAGGATCCTTCTCAGGCTTCGGGATTAAGGTAATTTCCGCTAACCCCATGTCGGGGGACGGTCCCACCTCGTCCGTGAAGGAGTTGAATAGACGTAAAAGGTAGGAACCGAGCTGCGCCTGATACATGCGATAGAAGGATAGAGGAAGCCCATCAGACCCCGGTGTTTTCCCCAGGCGAAGCTCGCGGATCGCCGACGCTATCTCCTCATGCATGATCGATTCCTCTAATGTCTTCGCGTGGTGAGGGTGCAGCGTCGCTCCCCCGTAACGCCCCAGTACTTCCTCCACCAGCATCGAAGGCGGTTTCTCCTCCGTATACAGTGCCATATAATAGTCCCGAAAGGCCCGACACTTATCCTTTGCCGCTGTGACTCTGGACCCATCCGGTAGTTGAACATTCGCTATATGCGCTTTAGCGGCTCGGGCTCTCAGCCTCCTCGCCAGCAGCCTCCCCACCTTGTCCCCCCCCTTCAAAATACCTATGTTTCAGTGCCAGGAGGGATTTCTCCGCCCTATTTGCGCGCATCAGCCTGAGCTGCCCTCTAAGATTAGCTAGCTGTCGTCTCGATCGCAGAGTAGAACAACCCTGATCCTGCATTTCCGCCTTCTTCAATTCTCCCGTAAGCTTGTCGTCCAGTGCTCGCGCACCGCGCGCCCTCGCGATCGAGAGGGATGTGATATGCCCCCGTATGCTAGCCTTGAAGGCGTCCCAGACCACTGGGAAGGGCGTTTCAGGCAGGTCGTTATTCTCAAAGTAAGAGACAATGGCCCCCCTAATGTCCTCAACAACCGCCGCGTCCCGAAGAATACTCTCCGTTCCCGGGTAGGGCATGCGGCCGGGTCCTGCAGTAGTAATTCAACGTGGGCGTGGTTGGAAAGAGAGATGTCGGACATAGCGACCCCTAGAGCGTCGCGGATGAGATCACTAGAAGCAAATAAATAATCTATGCGAGAGTAGGATCGATGAACATGCGAGTAAAACGAGTACTCCCTCTTGTCTGGAGAGAAGCAACGCCATGCATCAAACAGCCCTAAGTCCACCAACTGCTTGCGCAGAGCCGCCGACATTGCCCCCGCACCACTGAAGGAGCTCTCACTCCGGTCCATCTCAGGGCTCCATACCAAGTTGAAATCCCCCCCCACAATGAGCGACGAGCCTCCCTGCGGCACTTGCTCCCCTAGAAGGTCTCAAAGGTAACGGTCCTGCGCCTGATTAGGGGCATATATATTACACAACGTGATGCGGCGAGGCCCAACTTCTACACCCACTCGAAGAAAGCCTCCATCACCACCCCGGAAGGGCCTGTCGTCTCCCCGCCTGATGCCAGCCCTGCACAAGATCGCCACTCCCGCTGTCTTAGTGTCAGCTGCAGCCCAAAACTGAAGCGGGTACCTAGGGTGTGCCATGCGCGCAGTGTCAGCCTGCAAAAGGTGCGTCTCTTGGAGAAATATGATGTCAGAGTTCTGCCGAAGAAGATAGTGCCATACCTGCTTACGAGTTAAGGCCTTTCACGTTAAGCGTCAGGACCTTCAAAGGGCTAGGTGTGTTCACTGCCATATCAGGATCTTATCGCTAAACATCCACACTCTCTCAACATACACCCCGCATACCCCATGTGCACCATAGTCACTCAGTCGCACAGTCCCACCCCAAGCCATCAACCGGCGCCCCTGCCCCGCACCCTCCGGGAAAAAGAGAAGAGAGAGAATACAGAATAGCAAGAAGCAAGAGAAGTAGGAAAAGAGAAGAGAAATAAGGAGCAGCCAAAGAGGCCACTCATCGGTACACAACAACTGCGGCCAACAGGGCCTCATTACACTGTCCCCGTTACAGAGCATCCTGCACCCACAGGTTTGGACGCGCTCTGGGATGTAACTCCCTGAGGGACAGACTAAGAGGGGCTTGTGGCGGTCTTAGAAAGTCAACAACCAAGGATCTCCCGCAAACACTCCACCCTGCACATCGGGAGCCAGGGTGATGTGAGAGGAGCCGCTGGGCTTAGATGTGGGGCCCCCCATTTCCAAGAGGGGGAATGCAAACGTCCCGTAGATCAAGGTGTCGGGGAGCGCCCGTCGTGCTCTTCTTTATCCCCCTCGAGGGACCGAATATGGGCTATGATGTCCTGCTCCGCATGTGAGGGCGATCGCTCAGCACCGGAAGGTGTACGATGTTGCCGGCGCACTGTAGTCCATGAAGGTGCAGCCGCTTTCCTTACCTGCCTATGAGACGGAGACGGGCTCGCCGGCGGGGTTGTCGGCAGTCGGATGAGTTGCGCCGCTTCCGTGTATGTCCGTATGACTCTACGCTTGGATTCCCACTGAAATATGAGTGCAAACGGATGACCCCATTGGTGTGCGATGCCCATATTGCGCAGTTTTTCGGTCACCGGCCGGAATGCCCGTCTCCTCTTCAGGGTGTTGGGCGCCAAATCTTGAAAGATCTGGATTTCGTGTCCCTTGTAGCGTAGGTCCGGTTTGTCCCGCGCAGCTTTCCAGATCGCCTCTTTTTCAGTAAAGAAATGGATCCTCGTCAGAATGTCCGGTAGAAGTCCTGGTCGGCCCGCCGGGCCAGACACACGATGCGCCCGATCTAAAGCCGGAGGAGAAGCGTTCTCGTCCCCCCAAATCACATGAAGGAGCTGCGTCACGTATCCCATGATGTCCTCCCCCTCTTCTCCAAGAGGAATCCCCCGGATGCGGAGGTTGTTGCAGCGACTTCTGTTCTCCAGATCTTCCTGCTTCACTTGGAGCTCGATGTTCTGTTCCTCAAGGGCCGCCAGACGCTGCCATAGGTGTTCCTGGTCTTCCGTGCGCGTGTCCATCGTCCGCGACAGCCCGTCTACGCGGTCCCCGAGTTCCGTGACCTCCCACCGCAGCTCCTTCACACACGTATGCACCTCAATCCGCAGCGATCCTATCTCCATTTTCAGTTCCGACATGAAGGTGGACATGAATGCCTGGGTGACTGGCAGGGACTCCTCAGCAGTCCGCGATGACCCTTCCCCGCCCGCCGTCGCCCCCGCCTTCCCCCACATTGCTACGACAGTATTGTCCTTTGGGGCTGCAGACGACTCAGCTTTGTTCCCTTTATTGGAGCATGTCATTTTGCCAGTTTCAGCCGCTTTCAGCCAGGAGGCACAATTACTCCCCACTGTGTTGTAGAGGGCAGATTAGGGCACAGAGGGCTATTCAAAGGACCAAGCAAGGGTCTGCACCCGCTCCTGCGCCCCCCACTACACAACAGCCCAATAAAATCCTCCCCTCTACCCGCAGAGCACAAGCCTACACCGCAGGGTCACTAGCGTCGCTCCCCAGAGCCCGGGGAGTGCAGGGTCAGAGGAAGAGACCTGGCCAGTCACCACTCCAGCAAAAAAGTCACCAGCAATGTCCCTTACAAGGGTGTCCAGGCAGCGGTCATCGCCCGCCTATATCTAGACCGTAGGCCTTGCCGCTATGTCCCCCAGGCGCCCCACCAGCTGCCATTTCAAGCGCCACACTGACCTGCCACCCACCTAGAAGGCCAGGAGTCCACAGTTAGAGGGTGAGAGACATCTACGTCCACTCCACCCTAAGGTACGTGCTCCCAGCCACCGGGCTAACGGGGCAATCCCACAGTCTCAAAGAAAAATGGCGGGCCGCACGTTCCACCGCCACCCTGCTCGCTGGGTCCGCGCTGTTCACCTTGATGGCCGACGCCGTTTCAATTCGCGCCCGGGGTCAATGGCGCATCGGGGGTCCGGACCTCTCCCGCAGCAGGCGCTCGCCGCTCCAGGCTCCCTCACCACTGAGCAGGGGCCCCAGAGAGCCGCACACACCGCAGGCCTTACGATGCCCCAGCGGCGGGGACCCAACTGCCCAGCCACCAGCGGAGCGCCCACTGCCGGAGAGATGCCCCCAGGTTCGTGCGCCATATCAGGAGCCTGTAAACTGACGGATGGCGGCTGCTAAGAATTCACCAGGCCCCGGGACCAGGCCACTGCTGGCAATGGCCCAGGTCACCAGGCACCGCGACTGCTCCCTCGCCGGCTCTGCTACAGTCAGCTCTCCGCCCCACACTCCACAGCCGCCTCTGATCCACACCACAGCACAGAGAGGAGCAACGCCCTCTCCACCGAGGCCCCCAAGCGCCCAGGCCGTCGCAGCCAAACCCGTACCTCAGGGTCCCAGGCTCACAAAATGGCGGACCGTAACTCTCCCGTCTCCCTCGCCAGTCAGCCTCACAGACCCAGGTCCGAGGAGTTGCCGCTCAGACGTGCCGCTCGTACCGGCCCCGCCAGCACCGCCCCAGCGCTACCACCGCCTGCAGAGAGGGGGGGGACCGATCGGACAGCCGCTCCACTCAAGGCCTCCAGGAGAAAATCCCAGGCCGATGTGCCCGCGGCCACGGCCTCCAGTTGTCGCACTGCGCCGTCTCCAGGGGGCAAGTGTCAGCAAATCCACGTGGGCGCTCCAGCAGGGGCCCCCTTCAGCACCGGAGCTCCCACCGCCACAAGCAGCCCCGGGCACACCGCCTGCAAAGGCTCGCGGTCCCCCCGGATCCGAGCAGCAGCCAGAGGTCAGGGCGAGCTTCAGGCGGGAGAAGATGGCGGCCCCCGTCCGAGGTCTCCAGGCAGCCCCAGCCAGTCAGCCACTGTACCGCGGGGAGGGCCAGGTCCTCTCGTTTCCCGCAGCAGGACCTCCGCAACGGGCAAGCACCCCCGGAATCGTGCACCAGCGCCCGGCGGGCCTTCCACTCGTCCTCCACGCACTAGATGGAGCCTCAGAGCACAGGGCTCAAGATGGCGGCCGCACTGTCGGGGCCTCTGCACCGTCTCCGTCTGTCGATCACTGTCGCTCCCCGGGGGTCTGACCACTACATCGTTCGCAGCCCAGGTATCAGCAGGGCACCGGCACCTCCCAGGTGGCAGGTAAGAGCCCCCAGCTCCGCGATAATGGCCTATGTAAGCGGTGAGCGGCGGGAGCTCCTCCGGAGCACGTCTCACCACATCGCTGTCCAAGCCACGCCCCCCTGCAGCTGCTTTTAAACTGTCCTCAGGCTTCAGCAGTGCACACATGCAGAAAGGGCTGCTGGCCTCCAAACTGCCATACCCTAATATATATTAGGGTAGTTTTAATCCTCCTACCCTATTATGTAATAAGGATTTCTAGGGGAGGTCATGTCAATCATAGGGGGTACCCAAGCCCATAGTGTACCCGTGTGTATGTAGGTGTTTATACTGTATTTTAATTGTGTTTTCAGAATAGGCGATGGGCCTGTTAAGCAGAGCCCAGGGACAGTCAAAATAAGTTACCACCAGTACAAGTCAGCAAAAAATGGGGGTGCCCAGGGCACAAGGATGACCTTGTAAAATACCACAAACGCAGAAGCATAGCCGGAGGCGGATCCTTCTCCCACCTTGATGTGATGTCCTGGAACGACCTCCCACTCCACATCAGAACCGCCACGCCGCTGCTGGAATTCTGAGAGAAGCTGAAGACCTGGCTCTTTGACTAGTACTCTAGTTCCTCTATCAAAGTATGCCAGACTCAGATATCACCCCCAGCACCTGGATACCCTCAGGGGTGATAAACTGTGCTCTACAAATCATCATACATAAGAAAATCCTTTATTCATCCTGTAGGTTATGGGGGCAAGCCAGTTTGTGCCAGTGGAGAATTTTATGCCACTTTCAAGTTTAACCCGTTGGCTGCTTCCGCTTCTTTGGGGCAGTGCGGGCGTTTTAAAAAACGCGCGCGGTCGCGTCGGCCATTGGCCGACGGCAGCACCAGCGAGGTAGTGCTTCCGTCGGCCAATGGCCGACGGCAGCAGCCAACAGGTTATGGATAGTTTGACTAAAGAGGTTGTTTATTTAGCTATGGATGACTCTTGTTTACTGGATTAGCTAGATCAGAGAAACATAGGGATTTTCTTGAACTGAAATAATCTCGTATAAGTGATTTTGTGAAAAGATTATCATAACACGTGTCCTGTGGGCAACTGCTTGTGGATGAATATATTCCGAGGTGAAGTGGGGCTTTTGAAAGGTTTTGTTCAAAAACATTTATCTCAAGAATAATGCCCAACCTGCAGCCCATAGGCTTCGTAGGGTACATTTAGTATTGAGATAAGAACTTAAAAATAACAATCTTTGTGAGCAAGAGGTGAATGGTTGGCACACGTTGTGATGGCTCGTAAGGCCAATGGTTCATTGCTAAGGTGTGCTGACGTACTCAATTTAAACAACACAAATGTGGATTGACAATCATCCCCTTCCATATATAACTAAAATGTTGCCACATTCAACAGAGGGAAAGTTTTTGCTTTGTTGGACATGACATCAGCTTACCACCAAATTAATTTGAATAATGAATCTAGACATCTAACGTCTTTCCTCACTTCAGAGCCGGGATTATCACTTCAAACAGATGCCCCTTAAGCCAGCTTCAGCATCATCAGTTTTTCCAAGGGTGGTAGAAAATGTATTCAAAGGCATTTATGGAGTTACTGCCTTTCAAGATGATGTCATGCTTTTTGGAGCTTATCAATGAGCACATGATGAAAGAATAAATTGTTGTCAATTTTTAAAAGATAAGGGAATAACTCTAAGTGCTAAATAGCACACATTTGGTGTGCTGAAAATAGAGTATGTGGGGTACAGCTTGTCTGCCAGTGGTGTGGAACACAAGATGGTTATGGTCGAGTTCACTTAAGACCATTTATGGGGATGTTAGAATTTTATACTAGGTTTATTCCGAGGCATGCTGGAAAAAACTTTTAACATTTGCAAACTTCTAAAAAAGAATGAAAAAATCCTGTGGTGTGATGTGTTTCAGGCATTTGATATGTTGAAAAAGAAATTGCCCAAGCCATCCCTTTGAAGCCTTTTGATACTCATGATGAAAGCATCATCATGACGAACACCAACATGAGACGACCGAGGGCTGTGCTGCTTCAGACGTGGAACGAAAAGAAAGAAGTAGTTGCTTTTGCTTCTAATAGTCTTCGAGGGGCTGAACCATCATATTAGGTTGTGGAAAGGGAATCCGTAGTGTGTTGGTTGGGAATTTCTCATTTCAAGACATATTTATGGGACATTTATTTCATGGTTTGGTTTGATCATAAACCTCTTATTGATCTCTTTACTACCAATGGGGCTGTAGAGCCACTCACTCCTAGAATAGCTAGGTGGCAATATAAACTACAGTATTACGATTATAGGAAGCAGTACATTCCAGAGGGAGAGAATATTTTATCTGGTTCTTTATCTCAGCTACCTGTGGACCAGTGGGATTAAGAGAACAATGTGTTAGAAGAATTTGTGTCAGTATGTTCAGTAGAGAGTCACACTGTCTCTATGCAAGAATGATTGCCAGCATTGGATCAAGATTTGTATTTAGATAAAGTCATGGGAGCTCATTACGATGTTGGGTGAAAAACCTTAGCCCGACACTGACTCAGAATCGGGATTGACCGACTTGGGGTTGGCGGTTCCGACTGCAGGATTACGATGTGACCGAACACTCTTCGTTCTGAGTCCCATTGTTCCCTACGGGAGCTCGTTTTCTGCCCAAGAACCATCTGTAACACAGGCTCCTATGGGGAAATGGGGTGTGTGCGGAAAACCCAGGACCATGTTGCAGGCACCATCCGGTGCCTGCCACACAGTGCAGGGTTTTACAGGGGGGTCTCTTAGGTACACCCTCGGCCATTAACTGTAGGTCAAGGGGCCCCCAAAGTCACTTTCTGACTGTCTTTGGCATAACGGGGCATAAGTGAGGCATAACGAAGAGAAAGATATTTCTCCTCATTATACCTTACTTGGGAAAGCGTGGCATTTTGATGCATTTCCAGGTTGAAAAGCCTATACCTGGGAATGAGCTAAAATCTATGGTGGATGCATGGAAATGTCCATGCTCCACCCATGTAACACCTTTCAAGTTGAAATGTAACATAACGCAGCGCAGCGCAAGCAGCTGCCTTTCCTAAGATGTTTTTTACAAAGCAGTGCAATTCAGGCCTTGCAAATATAACTGTAGACTTTGCATTGTCCTTGCATCAGCCTTTGTGATGCAAGGGCAACACAAGGGCTGAATAAATATGGGCCCTGGTGTTCTGTCACCCTGCAACATCAACCTCTTGCCATCCCACCTCCTTATGAGAACATTTTGTAGGAAAAAAAGCTTGTCATGTACTCACCTTCTTTAAGTAACCACCATAACACTCTCACCTTTTACAACCCTTTGCCTCCCCCTTTGCAACACTCTTCTCTCCATAAGTACAGAAATGGCTGTATCCTGCCATCTTTGATCAGCAACCTCTTATTCTTTCCTTCCTCTTTGAGCGTGAGGCTTTGGTCTATGCTCTCAAAGAAAGTGAAGTTGAAGAGTCAGGTATGTGTGGCAGAGTTTGACCAGAAGAGGTGCGATAATTGAACACTGAGGTATGCTAGATTTGATAGTGAAATGAGCTGTTGTTAATGGGGGCAACACAAATGTACTTGGCCCGCTTTGGCTGATGGAGCTCCTGTCTAGGATTTGTCTTCAGGGGCCAGATTCCTCTATAGGAGTATCAGTGCCAGGGCCCAAAATATTTGTTAGGGGGGGAGCAGTTTTCACCATTGCTACTGCCCGTGCTCCCAAATGTGTTTTAGACCTGGTGTTAGAGTGAATGAATGAATGAACGAATGAATGAATAGCAAGAATTCTAGCGCTCACGGCTACTCTGAGGAGTCTCCCGGTGCTGAGTGGAATGTGAGAGAGCAAAGGATGTCGGACCCAGAAAGTCAAAAGCCAAGTCTTGAGTTGCTTTCTGAAAGGCCTTTCACTTTCACTATATTCAGCAGGAAGTATATTCCAAGCTTGGGGCCCAGAAGGGAGAAGGATATGCCTCCTGTTGTTGCCCGCATGGCCCTTGGGACTTTAGCCAGATGGCTGTGGGAAAAGCGCAGACTTCTAAGGTGTGTCTAGTGTTGACTCCTGGAAGACAGGCATTCAGGGCCAGAGTGGTTCAAAGCTCTGTGCATATGTACCAGAGTCTGAAACAGGATCCTTTTTTAGGTCTCACATAGGCAGCACATGCGTTGTCTCTTCGAGACATGCTGTATCTATTCTGTGGACTTTGAGCACATCCATTGCTTTTCATTTGTTCCTTTTCGTGCTGTTTGTAAAATCCTACTTTTCATAGGTGGATCTGTTTTATTAGTCCCTTCTTGTGGTGGTTTGTTCCCTCTCATGGTGCCTGGCCCTATACCATATCTCTGTCCCCATCTCTGAATTTATCGTATTTGCGGTTCACAATTTCTTTCTACTCCTTCTGCTCATGTTTGGAGAATATACATTTTTTTTGGGCTTACCCCAAAAAATGCGCTTAGATAACAGTACTTTCAGTTTCAAAACACACATGGCATTCTCACACAGATTTTGCCATTTTTTATTTAAACACACGCCATTTTATTGCCTCAGCTCGTGTTTTCTGAATGTTCTTCTGCCTGTCTTTCAGAATTTTCTTTTGACTGTCTTAAAAAAACAATTTGATCATATGACGGTACTTCCAGTTTCCAAATACACACAGTATTCGCGCATAGATGTTGGCATTTTTAGTTTAGAATCACACGCAGCATTATCTTCAGATCATGCAGTAGATGATGAATTATTTGGCAAAATCTGCAATTCCATAATTATGTAGAAAATACCGTGGCCACAAAATAGTATAATTACAGTGTTCCTACCTACAGATGACCTCTTATGTTAATCTTCAGAATGTAAACATAAAGGCTGGCTCTTATTGAAAAGTGAATATATATAAAATAGTCTCTGGCGCCATCTACTGACAGCACAAATATCTGACAATGTAATTTATGGTACCTACATAAGTGGTTGTTGACACAATACAAGAAAGCACCCTGAAGTGGTGCTGGTGGCATATACCACTATGTAAAACAAAAGCAGTACTACACAAACATTTACATAACCCTCAAGTTCCTTTAACATGGTGAGGCAGGTACAGCTCTTCAGGAAACAAGCTTCTGGGTGGCTTCCTGAATCGCCCTGGGTCTCAAACGCTGGTGTGACTTTTGATCAACAACTATTATTATTATTATTATTCTGAGTTTTGTATAGCGCCTGGTTACCAATAGGCATCCCAGCGCTTACCAGAACATAACACTACTAAAAAGATGCAAGGATTAAACGGAAAACAAAAAAGTTTTTAAAAGCTTACGGAAGCGAAGAAGACTAGCCTCCGAGCGCAGATGTAAGGGCAATGAGTTCCACAAGGAAGCCACATTTATTGAGAACCTTCTGCCACCAGTTCTTGCCTTTTTCACCCTGCCAACCTGAAGGAGATGTTGGTGGTCAGAGCGAAGTGAACGAGAGGCCTTGTAGGGCTGGACCATCTCATCCAGAATGGGTGGACCGACTCCGTGCAGAACTTTGTGGGCAATGCAGAGTGACTTGAATTTCACCCTGTCCCTCACAGGGAGCCAGTGCAATGCCCTCAACGCTGGACGGGCAGATTGACGCCTAGGGAGACCCGTCAAAAGCCTAGCAGCCGCGTTCTGCACATGCTGCAGTCTGTTCAGGGTAGACTCGGGTGCGCCCAGGAATAGCGCATTGCTGAAATCCAGCCGCGAGATGATAAGTCCCTGGATGAGGAGCCTTCGAGTGGCCACTGGGAGCAAGGGCAAGATCTTCTGGGCTGAGCGGAGCAGGCCAAAGCACACGCCAGCAGTCTTTTTGGCGTGGGTTTTAAACGATAGGTCCTGCTCCAGCCATACCCCCAAGCTCTTGATCTCCTGCTTGGGGGGAGGCATCGGACCCAGACAGTCTGGCCAGCTGCTGGGGGACAAAGATGGGGAAGAGTTCCCCAGTAGCATCAGTTCCGTCTTGGAGCCATTTAACTTTAGGGCTGAGCTGCACATCCACGTGTGGATCTTTTCAAGACATGAGTGCAGCCGGTCGGGATGGTGCGCCGACTGGGAAAGGCCGACCACCAGCTGAGTATCATCAGCATAACTGATGATTTTAATACCCAGCGGCCGAACCACACTCTCCAGGGGGGCCATGTAAACGTTGAATAAGGTAGGGCTCACTGAAGAGCCCTGTGGCACACCGCACTGGAGAGGGGTTGACGATGATTTTTCCTGGCCTTCCCACACCTCAAATGTACGACCTTCCAAGAAGGAAGCGAACCATTTGAGGGCCAGACCCGTGACCCCCACCCCCGACAGCCGTTGGAGAAGCACCAGATGGTCCACGGTATCAAAAGCAGCGCTGAGGTCCAGGAGGATCACTGCCACTGATCCCCCCGAATCCAGCATGCTCCTCGCATTCTCCACGACCGCCAGTAGGGCGGTGTCAGTCCCCTGACCAGGGCGAAAACCCGTTTGGGAATCGCCCAGAAGGGAATTGGCTTCCAAGAAGTTCGAAAGGCGGCTGTTCACCAGCTTCTCCGCCACCTTACTGATACCCGGCAGCAAGGAGATTGGCCGAAAGTTGGCGAGATCGGCGGGGTCGAGGTTAGGCTTTTTCAAAAGAGCCTTAACCACCGCCCCTTTCCAACTAGGGGGAACTACCCCATGGGCGAGAGACAGGTTTATCAAATCCGTCACAGGGCCGACGATGGTAGATGACACCTGTTTAAGATATTTAATAGGTGCTGGGTCTTTCGGGGAGCCACTCTTCATAGACCTCAGAACTGCCAAGACTTCCTCCTTAGTAACCGGACCAAGGGAGGCCAGCTCCACCGCTTGCAACTTAAGTTGAGAGCTGGAGTTGTCCTCCAAAGAGGAGACCTCACCTAGCCGGGGAAGGGAGGCTAATATATTGTCGATTTTACTTTTAAAGAACGAGGCCAGTTCTGTGCATTTTTTGCGGGGGTCCTTCGTGGAAAACCAGAGGATCAGGGACACTAAGTAACTCCTTAATGACCCTGAATGACTCTTTAGAAGAGTTGGCCGCAGAGCCAATGCGCTCTTCAAAGAATCCTGATTTTGCCACCCGAATAGCGGATTTATACCTACTCAGCGCCACGCGATATTCTTTACGACACGCCTCACTCCAGTCTCTCCTCCAGGACCGCTCCAGTCTCTTGCAACCTTTCCTCAAGGTTCTTAATTCTGAAGAATACCAAGGTGCAGAACCCACTCTCTTCCCCCTCATAAGTTGTTTCTTTTTGGGTAGAAGAGTGTCCAAAGAGTCCACGAGCCAGGTATGGAAATTCGCATCAGCGACAATCGGGTTATCACCCTGAGGGGGCTGCGTGGCCTCCAAATGTGCCGCCCAGATGTCAACTGGGAGCCTCGACCAGGCTCTCTCTAGGGTGTGAACTCGTGGGACCACCACAGCTCGGCTGTTGAATTGCCATGACGCGGTCACCAAAAAGTGGTCTGTCCAAGGTAGGGCAAGAGCCGGAGAAGGAGTAAGATGGTCCAGGTTGGAGAGAAAGGGATCAAGCAAATGGCCTTTCTCATGGGTCGCGCCCGAGTTGGCCAAATTGATTCCGAAAGATTTAAGATCATCAAGCAGATCGATTCCTGCAACATTAGTGGGGTCCTCGAGATGGATATTAAAATCCCCGAGAACCACAAAGTTGGCAGTTGAGGAGGCAAGAAGTGTAGTGATTTCCAGGAGAGAGTTAGGGAAGCTACCCAAGGGTCCGGGCGGGCGATAAATCAGCAGGCCTACCAAAGATACTGTAGGTGACAGCCGAAGGGAGAACTGTAAGCTCTCACAGTCCGTCACCCCTCCGTTCTGAATCTTACACGCAAGCGTGTCTCTGTAGAGGACTGCAATTCCTCCTCCCCTCCCTTTAGGTCTGTCAAGATGGAGTATGTGAAAGCCTGGGGGGAGTGCTCTGACCATGTCCGGGCCAGAGCTGGGGGAGAGCCAGGTCTCAGTGAGAAACAGCACGTCGAGCTCGTGATCTAAAATGAGTGAATTAATTTCAATGGCGTGGCTCGGTAAAGACCGGCAGTTTAGTAAAGCCATGGAAAGGACAGATTTCACGGCCACTGAATTGTGACCGGAAGAACAAGCACTACACGGTAAGAATGGAATGGTCCCCATCTGAGCATAGCTACAACTAATAGGGTGGGGCGAACGTAGGGCGATAAGGGCATCTCTTCCATATTGGAGCCTGGTGGTAAAAGGTGTTACCGAGTCGGGCATGGTGGCAGGCCCTAGGCCCGTCTGGGCCCGGACGGGCACAGACGGGCTGAACTCTGGCGTAACTCCGGCGTCATTACGGCGTCCCCGCTGCGCGTGACCGCTGCGCGTCAGCATGGCTGCCTAAATGGACAGAATACAGAATACTGTCATACATTCACCCCAGTACAGAGATCTGGGCCTAAATCCATTGTTTTTTTGCTCACCATGCCGTTCCAGTTTGGACCCAGCCATATGCAAATCAATCTTGACCCTGCACCCTATGGGAACAGTTCAGCCCGAATTGCCAGGTCAGGTCCTCCCTGGACAAGGAACAAGCATCCTAGGATCAGTTTCAGACTTTCAGCCCTCATCAGCCAGGATAGCTTGACTCCAGTTGCATGGAGAGCACAGGACGTACGTCTGGGCATACCCGTCCCACTCAGGGTGGCAAATGCAAAAAGAACAATTGATGGACCGAATGCAGAACAATGTCATACATTGACCCCAGTACAGAGATCTATGCCTAAATCCATTGTTTTTTTACTCGCCATGCCATTCCAGTTTGGACCAAGCCATATGCAAATCCGTCATGACCCTGCACCCAATGGGAACAGTCTAGCCCGAACTGCCAGGCCAGGTCCTCCATGGACTGGAAACAAGCATCTTAGGACCGGTTCCGTATGGGGTGGCATGGTGAGCAAAAGAACGATGGATTTAACCCAGATCTCTTGACTGGGGGTGAAAGTATAATTTATTCAGCATTCCGTCCATCATTTCTTTGCGTAGCACTTTTCACCCTAAGTGGGATGGGTATGCCCAGACGTGGGTCCCTTGCTCACTGTGCCACTGGATTCAAGCTAGCCTGGCTGATGAAGGGTAATACCCAGAAACCGGTCCCAGGATGCTTGTTTCCAGTCCAGGGAGGACCTGGCTTGGCAGTTCGGTCTGGATTTTTCCCCTGAGGCACAGGGTCAAGACTGATTTGCAGATGGCTGGGTCTAAACTGAGGTGGCGTGGTGAGCAAAAGAACGATGGATGTAACCTAGATCTCTTGACTGGGGGTGAATGTATGATTTATTATTATTATTATTTATTAATTAGCATTTGTTGAGCGCATGGCTACCCTAAGGCATCCCAGCGCTATCGGCAGGACACGTTAAAGTAAGTGGCTAGCAATTACTCTTCTGGAATAGCCACGTTTTAAGACACTTCTGGTAGATAAGGTGGGATGTTTCTAGCTGCAGATTGAGAGGGAGGGTATTCCACAATCTGGCTATATTGTATGAAAAGGAGCGACCTCCTCTGCGCATCCTATTAATTTTAGGGATGCTGGCTCAATTTAAATTCCCCGAGCGGAGAGACTTAAGGAAGGTACACGGTGATCAGAGACTGGTTGATGCAAGGGCCTGTGCCCATAAGAGTCTTGTGAGCAGTATATAAGGCATTGAAGGATATCCTCTCCTCTGTCGGCAACCAGTGTAGGGGTTTCAGACTGGGGCTAGAAATTACTCTTCTGGAATAGCCACGTTTTAAGACACTTCTGGTAGATAAGGTGGGATGTTTCTAGCTGCAGATTGAGAGGGAGGGTATTCCACAATCTGGCTATATTGTATGAAAAGGAGCGACCTCCTCTGCGCATCCTATTAATTTTAGGGATGCTGGCTCAATTTAAATTCCCCGAGCGGAGAGACTTAAGGAAGGTACACGGTGATCAGAGACTGGTTGATGCAAGGGCCTGTGCCCATAAGAGTCTTGTGAGCAGTATATAAGGCATTGAAGGATATCCTCTCCTCTGTCGGCAACCAGTGTAGGGGTTTCAGACTGGGCCTGGCCGACTGCGTTCTACAACAGCCAGTCAAAAGTCATGCAGCACAATGCTGTGCCACCTGAAGCTTCCTTAGAGTAGATTTTGGAGCTCCCAGGTACAGTGAGTTAAAGTAGTCCAGGCGTGAAAGAATCAGGGCCTGGACTACAACGCTCCTTCCCTCTATGGGCATTAGGGGGCGGACTTTCCGCAGCATTCTGAGAATGCCTTGACAAACCTGTGACACTGCCACTGCTGCTGCTTGCTGGTCAAGTTTGAGAGATTTATCCAGCCACACACCAAGGGTCTTTATCTTGGCCTTCTGGACTGGGGGGGCAACTTTTCATCCTAAGTGGGATGGGTATGCCCAGACGTGGGTCCCTTGCTCACTGTATCACTGGATTCAAGCTAGCCTGGCTGAAAAAGGATAATACCCAGAAACCGGCCCCAGGATGCTTGTTTCCGGTCCAGGGAGGACCTAACTTGGCAGTTCGGTCTAGACTGTTCCCATGAGGCACAGGGTTAAGATTGATTTGCATATGGCTGGGTCTAAACTGGGGTGGCATTGTGAGCAAAAGAACAATGGATTTAACCCAGATCTCTTGACTGGGGTGAATGTATGATTTATTCAGCATTCCGTCGATCATTTGTTTACAGAGCACTTTTCACCCTAAGTGGATGGGTATGCCTAGACATGGGTCCCTTGCTCACTGTGGCACTGGATTCAAGCTAGCCTGGCTGATGAAGGGTAGTACCCAGAAATCGGTCCCAGGATGCTTGTTTCCAGTCCAGGGAGGACATGGCTTGGCAGTTCGGTCTGGACTGTTCCCATGAGGTACAGGGTCAAGGCTGATTTCCATAGGGCTGGGTCTAAACTAAGGTGGCATGGTGAGCAAAAGAACAATGTATTCAACCCAGATCTCTTGACTTGGGGTGAATGTATGATTTATTCAACATTCCGTCCATCATTTGATGGCGTGACATGTTTGCAGACAAGACCTTCTAGTGAGACTGGTATATTTTTCTACATATTGTAAACCATTACCCTGCATGCTCTGTTTATTTTATCCAGTTTGTAAATGATGCCATATGGTAATCTAAGCAGTGGTACTGATAACGTATATGTATGAAATAAACTCAACATTTACATACAACGTAACATTATATCACAGAACATTGCAAAATTGTATTTGTGAAAACCTTTCATCTATTTTAACACATATAGTGTTTATTAATATCAACCGTATAGTTAGCATTGGCATACACTCATTACTAGCTGTATGTACACTATTTGATAATATGACCGCACTGTGACGTAGTCAGAAATACACGTCCGAAAGTACATTATTCACAAGCATCAATAGATTTAATGGTGTCTGTAATAGATGCTCATAGTTTAAGTTAAGTAGTGGTATGGTTTGCGCATATATTGACCATTAACTATTGTGTGGTAATCAATATTGGGATGGTCATACTTAGGGCTGGGGTGGCCGATAGAGTTACATACTCAGCACATACATGTAAAAGACATTTTATAAAGTTAAAGTGTCCAGGGATGTGGAATTCCTATAGCCTGACGTACCACATTATGGATCAGGGAAGGGCACTGTCTGCAGTTCAGGTAATATTTTTGCCAATATGTTAAGGCTGTTCAAACTTGTATTTATGGTTGACTAATTCAAAGCCATTGTTATAAGGGTGAGCGATCTAAGTAAATGTTGTAAGCTACGACTGCACTACTGATAGTGGTTCCAGTATAAAAATATATAAACACGTTTTTAAAGTTTAGCTATTTGAGGCTATGTAAAATGCTCCCAGAATGCGCTCTGATTTGATGCAAATATTTGCAGAAGCTTGAAAGAAAGATTGATGATTCCTTGCTTTCAAAATTGAATGTTCATAAAAAATGAAAGCAGGAAAACTACTGTAAAATTTCAGGTACCATTTCTTTGGAGCATCATTTAGTTACATTCATAATGCAAAATCAGTGTAACTAGTTTCAATATGATTATGGGAAACAAAAATAAACAAGCGTTGGCAAAGTCAGTAGGTCTGAAATTGGTGGTCAGCTTTTTAGTTTTGTCAATGTGTGACTTGTTTTGATACGGTTTTGGTGAATCCTTATTGGTGTGGCAGCTGCCGGGCCCTCACCATTATGACAAATATTTGCAAAAGCAAAAATAGTTTTTGGGTCTCAAAAAGCACACACTGCCACAGTAGTTACTGGCACTGAAAAAAACTACTTTGTGTGCCGATATGCTCCTTGTGAAAGAGCAGAATACTGTTACACACAATGAAGAAAGCCGATACAGAAAGAGAGACTGAATTTTAATTAACGCAAAAGGTCACAGTCAATGCCAGACCAAATTAGGGGCCCAAATATTAAAGAAAGTCTCAAAAGTGCACTCATGGTATATGTCCTTGCATTAAATGCAGCTATACTGCTTTCATGAATTCCCAAGAATGTACAGTAGGAACAGAAATAGAACTCCTAGAAAATATTTGTGAACTGCATTTTAGCATGAGCAAATCTGCATGTGTAGATTTGCTAATGCGAAAATCTGAGTGTGTGCAAGTTCGCTTTACCTGCAACCACTTTTTCCCCAACTCTGGGAGAAGGTTTACATCTGCCATTGTCAGGAGTAAATTTCCAACATTTCTCAGTATGGGTTGTTGAAAACCCTTAAAATATGCAAGTTAGTAGGTTTGCATAGATTCAAAAGGGCATTCTAACCCTGGAACTAATGCTTACAACTACCTTCAGCCCGGTATGTAGATCTGTGGAAACATGGTAACATAAGGGGATTGGAAGTATTCCAACACAACTATGGTATGAGCCCTGGCATAATCAAAGAAGCTACATCAGAGCTCTTATATAATGAGATTGCTGTCATAATTTGTCGCTGCACTACGTGGCACCAAAGGGGCAACTGGATTTTGTTACAGGACTAGTAGATTTATGAAGCAACCTCCCGATAGGCAAGTAGATATTTTATTAAATCCCCCCCCCCTGAGTACCTGAGTAAAGGTGACTTCATGAGCCCTTCTCTGCACCTGAGTCATCACACAATGAATACTTTACTCAGCGTTTTATATTGAATTATCAGGATGGGAATTGTTGTGTCTCAGTTTATGAGTTATATTGTAACATAGTGTTGTTGCATTCCCTTAGAATGACTCGTTTTTGTTTCTGTAAATTTCAGAACTTCATGTAGTCCAAGGCTGCTCTCCTGAAAAGAGCAGAACTTTATGTTTACTTGGTGTTTCATTTGTTTAAAAAATAGTGTAGGGGCCCACAGTTGTTCATAGCAGCCTAATGCCAACACTGCTGAAAGCCTGGGTTGCCGAATGCAATTGCTGTCTGGTCTTGATTCCGTCCCATGCTTTTTGGATCTCGCCTACGCAGAGCATGCGCTGTACTTGCGAGGGCTATTGTTTACAATAAAGGCCTTGGAGCCTGCATTTCCCACTTACCATTCGTTGACTCCATTGTATTTCTTTTTAATGCCTTATGATTGACCGGGGCATCTTTCCTGGGTTTTTTTGTTCTCCTCTTTCGCGGTCTTTTCATGTCTCACATATCAGAAATATCAAGCATCCTGCTTAGTTTTCAAAAATACCTATTGTTTCCTTACAGTGGGCTTAGAGCACGTCATATGCTTTTTTTTTTTAAATCCTCCCAAGCCATATTACACAGCAATGGGGGCTCAGTACAATACCTCTAAAATATTTTGACAAAGCCAATAAATCCCAAAGGCGAGACCTATTGGCTTTGCAATTGCTTGCTTTAAAAGGGAGCCAATGCAGGTTCTTCAGGTGTAAAATAACTGAAACTCATCTAGGAAGCTTGAGGACAAAACAGGCTGCTGCTTTCTGAACCGTTTGTAGTTTCTTCAACAAAATAGTGCAAGGCTTGGATAAAGGGCATTGGCGTAGTCCAGCCTGGATTCAATCACTGCCAGGATCACTGCTATCCTCACAGGCACGGAGATGATCTGCAAGAATTATTTTGCAGTTTGCATTAGACCAAAACACTTTGAAAGTACCATGTTGATTTGGTTTTGTAGAGGCAGCTATATGTCAAACTTGACACCCAAGTTTTTTTCTGCCTCAACTTGGACTTTGAGCGGGGGGCCCCATCTGACCAATGAGCTTGTAGGTTGAGAGTGAAGTTATGACCAGAACCTCTGTCTTGTTAGCGCTACATTTGAGTTGGTCAGTAGGAATGTATGATTTTACTTAGCATACCGTTACTCCGCAGGTATTTACTTCAAAGTTTTGACTTCGCAAATAACATTATTACGCATGATTTTAGTGCGCATGCTTTTACTTCGCAAATATATACAAATACATTAAAAATGCTTTTACTTCGCAGTTATTAATGGCGCATACCGTTACAACGCGTTATTGGTATTTCAAATCAAAAAATTAATCGTAATAGTTACCGTTCCCCTGGCACGCACCCTGACCCCTAAAAATACCCCAGTGCCCCAAACCTAAATGCACCCGGTACCCTAAAATTACCCCCTACACCCCAAAACCCTAACCAACCCTGGCCCCTAAAATTACCCCAGCACCCCAAAACCCAAACACACCCTGAACTCCAAAAATACCCCAGCACCCCAAAACCTTAAAGGAACCCTGAACCCTAAAAATACCCCCTATACCCCAAAACCCTAACCCACCCTGACCCCTAATAATACCCCTGTATCCTAAAACTTTAATTTACACAGTAACTCCATTATGAGTAGTAAGTGCTTGCTAAGCAATGGAACATGGGTAGTAAATGCATGCTAAGTAATGGCATCTGCGAACTAAAATATATGTAGTAATGGTAATACGAAGTAATGGTAGTATACCGTTAGTACTAACCCACTGGAATACAGCTGAGAGACAGGGCTTAATGACATCTTGCACAATTGGCTCACCTTTCTCAAATGGAAACAGCAGCTTAGTGTAATCGGCATAGGAGATTATCTTGGCCCCAATGGACCCAACCAGTGCTGCCAGAGGGGTCATATAGATGTTAAACATGGTTGGGCTATGGGCCAAGCCTGGGAGCACTCTTACCGAGACACTGCTCTTACCCGACTAGAAAGTTGTCATCCAAACCTCTTGGCATCTGTCATCGAGGAAGGATTTTAGCCACTTCAGCACTGTGCCTGATGCCAATGTCATTTAGGCGGGTAAGCAGTCTGAGGTGCAAGACTGTGTCAAAAGTAGCGGATAGGTCAAAAAGTACCAGGACTACCTTTCTTAGTGCTTCAAAAGGGCCTTTTATCACTATGGAAACTTCCAGAAGTGCTGTCTCTGTGCTGAATTTTGGCCTAAACCCTGACTGGGTTGGAAGAGCCTTTTAGATTCAATGTAGCTGTATAGCTGCCGATTCACACACTTCTCCACAGGTTTTGATGATACTGGCATCAAGGAGATAGGCCTGTAGCTGCTTTGGATATTGGGGTCAGTCTGCAGTGGGTTTTTTCAGGAGATATAGAATCTTGGCCTGTTTCCAGTTAGAAGGGACTATATCAGGTGACAGAGACTTGTCCAGTAGGGAATTCATAATAGGATTGATTACATCCCATCCCTGCGCTAGAACAAAGGGGGGCAGGAGGCAGACGGGGAGCCTGACCTACGGTTTAGAATAGCAGCTCTTGAATCATCTATCGAACACGGATCAAAGGAGGAAAGTACACAGGTGATGATATCGGGCCTGGAGGGCCAATGACTAAGAGACCTATTGTGGTTAAGCTATTGTGAATTTCTGCAATTTTGTTCTAAAAAAGTAGGCCAGTTGTTGGCACCACTTGGCTGAGGTATCCTTGCAGCAGTGGCATGCCACTGGATTTAGGATTTTTTTACTATCTTAAAGATTTATTTTGGTTTATTTTCCACCTACGCGACACATACTTTATCTCTGTTTCTGCCAGTTCATCATACTGTAGAGTCATCTCCCGTATTTGAGCCCGTATACTTACATCCGGCCTAGCCGTATAGTCCCTCTCCAAGTCGCGCAGCTTTTTTTCTGTATTCTCGAGTTGAGTTCTTATGTCTTTTAATATGCCCTCAGTCGTCCCAATACATACCCCTCGGATGGTAACCTTAAACGCCTCCCATAATGTAGAGGCCTCATCGACTGTCCCCTTATTTGTCGCAAAGTAATGTACTATTGCTTCTCTAACTGTATTCTCGAAGATGGGATCAAGCAGGGCCTCAGATCGCAGCCGCCAGGTAAACGGGCGTCTTACCCCCCCAGGGAACACCACATCCAAGCGCACTGGGTTATGGTCCGATAACGTCCGGGCCAGGGGCATTACATCTTCCACCCATTACATCACTTCATTTTCCACCAACCAGTAATCAAGACGGGACCAGCTACCATGTAATGGCGTCGCGTGTGTGCCCTCCTTGGTCTGTGGGTGTCGCACTCTCCAAACATCACTCAATCCGAACTCTTCCATTGTATTTAGAATATGTTTGGCTACCTTGGGGGTCCGATGTGACATTGGATTGGACTTATCGAGTACAGCGTCTAGGTATGTGTTCAAATCACCCCCCCATATAATAGGGGCTTCTGGCCAGTCTCGCAGCTTACCACACATGCGATCTATACAAGAGGGATCATCTAAGATCGGTCCGTAGACATTGATTATAATTAGCAGTGTACCATACAGCTGTCCACACACCATTGCACATCTACCCTCGTCGTCTGAGTGTGAGTATAGTGGGTGGAAGTCTACCCCTTTCTTAATCAAAATCATCACTCCTGTCGCGTAAGAGGAGTAAGAAGCAGCACATGTAAAACCAGCCCACCTAGTCGCTATAGCACGCTCAGTGTGTTTAGTCAGGTGCGTTTCCAGCAGCAGAACGATATGTACCATGTGTCTGTTCAGATACGCCATCACTTGCCTCACCTTTTTAGGGGAGTTCAGGCCGCGGACATTCCAGGTTAATAACCTACATTTACCCGCCATCCAGGAGCATAAACCACAATATCAAGTGCAACATGCTTTTCTTCCGTGGAAGGGGCAGCAGCCCTATCAGCGCCGGATATATCAGCTTTCTCAAACATGTGTTCCCTTGACATATCCAAATAAAGCAAAAAAGAACCAAAAATAAAACAAATAATGACATTTCACCCACATTCATCTTCGCCCTCCCCCCTCCTACTCCAACCTCCCAATTAGGTCGAGAACATAATCCCCTACCCCCCCTTCCCAACAAACCTTGACCCATCCAATGTGTCATGTGGGGAACACCCACTGGGGGAGAGGCTCAGCAACGAATACTCACACCATGGTGTGGTTTCCGGAATCATATTTCTCCCCTCAAGCATGCCTTAAACCAAACGTAACAAGTATTTCTGAACATGGGTCCCCCCGTGACGTTTTCCACAATGAGACCGGGTAAAGCTCTGACCTCCCTCCCCAACTTCTCATGCAATATATTCAACATGTGCCGATCCTATTCACCCCTTCAGAGAAACATGACTACACATTATCCAACCACATTTCTGCATCTGCCCATTGAGGCCTAGTGCGTGTCGTCCAGGCTCGCCTCCAGCATCGTTATCTCCACCGATTTCTGTCGTGGCTTTCCTTTGCAGATGTGCTTGGTGAATTTTAGTGCAGACTTCGCGTCAGTAAAGAAATGTGCCTGCTCCTCATGAGTTATTTTCAGTTTAGCAGGATATAACATGGCGTAAGGCATCGACGCCTCCCTTAACAATCTTTTAACTGGCACAAACTCTTTTCTTGCTGCTTGAACAGTAGGAGTATAGTCCGGGAAAAACGATAGTTTGTCTCCTTTATACATCACTGGTTCTTTGGCTCTAGCTTCTCTCAAGATGGCGTCCCTGTCTGCATAGTTCAGAAGTCTCGCAATGATTGGGTGTGGTGGGGCACCGGGTTTGGGCAGCGGCCCCAGAGAACGATGCGCTCGCTCTACAATCATCATAGCTGAGAGAACAGGCCCAAAAATTTTACGCAACAGGTCCGCTATGAAAGGTTCCATCTTGGCTATGGGTGTGGTCTCAGATAATCCAATAATGTGCACGTTGTTGCGCCTTGAGCGTGCTTCTAAATCTTCGTTCTTTGCACTAATCACCTCTAGCACTTTTTCCATCTGAAGCAATTGTGTGCGTGCCTCCGCCTGCGCATCGTGTTCATCAGACATCTTGTTTTTAAGGACATCCAATCTGTGTTCATGCTTATCGACCTTTTTCTTCACCATATCAAGTCCAGTGGCCAGAGCGTCTATTTTACTATCAATGGTTTTCATACCCGCTCTTAGTTCTAACAGAATGGATGGACCTGGTGTCATCGTCCGCTCCCTCTGCCTGTCCCGAGCCTTTACCAGAGTCATTCCGATCACTCGCACCCTCTGCAGCGTGGGTCCCTCTTTTGTTTTCGAACTGGAGCTTGGCCTGTTTTGCCCATATTGGAGTGCGTGCCCGGCCTCTGGGTACCTCCAGACAGTCGCCGGCCCAGGTCACCAGCACAGACAGCCACCTTGCAGTCGTTTCCGGTCTCCTCTCAAGTGAGCACACCCCCTATCAATAAGGCCGTTTCTCGTGGTCACCCACTAGTAGCCACCAGCAGTCCAGATCAGCTCTGCACAGTCTCCTCTGGGCCCAGCAACCGTCGGTGCTCCCTCCAACCCCAGCCCTCGAGAGGTCCCTCGTGGCCCCCTGCCTCCGCTCGTCTACTAGTAAGGCAAAACAGGAGAGAGACGGCTGCCGAGTAGTACTCCCCCTCTAAGTGCCAGGGGCCAGACCAGCCTCGACAAAACCTGCCTAGGCGCGTCATGCAGGTCGCAGCCGAGCTCGGCCCTGACCCGCAGGCCCCACGAGGCGCCAATGCCCCTACGAGGCCCGCACCTCGCGAAACCCGCGACCGCCCGGACCCACCAGGCCCAACCCACAGCAGCGCTATACCTACCGCAAGTCCGCTCCGTTCAGCCCTCCTGTGCTTCTGTCAGCTGCCGGGTCTCACCGAGCGGTCGGCCACTCCAGATCCGCGCCGAATGTTGTGTTGGGGGGGGGAGGGTTGATCGTCTTCCCTCTACTCCGGAGATCGTTCACGCCGGCTCCAGCGTCTCACTCGTCAGTGGTGTCTGTGTCGCTCATGCACCGCCAGGGTCAACATCGGGTGTGCTTATCGCAGCCCAAATCCGGCTATTGCTCGATCCCAGCCAGCGGGCTCACTCTCTTCAGACCGTTAGGGCTGCTTCGGAGATCGGCGCCATTTTGTAGCACGGCCCGCAACTTCTTATTCGGCCGCCACAGGCATATCGTCGGGGCCAGGAAAGCACAGATCCCACCCCACTGTGCCCTGTCCGTTCATGCACACCCCGGGGGGTTTTCACGGCATGCCTCGGGGGGAAAAAGGATGGTAATCGTCCAGTAAATGTTCCGGCGTGCGGAGCTCCCCTAGCAGGCAGCCATTCCGCTATGCGCCAAAGCCACGCCCCCAAAAAGGTGGTATATAAATGAAAGCTAAGAATAGAACCTCAGTTTTCCGAGGCTTATTTCTAGCAAAATTGTGCTAATACGTATTTCATATAACATTCGATACATGGGTGGATGCACTGGAACGCCCAAGTACCACCCATGTAATGTGCCTACATTGCGCAACGTAAGGCAGGGCAAAGTGCTGACTTTTTGTTTTTTTGTTTTCAAAGCCACACAAACAGGATTTCAATAGTACTGTAGATCGCAAAATAGATTTGCTTCAAGGTTATGCCAGAAAAGTGATACAACTCCAACTCAAAATCTGGGCCTCAACTTATACATTTATTTTTTAAAACTCAGCCACAAATAAATTGGCAACAAGGAGAAATGTGAAAGTAGACCTGTTTCTGCTTAGTTTGCAGCAAAGTCTGAATTTTTAAATATTTGATAGGGTTAAGGCACCTGCTGCAGAGATCTTTGTGTTTCCAGTTACTTTGATGGAATAGTAATAATGATAAGATAACTCTGGAGATTTACACATTTGCTGGAAAGATCTGTGTTTTGTCTCGTGCCAGTTTTGACTCAAAGTAGCAGACTAGGTTAATGCGTCTACTGCAAAGCACATCATGCAACATGAAGATAACATATTTTTATTTTATGTGGCTAGGTAAGTGGGTTACTGCTTTTAACACAGAGATCCTTTTGTTACCTGCAGTTGCATTGTAATCCTTCTGAAATAGCACAGTGAGCTATGAATGATGATATGTGACTCCTAAACCTTGTAACCCTCATTGTCCTATGTAACACATTTTGTACATTAATTTACACACTTGTATGATTTATTGTCAATATAATGCGTACGTGTTATGTAAAGCGCTCTGCCACCCTGCATTGGGATGAATGGTGCTATAAAAGAAATACAAATACTGGTATTTAAATTTGTGTTTTGTACTGGGACAGAGCAACGCATCTGACCGTCTTACAGTACATACATATCTATTAAATACGGGGTCTGAACAAAGTCAACATTGTGACTCTCTTAAGTATCTGTGAAGTGCCATAAGCTACGTGGCTTTGTTTCCCTTCCACTGCATTTGCACCTAGATGTGAGGCTACCGTCAGCTCCCAGCCTGGATAATTAAACAAAAGGAGGCCAAATGGACCCTGAAGATCGGCCTACGCGATGGCCCAGCTGGAGTCTCAACCTGCACTTTGCTGCTTGGAATGAAAGCAGACAACGAGCAGGCACTGCTGAATGTGTTCTGGTGTTTGAAATTTACACCGGGACGAGTTCAGCATTTCTTACAGTGGGCCCCAGCTGAAAATAGTGGGTGGACGCTGTCCACCCGCATGTACCCCGGCTTGTGCCCTGAGGACTAGCTCCTTGCATACAACTCCATCTATGACCCATTTCTTCATCGTTCACATTCCCTCCGCCTATTGAATTTTCATGTCTGTTCCACCTTTGCCCTGCTGTACCTCATTCTGTGTGTCTCCTGGATGAGTGATAAAAGCATTTCAGTATACCAACTCCAAAACAATTACATTTGCCAGTGCTTGTTAATTTTTCCATTTCAGTTGATGCAATAAAGCAGCCAAACTTGGTTCATCTGCCGAATTCTACCTGAACTGCAATAACGCTGGGTCTCAGACATTCACTTCCTTGTTGTTTCACAACCACTGAGGTTTCGTGAGTTCCTTTCTTCGTCCAGCTGACAAAACCCCTTGTAGCACCACTACAGCAGAGCGGCAAATACATCTATATTAATCAATCAATCAATTCAATGTTTATTTTTGATAAAATCCATGAAACACAACATAAGAAATGATATAAATACACAATGTTACATTTCATTTGACAATGGATTAACAGTATCTAACCTCATTAAAGAACATCACGATTAAAAAGAGCAAATCGAATACAAGATCAAAATGTAATGCATTATTGAAATAGTTAAAATAGCGCATACGGGTAAATTGCATTATGGTTCACTGAGATACCCCCACTGCCGTAGAAAATGTCTATTATCAATATAGAGGTCAAAAACCTGTCCACATAATTTACTATAAAATCATCTGTATGTGATCATAGGATGCTCAGAGCTTCTAGGTGTTGTCTAACCTCCAACTGGCGACGGACCGATACAATCCATTTTCTACGCGGGGCTCATAGGCTTGCAGAAGAAAAGCAGATGGGGCACCATTTCAAAAGCTTTCCTACATGCAGGACAATTGTCACTCCCATTGCTGCCCCTATTCCAGGACGTACAAAAAGACTTAGGGCTTGATTTAGATCTTGGCAGTCTGGTTACTCCATCACAACGTTGACAGATACCCCATCCGCTGAAATATAAATCCCATTGGATATAATGGGATTTATATTTTGGCAGATGGGCTATCCATCACCGTTGTGATGGAGTAATCCGTCGTCAAGATCTAAATCAGGCTCTTACTAGATATAATATTGTCCGGAAGGCCAATATCCTAAAATACCTTCCACAATTTTTCACGCGGGTTCAGGCCAAAGGCCGATCGAAGATCAATAAATGCAATGTATAGATTCCCTTTAGCTGCAAAACCTAAACACCTGATCTGAAGTACTACCCGTAGTTCTAAAGCCTTCTTGCAAATCTGACAGGATCCTGTGTTCCTCTATCCATGTCAGAAATGTATTCAATGCCTGTCAACAGAATATTTTCGGAAAACTGTCTCGTAGACTTACTGGTATATAGTTGAAAGGATCAGCATGTGCACCTTTTTGTGTACGGGACTATTTTGGCCCCACACAACCAGTCTGAAATAGCCACCCCCTCTGGAATACCATTTGTTAGGATATTTATATAAAAACCCCAGGGTTGCTGGTCAGAGATATATAAATCGTCTGGAATGTTGTCTGGGCCCTGGCCTTCCCACTGGTAGTGTCAAGAATGGCCTTATAGGTTTTCTCAAGCGTAACTACTAATGGGTTGATCCATCCCTTCCCTTTTAGATGGTCTTTAGGCAGAAGATTTAGTGAGTCTTTTTCAGATATTGAAAGGTTTTTAAATATTCTTCCCAACTTTGAGGCTGGATGAAGAACTCAAATCTTTTCGTTTCATGCTTGCTACCATGTGCAACTATATGCCAGAATGTTTTGTGATATACTGTTTTCAGTGCTACAGTTAAGTCCTGCCAGATCTTTCTTTACCATTCATCCTTCTCCATCTTGAGTCCTTGTGTAATTTTCCCTAGGGCTTTTGATGTCCTTTTGGCCCATATTCTTAATTGACTTAAGTAGAGAACGTTTTGCATCCTTACATTTTTTATTAAACCAACTTTTACTGCTATCTTGCTTTCTTGTTTCTTTCTTTTATCTCCAAAGCTAGTAGAGCTCTTAGATCACCCTAGAACTCCTCAAGAAAGGATGCTTGTATTTCACTTATGATTTCAAGTTTAAGTTCTATTACTGTTTGAGCAAAGTCTATGCTCCTTGTATCTGGTGTATTTGGTGTTGAACCAGGGTTATGGAGCATATTTCCCCCCAGGGAACTAGGGTTGTTGACCACTTCCTCGTTTGCATGGACCGCAAATCTTTTTGTACTGGTCACTGCAATTTCATGGGGTGCGGGCATGGAATGAAGAATGCTGTGTTGTGCCTGAGCATCAGCATGAACTAGAGCTGTAACATTGTGGCTTCTAAGTGATGTCTGTGGCTCAGTGGATATTTGAAATTTCTCTTGACGTCTGGTGAAAAGTTTGGCAATAAGCTTATCTTTGATAGGGGCAGATACAGGGGACTGAGGCTTGAGCATTGTTTCGAGCTCCTCTATCATGACATCTATCTCACTTATTGTACAATTGATGGATGCTTTCACCTTGAATTGTGACTGTTTCTTTGGTTTAGCAGCCTCCTGTGGTACATTTATTTATTTTTATTTATAAAGTTTTATAGAGCGCGAACCAGACCCAAAATAGGGTATCAGAGCGCTTTACATCAGACATAAGGTGAAACATTCAAAGGTGAACAAATGCATACAGGGAGAAGAAAAAAAGAAAATAGTCTGCGGGTAACAGGGAGTATCAACATTAAGAGAGCTTGTTCTGAAACACAAAAAGGAAGACCATTCAAGTTCGTGTGGGTCATCATTTCTCTTGGCAACAGTGAGAAGAATGTTCTGAACCCAAGACCATTTACATAAAAGCAGGTCATACATTATGCGCAAAAACGAATAACAGTAGTTTGGGGATTGTCGCTCTTGTGATGTGGTTGTCTTAAGTTACGGGAGGAATTGCTCATCAGGAATAATTTTGTTTCCTTTTTGAAGAGAGGGATAGAGGCGATTTTTCTGATGTGTGGTGGGAGGGAGTTCCAAATTCTGGGAGCAGCCCCAGAGAATGCTCTGTTGGAGGTTTTAGACTTTTTGAAACGTGCGGGTTTCAGGAGTAGATTGTTTGCACTCCTTGAATGTCTGTTTCCTCCAGATAGGCTGAGTTTTTGGACTAGGTACTGAGGGGTGTTGTGGTGTAGCGCCTTATGGGTGATGCAGGCCATTTTTAGGTGGATTCGTGCTTCATATGGTAACCAGTTGAGTGCTTTCAGGTGTGGCGATATGTGATCAAATTTCCTAGAGCCTGTTAAAAGTCTTGCTGCAGCATTGAGACAGGCCTTTAGCGGGGCGGTTGAGAATTTGGGAATACCCGTGAGCATGAGATGGGTAAAACTCAGCAGTCAAATGATTGGTGCTGCCCAATATGCGCTAGTTAGATACATTCTTACAAAGACAGTAAAACGAGAAGAAAAGATTCCTCGCATCAATATGAGTAGGAGATATGTTGCTCAAGGCACACAAAGCCAAGAGGGCAACAAGGTCTTTTTCAGGTTCTGGCGGGCACCGATGGTCCCGCTCTTGGGCCAGGCAGAGCCCTGGCTCATCCCAAGCTGCAGGTCTAGTTGGCCTTGATATGTGCTGACCTTCAGGAAGGGCCCACCTCTTTCTCCTGGGTGGTTGTCGGGTTTGTGGTCCTGTTGCGCCCCAGTAGCCCCAAACAAGAGGAGAGTGTCCCATGCCTCGGCTAGCGCAGGCGCTTAATAAGCGCTGTCAAGACATGCCCTACCTTCTTCTCCTTGTTGGCTGTGGGCGTTGCTGTCCTGTGCTCCCCAGCAGACCCAAACAAGCAAAGAGCATCCCACACTGCTGGTTGCATTGGTACTTAATAAGTGCTGACTGTCAGGAAGTGCCCCGCCTCCTTCTCCTGGGTGGTTGTCGGCTTTGTGGTCCTGTTGCGCTCCAGCATCCCCAAACAAGCAGCGAGCCTCCCACGCAGTGGGTAGCGTAGGTGCTTGAATAAGCGCTGACTGGCATGAAGTGCCCAGCCTGATTCTTCTGGGTGGTTGTGGGCATTGTGGTCCTGTGGACCTAGCAGCTCCAAACTAGCGGAGAGCTTCCTGCGCTGCGGGTAGTGTTGGCGCTTGCGCTGCGGGTAGTGTTGGCGCTTGATAACCGCTGACTGTCAGGAAGTACCCCACCTCCTTCTCCTTGAAAAATGTGGCCGTTGTGGTCTTATGTGCCCTCAGCACCAAAAGAGGGGAGAGCATCCGGCAATGCTGGTAGCATTGGCACTCGATAGGCATTGACTGGCAGGAAGTGCTCTGCCTCCTTCTCCTGGGTGCTTGTGGGCGTTGTGGTCCTGTGCTCTCTAGCAGCCCAAAATAAGTAGAGAGCATCCAGCATTAATGGAATTAGGGGTATGTGTTGGTCAAACGATTTGCAAAGGTACTTGGTAAATGTTTTTCCCTGATACAAGTTTGAATTTTTGCACAGTTATGTGTGTTTTATTCCGACAATCTTTGTTTCCCCCTTAAGAAAGTTGAAAATTTGTATTTTAAGTCTACTGTGGTTACTGTCTTACTGCTATATCTGGTGTGGTGCTTAATGCTATATCTACCTAGATCTTCCTACAAGGACCCTTTGCAACATCGTGTCATGTTCCTTAATCGGAAAGGTAATCTCATCAATCCTGGTCATTTTTAGGTTTGTATGACATACTAGTTGATCCATTTTTTCCAATACATAACACATACTTAGCCATAATCTTAGGTCAGTCTCTTGGTCTTGAGTGGATAGATATGCTGTCTTTCTTACATGTTGGTCTAGATTTGACTTGGCTTGACTTGATGGTGTTTTTCCTTTTTCTTCTGTTTTTTTCACCCATGAGCATATTGGTCTTACAGTGTTCTGACTGGGTGAGTTGTATTCTATCACCGCTGCTTGTATGGGACTGTTTCTTTTTTATGTTTCAGCACCCCATGTATACCTTGTTTGTTCTTCTGCCACAACTGCCTGCTCTGTACTTACGCCGCTTCCTCTTCCCTATACTGCTTGGTCTTTTGCCCCTCCCACCTTGCTCTGTATTTATATCCTGTTTGGAGAGGAATGTGCCCTGCCTGGTAAAGTGATGTGCAAACCTGTCTTAAATAACCAGGCTGTATGTGAAACTGTTGTCTGATTTTCGCAAAATCCTGCATGCATGCTGAGGCCTAGGCCCAAAAGTGACCAAGAGACCCACGGCAGGCTCTGAGGTCATGAGGAGCACCACAAGTATACTCTGTAACAGACACAAGACCTCTGTCTGTGCCATTTGGGACATGTTCTGTGAGTGGTGGTTGCAGCATATCATTTTTGAATACATAATTTTGGACACTCCTTTTTACCTCATCCAATTTGAGAAAGCAATGCCTACAGGTCTGCTCATGTAATGTACAACTTGCAAGTCATGGCCACACCCTGCGCGGACATAAGGGGCTGATTTACTAAGCACTGCCATTTGTTTGATGTTGGTGGACTGGGGATTAGTCAGTAGATTCAGTTGTTAGAGGAAGAGAAGTTTCTGAGCTTAGTCCTATCCTTTTGTCTTTCCCTTGAGTGGCCCAACCAGTGGTGTTGCTAGCGAGGGGCAGTGGGAGCGGACTTCCCCAGGCGGCATGAATTTTGGGGGCGGCGGTGAGGCCCCCTCCCCCCACTCTTACCTGTGTCCGACAGGGGCGCAAGAATCGGCAGCACCCCATCAAACCCACCCTATCTATGGCCGTCACGGCAGCATGAATCACCAGTATCTGCCCCCCCGCTGCTCTTCAATCAGACCGCCATGGGTGGCCTTAGGCCCAGCTACGACACTGGGTCCATCCAGAAAGGTAGACGGTAGCCAGGAGCAGAGCTTTACACTTATTTTGCTTGTGTTTTGGGTACTCCTACTTGGAGCTAGGGTGATCACTACCTCCTCTGAAAGCCTCCATCTTACACTAAGACTGTCTCTGCACTGCAACTAAAAAAATTGAATGGGAAATGGAACCACCGCAAACAGGTTCCTGTACTTCAGACAGTAAATTCACATCCCCTGTCTAAAAACCGTGCATAAAGATAGGGCCCATATTTTCTCACTTTGTTTCAGTTTCCAATATTCTTCACTGACCAAGCACCAGAGTACTCAGAAGGCTGCAGTAATGCAGAGCTGGCTCTGTTGATAGCCAGTCTTCTGGAGGCAAGGGGACATCACATGTTCCTTATGTAGAGATATGAGTTGTGTGATAAGGGTTCTTCTCTCTTTCTTAATAGAGAAGCACAGGTGATACATTCACCTATTGAGTCTATTATATGACCGCTTGATAAATTGTGTTCTGAGTATCTACCTCCCTCACATCCCGTAGACGCATGGGACTGCTTGGCCTCGCTACCCTGATAGCATGTGCGGTAAGGGTGTGCTGGTCTAGTTTGAAAATCTAACGGCGGAGAGACCCCAGTATATCTGAGACAAAAGACCCAGAGCCCTACTTTTGTGGCCAGTAGACCCTGGTTGCCCTGTGACACACTGAACTAGGTCTGTTGCTTCCCTCCCACATCTTCTGGTGTTTACCATTCTTCACCCTGTTCTGCTGATCCTATTCAATTTTTTTGTACATTTTGTTAACCATTGCTCGGCAGGTGCAAAGTTCAACCAAGCCACTTGCTTGCTAATTTTGCACTGGCACACATTTTCTTTTTTACTTTTTTCACTTTACTGTTGTAAACCATGTTGGAATGGTAACATTAAAATGCCAGTATAGACTCCGGGCATTATGATTAGGGCTCCCGGTTTTATAGTATTTATTTTTTGGACATTTCCGTCTGTATTTATCCATATTTCTTTTTTTCCAATTTTATCTGTATTTATCCATATTTATTTAGAGTTTTGTGGGAAAATTAAGCGGAAATTAGTATATTTCCACATTTATTTAACCAATAAATATGCACTCATGCTTGAATGACTGCCAAGTTTCAATTCTGTAAACACCCGCAGAAGATAAATCAATGCACTTATTTGAAAATATGCACATTTCAGTATCAACCTTGTGCATATCTCCTGCTGGTAAACCCTTATTAGTAAAAGTCCTTTCTTTTTTAACCCTCTTACCTATCAATCTATACAGCTATTGGCATGGCAGACAGTATTTAGAGTTATTGAAAAAGCAACCTATTTTCCGTTTTTATCCACATTTAAAAATAAATACAGACAAGATAATAAATCTTTTCTGTTTGTATTTATCTGTAAAAATCTGTAAAAACAGAAAACAGGGAGTCTAATTATAATTCATGCACATGTGTGCGTCACAATGCACATGCATGCAAGCACCACAACACATGCTTAGGCATCAATGGCCATCTTGGAATGGCTGTTCTTTAATAGAAAACCCATTCCAAAATGGCCAGCCATGCACCCGCATACATATGCATGCATCATGTACGCATTTGCATATATTGTGATGCGCTGGCTACTATTTTGGCATGATAATGGCAATGAAAAGTATTGGCAGAGCCATTAGGTTAGACATTTTGGGCGGAGAACTATTAGCTTTGCCAATAGTTGCTTATTAGAGTTGTGAGTCCCACCATCTCAATTCTAACCTCCTGTTGAATGGATGAATGACCCTGTAAATAAACCAATCGAAATGTAGGTGGTGTGCTTAGAGTTCAGTAGAGGTGGGGTAGTTGCTGTTCCAAAGTGCAAGGGTGCCTTGGTTAATGTATGTGTGAGGCAGATCATCATAAACAAGAGAAACGCGGTTTTGTGAGAGTATGCTGCCCTGACATTAACATATCAGGGGATTATTGTGGGCCTCTGCAAGAGATGCAAAGGCTCCATGTTTTAGTTGGACTCTGATGTGGTCTGGGCAGGGCTCAATGTTGACTGTGTTGTGGGCAAAATAAAACAAGAGTATGTCCTAAAGCCAACTTCTGTTCAGGAGTTGGCGCCATTTCTCGTAATAGGGGAATTGGGCTTTTCCAGTGTTTCCAAACCTAGGAGGTGGGAATCATGAGTACTCCTGGCAGAACTTTGAAGGGCCCTTCCATCATTTTAGGTAAGGCCACTGTAAAATATTAGCCATAAACTTCAGAAGTGTTGTTTAAAGTAAAGTACTGTATAAAAAATGTATTTGAACTAAGTGACTACTTGGACTAATGACCACGTAGAGCCCCAGTACTCGTGAGTTTGCTGCACACTTCTGAGCAAAGTATCCAATTCCCAGGCACTATGTGTAGGGTCTGGCAATGAGTGCCGCAGAGACTATTCTACTTTTTAGGTCGAGCCTGGGCAGCGCATGCGCTGCTGCGAGGCATGCACTATTGGAGTATGGCTTTGAAGCCCCGCCCAATCTCCACCCATATTTGTCATTGGCTTGTGCCATTATCCTTCTTAAACGCTGGCTTGCGAGTCATTATCAGGCTTGTTAGTCCCTCCTTGGTACCATCTTGTCTGCATTCGTAACCTCCCATGGCGACTGGCCCTTTTACTTTGGTTTCGACACGGTACTTCTTATTTAGTCTGTAAGCACTCTTTTTTCGAATGGGTTTCTCTACGCAGGCACGACGTGCTTTCCTCGCCATGCGCGCTTTCACTTTCAAGCAGCCCCGGACAATGAGCCAGCTTCTTTGAAGTGAAATAGGTCTCGCATTTACAAGAGTTTGAGCTATTGCCATTGTAAACGACACTAGCTTAAACTCTCGTAAATGCGAGACCTATTGCATTGCAAATGCTTGTTCTATTTGCTGCCTGTTTGGGTCTTCGCTGGAGAAGGCGCTCCTGGCGGCAGCCAGTCTATGTGTGTCTGAAAGCCCTTGACACAAACTAAGACCAGGGGAGCGTGATAGAATGCAACAGAATGTGCAGCGATGTATACGTATCATTGGTGCAGAAGGTGCAGTGGCACTGGGGCCTGGGATACCAGGGGTCCTCTGGCTTTGTTTTTTTATTTTACTCAATCACCTGGCTTGGATTAGGGTCGAAGACACTCGGTACGCCACTGAAAACCTGACACCTCCTAGGTTCTAGGGAAGTACTTACTCTCTACGTGGGTCTGTGGTCCACAGCCAGATGCTCTCAGCTTCAGCAGCAACCTTGGATAGTAAGCCGCCAGGACACAAGTTCACGCCGCGTTCCAGCTTTTGAAGAACAGATTGCACATAAAAAAATGAAAAATAATCTTTTCAGGTCAATCTTTGTGAGGTCAAGGCGCCCAGAAAGAAACTAGCGTTGCAGCACTGCTTAGCAGTCAACATCGGTCAGACATTTTTTAACTCCTTAATTTTTCTTGCGGTTTGTCCAACATCTATGAGCGGTGGGAGTGGGGGGGGGGGTGGGGTAGGGGGGTTTGCGAGCAACGCATTGAAAGCTATTCATGCGGCGGATTTGTTGTACTTTCACAGTATAATAATGCTGCATATGAGATTCATGAATGTCTCAATTATCCTTGCATATTTACACACATATTCACCCAGAGATACTTGGACACAGATATCCACTACCTACAACATAGTCTGGGCAGACACACTTTTTAAAATAAAGTAAGGAAAGGAAGCAGATTCCTGCTTCTGTCTAAAAGTTCCTTTTTTGGTTACATATTTCCAGATTTTAAGATGACCTTCACAGGAATCTAGCTAACATTCCCGCTCAAGTGGTTAATCATGTGCTTGAGGATCACAGAAGTAGATATGGGTTAGTTTAAATGATGATTAACACAGCCTCAGTTCTTCTGCACAGGAAATCTCAAGGGTCATCACCCGCCTCAATTCCGGATGAGTCAGCCTCGTCAGCAGTCTTACCGGAACTTAAACTAGACTCACACCACCTTGTTTCATTTTAGCCTAAAAAGTCAAATAACGTTTATTCCAGAATATCTTTACCTAACGGAAGGCTCAATTGCAGTTCTTTGTCATATTTTGATTTTGGTGATCTTAATTATGTGCACACTTCTAATTTATGATTCCCATACAACCCTGTCCGATTAGAGGCTAGGTCTACTTTGATAGATCACTTCTTGGGATACCATAGCGAAACAGGTGATGGAAGTTGAGTGTAAATTTGGCCTCTGCTTGTATTGTGGATAAAGCTTAGAGTGAGGCCGTAGTACAACGTAAAGCCCCATTCATATTTCATTAGGAGATTCGAAGCAGGAGAAATAGAGGTCAGCATGCTTTGGCCTGCTGACAGCCAGACTGGACCTGGATAAACGGGGGCTCAGATTTGCGTCATACAGTAAAATGGTGTAAGTAGTATATTTCAGTGGTGTAACAAAACTGCAAGGGCCCCCTTGCAAAGTACATGGGGCCCGATTCACAGAACTAACTTAAGACAAAATCCTAAACTTACTACTATGTTGGTATTCACAGAAGGCACTTACTCATTTTGGTATTCACAGAAAGCACTTACTCATTTTTGGTATTCACAGAAGTTAGTAGTCCTAACTTTAGGACTCCTAAATGCCTTCTGTGAATACCGAAAGTCTTAAAGTTATGATTTTTCTCAGTTTAGGAGTAGTAAAGTTAGGAGTCCTAACTTTACTACTCCTAAATTACGAGAAATCCTAACTTTAAGACTTTCGGTATTCACAGAAGGCATTTAGGAGTCCTAAAGTTAGGACTCCTCCATAGCAATAGATAAATGGATGAAAAGAGCTGGCTGATTATATATACATCATGTTATAAAAATCAAAAGGTCTTGACTAACATCAAAATTAAAAAGTATGTCTATGTTGGGATATGGGAGTTTAAGATATAACTACAACATATCGATAAATTGCAATTTTCAGCAGTAACGGACAGGCTCATCAGATTCATTCCTTTGATATGATGAGCAGGTGATCTTTCAAAGACTTGAGCTCCAAAGTGGGGCTTCAGAGGCGAATGCTTACACTCAACATTTGGTTAGGAACTAATTACTGCACATAGCACATAACCACACTCATGTATGTATTTTTGTTGGTAAGCAACGAAAAAAGTATGGGTCCTCTCTTCAACTAGGAGCCATGGATGCGATTCACAATAGCAGGAGTAACCATGGGAGTAGACAAATAAGTTTAGGGGCATATTTCCAATACAATTTCGGAGCACAGAACTGCTGAAAATTTGCCAGCGCCATGCTCTGACATTTTCTAAACGCAGGGATATGCTGTATTCACAAGAATATGGTGCACCCTATGTTTCCCCTAGTGCTGGCGTAGAGAAAAGCTGCCTAGTGACAGCGTTGACTTCCCTGCCATCATGTTGCAAGGGATGATTGTTTATGTGAAGGGACATCTTTCTGCACATAAACAATAATGGTGATTTGCACCTTCTATGTGTGCTGCAGAATGCAGCACACATGGAAAGAGCAAAAAACGAGGAGAAATTAATTATTTCTCCTCAGTGATCCATTCTAACACCTGGTATTCCATAACATTCGTTTTTGGCGCAGCCTCAGCATTGTAAATCTGGGGCAGCTCCAAAAAGCAATGGGTGTTGCGGTGGAACGCTCACAGCAACACACATTGCACACCCTTTGCTGCAGAGGACTGTTGAAGAAAGGGGCATATTTACAAGGTGGCCTTAAGCCATGCAAAGTGGCATAGCGCTACCTTGTAAATATAGAAAATAGCGCCGTGCCACTGAAGCGTCAAAAAAAGTGACGTTCTGGTGGCGGTGAGAGCTTCTAAATATTCCCCTAAGTTTGTCTGAGACTTACTCTTATGAAGGAGTTGAAAACATATCAATTCACTGCCCATGCACATTTACAGCTCACATATATTTGTTTTTGTAAACTTCCTTCTCTTCACTTACTTCAGTTGAAGGGTTCTTCAGCGAACAACCCACTGATTTTATCCGAAAATCTAAGCGTAATATGCCTATATGTTTGTCACTTTTTTCCAGAGAGCAACATTTTCCTTGTGAAGAAATTCCTCCACTTAAACCTCCCAAAAATGTGGGGTATTTACTTTTCCAGTTGGAAACACAGGTTTGTGTATCCAGTCTGGGAAAATGATGATTACCCTCACAAGTTCAACTTTATTGGTATTTCTCTGATTTAGCATTCAAATCCCTCACTCCCTGGAAGACCCCTCCCTCTTCTTTCATGTCCCTTACCATTATTTACTCATGCAGAAAAACATGCATGCTTTTCCAAATTGTTTGTGGAAATCCAATATATTATGATGGTTAATGTCAGCTAATGTAATTAATAATTTGTTGCTCAGGCCCATGCTGTAGCAGACTTGTATGGGGATAGCAGGCCATGAACCGCAAGTAGATATCATTGATACAAAACTTCAGTGAGACTCCATGGCAGCCACATGCTTACTCAGACTTATCACATCCTCTTTTGAGTGAGGGAGAATAATGCTTTAATTGTTTATCAGTAATTGCATTACTCTGAGTCGTTCTTTCACCGTGATGAATTACAAACAAGAGGCCCTTGTATCTCCCTTCACAACTTCCCAAGCTATAAAAGGCCCCTCCTCCTCCTCCTTACTTCCTGTACCTTACCAAGCCTATTCTACCTTACAGTTAAACTGGCAGACAAGGTGGGAGAGAGGGGTTAATTATCACAGTGAGATAAGGACTCAGAGTAATGCAATTACGTGTAAGTAATCAAAGCTTTACTTCCTCTTACCTCTCACTGTGATGAATTACAAACATGAGATGTATACAAGCCACAAACTGGAACTGGAACCATAATTCAGAAAAAACTTTAGTCAGAAAGAAACACAAACCAACTGTTACACCACATTGGCCAATACTTCAGAACCCAATAGATCAGGCACATCAAGACCTTGGACCCCAACACATTTCTTACCAAGATGCCCTATGAAGTTCCGCCATTGAAGCCAACATTCCACGAGTAGACCCCCCCCCCTTGATCCCCAGAGGAAACGACATACCAAACTGCTTGTATGCCATAGTAATCACAGATCTGATCCACCTGCCTAAGGTCTGAGTAAAAGGCTTACCAACATTACGAAGGGAACTAAAATTAACAAACAAGGCAGAGGAAACCGTGAACTCCTACATCCTCTCCACCTAGCTCAAAACCTCCCTCCTGAGATCAAGAGAATTAAGAGCCACTTCCTCTGGAGACTGAGAATCTGGACAAAAAACAGGCAGAATCATCTGTTGCAGATGAAACATGGACTTCATCTTTGGAACAGTGCCAGGGTCCACCTGTAGGACAATCCTGTCATCAAATAACCTAAAAAATGAAGGAAGACAAGAAAGGGAGCCCAATTCCCCCCGGCATAAGTGATGGTCACCAGGAATAATATCCTAAGTGTCACAAAACGAATTTCCACTGAGGACAAAGGTTCAATAGGGGGATGTTTTAGAGCCTGTAGCACCAATTGCAAGTCTTAGAAAGGGCACACTACCTGAGGGACAGGGCGTCGATTCGAGAGCCCCTCAAAAAGCCTGGAAATCAAACCATGTTCATCTTCCAAACCACCCCAAGTGTCATGTCGTTCCCAATAATCAGTAGGATTTGCACGTTTGTGGGCAGCATAAACATTGGGTCTGGTGTTTAGACTGATTCCCTGCACCCCCATAGTATATGTTGGCCTAGAGACCAGTTAGCTCACAGTGCCAAAATAAGCCCCCCTAACCTGCACAAGGAGTGAATGCTTTCTGGCAACCACTGAACATGAAAATCCTGACCGCTCAGTATCGTGGTAACAGATCAAGAGCACTTTTGCTCAGTCACTTGTTAGCTCTTGTCCTCAGAGAAGTATACAGAGAATACACAATGGGATGTTTTTCAATATACTTCTTGAACCAATGTTATTCTTGTACAGAGCACAAGTGCTGTGATAATCAATAGACAGAAGCATATGTAAGTGATTTCAAGCACCAAAATATTAAATAGCAGGTATAGTTCCACCACGGTTCTAAGAACAGCGTATATATGCCAACATATAAAACAATATAGGAATTAGGCGTACTCCTGTTATGCAATCCCTACCCTACGTGTATCTAGGGTGTGTGTATGTATATATATATATATATATATATATATATATATATATATTCAAGAATCCCCCCACCGGATTATACAACCCCAATACCTGGCGGGACAGAATGTAGAACCCCGTTTTGGTCACAAACTGGACACCCCTTCCTGAGATGTTAGGCAGCTGCTTGTCTTCTCCGTCTAACTCCCGGAAACACTTATATATTTATTATAAAAAGCATCCTTGTGATGTATATACAAATTAGCATTATTATGGGTTTACAGATAGCTCTGTTGCCCCGTGGATGAAGATAGAAAGACATTGTAGAGCGTGTACAAAGGCCTTGTACTTGATGTTTGAGGCAGCATAATAATGTTGCGTGAAACAAAATGTGTAAGCAAAGCAGTTTCAGAGAAACAATTCCAACATTGTAACGCACATAAATATGTGCAAAAGGTTATCGTGAAATGTTATTGTGCAGAAAGAGGGCAATATAAGGAAATGTGCAGCCTTGCTACATGGGCCTAACTCAGGAACATAACACAAGGGGACTATAAAGCCTTCAAGGCGACTCACTGAAATTTAAGAGTGGCCAAACGAGTCCCAAATGAAACCCATCCTGAAGGAACTGAAGGACTTGAGGAAGCAAAACAGAAAAGGGGAGCAGTTGCTTCCGAGAGATCCACTTCTGAAAAGTCTTCCAGTGTCTGGCATATGAAGACCTGGTGGACAATTTCCTGGAAGCCTGTATTGAAGAAGACACTGAGTCCGAAAGGCCCTGAAAAATCAATCCCTCCTGTTCCACCTCTAGGCCGTCAGTTTGATCTTAGCGAAAGACTTGACCTGGAGAACAGGAAAACCCAGAGGGGCAGAGACCAAGTGAAGCTGCCACTCCTGACCCACCCTCATCGCTGTCAGAAGAGGAAACTAGACGCAGCAAGACCATGCTGGAGCCACCAGAATTACCTTGGCCTGTTACCCCATACCTGAATCAGAAACTTCTGCATTAAAGGAAATGGAAGGAAAGCAAAAACCAGGCAGGATGGCCAAGGACATGGCAGACCACCCACTCTCGAAGCCAACACCTTCTTTCTCCTTGGAAAAAAACTGGGGAAGATGGAAATTGCAAACACTCGCAAACATATCCAACAGGGGGCGTCCCCACATCAGACAAATCCTGGCAAACACCTGGGAAAAGAGACAAAAGTCCTGGGAGGACGGAATCTCCCTGCTCAGGCGATCGGCCTGAGAATTCAGAAGCCTATGAATATAAAGTGGCCCAGGGAGTACACATGGGACTGATCCCACAGAAAGAGCTGATACACAATCTTTCGCAATGACAGGGTCCTCTTCCCCCCTGATGATTTACATAGGACTTGGCAGTGGTATTGTCTGTCCAAATGACAACATTGTTTCCCAAAGTCAGGTGAGAAAAGTGCAGGAGAACTAGCTTGCAGTTCCCTTCAATTGGAGGACCCGCAGCTTTGGCTGACATCCAGGACGCCCTTGACCTGAAGAGGTCCCAACTATGCCCCCAACCACTTTCTCTGGCATCCGTCGTGATGATCACCTATATATGAGCATTCAAAATAACTCTATTCAAGATATTGGAGGGAACAAGCCATCCAGCTCCCGCTGTATCACCTCTGTCACTATAAGAAGACAAGGCATATCCTGCAAGCTGTGAACCCACGGACTCAGGATGAATCTCATGAGGATATTGAGGTGCCATCTGGCTTAGCAGTAGCGGCTCTTCCACTAAGGTGGAGGAGCGTCGCCTCACTGCTTTTTAGTAGTGAAATAAAGGGAAAATAAAATGATAATAACTTGCGTTATTATCATTTTTTTTTCTCCTTTCACAGCTTTGCATGAGGGGGCAGGGCAGGAGTGGTAGCACCCTCCTAAGTGTGCGATGACTGATTGGCTGGCCCTCTTGGGCCGGCCTAACAGTTTTGTGGACGTCGCATGTTCTACATGCAGGCTGCATTAAAGCCTGCGTAGGAGAACATGGCCAAGCTCCCAGTCAGTTTCTGAACACCAAAACACGGTGCTCACCCTCCATGTACCCAAAAGAAACCTCCGATCCACCAACCCCGCGCATCCGCAAAGCCAAAGCAGGGGGAAGAGCCTTTTCCTACATCGCGGCCAAGACCTAGAACAAGCTCCCGATTAACTTCAGACTTCCCCCTCCCTGAACTCCTTCAGGAAGGCTCCCAAGACCTGGCTCTTTGGCTAAATGGAACTGCTCCTTCCCCCCCCCCAGGGCCGGTTGGAGGCACCCCACTCCTAAACCCAGAAGCAGAGAGGAGACATGCGTGCGCAAGCCTGTAGAAAGGCAGTCAGACGAGAAGCCTATTGGTAATCAAGTCCCCTCCCACCTTCCAACAACAGTCACCAGCATCACGGTCACCATGAGGAATCCGTCCACAGGCGTGCTGATTTTTGCATTTTTAAGCTGAGTCTTGCTTGAGCACCAACTCTGCTGAGCACCGCAAGGCTGGAAGGCAGCAGAGCACCGCGCCTGCCCTAAGGAAACAAAAAAGGAACAGGAAGTGAGGGTGAGGGGGCTTTTATAGTTTGGGAGGGAGGCACAAGGGCTTCATGTTTGTAATTCCTCATGGTAAGAGGGACAAGGAGGCAATAGGAATATACAACACCATATTTTTAAGACTGTAATAATCTGTTTCAAATAAATATACATACATTCAAAGTATTATAACTAACGCTGTGATTTTTTTCCCCATAGGTCCAGTGTGTAGTCTGTGTGTGTCTACTTTTGGAGCACGACCTGTAACAATCTTTAGTGGCTTTATGGTGGCAGGAGGACTGATTTTAAGCAGTGTTGCTCCTAGTGTATATTTTCTATTTTTCTCATATGGAATTCTTGTTGGTAAGTTGACTTCTTTATTTTTAATTCATTCAAAGTGACATCATAATGTTGTGTCCTTTCTTTTATGTTGCAAGGTTATGCAGTACATGTTTAGTATTACTTTTACAGGGGAAAAAGAGGCATAAAGTGGAGTAACACATTTAACGGGGGACAGGTTCACATGGTCGAATCTAGGCAGGCCTGACCTCTCTGTCCAATGAGTTATGGCACAACAGCTTAGTGGGATGCTAAAGACAATAGGGAGATCGGGCCCTTAGAGATGCTGGGTTAGCCCTGTGTGTACTGCATGCACACCTGCCAACCTAATCAACATTTTCAATATGTGGGAGAGAGTTGGGCTTAAAAGGGGGTGGTGTTTTTAACTCTCGCTACCTAAATAGCCCTGTAAGGGTAATGTAGGGGGTGGGTTAATGGAGGTGTCAGGACTTAGTGTCCATCAATGCCTTAGAAGCCTCCCTGTCCCCTTTAAAATACAAAACCAAAGGCTTGTGAGCCCGCTTCCAGTGTCTTTTTTACAAAACAAAACCCTGCATGAACTCTAAGGATGCCAAGCCTCTAGCATACAAATGAGTGGAACCACACTCTGTGTAAGGTTTCAAATTCACCCTTCGCTCGCTGTTTATCAGCTTTTCACCAAGTGATCGCGTATCAAGCTTGATATTGTGTTACTCATGTGGCATTGTGAATGTTGACAGGCCTCCCATGCCATGCTGATATGAACGACAGTCTTAGCAGAATTTCAAACTATTAATCAAAGGAGGGGAATGAACCATATATGTCGATATACCAGAGTCTCAGAGAAATTGTCTCGGAGACCCTCAACCACACATTCACAGTTTGCGATGTATATTATCTCCGCTTGTGTGGCTTGGTGGATAGTGTCATAATTGGGTCTGTCACTTGAGTGCTCTATGTTCAAAGTGATGAAACCATCCTCCACCAGGGTGGAGGCTGTCTGGATGTTGACAGTAGTGAGAAGTTAAAATGATATCCTGTCCTGTACAGAAAATTCTATTGAGCAAAGAGAATCAGGATTGGGATAAGGCTAAAAGAAAGAGTTGGCGTTCAGTGGATAAGTAACTCGTCTCAAACACCTAGTGGTCGGGTCTACATGTTTTGGCCGAGAATTGTCCCTACTAGTCTTTTGGCCGTTGCCAGAACCGAAGGAGTAGAGGGCCTAAAGTTTTGAGCATGCCACACACAATGCAGGTAAGTATATTCACTCCACAGATGGCGCGGACGAGGGAGGATGCGAGGATTTCTTGACTAGTAATGGTAGTTACATTTACCCCTCTTCCAGATCGGCTCAGGGGGCATTGACTCCTACTTATTCCAGCTCACGAATCAGAAATATTGATAGGGCTGTAACTTTAATCCCATACCACATAGGTCTTAGACTTTTTTCACCTGTATATACACATTGCACATATTGATGGCAACCTTAATGAGTGACAGAGGGATCTGACCCCGTCCTGACGAAGAGGCAGGCAGCCTCGAAATATGTTGACATTACCAGGAGAACTAGCTCATTGTTAGCTTTGGTTTCTCCGCCGCACCAACTTTAATACTAGCCTATGACCAATAAAGAATTTTTGCTTTCATAAGGCCAGGTATTCTTTTAATCTCACTTTTCCCATTCACCCCTGACCCTACTTACACTCACTCAAATACACCTCACATAGCACTTACAATATCTAAGTGCTCCTGCGTAGTCGCTAGTCGTAGCACGCCCCGTCCCGCAGCGGAGTGGGAAGACCCCGATGATGAAGCATGACACCAAGGGCCTTTTTGGTGTGTGAGGGGTATTGCAACAAATACTGTGTATGCTTGTCATATCTTGGCTCACAGGAAACCTCTTAGAGGTGGATCTTGTTGTTTATATATAAGTATATTCACTCACCAATGACGAGTGAATATACTTACCTGTATTGTGTGTGGCGTGCTCAAAACTTTAAAATTTGGTGTTATGGGCACAGACTTTGGCCCTTAACTTTAAAAGGAGTTCACATTACCCGATGGGATGCCAGAGGACTCAGACGGAATGCTTTAGCCTCGATTGGAGCTGACTGATGCAGAAATGCTGCATGTCCCTCTCATCCAAAAGCGTGACTTCAGTCATATAACTCTATGCCAGATGCTGGGACTGGAGGACTAAGCAGACGCAGCATACCACGGTAAGGTAAAACTCGCTTTTCATAGACCTTAAACACCCTAAGATGAAACATGGACTAGAACACTAAATAAAAGCTCACTAAGATAATGGGATCATAACACATTAAACAGGCAAACTATGTATTATTGTGCAAACAATAGTGGGAGGAAAACATTTGCAATAAGTGACCAAAGCTGAGGTCAAGAAATTGCTAGCTCTGAAATGTTTATAGTTTTCGACATAGAAAATGATTTGAGGCCATATGTATTTGCTTTTTTTAGGTTGCAAATGGCCCGATTCGCTGAATCAGGCAGTTTGCAACCAGAAAAAAATAGTTTGCCATGAACCAAACCTTATTTTGCAATTCGGTAACCTATTACTAAATCGCAAAATGGGTTAGCATTTCGGTATTCGGAAGGGGCATGTTAAGGGCGTTCCTTCCTAATAGCGACTCGCAGTGGTATGTGTGAATGTTTTGTGCCCAAAATGCAGCCGCAAAACATTCTCATTTTACTGCCTACTTCAAGAAGGTGGTGACTCATTAGCAACTGGGAACCCCTTCCCATTTGTAAGTGGTTGTAAAAAAGTATTTTTAAGAGCAGGCAGTGGTCTCACGGACCACTGCCTAATCTTAAGAAATGAAAAGAAAATGTTTTTGTTTTTGAAATGCATCCCATATCCCTTTAAGGAAAACGGATTGCATTTAAAAAGCAAACAAAAGACTTTGCTCTATTTAAAATCAGTCACAGAAATGGTGGCTTGCTGACCCCGGCAGGCCACCATCTCTGTGATTTTAGCGATTCCCAATGGGTCGCAAATTGTGACATACTTCATGAATATTAATGAGGTAGGTTAATTTGTGACCTACTGGGAATCGCAAACAGTGCAAAACACACTGTAGTACATAACTGCGTACGATTACCTAATAGCGAATCGTAAAAATTCGCTATTAGGTAATCGCAAACCTGTATCTATGTCCTTAGTGTTTCACCATACTTGTTTTGCTTGTAAAAGAAAATCTAGAGCTTCCTTCTGGAATGTGGGCATGCTTGGATATTACAACTTTTGCACTTGTAAACTGGGTATAACAACAGGAATTGGTGTTCTTGCACTGATTTCCAAATATGTTTTCTAATTACGAAGTGACAGGTGACATACCCAGTTGAAATCAGTTTATGAGTTGCGCTTTACCTGTGCTGCTCGGTTTGGCTGGTAACTCCTTTTATCGTCTGAATCGGTAACAATATGCCTCGCAAGTGAGCGCTTTTCAGATTTCAGTTGTTCTCATATGTCTACCACTGTGCTGTGGTCTGACCTTCCAGTAAACCTTTTGCAGCAGTTCTCTGTTGCAGCTAAAAGTTAGCCACGGGCTATCAGTGTCTTAAGAACCAGAATAGAGTACCCCGTGTTTGTTATGTTTCTGGAGGCTACATGGATAATTCCATGTAGCCTCTCAAGCAAAGGGTGTCATTCACCCATACCCGTTGCGTCGGACTAAGTTGAAATGGCCCGGATGCAACGGGAAAGATAATAAAGAGCCCTGGAGCCCGCATCTCGAAGCAGTTTGTGCAAGAACCACACTCCACGCTGTTACTTGAAGCGTAAAAGGCCATTTTATTAGGACAATGTTGCAATCCTTTAGACTTTATTACATAGTACATAAATGCAATAAATATACTTTCCCCATCCCAGACCGACTCATTCTCCATTCATCCTTCTCAAAACCATCTCACCTGTTTGACTCTTCCCCATTCACTCGGTGACCTCCTTCCTCTCCCCATTCTCCTCTTCACTTGCCCTCCGAGCATCCTCTGTTAAATTTCCTTCATTGCCTCCCGGGCCCCGCTATCAGTCACCCATGTACCGTTCTCCCCCCCGAGGGGTGGATCCGTCCGTATGTGACTCACCACCCCTCCAAAGTACCGTAACGTCTCTGCTCTGCAACCTGCCCTAAACTGGCACGGTCAGACCACAAGCCCATTGCTTAAGACCTGTAGGGTGGGTGGGTGGACACAATTTGTCTAATTCCCCCCTGGTGGTGCTCAGGTGTTAAGAAGAGGCTTATTCTCCTCTTCCGACACCTTATAAAATCTCCCAACTCTCGCCCCTTCCTCCTCTAATCCCACCCACACCTTGTCCTTTCCTGTCTTTGCTCAAATTCCCAAGGAGAAGACTGGTCTGCGTCCTTCACTTCCCCTGGGGGCCGCATTACATAACAATTCTACTGGTGTGGTGTCCATTATTTTACACCCGTACGCCAGGCCTACACGCATAACAGTGTTCAAGAGAAATGGAATCCTTAATCTACATTTTTTGATGAATTTTATCATCTCTGTTGCCTTTTGGTTCAGAACTTCAGCTGGTTTGTGATCCCTTTGTACAGTTTCATGAATGTGATCCATGAGGTTGGGTCTATGTTTGAATTTCTATATATCCAGTTTCATCCATAGCCTTGCACTTTCCTTGATGTCAGAAGATTGGCTGCAATCCATGAACAACAGTAATAAAGGCATTTTTACCTGCATGCCTGGTGCTGGAAACTATCTGGCTCACTATGGACAGGCTATTTTGGAGGCTGCCTTGTGTGATTTTTATGGCTTTGTGTTCATCTATACGCTGTGTCATGTGACTCAAAATTATGTTAATATAGATCTTCTGATTGACATCGGTAAGGCTAATCAGTTGACTGAACTCCAGCTCTTCATTTAGTTCTTGGAACAATTACACTCCTCATCCTAAATTTCCAGAAATTGTCATCAGATCTGAAGAGTTTGACTAGTGCCATTAGTCTTTCTTTCCCCCAGTCATTTAGACCCATAAAGCTCTTTTGAAGAATCATATTTAGTCCTGTAGTCTATCGTAATTTTATGTATTTTATAAGTTTTCTTACTGACATTAACAAATTAAACAACTGTGCACTTTTATCACCAAGGCATTGTCTCTACTATGGTGTAGTTTCTTGTATTGCCCACATTAAATTTCGGTCCTAAGACACTGGGTGATATTTGTATCGGAATCTGATTGAAGGGTTGAGGTTCTTTTAGGGATATCTGCTTAAAGTTTTAAACAATCCTTCTCTACATTTGATGTTCCCTAGCAACCAAATATATTGATTTCATGATGATGTTTTTTAGGTGACAACCATTCTCAGGCCCCAGGTGCCCCAAAGACACATGAAATCATGACCCTGGAATTGAGGCTAGGAGTGACAAAAATGGCTCTGTCATGAAAGCTACAGGCAGACATTGGCCTCTCACTGCACTTTCAAACTCCAAAATCCAAAGTATGTAAACAAAGCTAAATCTGCAAAAGGCTTACAAATGATGGTGAGCAACAGACCTGCAAAAAACGAATGAAGAAGACCTCTTGCTCATTTTTTTATTCTGTTTGCATATTTCGTCAGATACTTAGACTCTGTTTTCCAAGGTATGTAGAGGGCAACCACATTTATTTTTAACTGATTGATGATCAGTAGAAAAAGACAAGTCAGCACATGTATTGTGACTAAAAGGTTTAAGGACAGCTAATGGTTACGACTCAGCGGTCGGAAAAGAGACAGCCATCCTTTTATGGTCTAAATATATTTTGACTGAATAAAGATGATGAATGAATGACATCCTTCTGGTTGGTGATCCCATGTTGCCACATTCCACATTTCCAAGTCAGATGTTTTAAAGACCACACTTGAGCAGATCAGTTTGTGAAGGTTTAATATTCAAGTGAGATCGTGAGACCCCTCGGCAGCACCAGCTCCTTCTCCCAGTTCTCTCTCCTCAGATTCACACTATGTTCTGGAAACCCATTACCTCTGGAACTGGTTGCTACCAATAATATACATTAGAATATAACATATCCTTAGAAAAAACAATACACTGCTTGACAATATTCTGCATAACGGAATGCATACACAATGTAAATCATTTTTACAACACATGCTTGAATAAATACATGGCAAACAATATTATTCCTTATTGAGCCAGGTAATGATAACAGCAGTGTTGATTACTCAAGTTTACGATATTATAAATTATTCACACACATAATCAACTCACTTCTTTGTCCATTTCCTAATTCTCGGACTGAGTCTCACTTCAACCTCTCAAGTCTCAAATTGATGTGCCCTCATGACCCAGGTTTGGCGTACCAACTCACTGCATTTAGTCACCTTTCTTAAATTCCACCTCTTACTATTCTCCAGCACCAATGAACACTTCCTCACTTCAAACACCTCTTTTGGAGCTGATCATTTACTAAACCCTTTCTTCCCAGCACATTCCAAAATCATTTTCGCAAAATCACAGAGTATCATATTTGAATCCATTGTTACAGCAATACAAGTATCTAAAAACCCACTCAGTGATTCATAGATGTATACACACATCTAATCACTCACGCGAACTCCGCTACGCTGCCGAGACTGATACTCGGATTGAATCCTTGCAGATCAGATGCCGGTCCTTTGAACTTACAGCTCGACGATTTTCTATCGAGTTTGGCGAATCCAATTCCCAACAATATACCGAGTATTCAATTGCTACATACTTCATTTACTTTCCTTATGGATAACGCTGTCTATCGATAATGATATTGTCATCTGCGGGTTCCTATATACAGAACGTGTTGGTTGTACCATGTTTACACCCTCATCATGATTCAGCTATGGACTAACTCCGTTTGATTTCACAAGTGACTTCTGCTAGAGACGTCTCCACTATCTTCCTTCAGTTGTGCCTGATACAATAGTTTGGCCATCCGTTTCCATCAAGTCTGCCGAGTGGGAGTATTAGTTTACTTTCCACCTCTAACAACCAGCATCTTGGTTTGTGTCCTTGTTCCCCGTCCTGATGAAGACCCCAATGCAAGGGATCTATTTCTGCCTGCGATCTTAACAGGGGTCGAAACGTCGACTTTTTATGTTTATCAGCTTCATTCCAATAATCATGTTAATGAAAACACATATGAAGCATGTTATTTTGTAGTAATATCCTTGAACTTGTAGTCATTGACAAATTGAATCAGTCCATAAGTCTCTGATTACTTGTAGCCTTTGGCTCTGTTTTTATGTCACTTACCCTTCCTACACCACATTAACACTTCCCTTTTCCCCCTCCTCTTGGGCACCCTATCAAAATTGTAAATGTCACATTTAATATGCTTGCCCGAATAAGTGGCTTTACTACATTGTAAATAAAAACAATGTTAGCAGATTTACTTTTTTGTCCTCCTAATTGATTTTCCCGGATGGTTTGTGAATAACTTTCTGTGTACTTACTGGGACCCCTCCTTCTCAGTCAGATGTTTTAAAGACCACACTTGAACAGATCAGTTTGTGAAGGTTTATTATTCAAGTGAGATCGTGAGACCCCTCGGCAGCACCAGCTCCTTCTCCCAGTTTTCTCTCCTCAGATTTGCACTATGTTCTGGAAACCCATTACCTCTGGAACTGGTTGCTACCAATAATATACATTAGAATATAACATATCCTTAGAAAAAACAATACACTGCATGACAATATTCTGCATAACGGAATGCATACACAATGTAAATCATTTTTACAACACATGCTTGAATAAATACATGCCAAACAATATTATTCCTTATTGAGCCAGGTAATGATAACAGCAGTGTTGATTACTCAAGTTTACAATATTATAAATTATTCACACACATAATCAACTCACTTCTTTGTCCATTTCCTAATTCTCGGACTGAGTCTCACTTCAACCTCTCAAGTCTCAAATTGATGTGCCCTCATGACCCAGGTTTGGCGTACCAACTCACTGCATTTAGTCACCTTTCTTAAATTCCACCTCTTACTATTCTCCAGCACCAATGAACACTTCCTCACTTCAAACACCTCTTTTGGAGCTGATCATTTACTAAACCCTTTCTTCCCAGCACATTCCAAAATCATTTTCGCAAAATCACAGAGTATCATATTTGAATCCATTGTTACAGCAATACAAGTATCTAAAAACCCACTCAGTGATTCATAGATGTATACACACATCTAATCACTTACCTGTAGATTCACTCATACATGCTGTCAATGAACAATAGACCACTATCAAAAATACTTATACACCTAAATCGACATTACACACCAGCACACATCCTATTCACATATGAAGTCATCCTACTCACTTATGCAAACAATGGATCATACTTACATATTTACTTAGCTACATACTTATACAAACACAACTTCATCTATTCATTTAGATAGTAAGTCATACTTAGTGAATTATAAAATCATTTTTACAAGTATAAAGTTATCCATACAGTCACTCACACAATCATTGAGTCTTATGTATACTTATTTATATATAACAACTGACACATACACTGCCTTTTATTTTTCTAGTTTGTTGGACATGTACCATTGAGAAATATATTTGCTCATCACCACACCCATAAAGATATTCACTCACCCACACAACTGTTAGAACATGTAGTTTTAACTACATATATCTAGTGAATCAACTATTCACACATCTTTGGGCAGTCACACCCCCCCCACCGAACCACACACACATTCACTCTCCCATACAAATACTCAGTTAACTAATCAATACCTAATATAGACTTTCACATAGCTAGTAACCAATTGGAGAACCAGTTTACACAACAACTGACAAAGTTATACAGATATTCAAACAGTTTAGTCACTATCCACTATATTTAGTGAGACACTATAAATTGGTCAAGTAAACAGTCAATTACACTGCTACTAAATCCTCCATCCAAATATTTATTTTTATATATCCACTCATTCTTCAATGCCAATTGCTATATATATTTATAATGCATATTTAAATAACGAAGCAAACCACATTCACTGGATGATGTCATCAGTGATGTCATCAGTGATGTCATTTGAAATGTCATCAGTGATGTCACTGACCATGTCATGATTGATGTAATATGTGACATCATCAGCAGTGGATTGCGGGTGCGCGAAATGTAGTTAGTACAAATAACTATATAGGAGCAATTTCAATGGTTTTGTATGAGTGAAATGTCCAGCTAACTATAACACCCCTAAAACTTATAGTTTTTTGAGTGAATTTTAAAGGTTTTTTAAATGCTAATTCCTAACTATATAAGGCCTGAAATCTATGGTTTTTTCAGTGAATATGGGCTCTTGAAGCCCGAAACGCGTATTGCCCTCCTGTTTTACCAGCTGTAATAAAGTAAAGAACCTGTGAATCCAGTAGTCCGTTTTCTACTTTGCCTGTCTCACCGGTCCTGGGTGGATCAGGAAGTGGCGTCTGTGGAGTTTCAAAATATATATACATATATATATATACACACACACACATATAGCATAAACGCCTCATAATCCTAATAAGTGGAACCGGCACACCAAAGGCATTTTTTTCCATCTGGCTTTATTATTTTTTAAAGTGAATTCATCCACGCGTTCCGGCTGTTGCTCACAGCCTTGTTCATGATCTATATTTTTTTCCCCTAAAAAAACAACCAGTGCATCATTTTATGCTATATCAAATAAATAAACCCACATGCTATTATCTAATATATATCATACCGAACTAGAATCAGCCTGTCTAGTTGGGTGGTATATACAAGAAATCAACCTATGTCAAATATACACCAAACCGATAATCGAGGAGTGATCAAAGCAAATATTACACTGATAGTAATCTCATGAGTATATGGTCCCAATTCTGACAATGTAATAACTGGTTGTGTAAACTGCATCAATATGTGAATAAATCATGTGTGTAGGATGTTCTTATGATCACGAGTGGCCATTATGAGCTCATAATAATCATAACTCTCAATAGTTTATTGTTTGAAACTGTAAAAAATCTCGTATCCGTCCGCCACATGTTTCTCGACAAGTGAGATCAATTGGCATTGTCTGGGGTGCGGAATCCCGAAAGCATGTTTGTAAACAGTCCGCGTAACCATAACAGACTCCACCTTAAACCTGCATGATTGTGACTTGAGACAAAAAGCCTTAACCAATGTTCCCTCTATTTTTTTTCCTCTATGCGCGGCAATAGAGTTGTTCTGTGCACTACAGCGAAGGCTGCGTGCGCTGAAGACAAGCAACAACTTACTAAGCAAGCCTGTGCGGAATGCAAGCTACCGAAATTAGCGGCTAAGTGAGGGTGCCATGGTCCCTAATGCAAATAAGAAAAAAATGCTCCCCTTACCTTTGGGTTGGTATTAAAGACACCCATTAAGGGACACAGTGGCCTTCTAGCATCCCTGACCATGGATGCCAAAGCATCTTTTGCCCTAATTGATCTACCTACAATTCCTCTCTAGTTGATATCTCCCTGTCGCTCTGATCTCCCCCTTGCTCCTTTCCTTATCCCTATCCACTACCACTCAACCTCTCTCGCTTGTCCTTATCTCCTTCCTCCTTTTTTGTTTTTTTCTTCTCTCCTTGCTCCTCCTTAGCTTCCCCAGTTTTCTTTCTCTATTTCTGTTCTGCTGTACTTATCCCTCATCCTGTCCACTCTCTTTAATCTACGTCCTTCTCTTATCTCTTCCACAGACTCCCTCTAATCTCCGTTTGCGCTCATTCCAACCTTACCCCATAAAATCTATATCTTGAATATGCTTCTCTCTCACCCTCCTTATTCGTCTTCCTGTCTCCGACCTCCTTCTCACCTCGTCGTCTATCTATTCCTTTTTCCTTTCTTTCCCTTTTTTCTTTCCTTTCTATATTGAACTCCACTTTCTTTTCCCTCCATATCTTGCTTATTCACGTGTTCCTTTTTCTATCTCGCTTCCATAGCTTATCCTCTCCATATATGCCTCCTTTTTTCTCTACACTCACACCTCTTTTCTCTCTCACTCCCAAACCTTCTTTCCTCTCCTTATTTCTAATATGTTTCTCCTTTCTTACGTAGTTCCTTTTCTTTCTTTCTAATCCCCATACTTATCTTTTCTCCTTTTCTCTACTCTCCCATATTTCTTTCCATTCTGTCTTTACTATCTCCTTGTTCATTTTTCTAACGCCGTCTCTCCTCCCTCCTTAATATCTTGCCTCTACAGTTGCCCTCCTCCTTCTAATCGCATTCTATCCACTTCAATTTAATCTCATCCTTCTGTTTTTCTTCATTTCTGTTGCCTTTTCACCTCATCCATCAGCTTCCTCCCTGTCTCCTTGTCCTCTTTTCTACCATATGACAAGCACCTGCACAAGCCATTGAAATAACATGTTTGGCTTCTGCTCTGCTGTATCCTTTATTTTTAGTTTTACCAGTGCCTGCCTGGGACCGGTTTCATTCTCTGTTTGAATGAATCTTCCCCAACCCATCCCAGAGGAAGAGATCACACAGAGCTAAATTCAGTGGGACACTTCAAAAAAGTCTTAGCAAAATCAGGGCAGTCTTTGGCTGCTTGTGTTCTAGTTCAGGGAAAACTTGGCCTGGCAGTTTGTCTGGACTGTTCCTATTGGAGCAGAGTCAAGACTGATTGGCATATGGCTGGGTCCTAACTGAGTTGGCATGGTGGCCAAAAAAACTATGGTCTAGAATGCTACCCCAAGTGATTGCCAATGGTTAGACATGGATGTGAGCCAACACATTGTGTCTCCTTGAGGCAGACATAGCAGTGGGGCAAATTTGAAAAGTCTCCACATTTTTCAAACTTTGCATGTGTGTTGCACTATGCTGCACACATACAGTGGGACACGTCATAAAGGATATTTTTGCCACTAGAAGGATCTCCTTCCAGTACCAAACCTATACTTGATAGAAACTTCACAACCTTGTACTAAGGTCAGGGCCACTGGAATTATGCAAGGGCATGGCATTTTCTACATAACTATGGATTTCCTAGATGTGCCACATAATCCATCATCTACTGTATGAGCTGCAGATTTTAAATCCATAAAATTGTTTGTTGCTTGAATAGATCGAAAGGTATTAAAACCGTGACTACCTTTATTGCTGGGAAGTGGGAGATCCTTCGCAAAGTTTAGCTGGTCACCATTTGTTGCTAATTGTTGTATTTGGGTGTTAAATTGGGACTAATGAGGTGCAAAATTTGCCCAGTTAGTGTTTACATGTGTAAAAATGCCAAAATAATATAGTAATACTATCACAAAATATGCCACATTGCACCCCATAATTTGCATTTTCTTGCTGCATAATTCAACACTGATGCATAATTTGGTCCTCTACTGCTGCTTAATTCCTGTGGCTCTGACTATGGTGCAAGGTACAGGTGGGTGAGCCAATAAATTAACAGGGACAGTTGAGGCAAGGGTTGGCTCCAGCTCTTAAGAGCCCAAGCCTTGAAAACATGTGGCATGTCAATCATGCAGCACAAATCATGTAAGAATATGGTATGGTGTTTTCAAAATGTAAAAATTAAAATGTGGAATCGTTTCATCTTAGTCAGGGCCACTAGAATTATTTGATTCTGTGGCGTTGACACTTTTCTCATAATTATGGATTTGCCATACTTGCCACATAATCCATCATCTGCTGCATAACCTGCAGATTTTGACAAAACACATTGTTTCTAGGTCAAACAGATCAAAGGTTAATAAAAATGTGGCCATATGTGTTTGCATGCAGTGGAAGGCACTTAGCAAAATGGTAACTGGTCATCTTTCAGTAGATTATTTCTGCATTTGGTTGTTAAACTGGTAGTAATGAGGTGAAGTCTGTGCATACATAGTTTTATCATGTGTAAAAATGACAAAACAATGAAGTACTACAATAAAAAAAATGTACTACATTATGCAGCGTAATTTGCCTTTTCTTGCCACATAATTTAGTCAACCCTGCCGCATAATTTGGTGCTCCTTTGCAGCATAATTCTTCTGCCCATCACCTAAGTACATCAGATTGTGTGCTGAAGGATTTATTAAAAGTGAGTTTTTAAAGTGAACAAGACCAATACTGAAAGTTTTTTTTTGTGTGTGCAGTTTTATGTAGCAAACACGGCCAAAAAGTATTGGAGTGCTTTACCTGAGATTCAGACTGGAACATGTTTTCCCAGTTCCAAAGTCAGCAGCTCTGGCAGTAATTCTATATACTCACCCTCTCTTTGCCATGTGAAACACAATTACACGTGTTTATTTCATTCTGCCCGTCTCATAAAACGCCCCAAACTTAAATGAAAGAAACAGCCTCTTTTGTCACAGATGCGTTTGCTGGGCCTCCTGGTGCGCCTGCCAAGAAAAGAGATTAGGAGAGTTGTCACACCTACCTTTATTCTCTATTAAGTCTGAGAACGACAGCGCGCTCCTTCCGAGAGTCTGTGCGCTTCAAGTTGAAAGGGAACAAAGGCCTTAACTAAGTATATGGATGATTTAATCATCCCAAATGCAGTCAAGTACTAATACTTGTCTGTCTTACCTGTAGCAAAGTATTCTCTTCTCCGTAATGGCGTGCAACATCCGCGCCATCATGAACCATCTATTTATACTTCCGCCTCATCAAATACCATAAAAAACTGACTATCTTGATGCCGGCGTATGTTTGTATAGTGTTCTGACATATACTAATCTACTGCTATCATCCATAACCTCCATAGCAACACCAATTCTCACATCTTGTGCATGTGTATATATTATGCTAACGCTATACTCAAATTTAAAAAGTCTTCATATCTACACCGACTCTTCATATCTATATGTGTACCCCATCACGTAATCAGCGTGAGAAATGTACCATCATGGTAACGATATGCTTTCCCTTCAAACATAAAAAATTGACTATCGTGATACCGGTATAGTCTTCTAACACATACCAATCAGGGTCATTTACAGCTATCATCCATTACATCACCAATTATCCTCTCTTGTGTATCTGTATTTCAAATGCTAACATTATACTCAAATACCAATATTCTTCATATCTACACCAATTTGTTATAACCATGTACTCCCATCACTTAAACAACCCAATAAACGTACCAACGTGGTAGAAATTTGTTAAAACTGCGCCATCTTTACTCGTTCCCCTGGCAACTGCTATTTAGGAAAATAACTGAAAATTGTTGCGATTTATGTCCAAGGCACCAGTATATGAAAAACAAAACACCAACTGAGTTATATTCCAGTCATTTATATCTCGTATTTACGTTATCTCAGTGCAACACAAATATTTGATTCTTGTTTATTTGAGCAGACACACAACAGCTGCAGCTCAAACTAAGAGCTGCGGTATCACTATCAAACCCAAGCGTCTGTCATAACTTGACATCTCAATTCAGGTATGTAAGTGAATATCGCGTCTCTAAAATGACAAAAGTGTGCAAGGATAAAAATCATCCAAATTCCTTAAGGCCATTCGCAGGGTGAGGAATCAATCTAATCAATGCGCATGTGAGCTCTGGTCGGTTAACTCGCATAGTATATAGACAAAATCATGCTAATCAAGACAGTCATAGACAATGAGTCTTCATCTCAATATCATATCAACCTGTCTCATCCAGTAAGAGGATGCTCCAACTATATCAATGCAAAAATATGGTGCAAAATAGCAATATATTATTTGACTCATAGTAAGTACCAGTTATTACTCGTCCGGGTGACTGCCTGCCCGTACATAATTTTGAAATAGATATTCCCATCCCCTCACATCTGTATATCAGCGGGGAAAAAACCCCACAAAGAAGTAACTGTTTCCTATAGTACGGATGTACCTTGGGTAAAAGAGAGGATGGAAAGGAGAGAAGGAAAATTCATAAACTCATGCAAAGGTAAAGCGTTAGTACACCCTTCGTGCAAATTATGTACCCAAAAAATATTGAAGCTCATGATCTATGTTTAGACCTTTCTCCACCGCCTATAATTTCATTATCCAAAAAGCTTCACATTGTCTGAGTCACAGCTCCCCGATTACCACCCCTCACATCATTCTGTACAAATTCAATTCCATGAAAACTAAAGCTCAAGTGTGTATTTTGAGCCTCACAGTCTTTTGCATGCATAGCTATTTTGATATCTGTTATCTAGTTATTTCAGTGATCTGAAATGTTCAAAAATACGATCTTTCAATTGCCTAATAGTACTTCCTTTGTATATCTTGCCTCATTTACAGATAATAACATAAAAACACATTTGGTCATACAGTCAATATGTCTACCAATTTTAAATTGATATAATCAAAGTCACAGTCAATATGTGTACCAATTTTAAATTGATATAATCAAAGTCACAGTCAATATGTGTACCAATTTTAAATTGATATAATCAAAGTCCTTGATAACATTCACAGAGAATATGCACATATTACAATTACCAAATCTGTACAAGCCCTCACTTATTTTATGTAACCTTGTCGCTTGTTGTAATTTAGGATAGCTAGGGCTCACTATTTTACGTAATGTCTCACCCTTACGGTATGTCACACTAGGGTAATCAGTCACATAAAATTGTAGTGTCCAATCTCAGGTTAGTAAACCCCAGTGCTGTTTGTGTATACTTTGTGTGAATAGGGATGATAATCCGTAACTAAATGAACAGTTGTCATAGTATTACTGATAACTTTTCAGGAATCTTTAAGGGTATCACTCCGTTTCAGGCTCAAGGCCCTCCTCTTGACTCAAAATGACAGCTTTATTGTAGCCACATGTCAGAAATCTTTTCTCTATGTCTACAATATTATGTGAGAACTCTGTGTCATTGCTACAGTTCCGCCTCACTCTGATAATTTCTCCAAAGGGTATTGGGTTGACCTGACATCTTGGATGTGAGCTACTGGTGTTAAGCAAAGAATTACAGGATGCTGCCTTTCTGTGCATCCTGCTCTTTATCCTATTACCACTAATATTGAGCTCAACATGCTAAAACACTATCCTTTCCTGGCTGTATTCAGTAGTAAAAGACATATTGTATACATTCTCATTCATGAAGGTAAAAAATGTGAGTTCATCTAGGTTGCCAGTCCAAATCAGCAGACCGTCATCAATATATAACGTACCCAATAATAGATTCAATTGATCCATCTAGAGCCGAGCAGGCCCCAGTTATACACCTCCTCGAACCAGCCCATTAATAGGTTGGAGCCCATCGCAGTTCCGCACAGTTGTTTAAACCCCTCCCCATTAAATAGGAAGACATTATTTTCAAGTATCATTTGGCACATGGTTATCAACATCTCTGAGTGATCCATACGCTCTATAGGCTTCTTGTATAAAAAGTTTCTCAATGCAGGTAAACCGTGTTCATGAAGTATGTTTGTGTATAATGAAACCCTGCCCATAATGGCTAGTGTCATATTGGATTCCCACATTATGTCATTAAGTATACTCAGTAAGTGTTTCATGTCACATATATATGATGGAAGATTGGTTACATAATGGTGTAGAAAGATGTCACAAATTCTAACAGTCTCTGTGGAGCCCCCTATGCCTGAAATGATGGGCCTCCCTGGTGGGAAGCGGAGACTCTTGTGTATGTTCGCAAAGCGTACATGCACAGCTACCTTGGTCTTTCCACCAATAAATAGAAATACTCATCATCATTAAGTAGTCCTGCCACTGTTTCAAACTAATGTTGATTACTCTAGTAATCTCAAATATAGGATTATGATTCAGTTTTTGATAGCATGCCCCATCATTTAGTTGCTCATAGATTTCATTGTCATATCCTGATTTTTCCATTACAACCATATTCCTCTCTTTATCAACTTCTCCGATAATGAGATCACAATCAGATCATAACTGTTTTAATTGCTTCCTATTCATTATGTGTCATGTTCTTGTTATGAAACCCACGATTTTTCCGTGTCCATGTCTCACCCCATTTATCATTATCATTCATAACTGATTTGTAAAACAAATCAATGTTTTTCCCACTTGACAATTTGGATCTTTGTTTAAGAGCACTGTCTTCACACAAATTAGTACGTAGCTCCAAATCCTGCAGTACATTATAAGTGGTAACCGGGTCATGTTCATTCTCAGTGATACATAACAGTGTTGTCATATCCCGGCCTGAATAGGAGGCTTATTAATCTTCGGTTAGTTGCAAAAAATTTCTTTAATTTCAGTTGTCTGACAAATTTGTAAATGCCAATCTTAATATCTGAAAAATCATAATCCAGTGTTGGAGAAAAGGACATACCCTTCTGTAGTACTGCTATCATATCCTTTGTAAGTGTTCTACTGGATACATTAACTACTTGTACTTTTGGTGCTCCCTCCTCCTCTTGTTCCTCTCTTGGTTTTTCTAAAATGTTTCTTCGCATTAGGTATTTTCAAGTCAGCATTTGATATTCCCCTTGTAGGTGTTCAAAAGGCGCCCCTCCATTAGCGCCCCACACATCAGCAAGCGTGTAGATACCTATTGTATCTCAGCCTTGAAAGCCCTTCAGGGCAGCCACTTGCCTTAGTCATGTGCCTTCCCAGAGTGGTGTGTGATGTACAGGGTGTGTCTCATATCCCATTACATCTCAAAGCAGTCTTCTCCACACTGCTGGAAATGTGGCCGTCGCTGGGCATGCCCGGTTGTTCAGTTTGCCCCTATATATCATGTGTAAATGTAAATTGATACTTGTATAGTGCACTACTCACCCGCAAGGGTCTCAAGGCGCTTGTACGAATACCGCTGTGGAACCCATTCTGGCTTTCCCTGTGAGGTGTCCACTCCTGGGCACCCCCAAGGTGGAGGCCAGGCATCCTTAGTGTTGTGGGGGCCGTTGTGGAGATTAAGCAAGCTATTGCCCAGAGTTGCAGAGTGGGACTCCATGATTGGAATAGGCACCGAGGCGAGAATTATCAGGTCCGTGGAATTTTTTGAGCTCAAGACCCGCCGAGGCGGGGAATTGAACCCTGGTCCCGGGCTAGACCTCTGCATCAGGGTCTGCCACTCTAACCATTGAGCCACACTTCTCCTCTGTGCATATGAGTCCTCTGTGCATATGAGTCTGGTCCCCCTTCCCATCTGGCCACCTGAACCGCTGAATCTTCCCTGTCTGTATACACCCAGTCATTCACCGTACTAACCTGTGCTGCCTCATAATATTTTTGAACATTAGGAAGCTCTATCCTTCCTTCAAATTTGGAACGTTGCAGGGTCTTCATTGCTATTCAGGGTTGTCCTCCTGCCCAGAGCAGTGTCCGCACCAGGCCGTCCACCTAGGCAAAGAAAGTTTTCGGTATTGCATAGGGACTATTCTGCAGCACATACAACAACTGGGGGAGAGCAATCATTTTAAACATGCGGCCTTTACTAACAGGGACAACGATAACGTGCACCAGTATTTAATGTCCCCTTCCAGCCTCTGAATCAGTGGGAGGAGTTTGATAAATCATCTCTGGTGATCCATATGCCCAAATACTTAAACCTTTGGGGCTCCACTCAAAAGGGCAGTAGCAGCAGAGCTGTCAACCACCAACACTCCATTGGGAAGAGGAGGGACTTCTCCCAGTTAATCACAAATCCAGAGAATTCCCCAAATACTTGGAATAGTTCGCAAACAGGAGCTAGCGATTGTTCCATTTTTGTCAGGTAAAGCAGTATATAGTCTGCATAAAAGCGATATTCTTTCTTCCCAACCTGAGTCTCCCCACAAACCCTAAATTTGTGTGTTTGTCCTCATGAGTCCCTCCAAGGGTTCCACTGCAAACTCAAAAAGCTTTGGCGAGAGAGGACAACCCCGCCGCACGCCTCTTCCAATAGGAAACTCCCCTGTGAGGCACCCATTGACTTTTATCCTGTCCAGTGGCTCCACAGGCTATTGTGTTGGGTGTCTATCAGGTGAGTCTCCTAGAGGAATATCACTTCAGCTCTATATCTAGTGATGGCTTTGGTCTCCAGGCCTCTCTTCACTCTTTCACCAAGGTCATTAAAATTCCAGGAGACTAGAGTCACGTTCTGTGTCTGCGCAGTAATAAGACGATACTGGTATGTTTGGACTGGCTGCGCCCTATCGGGTTGGGGTTACCTTCCATCTCTACCTATCCAATGTGGTGTCCATGTGCCTATAACTGTTTTAACTTCCCCTGAAACACTCCCACCCTACCCTACCGTGGTGTGATCTGGAACTTGACCACCCCCCCATTCAAACCATGCCTATGCCTATGCCTATGCCCTGAACCAAGACAACATGAGAAAATCTCTGTGCACTATTCGTGTGAGAGCAGTCCCCACGGGCAATGTAGCAGTAACAACAATTATGGAGCATGCTACCCACTGGCCCCACCTTAAGTCTCTTGCGTCCCTAGAGCATACCATACAGGTCATACTGTGAGCCAGGCGAACGCCCCTGTTCACTGAAGCCACGCTCCATGGGTTTGCAGGGATCCATTGATACCTGCAGTCCGTTGATAGCAACCAGTCACCAAGTTCAGACAATATGTTACGATGTTATCGGAGTTACCACCGACAGGCTCTGTCCCCCTGTCTCCGTTTCGGATCCCACAGAGCCCGGCTCACTGCATTCCTCCTCCACCACTAGCGCCCTCCATTTATTGTTTTCAAGAATGTTACTGCAGTTCTTAATTTCCTTTACCACCTTCTCCTGTTCAGCCCTCATCTGTGCTTTACAGGAATATAAAGGGGATCCGTGACAAATTTGTCATGAGTTAAATTCAGTTCTATGAACTGTTTGTATTGTGTACACTACTACAATACTGATACTTAATATCTCAATGAACATTCTAAATCATGCATTCAATACTAAATCAAGAATACATGTATTGAGAAACCAAACACGTAGAAGTGCCAAAACAACAAAAAATACTTTCACAAAATATTTATTTGTTCACTAATAATTCTTCAAAGTCATCATTCAAAGAAGCAAGGTTGCGCGCAGAAGAGGAAAGAAGGTTAGAGAGTGGTAGTGTTGGGTAGTAAAGGTGCAACTCAAAGGAATAAGGAACATAACAATTCAATGCTTTAGACACACTGGTAGTCAAGACCAGTTAAAGAAGATCTGTCCGGTGTATAACATTCATTTACAAGTAATCTGTACATTTTTCATTGTGCACACAATGCATGTTCAAGGGATATCAGGTAGGGAGCAGGTACAGGTCTTGTACAGTGGAAGGCGTCGACGTTTTGACTCGGCTGATGCAGAGAGGGAAACTTGAGCCTCAGCTGCGAGTCTTCATCAGGACGGGGTATGGCAACCTTTTCCTGGTGCCAGGCCTGGCTACTCAGGTAAGCTGTAAAATCGCGAAAACCAATGGCCAAGTTGCGCAAGAGGCCCAGAATTCCAAAGGTGTGCAGTCACTTCAACACCATTCACTAGGTGCATCCGTAAATGACTAGTGTAAAATTAATAACTGTCCTTATTAGTGGAGACCGCCGTGAAGTCCATGTTGCTCCTGATACTCGCGGGCAAGCGCCCTTTATATTCCTGTACTGTACCCAGGTCCGTCTTGACTTATTGGGTTACCCCATTATCTATACTAATCATCTGTGCTTTAGTCGGGTAACATCTGCGGGGAAGAGGAAATGTGACTTGTCTTTGTACACAATTCTCAATTTTGCCAGGAAAATAAGGCCATACTTGAGACCCAGTGGGTGCAGTATTCTCTTAACAGGCATGAAGGCCCACCTTTGTTTCTGGACCATTGTCCTAAAGTCTGGGTAGATATTGATTTCCTGCCCTTCAATGAACCCTGGGCCATGCTTGTGAGTGGCATTTCGGATACTGTCTCGGTAATTCATTAACTAGCCCCTTGCCGGTATCCAGTGTGCTCTCTCAAAAGAGAAGAAGCATGAGAGACTGCCCTGCAAAACAGTCTGTGCCAGCCAATCTTTCACATATTCGGTCCCTCCATATTCTCACGGACTCCTATCAGTCTTACATTATGCCTCCTGGAGCTCTCGTACTCCAAGCGGTCGGTATTGACAATCACCACTACTCCAGCTATGTGCATGCAGTCTTATGAGGTCCTGTATCGCCAGTATCTTTAATGGCTGCTAAGATTGCTGCAGTGTGTGTTGCTGGGGGTCTTCCTCTGGGCCCCGGCCGGAGGCCGGTCTCCATCTCCCTCCAGAGCTATGTCCGGCCCTTTACTTTTTGCTGTCTTGAGTTTCCCCATCTCTCGCCAGGATCTGCTCGCCGACCTCGACCACTGCCACCTGCAGGGGTCTTCCGCCGATTGCTGTGACGATGGGCTGTGCTGGCGTCTGCACTGTACCATTCTCTTATCACAGTTCAGGCCCTTCTCCTTGCAGTGTACACAGGCACCCAGTGATGATCTGGTAATTTGACCCTCCAGTGCTGGGTATGGATGCTTTTGGAGCACAGTGTTCCAGAGGTGCCAGGCCGCATTAGCAATCTCCCTATTCATCCCATGCCACCAAAAGTAAACATGAGCCCTCCTCTTTGTCGCAGACTTACCACAATGGTCCTCATGCAATAAGTTCAATAATCTCTGTTGTGAACTCAATGGAACCACCAATCTCTTGCACCTTCTTACTATTCCATCCATCACAGATAATTCCAACCACAACAGTTTAAAATTACATAGCTTTTATCACTCATTATCCTGGGGTTCACTTCCTGTTATAATAATTGTATACATTTTTGCATAGTTTCATCTTCAAGTACTGCCTTCATCCAGTCCTCTTCCAGGACCACACCTCTACATGACTGTTCTATGTCTGCCACTATCCATTCACCCTCCTTTCCATGCTTTACATTTTGCAATGGTAATCTAGATAAATAATCAGCACTAATATTCCTAGTGCCATAATCAGCACTAATATTCCTAGGGCCAGGAACATACTTTGTGGTAAATGCATACTATTACAAGTGGTATACCCATGTAGCAATATGTAGAGTGGCTTTACTTGCACCCTTTATAGAAAACAAGTTTATCAATGGTTTGTAATGAACCGCTGGCGGCGCAGGCGAGGCAGGGAGTTGTTTTTGACGGGATTGCGCTGGGACTTGACTCACATTATATTTCGTTGTATGCCGACGACTTGTTACTGTACCTGGCGGACTCTGGCAGAGCTCTTGAGGGCGCGGTGGACATGCTGGACAGGTTCGGGAGGCTCTCAGGCCTCAGGGTGAACTGGACTAAGACTTGTGTGTTTCCGCTGCGGAAGACCACGCTATGCCCGCAGCTCACGAGGCCGGTAGTGTGGGAACCCTCTTGTTTTGTTTACTTAGGAGTGCGCATCTACCATGACACGGCGGACCTCCTTGAGGGGAATGTGGGGCGCTGTATTAGGGCGCTGAGAGGCAGTGTGGACTTCTGGGCCTCTCTCCCGCTGTCTGTACTGGGCCGTGTGGCGCTGTTGAAAATGGTGGCACTCCCGAGGCTCCTCTACTATTTTAGAACGTTGCCGGTGTGGATCCCGCAGGGTGTCTTTCGGGAGCTGAAGACGTTGGTGACCGGCTTTCTCTGGGGCCACGGCCGCAGGCGGGTGGCATTGACCACCCTGATGAGACCCAAGTGTGAGGGAGGGGTGGCCGTCCCCGATTATGAGCTATATTATCTGGCAGCGCAGCTCCAGGTCCTGACGCAGAATGTGGCCAGAGAGTTTAGGGGGCCTGAAGATGGCCGGGGGGTGGGCATTCAGAGGTATGTCTTGTCGTCTATCGTGATGCAACAGAGACTGGCCAGTAGGGACCTCACGATGGAGGAATGGACGCTCAGACTATGTTGGAACAGGCACCTGAAGAGGGCTGGGAAGCGCCGGCCATACGCACCGGAAATTCCGCTGGGAATGCTCACTGCCTTACCGCATGGGGGTGATTGGTCCCAATTGTTAGAGTGGGAGGACCTGGGCTTGCAGATGGTAGGTGACCTTTATGTGGACGGGACGCTGGCCCCGTTCCAAACCTTGCAGGAGCAATACGTCCTGCCGAGTGGTACCTTCCTGTTGCATGCGGCGGTTGTCGCGGCCCTGCAGAGGCATTGGGGGGGCGGATTGGCTGAACCGGAGGTGACGACGGTGTGCCAATACGTAGTGATGGCAGCGGGCACCGTTAAGGCGGTGACCTGCCTCCACAATAGGATGTTAAATGACGGTCTGGCCCCGTTGGCTGAGCTGAAGTCGCGTTGGGAGACCAGCATCGGTAGACAAATCCCGGACTCCGTATGGGGTCAGGTGCTACACAGGACCTGGAAGGGGACGCGGAATGCGAGATTCCAACAGGTGCATTATTTTGTGCTCCATAGGGCGTATTTGACCCCGGAGAGGTTACGGCGACACTTCCAGGTGCTTGATGCCATGTGCCCACGATGTCTAGTACCTGCGGTGGATCTTGACCACATGCTGTGGGGTTGCCCGAAATTGGGGGACTACTGGTCTGAGATAGGGGACCTCTTGAATGCTGTCACGGATCGGGAGGTAGATTTTGACATGGCCGCATGCCTGCTTCTCTGGTTTCCGCATACCAAAAAGACCAAGGTTACGAGCAAATTCATTGGGTTGGGACTGATATTGGCACAGCGTGAGATCACTTGGCATTGGAAGTCTAAAGAGGGACCGTCTGTACGGAGGTGGAGGAATGAACTGCTGAGGTGGTCGAGCTGTGAGAGTGTGTTACGAATGCGCCAGGCGACTAGGGCTGGTAATGAGAAGTGCTTGGATCTGGCACGGTCCTGGAAGCTGGTGGTGCAGGCACTGAGGGACTACCTGACCGAAGGCGAGGACACTGATCAGTTATAGCCAGGGATTCCGTGTGGCTACTTGCTTGTCAGAGCTTCCTGATAGTTGTCACCCGAGAGCAGGAGGGGGATGGTGGAACCCGCATTAGCAGCAGTTGAGGGGGGGGGGTACTGGGTGGGAAGGAGTCGTTGGAGGAAGATGTTTGCCGGCTAGCGGCAACCTCCCGGAACCGGTTGGCCCAGGAAGGTACTTGTGAGGCTTTAGTAACGTGACATTAGAGTGGCCTGGGATCAGATGGAGAGAGTGGGTTGGTTGTTGTGGGATAAAAGCGGATACGAAGTGTTATACTTGACCTGTGCCCCGAATAGGGCATGCACCGTGGTACCTCCAGTGGACTGACTTATTGATGCGCCGCCCAGCCTCCGGGATGTGGGCCACTCGGCTGTGTATTGTATTATTATTGCACTGTATGATGGGGACCGTTGGTGTACGGGTTGGTTTGTTGGATGTTTTTATTCCTGATTCTGCAATAAAAATATATTTTAAAAAAAAATCAATGGTTTGTGATCAGTTCGTAGTTCAAATAAACTATCACAAACAAGTCTTGAAATACTGTACTTCCTACCAGCAGGATAGCTCTTCCTTTTCTATTGTGAAATAATTACTTTCTGCACCTTTTAGTGAGTGACAATCATTCTAATTTCTGACTTACATTAATATAGCTCCCAAGCCTTTGCTATTGTGGCATAATTACTTTCCACACCTTTTAGTGTGTGAAATGCAAAGGAACTGTTCTTTCATGTCAATTTCTGACTTGCATTAATACAGATCCCTAGCCATGTACACTTGCATCAGTGATGCTGATGGTTTTGTCCTGTTGATCAAATGGCACTAAGTTTACTGCCTTCACAATGCCATTCTTGATTTGTGCAAATGCACCCTGACATGCAGAAGTCCACTCAAAATTACTCAATTTTTTCAATACCTTCCTTAAAATATTAACATAGTCAGCAAAATGGTCAACAAATTTTGGACAGTACTCTGCCAATCCAAAGAATGAGCATAACTGCTCCTTATTTACAGGAGATGGTGACTTTTCAACCACCTCCGACAACTTAATTTTGGGCTTTACCCCTTCACTTGATAGTGTGTGACCAAGATACCCCGCTTGACCTACTCCAGACCTTCACTTTTCTACGCCCAAAGTTAATCCTGCTTGTTCTAATCTCACTAAACCCTCTTCTGATCTTGCATTGTGCTCTACCTTATTAGATCTCCACACTAAAATATCAGCCTGTAAAAATAATACTCCAATTAATCCACCTAACACATTCTGCATAACACACTAGAACAGTCAATGCCGAGGCCAATCAAAAAGGCCTTCCTATAAATCAGAAAGCCCCCTCCGGTATTATAAATGATGTTAAGTGCTTGTATTTTGGTTGTCGTTATGTTCAATGATAAGCAGTGGATAGGTCCAGAGACGAAAAGAATTGTGGCATTATTGACACCCATCAACATCTCATTTATACGTGATGTGGATGCCAATCCACCCAAATGCTTTAATTTAAGTCTCTCAGGTCACCACATTTGCACTGTTTCCCAGTCACCTTTGTGGCTAAAACCATAGGATTAAGCCACTCAGATGACTCTAATGGCTCTATCACACCACGTAGTCAATCCAATGCCTCTTTTAATTGTCCTCATAATGCCAAAGGAACACTGCTGACCTTGTGTATCTTCGGCACAACTCCCATCTTTAACACAGCAACACCTGATCAGAATTATTCAGATCTAATATTGTACCGAATGCATGCTGTTCTGTCCAACCCAATAAAGTGTTATACTTTTCTACAGCATATACCTTTCCCGTAGTTTTTCTATCTTTAAAAGCAAGAGCTTCTTCAAAATATCCAATCACCGGTAATTTGACCCCACAATATCCCCTGGGTTCAATGTCAGATGGTATCAAATTAGTTCCGCCCTCCTCTTGCCAAATGGACATTTGAATCAAGGTGTATGGTGAACACGAATCTGGCCACACAAAGACTTCAATCCTAGTCATCCTTACAAACTCATTTCAGGGGATGATAATCCTTTGTTTTCTCCCATGTTGCACAAACTTATATATACTCTAGAAAAAAGTCCAGAATTTCCTACGCTTGAAGCATGTTGCTTTCAATGCAGGGCATGATGTGGAGATAGCCATAGGTTTTGTACTTCCACATCTATAACACTTCTTTTTCCCCAACACCACTTTGAATCTTGCCTCCCACTTTCTCATTCTCTCTATACCCTTTCTTAGTTATTAACTTATTTACAACATTCACCATAACCCTATCATTTTGTTCTGTTTTCCTATCGCACAATTTGTTCTTTAGATACTTTGCATAGTATGTTTTCCATGTGGCGAGCTACCCTTTGTGTTTTTTTCTTATGTAGGATCTTTTAAGTCTAAAAACATTTTTATTTCCTAACATTGTTAATCCTAAAAGTCAATGGATCACTAATGATTTCTTCATGTAAATCTTTAAACTTACACCTTGCCGCCAATGTACGTAGCACTGCCACATACTGCACAATCGATTCCAATGGCTTTTGTGCAAGAGAGAAAAATGTGTGTCTATCCACAACATTACTCTTTATTTCCCAAAATCTTCATCTAAAGTTTATATTGTATTCTCATCCTCAGAACTCTTGTTGATGGGGGAATCATCCTCATCTCTCACTTGTGTAAATGGAACAGGTAAAGATTTAGAAATGTTCTACCTTCCACTCTGAAATTATGTTCCAACATAGTTATTTCCTTTCGGAAACAAAAACCTCACTACTCAATGCTTTCAGATACATTTCAAAGGATTGCCTCCAATCTTCCCAAGCCATAACTGGCTACCCTAGACTTTGTAAGAACATTGGAGAAGATAAATTTAACTGAACTGACAGACATGCCGGTAAAATAACCAAATAAGTAACTTTTGGCAGAATACTGTTGCACAATAATAAACGTAGCCACCGTTGTCCTAGGAGGAAATTCGCAGGAAGTGGTGAGCCCCAATATCCTCTTATTTTTTCCACAGAGCTTCATTACAGAAAAGAAAATTTCTATAAACATCAAAATCAGTGCGCACTTGTTGCAAACATTGTTATGTTGGCTACCATCAATCTTGTTTAAAAGAATTTTGGACTTGGCCCTTTTTGCGGGTCATCCCTGAACTTTTTGCCTTCCTCCTGTATTTGTTCTGACCTGTTGTTGGCTGGTTTATGACTCCGGACACTTTACCCCTACTGATCAGTGCTAAAGTGCATATGCTCTCCCTATGGTAAATTGATGTATGGATTAGTGATTCCATGATTGGCTGGTTTGGTTTACTTGCCAGACCCTAGTACAGTGCACTGAGTGTGCCCAGGGCTTGTAAACCAAATGCTGCTGGTGGGCTTGCAGCACTGGTTGTGCCACCCACAGAAGCAGCCTGTAAGAGTTTGTCTCAGGTCTGCCATTGCAGAGCCTGTGTGCAGTCTGGTACTGCCATGCTGACTGGGCAAGTGCACCCACTTGCCAGTCCCTGAACCTTCCCTTTTCTGCATATTAGTCACCCCTATGGTAGGCGCAAGGGCAGGGTGCATTGTAGGTAAAAGGTAGGACATGCCCTGATGTGTGTGGCATGTCCTAATAGTGATGTACAGCCATTTTCGTTTTTCACTATTGCAAGGCTACCTGTTCCCCATAGGCCAGAATTGGCAGGTTGAATATTACATCTAATAATCCTAAATGACTCAGGGAACTAGGTAGTTTCGAGTTTAGTATGCCTGAACTCAGAATGATAAAATACATATTTTTAGTGAAGTTGGTTTGTGTTTGAAAATACCACTTTTAGAAAGTAGGTATTTTCTTGTTTAACCACCCAAGCCTGCCTCTGCTAGGTTGTGTATTCCTTGTCTGGAGTTTGAGTGACAGGGGGTAGGGGACTCCAGGAGACAGGGTGAGTCAGCACAGGGCTGAATAGAGAGATCTGCATGCAGATGGGTGGGAGGAGTTGCACCTGGGACCTGAATAGGGCTGTGCCTCCCCTCCACAATGCTGGCTCCACTTCCTGTGGTGAGTCTGATGTCCCTGGTCTGTACTGTAAAGGAAAGAAGGAGTCTTGTCAACAAAGTGCTCCAGAATTGACCAGAACTGGTTTGGACTAGGCAAATGCCTCTCTGCCTTCAGAGAACAAAGGGAAAATTAGTATAAAAGAGGGGAGACAGACCCCAGAACTTTAGATCACTTTTGGGAAACAAGAAGAAACCTTTGCTGAGGAGAGGAAGCAGAGACACTGAAGAGAGACTATCCCTAAGCGTGAGGGATTGGCCTGCAGTGGTTGCCTAACTGCCAAAGAGAGGAGAAGGGAATTGTGTGCTGCTTTCATTCAACTTGTGAAGTACTCCAAGAGCTTGAGATAGAGCTTGCCTCCTGCTGAAGTCTCAGGGAAAACAGACTTTACCAATCAGCTCCCCAAGAGTTCTTTGGAAGTGCCTGCAGTTGTGCTGGACTTTCTGAGGGACTGCGCGTCGCAAGGAGCTGGAAGTGCGACTCACGAAGAAGAAGCGTGTCGCTGAGCTGCCACTGTCCCTTCACAACGCAAAAGCGCCTCGCATCGCTGAAGAAGAGGATCGACGTTGCATCATCGGAGAAGCGAGTCGCTGCTGCAGCCGCTGTCGCCACATCGCTGGGAAAGCGTATCGCCACTGCAGCTGTCGCATCGTTGCCAAAGTGCCTCGCATCGCTGGAGAAGAGGATCGATGTCGCATTAGACGCCGCCACATCACCGGGAAGCGTGTTGCAGGGCCTGTCGTGGCTCAGAAGAATCGTTGAGTCACCCCACGGCCGTGGCATCAAGGAAAATACACCATTTTATTCATTGCACTGGATCTTCATCGCATCAGGGCGCTGCCGGTCGCATCGCCATGAAGCGCAGTAAGAAACCGACGCATCACCTCCCCACGCCGAAAAGAACTGACGCATCCCCTGCTCAACAGTAGGAACCCCGACGCATCACCGTTTTTGCGTGTAAGGAACTGACGCATCACCTTCCCTGCAACACATTCGTTGTATAGCGTTACGCATCCAAAGGTACATTGAACTTAAAGTGTCGCATTTTACATCTAAAGAGAAAAAAACTATTTCTACCATTTTTTAAGTACAGTATTGTGGATTTTTGTTGTTTGTGGTCTTGTGTTAAGTCTATATAAAAATACTTATTTTTATACTACAACTTGTGTGGTGTCCATCTGTAGTGTTGTCACTGGGTTACTGTATGTGTTCACAAATGCTTTACACACTGCTTCTTAGATAAGCCTGTCTGCTCATGCAAAGCTACCAAGGGGGTGAGCAGGGGTTATTTTAGGAGTATACCCCTTACCCTGACAAGACGCAAGGGTCCCTATTTGGTCAAAGGTACCTATCTCTGCCAACTTGTGGTAAATAAATAAATAATACCTCTATTTTTGACTGGACATAACAATAACAAATAGCTCAATAAATAAGAGTCAAGATTCGAGGTAGTAGGAGTTTGCAGGTTTAATACAGCATAAAGGACAGGAACAGGACAACCTGCACGGGCAAGATCTGGGATGGCTAGCCAACAGGAGGGCCCCGACAGCTGTCGGGCAGGATCTGGAATGAGCGCGCTGACTTTTGACAGCAGTACACAAGTATATATATATCAAAACAATTACATTACAGTACATACAATAGGCGGAACAGTGGGTGGGGCCTGTAACAGTCGCGAAAGATAAGGGTGAAAGTAGGTGTAACAGGAGGCGTGAACATAGACATGTGATGTAAACGTAACAGAATATGTCATAAATGGGGCGGAAACATGGAGGGGGCTACCTAAGGAGCCGGGACCTCTACCCTAGTGGTGCGCGCAAACTGACAATGACGTGTGACTAGGGAGAAGCTGGGGGCTATGACTTCTGAGCTAGAAGGAGAGACGAAAGTCTGGAGAGTCAGAGCGACATGTACCTAAACACTATCTAGTATCTGATGTTTAGAGAACATGTTGATAGAATCCAAAAGTTATCAGGGCAAAGGCTAACAGACACTAAGACTGGTGCATGAATTATTCTACATGTAGTGTGTGTTGAGGAATATTAAATGACCATAAATACAGTATTTCTCTTACATGGAGACGTAAAGGCTAGTCGATGACTGAAACTATTGATGCGATTCAGTAGCTTAGGAATGCAGAGAAGGAGAGCTGGACTGATAACTAGAATCATAACATACTCTTGGCAGACTGGCAGGCAGAGCCAGGCCGAGCCGGGCACTGTGAGGCAGGAAGTAAGTGAAGGGTCAGGGATACAGGTGGGGGCTGTATCGCTCCTCGGAGAGGGTTCAGGAGACAGGAGCTGAATCTGAGTCTGGGCCCTTTTGAGGCCTAGAAACGGGGACTTTACAATGAAATAACGTGCACACTGTGAAACGTGGCAACGTAGCTTTACATAGGCCTGATATTCGTTGTATTCACGAAAACTGGAAACTGGCATACTAGAGATGGACACAACTGTAATTGCGTCTTTAATCGATCATGGGGAATACATATGCATATTAATCATGTACATACAACATAAGATGGGGAACACGTAGGGACACAGAACATGGCAAAATTTACTTTTCCACATTCCCTCCTTGTCACTACGTTTCCATCAGGAAACATCAATATTCATGATACCATCTATCATTTCATACAGTATCATTTGCACGTCTCGAATTTTCTTGGAACGGGATTTAGGACGGGACTTGGGACTAGGAATACAAGAGGTAGCACAAATGCCGCAAATCGCAGGGCCACATTGTATACAGAGGCAGCAACTGAATATGATCGCTACTGCAATACCTAGAAATGACAATATTTTCCATCCCCAGGCAGAAATAATACTCCAAAACCAACCGGACCATGTCCAGGTGCCTGGATCCTGGTGTAACTGATGGGCAATTTTATGAAGTCTGGTTATAGCTGAATAAACAGACGGCGCGTTATTTGGAATGAAAATGCAGCAACTAGATCCGATGACTCTACATGCTCCTCCTCTATCGGCCAGTATGACGTCAAGAACGAGACGATTTTGGAGCACGACAAATCTCATAGCAGATTGCTCTTCGGTTAAGTTACCTAGGGCAGAAGCAGTCTCATTAACTACTGCCTCAAGGGTTCTGGTTAATCTACGTATTAACTTACTATTCTGGATAGGTCCTATAAAGAAAAAGAATCCTCTATTGAAATCTGTATACTGTTCTAGAGGGATCACTGACATAATATCGACGACACAAATATCGAGATACACAAATATCGAGTCAAAAATATCGATTGACAAAATATCGACTCCCTATCTTCAAACAGGTAAGTACCAAAATATCGACTCCAAAATATCGACTTACAAAAATATAGACTGTCAAAATATCGATTTTTTAAAATGTCTTAAAAGTAAGTTAAAACTAATATAGTAATAAATATATTTAATATAAACTTAGAAATAATTATTAAAAAAATATAATTGTAATAAATAATTTATATAATTAAAAAAATTATATCACCAAAAATTACACACACACATATATATATATATATATATATATATATATATATATATATATATATATATACATATTATTAAATAAACATATATAACATTTTAGAAAATGTTTAAAATTTATTGTTACAACTATAGTGAGTTCAACATTAGCAAAAGTGTTGGATAGCGTAGAGGTAAAATTTACTACTCCCACTCCAGTGGGTGCAACAGTAGGGAAAGCGCTGGATAGCGTAGAGGTTAAAATTACTATTCCCACTCCAGGGATGTATGACGTTACAACGCATACTTTTACAACGCCTACCATTACAACAAAACTTTTACAACGCAAAAACTTTTACAACGCATACATTTACAACGCAAGATTTTACAACGCATATACCTTTACAACGCATACCATTACAACATAAGTATTGGTAAGTATATAATAATTTTTTGAATATAAATTAATAAAAAATATTATAATATAATTTAATATAATTTAATTTTATTAAATAAATGTAATTTAAATGTAATTTTACCTTATTTTTACAAAGTACCCCTGTACCCCAAAAACCCAAAACTGACCCTGAACCCTAAAAATACCCCTTTACCCATAAACTGAAAACTGACCCTGAACCCTAAAAATACCCCTTTACCCGAAAACTGAAAACTGACCCTGAACCCTAAAAATACCCCTTTACCCAAAAACTGAAAACTGACCCTGAACCCTAAAAATACCCCTTTACCTACAAACTGAAAACTGACCCTGAACCCTAAAAATACCCCTTTACCCCAAAAACTGAAAACTGACCCTGAACCCTAAAAATACCCCTTTACCCAAAAACTGAAAACTGACCCTGAACCCTAAAAATACCCCTTTACCTACAAACTGAAAACTGACCCTGAACCCTAAAAATACCCCTTTACCCCAAAAACTGAAAACTGACCCTGAACCCTAAAAATACCCCTTTACCCAAAAACTGAAAACTGACCCTGAACCCTAAAAATACCCCTTTACCTACAAACTGAAAACTGACCCTGAACCCTAAAAATACCCCTTTACCCCAAAAACTGAAAACTGACCCTGAACCCTAAAAATACCCCTTTACCCAAAAACTGAAAACTGACCCTGAACCCTAAAATTAAAATATTTATCAATTAATCAATTATAATTAATTACCAATAATATTTTAATTAATTACCAATTAATAATTAATTAACAATTAATTTTTTAAAAATATCAATAAATAAATTAACATATTTAATTAATTATAATTAAATTACTTCCCACCCTATTCCCCTATAAACCCACAACCCGCTACAGAAAATAAATTACTAAAATTAAAATATTTATCAATTAATCAATTATAATTAATTACCAATTATATTTTAATTAATTACCAATTAATAATTAATTAACAATTAATTCTAAATTATTATCAATAAATAAATTAACATATTTAATTAATTATAATTAAATTACTTCCCACCCTATTCCCCTATAAACCCACAACCCGCTACAGAAAATAAATTACTAAAATTAAAATATTTATCAATTAATCAATTATAATTAATTACCAATTATATTTTAATTAATTACCAATTAATAATTAATTAACAATTAATTCTAAATATATATCAATAAATAAATTAACATATTTAATTAATTAGAATTAAATTACTTCCCACCCTATTCCCCTATAAACCCACAACCCGCTACAGACTTATATTACACAAAAAATAAAAATTATTATTAACTTACCTTAAATTCGATATTTTTGTTGTCTATATTATGTCTAGTCGATATTATGTCCATTCTATATTTTTGATTCGATATTATGTCCATTCTATTCGATATTAATTTTCTCTAGTCGATATTTTTGTTGTCTATATTATGTCTAGTCGATATTATGTCCATTCTATATTTTTTACTCGATATTCTGTCCAGTCGAAATAATTGACTCGATATTATGACTGTACACCGTTCTAGAGCAGTTTCAGTTTGGTCGACAATCGGGGACTCGATCTCCCTTCTATGTCTAATGTGTACTAGATGTGTGTTTCTGTGATAATCAGATGGGGCTAGGAAAACTGGTGGCAGTAGGAAGGCAATGTAACAGGTTCCCTCCCAATTGAGGGGCAGACGAACATATGCGGTCTGACCACAAACAAAATAAGAATGACGTGAAGCTTTAAAAATAGATTTCCCACTGTCACTATACTCGACAATAGTAGTACAATCACTATGTCCTACATGTACGGAACCATTATTTCTGACACATAATTCGCCTTTGACTGGTAGTACTGAAATAGCAGGTAAGTCTGGAGTAGGATCAGACTGAACATTCAGGACCATGAAATTCGAAGAATAATTACCCAAATTATAAACTTCATTTTCTAGATCTAACCCTGTTCTGTGGGGAAGACCTTGCTTGTCTGGAAAACATGTACTGTTCAGAAGGGACATATCAGTTGAGGATGACGTTAACATGGACCAGGCTCCACATGAGCCATTATGTGAAAATGGATAAGGAAACAGTGGCAGAACTCCCTTCGGTGTCTGGAAAGGGGGGAGTCGACCACACACCCAACAATTAGTGGCATTGCTGGTCTGGTGTGAATAATGTAACATACGGATAAATGAATTGTTGCGCATAGCAAGACGATAGGATAGTTCGTGAGGAGGTAGATCACTAAACGTGTGCTCTACTGTAGCATTAGAAGACTTATTTACATGAGAAATTGGAAAACATAAATGAAATGCATAACTCGTGCAGGTAACCATCAGGCTGAGAAACAATATAAAACTTAGAAAAACGATACATCGGATTGAGTTTTGACTAACTCTCTCACTATGGGGGTCTATTTCATACATGTCAGATACCTGTCTAACCGTTTCACCTAGGGGAGGACTTAGACAATTAAACTGGCTGACTTATTTTACTAGACCGTAACTTCTTTTTATACTCCTGCTGCGGAGTTTCCTCTAACAGGGGAGGCTTGGTATCAATGTCATTTGCGGGACAGTCCTTGAGAATAGTATTTTGGCAGTCTTTAGGTAAAATGCAATCCTTGGCAAAAGTTTTAGGTTTTAGTCCATGAAATTTCTTGACGTGAGACAGATGGACCCACCCCTTACGGCCCTCCAACTTCACGGCCGTACGGGTGGTCAGAAGGACTTGCTTCGGTTCCCTCCAGCGAGGCTCCAGCGGACTTGAACGATCAAAATTCCGGACGAGAACCAAGCTTCCTGGAACGATTTCATGCGGTTTCACCTCGGTATTGTCTGGAAATGCAGCGGCAACCTGTGAACGACAAGAGTGTAGGGCAGGCATCAAGGAAGCTAGGTAATCTGTCAGCATATTACTGGAAACATCTGTAATACTTCGGGGTCTAGGTGTACCCCACACGTTCGGGGGGCGGCCGAATACGACCTCATAAGGGGACAGACCTGATCTGGAATGTGCGACCATGCGCATATAAAACAACGCAACTGGCAGGGCTACTAGCCAGTCTACACCTTTCTCTTTGCATACTTTGGCAATACGGATTTTCAAGGTTTGATTATGTCTCTCTACGAGACCGGCTGCTTCAGGATGGCGTACACAATGGAACTTCCACTGGTACCCTAATAAAAGGGAAACGTGCTTCATTAATTCAGATGAGAAGGGCTGGCCGTTATCAGAATATACGACCCTTGGGAGTCCATAACGGGGGAAATATTCACGAACCAACTGCTTGGCAGTGGTCGCGGCTGTGTAATCTGGGACTGGATATGCTTCTGTCCACCTGGACAAAGCGCATACAACTACAAGGACATACTTGAAACCTCGACATCGCTCCATCTGAATATAATCCATCTGGAGGACTTCAAAAGGGTGGTCAGGGGGCTGGAACCCACCTTGTTCCACCGGGACACTTTTACCTGGATTGAATTGACAACATATCATACAAGTACGGACTTTCTGCTTGGCTGCAGCTCGTAAATGCTTGTTAAACCAGATGTTTTGGATACTGTCTATCATGGCTTTTTCTCCTAAATGTGCAGGACTATGTGCGGTATTGATAATGACTTGAACCATTGAGTCGGGGAGAAACCATGTGGCTTTTCCCTTCGTCACCCATCCCTGGTCTGTCTGGACCCCTCCTTGTTCGGACCATTTCTTGATTTCTTCGGGAGTAGCATGTAACTGGATATCTATGACATCCTGAGTAGGGTCCTTAACTGTCATACAAGTAGTCTGTTCTAGAGTGGATGTCGGTGTCTTGTTAACTGGTATGTCTGGTGTCTGTGCTGTAAGCTTGGCTGTTCGATCTGCTAGATCATTACCTTGGGAAATAATGTCAGTGACTTTCGTATGTGCTTTGCACTTCATGATAGCGATAGATGTCGGTAAATGTATTGCATCTAACAGAGCTTGAATGAGGAAACCATGCTGAATCTTGGTTCCATGAGAAGTCATGAAACCTCTCTCTTGCCAGAGCACTCCAAAGTCGTGTACAACTCCGAATGCGTAGCGTGAATCTGTGTAAATATTAACTTTCAGGTTCTTGGCGTGTATGCAGGCTTGAGTCAGAGCAACTAGCTCTGCTGCCTGAGCAGACAGGGTGTCGATACGATGTGTTTTAATAACTTCAGTGTCAGTAGTCACTGCATACGCGGCTACTAGTTCTCCTGTACCTGTTCTCATACATGAACCATCCACATAAAGTGTCAGGTCGGGATCTGGTAATGGAATATCTGTCAGGTCTTGTCTTGGTTTAGTCATAGTGTTAACAACTTCCACACAATCATGTGTGACGGGATTTGAAGTAACTGACGGTAACAGTGTAGCAGGATTTAGAACGTTGCAGCGTCTGATTTCTATGTGAGGCTGGAACAGTGTCAATTCATAACCTGTTAAACGTGCAATTGTCAAGTGCTGAGTCTGTGTTCGGTTTAAAAGAACTTCCACGGAGTGTGGAACTTGTACTGTCAAGGAATGTCCTAATACTATGGAATCACTTTGTCTGATAGCTAGTGCTGTGGCTGCAACTGACTTGAGGCACGCAGGCAGAGCCTGGGCTACTGGATCTAGTGTGCTCGAAAAATAAGCACAGGGCTTGTATTGTCCTGCTTGATCTTGTGTAAGAACAGATAATGCTGTACCATTACGTTCTGTGACAAAAAGTGTGAAAGGCTTACTGTAGTTCGGTGTAGCTAGGACAGGAGCTTGGCATAAGGCTTTCTTTAACTCATTGAAACTAAGTGTATGTTCAGATGTCCAAGGGAGAACAGTCGATACGGCTGCCTCCTGTGTCGTTAACTGTATCAGTGGCTTGGCTAGAAATGCATACTGAGGAATCCATTGTCGGCAATAAGAAGTAAGGCCGATAAAAGCACGTACCTCCTTCTGTGTCTTGGGCTGAGGGAGACTCGCTATTAACTGGATACGGTCAGGTGTCAACTGCCTACCCCACTTGGACAGTAAGTGGCCTAAGTAGATCACTTGCTGGACACAGAATTGAAGCTTTGAAGGAGACACCTTGTGCCCCATCTCGGCTAGGAAATACAGGACTGTAAGCGATGCTCGCTCGCAAGCATGTTCAGAACGGGCTGTGATCAGTAGATCATCGACATACTGGAGCAGGGCAGTGTCAGTTGGCATGTGAATGTTGTCTAGTTGTCTCTTAAGTGCTTGACTGTAAATACTAGGACTTTCTGTGAAACCTTGAGGAGCTCGTGTGAATTTATAGCTCCTCCCATTTAAACAAAAACCGAAAAGGTACTGGCTGTCTGGATGAATTGGAACACTGAAAAATGCGTTTTTGAGGTCTATGACTGTGAAAAATGTAGCCTCAGAATCAATGGCTGTCAATAGGGATGAGATATCTGGAACAACTGGATACTGGGGAATGATACATTTATTGAGTTCTCGAAGATCAATCACTAATCGATATACTGGGGGTGCATTTGGATCAGTACGTTTCATGACTGGAATGATAGGAGAATTACATACATTGGAGTCAGTTTCTACAACTACTCCTTGAGCAATGAACTCGTCAATAATTTTGGATAAGGCTGCTACAGCCTCAGGTGGCAATCTGTACTGTCTGATTCGTGGCAAGACTATACCTTGCTTGAGAGTCACACGATGGGGTGTGATTTGCATGAAGCCAACATCAGTTGGACCTTGCGCCCATAGATGCTGCGGAACATTAGACAATCTCGGATCAAAATCTCGTAAAACATAGTGACCCTTGAAGTCACGTAAAAACAAACGTATTCCCTCTGGGGAACAGCAAATAACTGCACCTAATTCTTTCAGTGTCTTAATGCCTAACACATTTTCTGGACATGACTTCGTAAGCAATAGATCAGTAGTTCGGGACAATGGACCTACTTCAAGAGTAACTGGCTTTGATATCTCGTTTACAATAGGCTTTCCTGAAAATCCAAGGGAAACATTTCTTGAGCCTGAGAGCGGAGCCCCTGGAACCTCGTCGTGACTAATGGTAGTCCTACTTGCCCCTGTATCAATCAGAAACTTTCTGTCTTTCCCTAATACTTGACTGTGAACATAGGGACCTTCTTGATCTACAGGAATCTCGATGAGAGGCAAGCCTACCTCCCTCTCTAGGCTGTTTCATGAATACGCTTGATACTCTGGATACTCTGTCTGTGCATACTGGTACATCTGCTGTGTAACATGCTGTGTTGCAGCAATAGGCTGCGGTGCTGGAACTGTCTGTTGTGCATTCTGTGGCTGAGAAGTCTGTGAAACTTGTTCTTGTCTAGGCGGACGTGGTCTTTCTTTAGTTTTACCAGTGGCTATGTTGTGTTTCAGAACTGCACACTCGTTTATAAAATGACCTGGCTGTTTACAATAATTGCATGTCCCTTTAACGGGAGCTGCAGGATGACTGGCTTGATTCGGACCCCTCTTCTGACTGTCTTGTGGAACAGATTGTGCAACTAGTACTTTCATTTTCGTGTCTTTCATACGTCTTCTCTCGTGTTCTTGCTCTTCTCTGATTCTATTCTGGTGATACTGGAGCATCTGGAGCATTTGGGACGGGGTACTGGCTTGCCAAGTACTTTCGACTTTCAAAACTCGATTTTTAACTTGTGGACTTGAATTCTCGACTAATTTAGTAACAAAAAGATGAGGGTATGACTCGCTACTCGTCTTCAAACCACTGTTTATTATAAAGCATTTCTCAAATCTGGAATAAAAATCACTAGTATCTTCGTCTTGTTTCTGTTTACAGGCTGAGATTGCATCCCAGTCTTCCTTTTTAGTGGCTAATAATCTAGGTAAAACTTGTATTAATAATTCTGGTAATTCTTTACATTTGTCTCCAAGACCGGTACCTGGTACTCGTATCTTATCTTTAGCTTCTAGAGCTGTCCAATCGATCTTTTTCTCTCCCACCTCCCAATCCTTTTCCTTGAGTTTTTCATATATGCCTGCAGGCAACAGGACTTTTAACATTTTAATAATATCTGGATACGTGTATTCTCCCATACGGAGCATGTCTTTTAATTCACGGTGGAACCCTGCTGGATCTTTGTCGTGACAGGGAATTAATTTCTTCATCTCTAAGAGTTCCATCTTTGTAACTGGGGTGTAAACAAATACTCGTTGCATTTCACCATCTGGTGTCCTAACTGGGTGTACTTCTCGTAACGGATGCTGTCTATCTATGTAAAACGGTTTACTTTCTGGAGGTGAGACATGAACAAAATGCGGATTTAAAAATGTTCTATATTTGTGGCGCTGTTCTAGAATGACACTAATTAAATCGGTACCTAAACCTTTCCATCTATACTGGAGTAACTCGTTCAGGACATCATGTAATGGACCTGGATCGGAATGCTGACCCTCATACAGCGTAATGAGGTGCTGGATCATATACATACCCACCAGTCGCTGCTCGGCTGGTGGCAGTTTCAGAAACATTTGTGCCACTATTTTGTCTGGAAAAGTGGTAGAATCAGTAATCCATCGGACTGCTGATCGGGCTAGTTCTTGTTCATGCATGGTACTTAATTCACTATAACCGATTCGTGATTTCAGAATTTGATCGGTAGCTTGAAATACTTGTTCCAGAGAACCTTGTTCCGGTGCTGGAAGATGAAAGACTTTCTTGTGTTCTAGGCGTAAATGTCGGTCTGGAAATTTAGATTTACCTACATACGCTATTCTGGCGGTATTCTCGTCGTCTACCTCTTCAGTAGAAAAGTCATTTTCTTTCTCGCTTACTTGTGCTTCTTTGCGTTGTTCGTGTAACCTTATTATTTCTTTACGTATTTTCTTGTACATATTCTCAATACTATTGAGTGTCTTGTGCTTACCCTCGGCTATATTATCACTCCACCTTGTCAGAACTTTCATTTCGGTCGGATCTTTAGTCGGGGAATCTTGTTCCCGTATTAAACAATTGATCAGAAACTTTAATAACATGAACTGGATCTCAGCTTTTCTGAGAGACATGACTTCAGCAATACTTTCTGGATCTTGTCCTGTACGAATGAAACAATACATTCTGTCTAGATCTTCTTTCATATTCGGTAGGGTGACCAAATACTCGGACACCTGCCTTATACGTACGGAATATATAACCATACTATCCTCGCCTGGGACTGGATCATAACAGCATTCAGTAAGAAGTCGCCTGATTTCTGCAATGGACTTATATTTAGGCGTACGCTGTAACGCACGTTCATGTAACTCGACTGCTCCTAAACGTCTACTTGGCGGCGGGGTACCAGGAGGACCTCCTCCCGCGGCCCCTATACTGGAATCGTCGACTGATACTCTTCGTGCTGGCAGAGTGACTGATGTGGCGGGAATTTGTACTATGGGCTGGACCGGGGGTACCATAGCAGGTACTGCAACAGGTGCCCCGGTGACTGGAGGAGCAGGATTTACATTATTTACAGGAGCTGGTGGAACAGGATTTGCATATTCTGGGACTGTGTCGTCCAAATAGGACGAGAGAAAAATATCAGCTGCGGTCTGTTTGTGACGTAGCTAGGTCGGAACTAAGGGTGGCGGAAAATTACTGGATGCCTCCGGGGTTGCTTTTGGCAAGCCCTCGGCAAGAAGAGGATACATACCCTTAATAAGGGCATTCCTCTGTCTGTCTGACTGTTCGGTTTTAACTCGTTCACCTATTTCGATTAATTCCCTTTCTTGGGCTCTTTCTAAGGATTCTCTACTTAATTCTGACTTTCTGATTTCTTTTTCGGTTCTTTTATGAGATTCTTTGCGCCATAACTCGATGGCATCTTTCTGTGACTGTCTGGCTTTCTTTTTCCATAATACTTCTTCTACTCGCATGATGCACTCGGCATCCCATGTACCCGATACGGGCCATCTGTACTTTTCTTCTAACTGTTTGGTGTACTCCACCCATAAATCTAGATATAATATGGCACTTATGCCATGCTTCTGATACATAAAATGACCTGGACTGTCCCTAGGCGGGACAGGAACTGCTTCTTCTAACAGACCTTTTCTAGTTTTTAACTGACGTAGTTTTGAGAGCAGCGGCATGACTGAACTGTAGTCTAGACACAATACAATACACAATGAACACGATAATTACACCACTTTCATACCACGACATTGAAATACATGAATAACATTTAAATTAACAGTTTTGACAAAATACTACCTGGAATACTGAAAACAGAATACATGAATTTCTCGAGAACAGAACGGACTAGAACAGAAACTAGATGCACTGCTAAAACAGTACGAAACTTACCGGTCTCATAAAGAGACACGTCAGGACCCGCATCCACCTAAGTGGACACTTCGTGTTGGATCTGTGTACCCCAAACCCACGGACCAGAGACAATGCAATTGACCCTGTCTAGATACTACCCCAGCAACGGTACTCACCGGGCAGCAAGAACGGAAGGCCTCGGACTGGACTGGACTGCTACGACGCCGGACGGACGAACTTCGGACTTCAGTTACGGGTGGGCCTCCGGATACCTCGGACCTTGGACTCTCGGCTTGGGCTCTGGTCGGGACTCGCCGCGTTCCTCCACCGCCTCGTCTGGATGCTGGACCGCAACCTCCGTCTCCTCCGTGGGCCTGAGGGATACTTGAAGCAGAAATATCTGCACGTGCACGGTATGGTTCCGTCACGGCTGCAGAGGATCAGGGGGCCTGCGTGGCTTCACCGGCGCGTGGGGAAAGGGCAAGTCCCTATTCGGGCGCCATTATGTGGTAAATAAATAAATAATACCTCTATTTTTGACTGGACATAACAATAACAAATAGCTCAATAAATAAGAGTCAAGATTCGAGATAGTAGGAGTTTGCAGGTTTAATACAGCATAAAGGACAGGAACAGGACAACCTGCACGGGCAAGATCTGGGATGGCTAGCCAACAGGAGGGCCCCGACAGCTGTCGGGCAGGATCTGGAATGAGCGCGCTGACTTTTGACAGCAGTACACAAGTATATATATCAAAACAATTACATTACAGTACATACAATAGGCGGAACAGTGGGTGGGGCCTGTAACAGTCGCGAAAGATAAGGGTGAAAGTAGGTGTAACAGGAGGCGTGAACATAGACATGTGATGTAAACGTAACAGAATATGTCATAAATGGGGCGGAAACATGGAGGGGGCTACCTAAGGAGCCGGGACCTCTACCCTAGTGGTGCGCGCAAACTGACAATGACGTGTGACTAGGGAGAAGCTGGGGGCTATGACTTCTGAGCTAGAAGGAGAGACGAAAGTCTGGAGAGTCAGAGCGACATGTACCTAAACACTATCTAGTATCTGATGTTTAGAGAACATGTTGATAGAATCCAAAAGTTATCAGGGCAAAGGCTAACAGACACTAAGACTGGTGCATGAATTATTCTACATGTAGTGTGTGTTGAGGAATATTAAATGACCATAAATACAGTATTTCTCTTACATGGAGACGTAAAGGCTAGTCGATGACTGAAACTATTGATGCGATTCAGTAGCTTAGGAATGCAGAGAAGGAGAGCTGGACTGATAACTAGAATCATAACATACTCTTGGCAGACTGGCAGGCAGAGCCAGGCCGAGCCGGGCACTGTGAGGCAGGAAGTAAGTGAAGGGTCAGGGATACAGGTGGGGGCTGTATCGCTCCTCGGAGAGGGTTCTGGAGACAGGAGCTGAATCTGAGTCTGGGCCGTTTTGAGGCCTAGAAACGGGGACTTTACAATGAAATAACGTGCACACTGTGAAACGTGGCAACGTAGCTTTACATAGGCCTGATATTCGTTGTATTCACGAAAACTGGAAACTGGCATACTAGAGATGGACACAACTGTAATTGCGTCTTTAATCGATCATGGGGAATACATATGCATATTAATCATGTACATACAACATAAGATGGTAAACACGTAGGGACACAGAACATGGCAAAATTTACTTTTCCACAAACTAGAGACCCCCACATCTAACACAAATTCTGCCTGCCCGCAGCACTTTCCAGTCGCATTTGCAATCCAGAAACATAATATTGCCTTTTGTGACCACCATCAATCTTCTTTCATTGAATTCTGCCGGCCCGCAGCACTTCATAGTCAAAAGTGTGCTCCAGAAACTTACAATTGTTTAGATCAGCCTTACCCCAAAACCTCCAGGTGAAAATGCGCTCCAGAAATGCAAATTCAATGTCGTAGAGAGTTACAGGCACCTTGCTTTTATTTTTCTGCCTCTCCCACCCGCTCCAGAGAGGACACGCTTGTGGAACACAAAGAACAAGGGGGTCCAGCGGAAAATGCAGGGAGGGCATGAGATGACACAATGCCACAAACACAGTTAAATTAACTAAAATCCTCAGGACTTTTAGTGAAGCTAGTTACATCCTGAAGTACACTCCTCACTTACTAGTGAATCTGGCTCATCTCAAAATTGATGAAGCTGTCTGCCCGTCAATGTGACCATTGCCTGTCACACCAGGGCAATTCACAGGAGTGCTTAGTTTCAGGTAATGGGGGTTGAGCGTGGTCCACGCCTCTGTGTCCTCAATAGAATTAAAACTTTTCGTTACGACTAATAGGACATTTTTCATTCTGCATCTCTATTTCGGTACTGGAGGTTAAAAACTATCTTTTCATACCTCTTCTCTTGGAGCCCATGTAAAATTCAGGCTGAGGAAGAGTTTAATGTTTAATTAGAGTTTAACTCTAAAAAGTAGAATGAATTATTAGGGCAGCTCCAGAATGTTTTTTTGTGGAAACCTCTTAAAAATACTGTGTATTTAGCCACTTTGTGGTCAGCTAGAATAATTTCCAGTGCAGAGTGCTACAGCTTAGTCTACCTACTACATCTATGGTGCTCATGTAGGTAGTGGCTATGGTGAAGGCATCCCTGAGGATTCAGGGTACACATGTTAATTATGTGGCTGACTGACTGATGAGGATACACCATCCTCAAGCTGATTAAATATGCAGCATATCCCTGTATATGTAAGCATTTATTTGGACTATATATGTGTACCTAGATATGTGTATTGCTTTGTATAAACGTGCATTAAAATTATATTTATAAATATAAAGGTATTCACTAGTTCTGCTTCACAAATGTACATATTACTTATGGTCTTAATATTCTATGTCTAACATGTATATTGGTGACTGCATAAATAAGTAGATCGTTATCTTCACTATGTATCTACAATTGCTTCACTATTGAATTACATAAAGGAATGTAAAAACAAATTAATTAACTTAAAGTACAGCAACACTTTAAAGTCTGAGTTTATTAAATATAACTTAAATCTGCATATAGTACTTCCCTTAAACATATATATACCTTCCATGTACTTATTTTTCTTTATATTTGTTACTTTACTTGTGTACTGTGACCTACTTATGGGGTGATATATACTATACAGAGAGTCAAAAATTAAGTGTCCGCACTCTGTTTAGGGGAAAAGATTTACCATGATGCTCCAGCACTATATTGGCTCCTAGTTCAATACAGAATTTATTTCAAAATGTATGCATTTAGCACACATGTTTCTGGGCAAAACACCCAAACCGCCTCAAAACACTTCTTGCAGAAACCTTAGATCCAGCCATTTCTAGAGGATTATGCAACTGAAATTCAGTTTGGTCAAATATATGGTAAATCTGTATCCCATCCAAGTTAACACAAGAATGAAACCCTATAGAACGTCACTGCATTGAAGAAGGGCCAAACATTCCCACGTTCCAAGCAAGCCTTTGAAGGTTAACTTATATTTCGGGTGGGCATTCCATCTAACAGGTACTGGGTCAGCTTCTCAATCATATTTAGTTCATGCACTAAGCTGTTTTTGACTCATGCTATTACAGTACTTAGTGACTCCTTCAATAGCTGACAAAAACCTTAAATGCAGTGATTCCTGGATGACTGCGCAACACAGTTTCACATCGGTCAAATATGAGGGCAAATCTGTCAAGTTTCAGTTCTGTAACAATACAAGGACTACTCAGAATTATAAACAACTCAAGGTATTTTATCAAGTTACTAAAACAGATTATGGATTCTTAGTTCACATATCAACAGGGCATTACCATCCAACAGGGACTATACTTCTCTTGTAAAAGACACATGAATAAATATAATGTTGGATCTTGTTGCAGGGTCCAGTATGCTAGGTGCATGCCTCTTCCCAGAATGCCTCCCCTGTGAGAGGAACTCGCTCTCACAACCTGGCATGACATAATGCCGAGAATCTACTCCTGCAATGGGGCCTCCCATTAACAACTGAGAAAAGATGTAAGAACTGTTACGAGAGACCATGAAACAATTTCAGCATAGAGCAAAGCCTCCTACATTCCACCATGACCAGTGAAGTGACATGTCATACAATCATACTAAATAAATTAAATAAGCACATTAACAAATTAATAAATGACAGCCTTCCATGGAATGTATTGATTGTAAGAACTGGAGACCTATTTAGACCTTTTGTGTCTGTTTCCTGTTCTGGGAACAATCAATGGGTATTGTTAATTCAAATAAAAGAACTAGCATTAATGTGTTCTCCAATCTTTCATTCAGAAATCAGTAGCAAGATTGCTGAACTTACCATACTACTGAACACGCTTCTCCAAATTTCATAGTGTGGGATAAAATACTTTGCTTTTGGGGTGCATCCTTCAGACCTGTTTCTCTATCCCAAGTCTGTTTAAAAGGATAAAGGGGTTCCATTAATTGAATAAAATGACCTTTATGGAATATCCAAATACAGCGTGAGGCTCTATACGCAAAGCATTTTTCTGTGAGTATGTGTGACTTACTCCTGAAGATTCTGAGAAAAACCTTTATGAATTGTAAGAATAAACTGCTTTCAGGGTGCTCACTTCCAGCAAATACTAGCCCTAGATGCAAGTTTCACTACAGATGGACTACATACTATGCTTATTTATATACATGTTTTTGATATGTAAAATATCCAAGATTAATTATGAACTTACAGCCTCAGCATGTGCTATTTACTGGAGAGTCCTTTTTAGGTGATATGCACAATTCGAAGGAATATGTCTGTGTTGGATGTTCAGGATTTTACCTGAAATTAGAAAAGTATCAATTTTACATCCCTTTTGTAGAATTGGTAACTCTAGTGAACCAAAGGAATATAGGTTTAATGCGCTCCTGGACAGTCATTCGGTTTTTGTTAAAAAATATTATTAGACTAGCCTTACCCTGCCACGCAGTGCTGTGGCTCAGTCTGGTTAAATGGAAGAGAAAGAAAAGAGTAAGCGCACGTTTCTAATATGTTTAATTTCACAATGCTTGTGGGCACACAATATGTCACGTTGTGTATATATAAACACGCGCTAATGTTGCAAAGTGAACCAACTCCTCCCCCCCCCCCTCCACCCACTTCCCGGTCTGCCATCCTGACACCAACTGTCCATCCTAATATATGTAGACTATTGTCTCTCTGCGTCCCTTGTACTTTTTGCGCAGCAACCAAATCGATAGGGTCTGTTCAGCCTTGCGATTAAAAACATGCACGTATTGGACACGCGCGTATTCTAATCCCACGTTGTGTGTATATAAACACGTGCTTATTCGAATCCAACTTTGTGTCAAAATGTCAAATCAATCGGTGAAGAACTTTCGGAGATTTAAGATTTTGAACAAAGGAACATTGAAATTTTTATATGTCTGTTCAGGCTTTCGATTAAAAACACGCACATATTCAACACGCACTATATAAAAACACCCCCGTATTCAAATCCAACGTTGTTGCAAAATTTCAAAGCAATCAGTGAAGAACTTTGGGAGATTTGCGATTTTGAACAAAAGAACATTTACATTTTTATTTATATAGATTTTCTCTTAGATTGGTTGATTAATATTAATCTTTATTCGATTATATGTTAACATCACAAAAGATAAGAGCACATGTTAAAAAGGAACACATAAAACGTGAAAAACCAATATTAAACATGAGCCAGATCAATTCATCCAATTTAAAAGTAAATAAATTCATAAACATGAAAAATCCATTTAAGATCAAGTCCCCGGCCTAACATATGCATCGTTGTTACTAGGCACACATTATTTTGTTATAGTGTAAGGCCCCATTTAAATAGCCAATGACTGCCATAAACACCGCCTCATCCTGTAAGAATAGAAAAACAGGTCGGAATTGAGTAAAACCCCGCCAGAAAAAACTCTGCCCGTCTGCCTACCGGGCGGAAAAGACCTGCAATATGGTGGTGGTGCCTTCCAGGCACTTCTATCCATATTACGATGATGGCGGTCTCATGCCTTTCCATGGCGGAGACTCCGTCATGGAAAGGCATACGGAGAATGCCTTTGGGGGCCTGTTGCAGGCCCCCAGGGGGTTGGGGGTGGGTGGGTGCACTTGGGGGTACCCATGGTACCCCCCGACATTTGCATGCACAAGGTGGCAGGCACCACGCGGTGCCTGTCTCGTTGTGGATGCAAATGGACAACATGCCCTTTTAACATTGTGGCGGGTGCTGAATACAGCACCGCCCGCCACAATGTTAAATATACAGGATGCGACCGCCATGGCGGCGGTCGCATCCTAATGGGCACAGCGGGACCGCCGCACCACTGGCAGGCGGTCCCAGCATTGCTAGGATGGCGGGCGGAATGGAGTCCGCCCGCCATGCTAATAGACCCCGAAGTGTATTAGGGTCTGGGGGGAACGGTCATCACAAGGACAAATTAAAAGGGCATGGGGATCAAACTAACCCAAAGGGAAGCAAATCATTGTACGGATAGCGCCCAAACTAAATTTGGAAAGTAAAGATCTGTCCATCGGGTGCTTAACTGCAGTGAGATAGTTTTCGGGGCCACTAACAGATTTCAGCGTTAGGAAAGATCTAATGGAGTTTTTCGTCAGTGCCCGAGCTTCCCTTTCCTCTTTGGCCTTATTTTGAAAACCAATTCCATTTGGAGACTGCGATCGCCCTTTTGAGGAGATGTGGCTTATTGAAGATATCCATGCAATCGAGGGAGCGGGCAACCGATTTTAAGTAGTTTATCCCGGTATCTTATGGCCATACGTGCATTCCATACAGTCCTCAATCACACTCCTGTTAAACCACAGACTCTCATTAGCCCAGACAGAGATCCATAGTAATAAAGGAGCCAGTTTAGCCTGGTCCTCCACAAAGATCAAACTAAATTCCTCGTGGGTTACAAATGAGGAACTGTTTGGACCCACCCCAAGAGTTTCCTGCAAAATCGGTCCTCTTCTAGCTAGATTCCCTTGCACTCATGGTGCCCCCAGAACACAGCTCCATAAGTCAGAACTGGGAGACACTTCATTTTGTATATTTGCAACAGGGGCAGAACGGGCTTATTACCTACAGACAGTGAAAATCTAAATAAGGCACAGCAGGCTTGGGTGTATTTAGAACAACAGCTGGAAATACAAGGAAGCCAGTTATTCTGGTGGTCGAATGAAATCCCCAGATAAGGAAAAGTGGAGACCCTAGTGATGTGTTGCCCTTTAATATCAATAAGCCTCGTCTTGGCTGATCTCCTCCCGCAGACCATATAATGTGTGTTGGAGATGTTAGTATCCAGGTCCAGGTCGTCCACGAACTTCACAAACCGGTCACCTGGAGTTTTAGCCCATTAGCCGTCCGAGCCATCAACACGGCGTCGTTGGTATATAGCACGGATGGAACCCAGCTACACTTTACCCTCGGCAGATCGGCTCCATTTTCGCTCAAGTGTGTGTGCAGGCTATTAATATATGATAAAAACAATAATGGGGCCAACACACATCCCTGCCTAAACCCTCTCTGTAGGCTAAAGGATTCAGTAGTTTCACAGGCTGTGCTGTATCTATCGCGTGCGTTTACATCCATATGCAAAGCTCTAAGAAAATTAATCAGGTCGGCAGACAGTCCGAGCTCCCCGAGAATGTCCCAGAGCTTGGACCTGTGCACCCGATCGAAAGAGCTACTGAGGTCCATGAATGCAAGGAAAAAGGATCCCTGCTTCGCCACAACATATTTCCCTATAATAAGATTGAGGTTCAGGCATTGTTCTACAGTGCCCATCCCTTCCCTGAACCTGTATTAGACAGGAAAGATGATGCATTTTTCCCAAGCCCAGACTTCAATTTCTCTTAGTGGTGATGGTGCAGACTGAGAGAGAAAAAATGAGCTGGTGTTGTCGACATAAGAGATGTTGTTGAGTCGCTGAAGGACAATACGCCCAACAACCTTTACTACTGAGCATGACAAAGAAATTGGTCTGTAGCAGGTGGGGTTCTGATGATTTCCTTTCCTAAATACAGGGACTATAGTGGCTGATTTCCAAATCGTCGGGAGACCTATTTGGGTTACATCATTAAGAACATTTGCCAGACCTGAAGCCCAGAGATGAGGTTTGTCCTTGTAAAAGTCCATAGGTATTCCGTCTGGCCCTGGTGCTTTGTTGGACAGGCTGCCCATGATTTCCTTATATACCTCCTCAAACTCAAACCTAATCTCCAAAGGGTACACATTATATCCATCACCCTGATTAGAGGGGAGATCTTTGTCCAGCGCGTACACCTTTTGATAATGTGTGACCCAGGTGGCTGGGTGGATGGAGGAGCCTATATCATCTTGCGCAGCCACATTGAGCTGCCTTCCAGTGACCACCGCCCAAAAGCCCCTGGAGTCTCTAGATTTTCTCTTGAACTAGGCTGAGAATGTTACTATTCCATCAAACAGGATTCGAGTGGGCATAGATGTTAGAGTCAAGAAACTCTGAGTTCCAGCTATATGTCTGCTTCCTGGATAGAAGCATTCTTGGGAGGAAATTAATGGACTGGAGGATTTTAATTCAATTACTATGGCCCAGTGAAACTTTTTATAGTGACACATGAATTCAGATTAAAGTTGTGGACGTGCCTAAGCTATCTGCCAAAACCTAAAGCACTCAAGTATTGAAGCATATAGGTGTGCTACCTCCCCTGCTGTTCAACGTATATACTGCAGATTCAATACACCGAAAACACAGTCTTATTTGTGCAAACCTCAAAGTGATTGCAATGCACTTTAGCAGCTTTAGAAATCAACAATGTAATTGTGGGGTTGCGTCGGGACGACAGGGGGTGGAGTCACTGAGCCAGAAACTTTAATAAGTGATCTCAAAGAAGGTTTTATTTTTAAGTATGCCTTTCTGCTCCTGTTAGTCTTTCCCTTGCAAACACAGCTGGGTCCGTATTGATGTTTCGTGGATACTCCAGGTTGTCCTGTGGGGCAGGATGTTAGGCACGTCTTTGGGAACCGGCACCCCAAAGGAAGAAAGGAAAAGGGTTTTAGGGAGACGTCCGGTTGAAGAAACAAAAGGGGCCGGGAGTGAGGGAAACCAAGTGCACACGTGACAGTGCTTTATACAGTTCGGTGAGACGTTGGTTTAGTGCTCGTGAAGGGGAAAGGTGGTAGACTATACAAATATACAACTGGGCTTCTTATTCGGCAGGTTGGTAGCGCCACCCACCCAACCCGATACTGTGCCCCGTACCTTGTTAAGCCCCGCTCCTCCCGCGGGAGCGTGGCGGGGCGAATCGCAGAACCGTTGGCCTCCTGGCTTGTCGCTGCCGCCTCCGGTCTGCCTTGCTCGGTCCTCCTCGTTCGTAGTCTTAGTTTCCTCTTCACTGTTCCGCTCACCGTCTCCTTCCTCTACCTCCGGGGAATCGCCGTCCGGCGTCTTCCTGGTTCGTCCCTCCTTTAGTGATGCTCCCGCGATGACGTCTCCGAGGGGAGGAGTCTCGTCGTCGTGGAATCCCCAGTTAAAGGCGTCACGGTCATTTTCAATCGCGGCGTCACATCCACCCGGTTCACATGGCCAGTCCTCAAATGCAGAAGGGGCGGGCTGCTGAGAGGGGATAGAAGCTGGTAAAAGCGGAGCAGCCGACCACCAATCGTGAGCATTGTTCTGTCCCTTGGAAGGACCGTCCACCCCATCACAGTAATAAACAATTTGACTGTGCATTTAAATCAAAACAAAACGATTAGTGTATAGAAGATGGCCCTTTTGGGTTGTCTACGTAATGAGTGGACAACTACTTGAATAAGATGATTGCTTCAATTTTGGTTAGATGGTAAAAAGTCAGGGTTGAGTTAAGGCTCTATGTAACTCTTTGAAATTGAAAGCATCAGCCTTAATTACTTATCACGTCGTGCACTAGAGATCGCACTTCAGGTGTGATTCCCTTGCTTCCAGTTTTAAGTCAAAACTTGAATCTGCATTATTGTACAAAGTTCTCACAATTAGAGATTAATTGGGAATCCAGGTAGAACACCTGGGTTCTAGATTATTGAGAAAGATGTTTCCATGACATCACCGTACTTCAGATTGTCATTTAGGACTAAGGATTGCTTTCTGAAAATCATTATTAAAAACGGATGCACCTTATATTAAGCATTGTTAACATCCTATTAAGAGGCCAGAATGGCCATTATAGCACTTATCAATACCATTGTAAAAGACAGAACCTTTATGTGTTCGCCTCCTTCTTTCAGTCTTCTTGAACAACTATCGTCCGACTTAACTGTAAAGGAAGTGTGGATCTCGAATATATCATTAATATCATTCAAATTATTGTTCAAGTAAGCTACTAAATCTGACTGTTTTAGAGGAATTGGTTGCCTCAAGGGCCTTTAAGACTCCAAACTCATTAGCTAGGGACTGATGATAACTTGCAAATATATTTAGGAAGCCCATAGGAAAACTCTAAGGCACTATTTATTTTTTGGATGGATTTTTGTCACTGTTTCTATTAGAAACTATTTATGACAGAGCTCTTGGTGACACCAATGTAAATGCTGTTGCCTATGTGGTCATTTTCCCAAACAATCACACATATACTGTGTATCTGTGATTGAATGACATTGGAGAGGAGGAGTTGGGTGAAACCTAATTTTCGTAAAAAACTAGAAATAAGTACCATGGTTCAAGTAGTAGAAGCATGCTTTGGAAGCTCTGCTTTGCAACTAATTGAAGGACTAAATTCTTGAACACACTGCTTGTTAGAAATTGGGTTACTGGTTGAGGGGGGTAAAACACTACTCAAGCAGCAACCACAATCCTTGTCAGGGTTACGCCACAAGCAAACTCTAAATTAATCTGTGCTCAACCCTCTGGTAGCTTGGCATGGAGCAGTCGGGCTTAACTTGGAGGCAATGTGTAAAGCATTTGTGCAGCATTTTAAACAGTAATAAAGTGAAATCACAGCACAAGGAAAATCCCACACCAATTTAGTAAAATAGAGTAAATGTTCTAAAATAAATCAAGGCCAAAACAACAAGAATCCAATTAACAGAATCAGAGATATGCAAGTTGAAAGATATCAGTGAAAATAGCGGCAAGAAGCACAGAGCTGCAACTGTGGTTATCTGGTCACGCTGGACCGTGACAAAATCATAAGAAGCGGCTACAGGGACCCATTTGGGCCAGCTGAAGACAGTACCTTAATCCTGGTTGCAAAGAGATACGCAGTCCCGCATTGCGCAGCAGAAGTGATGTGAGGCCCGGATGAGAGAATGCGTCATGTAGCGGTGGTTCCAGTGGGCTGTGTGGGGTGCGGTAATGTCCTTGCTTGGAGATGCATCTTGCAGTGGTGGTTCTGGAGAACTAAGAAGTGCACGGCGATGTCCTTGCATGGAGATGCATTGAGCAGGGACGGTTCCGAAGGTCTGCGATGGGCGATGCAAAGTCCTTGCATCTGGGAAGTGCTCACTGCAGAGGCAATGCATCTGTTCCGAGGGCAACGTGTCAAGCAGAAGAGGTGAAGCGCCAGTTCTATGGTAGATGCAGAGCACGTTCAGGCCCACTTCCAGGGTCAAGGACTGGGTTCTAGTTTGTTTGAAGCCCGTTCTGTCCCTGAGTCTTTTGTTCAGGAGGTGAGCCAACTAGCCCTTAGAGTCACTCTGGGGTCCTGGGTTTATAGATGCAGGTCCAGTCCTTCTCACTCAGGCAAGAAGGCAGCAAGACAGCAGTCCTTCAGAGTGGAAGTCCTTTCAGCAGCACAGCAATCCTATTTCCTGGCAGTGTCCACAGGTCCAGAAGTGTACTGAAGAGTTGGGGTTAAGGGGTCCAACATTTATACCTGGTGCCCACTCTGAAGTAGAAAAAGCTTCTAGAGGTTTTCACCCCCCTCTGGTGTCAGGCATCCCCTTCCTTCCTGTCCTGGCCCTATCTTCTCTGGGGTTACAAAAGACCAGTGGGAGTGATCAGGAAGATTCTTTGCGATATGTAAGTTTGATAGGTGACAGTTTCTCCCCTTCATTAACTCAGAGTTGCCCATCCTGTCAATACCTAGATTCCCTTTGTCTCACTGTCTGGGAGCAATATATAAAGACCGACTGCCAGCTACATCTAGTCATGTGACCCAGGATCGGGTTGCAGGCACCAAATAGTTATGAGAAGAAAATGCCAACTTAAAGTGGCATGTTCAGAATTTTGATTAACATTCTGACTTTACCATTAAAGAGAACTTTTAATTACAATTCTTTAGACACCTAAATCGACATGTCCACCTGAAATCTCTTGAAGGTTATCACTTAATAAATGTAATAAGGTAACTCAAGGTTATCCTATGGGAGAGTTATGCCTCACAGAAGTGAATAACGAACGTAAGGGTTTACACTACCCGGACATGTAAACCTTAAACACTCATGTCCAACTTTTTAAATACACTGCTCCCTGCCATCTGGGCTGTTTACAGCCTACAATAGGGGTGACCTATATGTATTAAAAATTGGGTTTTGGGCTTGGCAGAGGTTTCTTTTGCCAGGTCAAAGTAGCAGTTTGAAACTGCACACACAGGCTGCAGTGGAAGGGATGAGGCATGTTTAAAGAGCTACTTAAGTGGGTGGCACAATCATTGCTGCAGGCCCACCAGTGGCATTTAATTTATAGGCCCTGGGGACATGGAGTGCCATTTTATGAGAGACTTACAAGCAAATTTAACAGATCACTTGAGTGAAAGCCATTTCTACCATGTTTCAGCAAAACAGGAGGGTTATAGTCAAGTATTTAGGGGAGAGCCACACCAAAGATGCCAGATCTAACACACCACAGCTAAGGATAAATTAACTCTGAAACATCAAAGTATATGTGAGCCACCAGGCCTGTACCAACTTTAAAGTGCTAGATAGTTAGATCACTATTGGTTTGCCATATAAATGGTGCCCGAAAATAAATTAAATTCAGCTTGGAATGAGTGAATGTGATAAAAAGTGGGCCAGAACTAACTGCATTACTCAGAAGTAACATGGACTTTTTACTACATATATATCTCCTTCCAGATATTAAGGGACTTATTACAATGTCGTCCGCCCAACACCGTCGCAAATACAAGTCCTACTCACCTCCAGTCAGTGTTCCCGAGCGCCTAATTACGATGCGAACGCATATGGTGCGGTCGCATACTCACATTTCCTTATCAGAGCATGTGCTACGGCCATAAACCGGTCGTAGCACAAGCTCCCATTGGGGAAATGGGAGGTTGTGTTCATCCCTGCTCCGCATGACTGGCACCACAGAGTGCCTGCCACACGCTGCAGGGATCATATGGTGTCCCCTCCGCCCCAAACGAGAAGCCGCAAACACAGGGGGCCCTTCTATGGTCCCCCAGACTCTCTTTCAGACAGGCTTTCCAAGTCAGAAAGCCTGGCTTGGAAAGCCTGCCCGAAACTGAGCATCATAATCCAGACGGGGTAAAACCCATATGGATTACGGGCTGGTCTCTGACTGGCCGACGGGCTACTTGATGGTCGGAGGTGAAACCCACAACCTCGGTTGCCAAGCCTGTCACCTAAGGTTGGAGGCTTTCCGACCAAGGCCCCTAATTGTAAATGTTCTTATGTTGTGACTTCTTACTGGAATTGCGATAGAAATAGAAATGAATTATTGTTTTAACATGATTTATTGTGGCTTTAAATGGTGTTGAAGATTCGTACTTATTTTTAGTAATCATCAGGTACAGCTATTGACTGACTGGCAGACATACAAGAACTCTCTCCTAAGCCTATATACTGTTTTTAGAATTTGTAGCTATAACAGAAAAATCAAGAATCCTTAAGACAATTCTTGTCACATCTGTATCAAGTTGGCTTATTTTACCTTGCCTACAGATATGGACATTCCGTAAAGCAACATAGCTTTAGGAATTGATTCCTCCATATGTTTCCAAGTATTTGGTTAGTTTATTAGCTTCATGTTCACGTAAGACTTCCATTTGAGAAGAGACTTTGCCACCATTCTTTCTTACACTATCTCAACAACAAACAACTATGTTGAATGAAATATAACAAATGTATTTGATGATTGATTTCCAGAATGATGTAAGATGCTATTCTTCTGGTTTTAGGTCTTGGCTGTGGCCTGGTATATACCGCAACAGTAACCGTTACTTGCCAGTATTTCGACAGGCGCAGAGGTCTTGCACTTGGCTTGATTTCAACAGGTATTGTTTTTCAGTAATTGTTAAGCAACCAAAATGTCTAAACTCTATGGAATTATTGACTATTCTATTAAACAACTTAAGCTAGTAAAATCAGATATAATGTAATTTACCTTTACATCAGCACAAACACATGCCTCCATTTTGTTCAGAGTGGAATATGAAATGCTAATACAAGCTAAAGTAAAATATTACAGAATGTGAAAGTGGTTGAAATAAATGGGCAACGTGATGATGCATTCTAGGTCACTGCATTACTTTCAGCTGAAAATCTATATCTAATATGTTCTCAAACAACAGTTATTTATAGTGACTCAGTAAAACTCAATTCTGTCCTCCAAAAAAGTGATAAGGCACACTCAGGTTCTACCCCTTATCAGATATTGTGGCCTTGTGTAGTCCTCCTAAACTTGCCTACTAGCTTATTTCAGGTACTTTTTAAAATAGAACTTTTGGCATCCGTGTATCCCTAAACTCTAAAGCATGAGTCACAGGAGATTAACAAATATATGCATAGTTGGATAACATAAAAAATGTTCTTAAATATACATTGTATGAGTTGCCCAGACTCTCAGTGAGCACATCACTACTCCACTGTAATGCACATGGCAGAATGTGCAATAGCTCATCTTGTTGTTTTTTTTACCTTGGTTTCTGTCCTTTGATTAAGCACTTTTCTGAGCAGAACCTCCTTTCACTACATGCCCATGAAATAATAAGGCATACCCTTACCTTTTGCAGGTTGAGAGAAATTTACTCCAATTCTTGACAAGAAAAGCTTTCCAGGGTGTTAACCCCTTCCATGCATCCAACGTCACGGTGTGTGTGTGCGGAGGACAGCCGGGGGTCGTCCGAACCTCGTCCACTCATTATTACGCCAGCACCGTGACGGAATTCGCGGAATCAGTTAATAGCCGAGCAAAACGTTTGCAAAACTTGACACGCGTACTAGTTGGTATGGCATTCTTCATACTTAGGCTAGGCACCTGCTACCTACCCAGGGATGAGATTTACTCCGCAGTCTGTGAAACTGGTGGATTGTATGCAGGATAAATTGGATTCTGGAAAGACGTGTGTCAATCATAATTCTCTGAATCAGAATCAGGCATTTTCCGCCTAGTGTTATTTCTTTTGCACATATAAGCCCCAATAACACACTTAAGAAAACATTGTGAATGGTCTGATTGCCCAAAAAGACACAGGCCCTGATTCACAAAGGTAAACTTACACTTTTGTGTAAGTTTACAACTGTTTGCTATTCACAAACGTATTTTACAAGTAGCATCTTAACGACTGCAGAGTCTCCACACATAAAAAGATAGGACTGTCTTTTTGTGTTCAAAATATTCTATTGACTTTTATAATAAGCAATAAACTATACAGAAAAAAGCACCGAAAGAGGTACTTACGAGAATATAGCATGATATGAACAAAAATATAATAAAAGTAACTATACCATTGCAATTATAATATGGTATTAAAAGTAAAATTGATAATAAAAGCGGGAGGAATAAATAAATTAGACGTTTATATAAATATGTCTTGATAGAGCTGCTTACTTAACCTTAAATTCCTAGCACATTCAACAATAACACATTAGAAATATATACTTATAAATCTAGTGCTATATGATTATCAATCAGTTTCCAAAATAAATGATGAATAGATTTGTTGTGTATTACACCCAATAAAGTCAAATTGGCACGTCTTCTAGTTAAAAGTATCCATGATCATCAAGTATGAATCGATAATGATGAAGAATTTTTCCAACGAGCAGTAACAGATTTTAAAACAGCAGAGACTAAAATATCTAGGAGTTTGCAATTTAAATCAGATATGTTTGTGGCTGTGGATACAGATTTGCAAATCAGTATTTTATACGAAAGTATATCATGGAAATTAAATATTTCTGTAATAATATCCCAAACCTCATTCCAATTATGTTCTAACAAACCAGGATTAAGATTACAATGCCAACAATTAGGAGAAGGTAGAAGTTTTGCATGAAATAACTTTAATGGAGTTCATAGGTAATTAAATAATATGAAGGTATTGTTTTGATATCGAGACACAGGTAGCCTTCGAGAAATATTATTCATCCAAATGTTCTTTCATATAATCATGAGAAAACAATATAGTTCAGTATTCAAAAAAGTGGAGAGAAAGTTAAAATGATCCCCTTCAAAATTATTAAATGTTTTATAAAACACTGCTGCAGCATGAGATGATATAGCTACCATTTGAAAATAATTTTCTAAAACTGAGGTGACATTTAAAGGAAAATTCCCAGGAAAAGAATCAAGGATAGAATTACATAAAAGTTTGTCTTTGGAGAAATCCGAAGGAGGTAGAAGAAATATTTGCCATAACTCATCAAAAGTTTAAAAAGTGTTGTTGTGATATACATCTTCGACATAAAAAATACCACCTTGAAACCATAATTACCAACATTTTGCATTTTGGGCAAGTTTTAAAATGGATTATATCATACAGACTTACTTAAGGTATGGGAGTTATAAGAATAAAAAAAATTGTTGAAATCTTGTAATATTAATTTTGTAGATTTCAATATTACGGATTTTCCTAATAAAGTTGTAGAATTTGACATAATCAGTAAAGCAGGTAAAAGGAAATGGTGATATTTGACCTTTTTCTATGAGAAGTCATGCTGGTGTATTATTAAGGTGAGTATGATTGAACCAAAAGGAGCTTTGTTTTAAAATAAATGTTTGATGGTAGATGAGAAAATTTGGTAAACCAAAACGTCCATTACATTTAGCCATTTAGAATTTTTAATGACTTATATGAGGAGTTTTATTATTCCATATAAACTTAGATAAAAGATTATCTACATCTTTATAAAACTTAAAAGGAAATTGAATAAGAATCATAGAAAGGAGATGAAAAGATGTTTGGGGAACAATAACAATTTTTATAGAATCTATTCTTCCCACCATGATGGATTCAAGGTGGACCACTTATAAAATTTGTCTTTGATATGATTTAGAGTACAGTCACAATTCAATATAATTGATTGTTTATTGGTGTGGGAAAATAGAATACCAAGATATTTAAGATGACGTTTTTAAAGTAACATCGTTAATGATGATGCCTTCAATTGCTGTACAGTTTCTGATGGCCTCGAAAGAAGGTTCAATAACGCAAATAAGGTACAAAATACATATTGCAAATGAACTGTCAAAAGCTTTTTCAGCATCTAATGACATCACACCAGATGGTAGAGACAATGGCTGACCAACTTCAATTGCATAGAATACAAATCTAGTGTTCTTTACAGAATGTCTCTTGTTTCATAAAACCAGATTGATCAATATGAATAAGGGAATCCAGCACAGAGGTCAACCTGTATGCAAGGATTGTAGCATACATGTATAATCTTGATTTAAAAATTAAGTAGGGCAATAGTTTGAAACAAAAGTGGGTTCTTTACTAGGTTTCAGAAGAACTATAGTCAGTGCTTCAGTGAAGGACCCATGTGTTGACCCTGAAATGCTAAAGTAGGTAAGAAGATTGAGCAATGTTTTATAAGGTGCAAAGAAAATGCCTTATAACATTCAGAGAGAATACCGCCTGCAACAGGAGATTTAAGCAATTTAAGAGAATTGATAACCCATTCAACTTCTACAGAAATCCGTAAATACAATTTATCTTTAACTGATTGGGACATTTTTAGTAATCCACAACTTTTCAAGAAATTATCAACAAATGAGGTATCACTCGATGGACGATTATTGTATAAGGTTGAATATTAACTCAAAAATTAATTTACAAAACTATTTGTGCGATAATACAATATTACCATGAGAGCCATAGATTGCATTAATTTGAATTTTATCTTTTTTAATACATAGATAATTTGCCAAAAGTCTTCCAGCTCTATTAGCACTAAAACAGAATTTAGCCTTATTATTAGAGATTTGTATGCCGGCCCTTTTACTCAATGTTGTGTTTTTACTCATAACAAATTTTTATTATTTCATTTTATTGGTGAAATATTAGATGTGATAAGGAGTCATTCAAACTCTGCAATTTGTTTATCCAAATCATTAATTTTAGAGCTAAATAATGTGTTATAATATGCCATAAAAGATATAGTTACCCCTCTGATATGTGCCTTTAATGCATCCCATTGATTTACAATAGATGCAGAGCCTTCTGGGTTAAAATAAAAATAATCATGGAGTGCTCCGAAACGTTTTGGTTTATTTTTTCCATTAAGGACAACACTTATTTCATATGCCATCGACATTGAGAATACTGAGTTTCAAGTTCAAGTTTCAAGTTTTATTTATTATGATAAGGAACTCTATTGAGGTCCACATAAAACAACATATACATACAAAGCAACAAATGTATAAAAAAGTTTCCATCACAAACACTTGTAATAACTTAATACAGGTCCAAAAAACATTTGAAGAAGTTGTACAGTTTAAAAGCAAACATTTCATTAGGAGGGTTAATCAAGGCTGCCTTAAACAAAGATGCAGATAATATGTTAAGTTGTAAGCAAGTTGGTCTTAACCATCTACGCCTGCCAGGCATCAGTGCAGGGCAAACAAACATGACGTGATCTAGATCTTGATCATACAATTGGCAAAGATCACAGCGTGCCGAACAACCAAACCAGCTGGCATGTAAAACTTTTAGCGGAAGCAAATTGTGTCTTAATAAGTACACCAGTCGTCTCACACCATGGAAAATATTCCAGTACATATACGGTTGAGCTTTCCGCAAGGTATAAGATTCAATCACAGGCGTACAACCTTTTTTCGCTAGGCAAAAGTCTCTATCTAGACTAAACCCCAATTCCCAGGAAACTGACTTCAAAACATTTTTTAATTGATGAGGGGACAATAGAAATAGAGTCTCCTCATCTAATTTCAATTGTAACACAGCAAATCTGAAGTTTTTTACAATCGATGAGAAGTCATTAAAAGATCCTAATAATTCATTTTTTATGAGGTTTCTTAAGGTATTGGGTTCACCTTTAGATAATGCTACTACCCAGCGTATGATACTAGCCAGACCTTGTACCCTGCTGCTACGTAATCCCAATTCCAGTCTCAAGGAGGCAGTCGAATTTGCTGTGCCTACACACATTAAACTCCGAAGAATTTTTCCTTCTGCAGAGTTTAAAAAACTCCATTTTTTTGGATCAACTAACTCAATTCCATATAACAGGGAGGCAGGAACTTTCGCTCTGAAGACATCTAAAAGAATAGAAAAATGTCGTCTACCTGTGGCTTTATACAGCGAAACTAAGCTCTTTCCCTGAGAAATGGCCTTCCGAGAGTTATTGTCTATGTGTGGTTTGTCACTTAAAGTATGAGAGACAATTTTACCTAAAAAGGTATAAGAGTTCACACATTCTAGTTTTTCCCCCCCCACAACCCATGAAAAGTTAAAACATTTAGGCTTCTTTCTACCAGAAAAACAAATCACCTTGCTTTTTGCCGTATTTATAGATAAAAAATGACTTTCAGCAAATTCAGAAAGTGCGTGCAACCGATTATTTAGGCCCTTTGGGGTGAGATCCAAAATTAGGATGTCGTCTGCATACATTAGGCATGCAATTGGAACACCCCCCAGGGACGGAGCAATACCGGCGGAAGCCGAAAGGGCGATGGGTAAGTCAACAGTATATAAGGAAAATAGCAACGGAGCCAAAAGGCAACCTTGCTTTAACCCATTAGATGTTGAAATTAATCTCGATACGCCGCGATCACCTCCAAGTAATACTCTGCACCAAGTGTCAGAGTACAAGGCGCGAATTAACTTAATAAGTGATGCAGGCATACCTAGGTTAAATAACTTTCTCCACAGCAAATTTCTGTCAACTTTGTCAAAAGCGGTGGAAAAGTCAATAAAAGCGCCATATACCTGACCACCCCGAACTTTCACATATTTTTCATTGATAACTTGTAATGCAGTCAGGTTATCTAAAGTTCCATGATTTTGTCTGAAACCAGTTTGCTCCAAGGGAAGGATTTTATGTTCAGATACCCAATCATTAATTAAAGAAAGCACACATTTTGCAAACACCTTACCAATAGCGTCAAGCAGGGCAATTTGACGATAATTTTGTGGTAGATCTCTTGCCCCTTTTTTATATAAAGGGACAATGATGCTTCCTTTCCAGGAGGGGGGGACTGTTCCGCTAAAAAAGCAGAATTCAAACACTGGAAAGAGTATTTTACTCCAAAGTTCACTCTGGTTTTTTAATACTGAAATTGGGATTTTGTCAGGACCCATCGCACCAGAGGAGCGCATATTCTTAATGGCACATTCAATTTCCTTTACTGTTGGACAGTCTAAAGTAGGTGAAACATTCTCAGATTCAATTTTAAACTCAAAAGAATTATTATTACTGTACAACTTCTTGATATAGTGAACCCACACCTGTTCCTCAATGGCAATGGGCGTAGGACTGGCTCTAGTACCACAGCCTTTGCCAATTAAGGACCAAAAGGTCTTAGTTTGGCGATTATAAGAAGCTTCCCTCAGTTGAATCCAGAGGGCATCTTCCTTAGAACGTTTTAAACGGGCCTTAAGCCTGACTCTCCTTCTTTTTAGAATAGACAACTTACATTTAGCTTCTTGGTTAAAACTTAAAAATTGTCCCCTTACAACTTTATTTATTTCTCTGTTTAAAGCCCGTAGAGGGTAAGGGGCTAAAAGGGACTGTTTCACACCTGATTTCTTTTTTGCACAAGCAGTTACGGAATCTAAAAAATTTGTAAAACATAACAATACGCTCCCTTCCCAGAAAGGTAAATTCTCAACAGTAGAATAGAGAAGAGGCGCTAGGTTTTCAACAATACAAGGATTCCAAAAACATTTCCCTGAGCTGGAATCAAAATTCACAGAATCTATATCCAGACTCCACGGAACCGCTTTCTGAAGACTAATGGAGACAGAAAGCGTCAATGCATTATGGTCACTAAGATTTGATTCAATGACCTTCATATCCTTCAACAGGTGAAAACCGGCATAATCTATCATGATAAAATCAATAATAGATTTTCCCTTATTGAATTTACGAGTAAAAGCTGCCGGGATATCAGATGGAAGCCTCCCATTTACAATTACACAATCCGCTTTAAGTAAACCATCTAAAATAAGTTTACCTCTTTTGTTAGTTTTAATTTTGGGGGGGAACTGGGCTGAAGGTATATTCAGAGATTCTTCCAATGCGACATTTCTAAACAACTCCAACCCGTAGTTAGATATATTACAGTTTAGGTCCCCAAACATTAACACATGCGGAGATGGTGAGAACTCCAAAACTTTAGTTAAAAAGGTAAATAAAGTTTTTAAACCAGTATTAAAACGACAATTAGGGGGAATATAAATGTTTACCACAATCAGCAATCTATTAGGGCAATCCTCAAATACATCTTTTAGAATTATTGCTTGAAACAGTTTTCCTGGATCCAGATAGTGTGAATAGTTCCATTGCAATCTATTAGATAACAAGCATGCTAACCCTCCCTTAGCATGGCCTCTTCTAGTGCTGGTTGCGTTAAAATCCAAAACAAAATAGTCTTTATCCAAAACGAAACTTCCATCCACCCAGGTTTCTTGCAAACAGATTATATCTGCCTTTTGAGAATGAAGGAAACCCAATTTCTCCTTATAATCTTTGAATCCAGCAGTGTTCCATGAGATGAATTTCAGCTCCCTGTTAAAAATTAGAATCCTGAATGGAACGGGGAGCAGATTTACTCGCAAGGACTCCAGGAAGCCAACTCCATTTAGATTGATCATCCTTCACTGTCTGCTTAAGAGGAGGGTTTTTGTAGGAAACTAGCCTTTCATTCCTAGCCACACAAACTTTCAGATTCTCTGATCTAAGATTAGACCAATCCGACAATCGCACACCCGAATTGGCGGAAAGCGATAATGAAACATTAGCGGCCGTATTTAAAATACATTTTTCCCCAAAGTGTGGCATCACATCTATCCCTCTAATTTGAAGATCCTCAGCCCATTGAAGAACAAGATTTACCACAACCTTAGAATAGAATTTCACCCTTGTTGATCTTAAAGGCTTCCCCACATATGAATTGAGGAGAAGTACCAGATCTAATAGAGAATACTGAGTAGTATTACGTTGTAGAACACATGAAAGAGTGAATGATCAGAAATGTCTCTATGATGGATAGTCGGATCAGAAATTGAATGAATCAATAGACGGAATATTAATAAATAGTCAATTCGTGAATATGAATTATGAGGATTGGAGAAAAATTGAAACTGTTTCTCTGTTGGGTGGTGTAAGCGCCAAATATCAACCAATTAAGTAGTTTTAAAAAAAGATTTCTAAGTGAAAAATGCTTTAGGAGGATGATATTTAGTTTGAGATTTATATCCAATATAGGGCCACATATTAGGTTAAAGTCCCCTCCAGTGATAAGCGGAACATTACCTAATTTGAGCACCTCCGTGGTAAAGAGAGACCAAAAATTAGGACCATCAATTGTGGGGCCATATACATTAATCAGGTGAAGAACAGTATTATCAATTTTAATTTTGACTATAGCATAACGACCATATGAATCAGAAAATTTGTTTAGAATTTGAAGATGTAGTTTTTTAGCAAGAAGAATAGCAACAGCATGTTTTTTATAACGTCAGGAAAAAAAACCATTACCAACCTATTTTGTATGCTAAAACTGTATCATCAATATGAGTCTCCTGGAGTAAACAAAGATCAGCTTTAAATCTCGCTAACTAATCTAAAACTTCAGTACACTTAACAGGTTGTCTTAATCCTTTACCATTTAAAGAAACAATTTAAATATTATTAACATTATCCATACTCAAATATGAAAGAAGACAGCAAGAAAGAATGAAAATGAAAGTGTAGAAGAATAGAATGTAGCTCTAAATATAGAATAAAAGGAGTTAAAGGAACGACAAAGACACACATTCAAAAGACAGCATAGAAACATAAATAATACTGCAAGGTCATATACACACATGAACAAGAATGACCTGCCATAACAATGCCATTATAGCAAAGCTCGGAAAGGTAGGCTATACGTAAGTCAAAAAAGTTATGGCATAGGAATCAAGTATCAGCCTCATTAGTTTCCATGGAAAGTAGAGCATGTTAATCCAGAAAAGCAAGAAGTTCATCTGGGCGTTGAAAGGACTTGGAGAAACCATCTTTCCAGATTCTCATACTAGACAGATCAAAAAGACCATATTTAAAACCATAAGTTCTCAGTCGTGATCTAAGCTCAGTTGCTCTTTGCGTAATTTTACAGTTTCATTAGCGAACTCTTGATGTATGTACATTTTATTACCATTCATCATTAAAGATGGGATGTCCCTAGCTGCTTTTCTGATGATCACAAAATGATGGTGGTGCAAGACTTTAAAAATCATTTGACAAGGTTTTTCTTTACATGGATTATGGTGTGAGGGAACTCTATGCGCTTTATCCGTGAACTTTAAACGCAACAGACCAGGTAACAGTTTTTCCCAAAATTGCCTGGTGTCATTGCTTTATACATCTTCTGGTAAATTAAAGATGCACAGGTTATACTATTGATTGCGATTTTCTAAATCCAAAAAGAGAGTACTCGTTGTCAAACTTTTTGCTGCAGCAGGTGTCCGACTGTCAATTTTTGATTTGTTGTCTTGAACTTTAATTGTATTATCTGAAACTTTCATAGATAGACTAGCCATGTCTCTGTGTATATTTCTCATTTCTGATGCAATAGAGTTGATAAAGAATGCTCATTAGAGTCAACATGTAAGGTGTTTTCCTCCATAATAGCAAATAAACAGTTTTAAATATAAGCACAGCCTAAATTGGAAATATAAAGAATTCTGAATAAAAGTCATGCAAATGAAGGCTGTGCAGCTGCTAAAACCAGCTGTTGGAGTGGTTGAGTCCTCAGCTGCGCCCTCTCCTAAAGATAACTCTGTGTTCCTGACAGGAAACTTCCTCAGACCCTTGCTGGAAAACCAGTGAGAAACTCTTTGGTAAAATAACCACAACCCCTCTTTACACGCTCCAGAAAAAGGTAACCCCATGAAGCGCTGATCTCAGAGAGCTGATACAGATAATTAATGATGTAATACCAGCCTTTAGTCTGAATAAAGATCATTAATTATTTGGTATTCATGTAGGATCAGGAGGGGCGGCCATCTTGTTTTGGGCACTCATGCAACTCCAGTCCTATCTTTATATGTGCGGACACTCTGCAGCCATAAATATACCACTTGTAAAATACCTCAGTAAATAGTAAACAATCAAAATGTACACAAAAGTGTCAATTTACCTTTGTGAATCACCACATTAATTTTATTTAAATAATCAAGCCCATTTACTACAAGGTAGTACCATGGCCAGCTTCTTCAAAATTGCCACTGGCATATATCACTGTTTCACTTTTGTGATGTTTAAGCTCGCCCAGATGTGATTTAGAATCTGAAAAAATATGCTTTTTAAAAACTGATGTGAACATCTGAAACAATGTAAGAGAGATGGTAAGGTTTCCAATCCTCACAAATTCAGAAATAGGTGATTATTAAGCATATATTTCTTACCTCATTTTTTTAACATGAGCAAACCTGAGTTTCTGTTTCCAAGAGTCCATGTTTCTACATATGATGATAAACTGGGGCCATGTTACAGTACTTTCAAATTTGAAGCAAGGTATCACATTTAAGCATTTTTCCCAGGGAACATGTTGTTAGTTTTAATATTTATATCTGTAGTTAATGTCATGTCCCATAACAGAAATATAATGATGCTAGTGGGCGTAGTTTTAGAAGAACTGATCTCGACAATTATATTTTTTTGTTTGCCAAATGATAAACGCTAATCTGTGAGCTGCTCACCCCGCCGGGAGTGTCCGGTCACACTCAGTGCTGTTTTACTGCAAGGAAGTCACGGTTCCAGGTTCCAGGTTTCGCGATCAGGCGATCAGCCGTCAGGGAGCGAGGAACTCGGACTGTAGCTGCCGCCCGCTGCTATCGTCGCCGCTGCCGAGCTCGGGACCGGCTTGGTTCTGTTCACGTTTCCCGCCAAACCCCCCCCCGCGCAAGCCTGTCATTCGAAAGCGGCCGCGGGGGTCGAGTGTGGTGGAGAGCCGGCTCTGCAGAATGGACCACACCGGACTTGTAGTGCGGACCGCACCGCCCCCGTTTGGCAGCTTGCGGTTAGCGGCTGGCTTCCCTCTGTGGTATGTGGCTGCGCGGCTTGGATCTAGGGCAGCGGCAGTGGCAATCTGGACCCAGTGACGTGAGCATCACGAGCCTGAAGCCGTCGTCCGTGCACTGGGGCACAGGACCTGTCCTGGGACCCGGGAGACGGAGCCCAGGAGGAGAGGTGAGCGCGCCCAGTCGTAATCCAGTGCAGCAGTAGACCAGCTTTCCCGACTCAGCCTATCTCCTCCCCGTATCTTTTGTCCCTTACTTGCTCCACCCCCCCCCCTCAAGATGTCCCACACTAGGGAGTGGTGACACACCCACGGTTTGAGCCCCAGCCTGCTCCTTTCGCTCCTCTTGTTGCCTATCTTCCCCTAAGCCAGTTCATCAAGGGGGGAGAGTGTGTCGTGTTGGCTGACCAAAGTAGGAGTTAGGCTGGCCCAGACCAGAGATTCGCCAAGGTGTCCTGCCGTCAGGAGCTTCGCGCGCCCCAGTTCAGACACAAAGACACCAGAAACCAGCCCCTGGAATCATATCCTTAAGAGCCTGAAAAGTCTACAAACCCAGCATAAAACCCGGAAATGAGAACAAGAGGAGGGGAAAAAAAGGATAAACTCCCACAAGCTACCTCAAAAATCGTAAAAGTGGAGGGTAAGGATGAGGACGAGGACAAGGGCAAGGAGGGAGCCTGTATGTATGTCAGTCCCGGTAAGCCCTCCACAGTCCTGGGCCAGCTAAACACAGAGGACATATTAATTACAGAAGCACGGCACGAGTGCGCAGCTACAACAGAAGCACCAGCCGTCGAGGCAAGCACCATGGAAACAGCAGAAACAACAGAAAAAAAACCAGTAGACTCTACCCCTCAAGCCAAGCATGCTGGAAGCAAGAAAACAACTCGTTCAGCTTTAAACAGGCATAACTCCTGCCCGAACAGCAGCAAACGGGCATTGATTACAGACTTTCTAAAGGTAGCAATAAAAACTACTGAGTAAAATCGGAGTAGACACGTGCCCAATCATTCCAAAGTTACCAATACAAACATCCCAACTATCGCTGATAAAGACCTCCAAAAAGATGACAACTCGATCGGTCTAGGTGATAGAAGTATCACCAACAGTGAGGTTAAAGGAAGGAAACGAAAGAAACCCTGCATATGGGATTGGATTCCACGGGTGATAAGCATAAAGACACCAAACACCCCCAATTACAAACACCTAAAGCCCTCCTCCTTTCAGAAACCTGCCAAAGTAATCCCTTTCATGTAACTGAGGCTCTCATTCACTTTCACTAGCCAATTTTGGATATGCCCTGCCTGTCCCAGCAACAAAAATCTTCACCTAGCTACAGCGGACACAGCAGCCCAAACGGGCATACCAAAAGGGAGCCATCACATCAGTCGAATATAATCACCCTGAGCCCCTTGATGTCTTGAGCTTTCTCCCCTGCCTGTCGGCGGAACTCCAAATCAAATACCTATAATCAAGATAAATTTGATTCATTGTCCCGCTCACTGGAAATAGATAAATACAACTGCCAGGAACTCAGTCAGGGCAATGTAGACGACAAGATACCAAGCCAATCAAGTTACCCAGGATACTCCACCTATCTACCGCTCTCCCAAAACAAGGTATCACCCACTATATTCTCTGGCCGGCTGAGCGAGCCACCCACAGGGTAAACTCACCACTTGGAAAACCGCGCATGCCAATCACCAGTAGAAAAAAATCGCCCTTCCACATCCTCAGTCTGGCCTCACCTGCTAAACACAATGGACACCATCAGCAAGGCAATGACTCTTCACGCAGACAAATTGGATACCCAAGTCGACCTCCTGAACATACTCCCCATTCATGTTCAGGGGGTGGAACAAAAGTTGCATAGCTTCAACGAGATGATCTTGAGGGTGCAGCGAGACCGGGAAACAACATACCAAATGTGTCAATGCCACTGCACCCACATCATCGATAAACTAGCCTCAGTGCCAACTTTATTGACAGAATTACTGGTTACAACAAGAGAAGTTTTGACCAAGTCCCCAACACCAATAGAGATTGAAAAAGAAGCGCCAAAGGAAAAGGTCTTGGACGGTCTTAACTCCCCTGTGGGGCTTAAAATCAGCAAAACGAGTTCAACCCCCGGACCAACCGAACTAAGCAAGACAACTACACCTTCACCTAATCCACCAAGCACTCTTGACAATTCCAGTGCTTTGGACTTATCACTTCAAGCTCAATGTAAGCAGTCTCCATCAAGACAACCAAAAGTATCCAAGCCACTAACTAAACGAGAGAGAAAACGACTGAGAAAGTCCAGAAAGACCAAACACACAAGCCATGCACCAGATCAATTCCGGCTAAGATCTGTTCAAAACGGAATTCCTGAAGATGACAAAGTACCACATAATAGCATTGAATCAGCCAGGCCCAAAGAGCAATCGACTTCACCTCCTATGCCGCTAGTCATCCAAAGTACTTCAATTCTCATCTCAAGGGAGCCACCTCCGCCAGAAAAAATATATAGTTTATTCAAACCTGCAGCAAGTAAGGTGAAAAACAATCTAAAAACTCAGGCCACACAACCAACAGTAAAGTGCACCTCAACGACCACAAGGGAAACAAGACTGGGGGAGGCCACCTTGACCCAGGAAATTGGCCCAATTTTAGGCAGTAATTTAAAAACAAATAGGGGAGGTGAAATTCATATACAAAGAAACACTCCGGAATTCCGAGATTTATTTCCGATTTTCCCAGAGCCCAAGGTGGCGAAGAATGAAATCAGAAGGAGCTCTGTAAAAGAGTGGCCGCACGACACGCCAAACAATAACAAATTGGTTTTTAATCCCCAATATGTCTCAAGGGGAGTGCATGACTACCTCAACAGAACTGCACTGCTCAAATTATTTAAAGCTCTTCCCCCCCCTTGAGCCATATCAATTCCAATGATATCGAAAGCATTGAGTTCGAACAAAACTCGAGTCCCACGGGTCAAGAATTAACAATTGCCACATTCACCAATAATACTCCTATCGAACAGATCTGGCAGCAGAAGGACACGTTTGCCAAATGGGGCATCGAGCTAAAAAAGATAGTCCCTTCCTGCTATCCCAGTCCATTACAATAACCAACTCACTCAATGTGTTTGTTAAAAGGGGCAATAGGCCCAGATCTACGCAGCCTTACAAAGGAGAAAGAGTCCTTGGTCAGGAAAATCACCATCACTTTTGACCATCCTGAAGCCAGCAAGCCCACGGGTTTCCGGCACCTGAGTATGGCAGTTACCCCCACTAAAAAGGCATGAATAACCCCAACAGCTTCACACACATACCAAGGTTGCAATATATGTTCTTGGAATGTGCACGGCCTGCACACAGAACTAGAAAATCCTGACTTCATGGATTTTATAACACAGTACAATATTCTTCTGTTTCAAGAATCATGGCAGAAAAGCCCTTCTCCAATAATTGGTTACAAAGAATTTCAGATTCCGGCTAAAAGAGCAACTAAATACGGAAGAGCAAAAGGAGGCCTCTCCACCTTTATTTCAACAGAAATCCCATGGCACGCTTCTATAATAGATCTAGACTGCTCTTGGATGTTATGTGTCAAATTAAATGCCTCGTTGCTCCACATTCTCCTTATACTCAACATCTACATCCATCCAGCATCTAAGCAAAAGAGCTTAAGAATTGAACAACTAATCACATCTCTAATAACACATAAACTAGCCTACCCAGATGCTAACATCATACTGTCGGGTGACTTCAACATGAATTTACAACACAACAGCAATAAGGACACAACAGAGGCCATATTAGCCTCCAATCGACAGGTTTCCCTCGGTAAGGGATGCGAAGCTTGCCTGAATGATCTCTCAATGCAAGTGCTCAATGGTCAAAGCCCAACAGATCGGCCCCCAGCACATACAAGGGTCACCCAAAAATCATGCTCAACCATCGACTACACGTTTACGGATTACGACCTTTTCCCGTACATTGAGAACTTTCAAATAAAAAATAGGGCAGAAAGCGATCACCAACCACTAGGGAGTTTCGTACTTCCAGAGAAACCAAAGGCGATGTCTTCCTTAACCCAATGTTATAACTTTTGCTGGAAAAAGGAAAACATTGAGGATATCACATGTATATACTCCAGCCTCTTGGAAAGATCTAATCTAGAAACACTGAGCATAAAGGCCTGGGAGTCCTTCATCCATGTCATAAATAACAAATTTTCCAAGCACGTCCATGGCCATAAAGCAGGAAATTTAAAGGGGGCAGCCTGGTACACCAAACGCTTAAGGAAACAAAAACGACAACTAAATAAGTACATCAGACAATTACGATCACGGGGACCAGAACACCACCAGGGAATCCTGATTATAATTGCAAAAGCAAGAAAGGAGCACAATAGGGACATAAGATTGGCCAAAAAAGAGTACAACGAACACATCTGGGCAAAACTAATCTATGCTTGTAAACTAAGGGACTCCAAGCATTTCTGGGATCAAATTAATCAGTTAACTAACGGCAGGAATCGACATCATAACTCGGATGTAATGGATACAACTTGGAGAGCCCACATCGAACACCTATACATCGAAACTCGATCTCCAATTGCCCCGAATAACGGAACAATAACAGCAAATGGAGCCGGCGGCGGAGGACAAGCCAACAATACACTGACCCATGAACCGTCTCAAGACTTAGTCTTTTTCTGCTGAAAAAGTACTAAAGATAATAAAAAACGTAAAACCTGAGAGAGCTCCAGGCCCCAATGGACTACCAAATGCCCTGTTTCGGCATGACCCTCCATTTTTTTCTCGCCTCCTGACTCCCCTTTTTAACAAAGCCATAACATGCAGTTTGATTCCTGAGTCCTGGAGAGGAAGTATCCTTAACCCACTCGGATCCCTCCAATTACAGATTAATCGCATTGATAGATGTGGAGACGAAACTATACGCATCTAATCTTTTGGTTGAGCTAGAGGCTTGGGTCAGCAGATCAAACTTAATACCTTACACGCAAACTGGATTTCGGGCAGGGATGGGCACCCTCACCAATATTTCAGCGGTTACTCTCATAAGCAATCAGTCATTTGCAAAATCTAGGCCCTTGTGCGCCTGCTTTATCGACCTAAAAGCAGCTTTCGATAAAGTTTCAAGAGCCAACTTATGGGCAAAAATGCAAGACTGGGGGGTTCCGCCACGACTCCTGATGGCCATCATCAATCTATACTCCCATACGTGGGTACAAATCAAGAAAGGAGATGGGTCCAGTTTAACCGGCAAAATTCCAACATCCAATGGCCTAAAACAGGGTTGCGTACTGGCACCCTGCCTATTTAACATTTACACCTCCGACCTCGATAAGCGCCTCAGGTTAATCCAAGCCGACCCTCCAAAATTGGGAAAAAAAACGATCAATTGTGTCCAATATGCCGATGACATCGTCCTGCTAGCACAAACTCCCATAGGCCTACAGAAACTGATTACAGAACTAGGAGACTAGCCACCTTGAACCAACTCACGATTAACCATAAAAAAACAAAAGTTATGTGTTTCTCGAAATCTATTAAAACATCGAAAAGTCAAACTTTTTCCTGGAATTTGGGTGAGCATCTATTGACAAGGGTTACGTGCTATAAATACCTGGGCTTCCAGCTAGATTGTAAGCTTAACTTCAAATCACACTTGGACCAAGGTCGCATGAAAGCCAAACAACTGTTGTTCGCTTTTAAAACTCTAAGGAAAAAACTTATAGGATGCTCCACTGCCCACCTGCTTAAAGTGATTGCTGCAAAATTTTTACCTTCCATTTCATATGGCTCAGAAATTCTGAATACTAAAGACGCCACAGTCCTAAATACAGCACAATCTATACTATTTAAGAGACTGTTCTCAATTCCGCTACACACCTCACAGGCACAAATCCGCCTAGAATATGGTCTAAAAAATCAGATTATGGCCAGACAAGGCGCCCTAGTAAAATACTACTGGAGGATGAGGGAGGCAGAAGATAACACCCTAGCCCACTATTGTTGGGTCAAGATTAAAAACCAAAAGAGCCTAGCCAACTCAACCACAGCAGCCCTAAAGGAATCCCTGTCGGCATTACAGTTAGAGGATGCTTGGCTCACCCTCACAACGTACTCCGGATTTAAAATCGTAGTCAATAACGCTATCAAACGGACCTCTTTATTAACTGATAAAACGTCCTTTGCAAAAAAGCATCATGCCTGGGCTGTGATAAAGGATTACCAGAAGCTGAAGCCGCAACAATACCTGTTGGAACAATTCTCCCATCACAAAAAACATTATCTGACTTTGATACGCATGGGGTCTTTCCCCTCAAAGGATTTGGCCCCAAAATGGAAACAAATATGGCCATCCAAGGAGTGTCGTCTTTGTGGTCAAGGGGAAGAGTCACTACTACATTTTCTATGTACTTGCTCTTTTTTATTGGAAGCCCGAAAATCCATCCCCCGGGAGGCTCTAAGGAAGGAACAAACAAGAACATGTAGAGCAGCGGTCATTAAATGTCTCGGAGGGTCGTCAATTCCCCTGTCATGTAGAGCCATAATACTATGGAAAATCGCAGCAAAAGAACTGGCAAAATGCGACTCTGCCAAGCAGCCAACTAATTAGCAGATTTTTCCCAAATGCATTGTTATATTCGTCATTATTTTTAAAATAATAAGCATCTCCTTATTCTGACGTCGACCTTAAGTCTTTTTAGGTTTTTAAAAATGTATATTCTAAAGCACTGCGTTTTATGATGGTTGTCCATCCTTTTATGATTTTTTTAATGAATCAAATAAAAGTATATTTTGACTTGACTTGAGTTGAGTGAATAGTGTCCATTGCGGTGTTAACCCACGTCACAGTGTTATAGTTGATACAGGGACATCTTCTACTTGTCTGTGGTAGCACACGCACTGTGAGAGTTTGAAATGCTTTGTGAGCACGGTGGGTTTATCAATTCTTAATTGATCCCAATTTCCCAATTGTTTCTCCTTAACGGAACACATCTCACTGCGGAAGGAGTAATTCCTTACCCTATAAAACATGTAATCTTTACCCCACTTTAAAAATAATTACTAGGAGACCCGAAGATTTTGGTCAACTACTTCCTAGTCTTTAACTTACCATACCTCAGCAACGTCCTGTTAAAGATGATTACTAGACATATTTTGGATGATGTTGAAAGAACTGCTTCCTCTAGAATCGACCTTTACAAATAGACAAATCTTCCTCTTCTTTCTGAATGAGAACAAATTATCTGACATAATATTCCTTGACAACTGTTCAGTTATGGCTAGGTGGACCACATAATCCTGATGAATAGGCTACAAAATCAGTCAGGGATATAGCAGTCTCTGGAATACCGCACAGTGAGCTTCCAAATGTACCCTTCCAAAACATCACAGAAGAGGAGTGAGTTTCTGCTCTCTCCATCCACCACCCCAAGCACACCAGCAACTTGCCAAGAGCAATCAAGAACCTCAGCAGCTGGATCACTGGCTCCTCTCAAGTGCAACCCAATGCCAATAGCACAACCACAGGCCAATTGGTACACAGAGGAACTCAGGCTAAAGACACACCACTGCAAGCAACTGGACTGCAAATGAAGAACAAGTCAAAACACCACAGATAAAGATCTTCCAATCAGCCCTAGCACCAGCAGATACAACTATCGAACACAGTGTGTTGTGTATTTGGATCCAATTCCGTCTCATAGAGGGGCAGTCTCATGAGAAAGTTACCCACAACTCCACCACACCACAAGCATCTAGGATTGTGTCTCCTTTCCTTGAGCCAGAAACTTTCAGGATCACACTAGAGTTTATGTATATTTTTTTAATATATTAGTGTGAGCTGCAATGAGTTCGCCAGAAACCTAGATGCCATTTTGACCTTTACCCATTCTTCATTATTGTGGGCTTAGGTCTTGTTCCCACTACGTTTTCAAAACCCGAAGGGAGTCTGAAGTGTTGACAACAAGTCTAGGGGATTTCGGTGTTTCCTTCTCTTTTCAAAGGCAAAGAATGTCTTTTTTCGAACTAGGATGGGACTGGCTAGCCGTGGCGTTATTGGGTGATTGATCCCATTTACAAGTCCTTCTCGTGTATTTGTGATTACACATAGGCATGTTCCCAGGTGTGTCTGCACACATTATATTGGCAGCATGGGCCCCATTCGGGGCAGCACTTCACATCTAGTGTGTAGTATATGTGGGTGTGGTGCCATCATCACTGTTTTAAACATTTATTCATGACAAGGTTCTAATTAGGTCTGTATAAATATACATGTTCTATTATTTCTAAATGCTGGTTACCGTGTCTAGAGCTCTCTGTTAGATGGTGCTCTACAGTGGTGGTAAGATGTCAGTAGGCACCTTATCACCTATGCATGGTTTGGGATTTGAGTTATTACTGATCTCCTTACACTGTGGAGAATGGAGAGAGTTCAGAATTTGTAAAAAGGGGTGAAAGAAAATGGCCTGCAAAGTGAGAGAGGGATCCGGGGTTGGGAGAGGAGAGAGGGATGGAAGGGAGAGGGTGAGAGAAAAGCGGCATGGGTGAACTGTTTAATTCTTCACAAAACCGTCAGGGTTTTAAGGGACCCCTGCTTCTCCCGGCCAGGGCCAGGTGAGCTTCTAATGTGGCAGCACGTATTCCTGCGGAGTGGGAGGCCCTTCACAAAGGTTGACTAGACATCTTTCTGATGTTAATTGCCTTATTTTGGTTATAAACTGATAAACTGGTACTGATGGGGTGAAATCTTTCCTCAGTGTTATGTGTGTAAACCATGTCAAAATAATGACGCAATGCTATCCCAAAATATACGCGGCATCACATAACATTATTTACATTTTCTTCCCACACAATTTAGTCAAGCCTGTACTCTGGTCCTCACCTGCCTCATAATTCCAGTAGCCCTGCCTACAGGTTTAGAATTTTTTTTCAGGAGGGGGTCCTTACACCTGAAAATGTTGACAGGGGGGTCTCGGCATCCAAAAGTTTGAAGACCTCTGCCCTCAACTATTAGCAGGTCTATAGGTGACCAACACTTTCTCACTCACAAAGACATGGACCATTATTTCCCCAGTTTCGGTGCCACTTCTTTTAATCTCAACATAAACCAGAAAGATCACATTAAATAGATTGCGGCAGCTGGTCAACAGTTGATCTTATAATCTAACTTTCACCAATCTTCTTACATTTTAGGACACAACGTCATCTGTCCTACTATGCTCATTTGATTTAAAGGTCTCTGGTAAAGTGCCCTCTCCCAGGGTACCCCATGCATTGCAGCGCCAGCCTGGCTAGGAGCATAGCCTAATGATGAAGCATTTCACCTTCTGGTGAGTGAGGGCAATTGCTCCTAAAAGCACATGCTTCCTGGTGTACCTGCTTTCAGTTAGTGATAACGTCTCTGTGACTGAAGTTCCAGGAGAGCATACTATGATTTAATTACAATTTATATGTGGAGAATATACTGGACCATAATTCTCCTTGAGCTCTCTTGTGATATGCCAAAACTTCAACCAGGAAGTGTTGGCAGCCATTTTGGGACTCGGTTTCAGCAGAGTCCCACAGAAGAAAAGTTACCAAAAAGAAAAGGGACAGGGTAGGAATACCCGCCCCCCCACCCCGCCAGCCCTGGTCCTGGGGTCCCCGAGGGACCCCGACAGGGCCAAAAGCATCGCTTTTATTTTTGCAGCGAAATAGTGACATTGGCTGCAACATTTTAAAATAACCTCTCATCCCACCAGGGTGGCCAGGTCCTGGAGACGTGCCTGCAACTCCAGATAATAATGAGACTACTTATTATGTGTATTATTTTAAAAAGAAGGCTCCATTAAGAGCCTGCCAATTGTCACATGTCAATTTGAAGTTTCTTCCAAAAGTGTTTCTGTGTTCCAAGCAACAGGCGCAGCAAGGATAGCTGAATAACCATTGGGGTTCAAGTACAGGCAATGAACAGTGCTGTTTTATTGCTCAACTCGTGCTGCACCCCTGTGTATCACACCAGTGCACAAGGAAATGGACAGATAACACAGCGACAGTGCATGAGGAAGTAGGCGTGAGAAACAATAGACTGCACAATTCCAGGGCCCTACAAGCTATGGCAGTTCTGTGCGCTCAGCGCCTGACAATGACAGTCTAGGGGGACACTGTCAATAAACCTGGACGTGCGGTCACTTGCCCCTTTTGATCTCACCTATTCCTGGGGATGCCATTTCCACCAGGGTATGCGCCTGGAGGCGAGATTGCAGAACAGAGTCAAAGGGGTTGTGGTGAACACCCCAGCACTAAAAGCCCCTCCGCTATCCCGCCATGCAGGACAATACACTACCTGGACTTGGGGTTACTAGCCCCTTTTGACCTGAACTGCACCTCGGGGCCCCATTTCCCACCAGGATCTGTGGCAGGAGACACGGCTGCAGAATGGAGCCCAAGGAGGCAGGGCATCACCCCAGCACAAAAAGCAACTGTGCTATCCTGCAGTGCAGAACAATACACTACTTGGACTTGGGGGTCACTAGCCCCTTTTGACCTCTCCTGTGCCGGGGGACCCCATTTTTCCCCCAGGATACGTGTCAGGAGGCGTGAATTTAAAAGAGCCCAAAGGGACAAGACTATCACCCCAGCACTAAAAGCGCATCTGCTATCCACTGTCAATCAGAAGAGGACACCACAAATTTAAGAGCCATTATTGGAAAATGTAAGCTTAAGCTGCAGATGTTCCAATTTCTCTGATATTTGTTTACACAATGGTTACTTCTAGGTACCCTTCTGATCTTGGATGCTCGGTGGAGGACAGACAGCAGGTACCCATGTAAGGTGGACGTGGGATGCCATATCTGCCAGTTCATCAAAGGGTCATCTCAATTTATTGACCCCATTCCTTTCCATGGGAGGATGTTTCGGGAGAGGCGGGTTAAGAAATGGTGCAGACAAGTGCACCCCATGTCCCATACTCTGTTGAGATCTGGAGACCTTCATTAATCACCCTCCGTAACCCCCTCTGTCCCCACAATAGTGCAGGTCTGCAAGTGACCTGTTAGGGGCACTCTCACAGGGGGCATGGGGGAGGTCGATAAGGGAGGAGATGGGGGGCCTCACAAGACTTCAGGTAAAAACCAACAGGGTGCTTATGACACGCGTTCTTGATGCTGTGGTATATGAGGGATTCTTAACTAAACAAAGAAGCACTTACTTCATATAGTAAGCCACTCCCACATCAATTCTGTTACTCTCACATCCACTCACAGATCCGTACAGCCACAAACATCCACTGACCGATACATACACCACTCACATACCCACTCACACATCTGCCAAACCACGTACACACCCACTTACAGGGCCATATGACTACTTAAATACCTACTGACAGCAATACAGCCACACACACACACACACTAATTGACATATACAGCCACTCACACACCTACTCTCAAAGGTCACAGGTTACAGTTAACAAATAAAAATTTAAATCCCTAGAAATTCACTAAAACAATCAAAGGTTACATGGCTGTTATAAATAGGAAATCGAATTTTAAAAACTTAGCTGTTCACTGTAAAAAAACAAAGCTTTCAGGGCCGTTATAGTTAGGAAATAGAATTTAAAAACCTTAGAAATTCCCTGAAAAAAACAAAGGTTACATGGACATTATGAAGTAAACAAAAGGAGGAGCACCAAAGAAAATGAATTTTGTCTGTTATGATCTCTCCAAATTCTTTCTTAATTCCTAAATTCACATTCATTCATAAAAACAGCAAGCACGTTTCGTTCCCAGAGAAAAACTTGTGGAACTTCATCAGGGCTTTTTTTAAGTTGTAATCTATCACTCTGTGAGGATATATTTCGTAATACAATTTCTCCTTATGGTAGAGGTAAGCTCCAAAGGCTAAAGCTTGACACCTTGATATGCATCAAGACTCGCCTTCCGTGGCGCCATGCAATACAGACTTTGTAGTATATGTTTTAGTGTGTCCGTGCAAAAAGTACTATGTGGAGAGTACTATAAATAAAGTATGATTAAGAATCCTGTAACATATTCGAGCTGCAATAAATAGAGATTATTCTCATTCTATCGCAAAGCATTTTGGGGAAGAACATCAAGGTAATGTGAAAGAACTGAGGAGTGGAACGACAGTAACTATTGAGAAGAATGAGGTTGAGGCTTATCATCCAAATGAAGACTGAGACACCCATAGAACACAACTTGAATGCTAAGTTACACATACATTTATAATATTTTAGCACCTGTTCATATTCAGGCACTTTATGAACGTCACATCTTAATATGCTGCTGAGGGCTAACTCAAAAATTGCACTTTATACTTAAACAACTTGCTCCAACCCTTCCTGCATAAATTTGCACGATATGGCTACTAAATAGCTAAAGGCATCAATCGCTACTTATGCACTAGCACTTTGTATAATAGATGCTGCTGAAAAAACAAGTACAAAAGGACAATTTGGAAAGTTGCACCTTATATTTAAATATGCATATATATAGGCATGCTATTGTACAAATTGTGGACAAGCCCTTTTTTAAATTAATTAGCTGTTCACACGTACGCATTTTATGCACTTTACATTTTACTATGCTGTAGATGGTTATTTTTAGAATTGCATTTAGCATCTAAACAAGCTATTCTATTTTTTAATGCATAAGCACTTTTTTGACAAATGCTGTCAACAGATTAAGTACAAAAGAGCTATTGAGAAAGTTGCACCTTATATTTAATATGCAAGTATATAGGCATGTTATTGCAAACATTGTGGTTAAGCTCCCCATGGGAAATTGATTAGCTGCTCAAATCTATGCACCTTATGTGCCTTACATTTTTACATGCTGCTGAGGATTATTTTTAGAATTGTTCTTTGCATCTAAACTAGCTGCTCCATCTCTCATGTATAAATATGAACAACATGGATGTTAAATTATTTTAGGCATCAATAGCTAAGTAAGCACTTGCACTTTATATGAATATTATGTTTTTGGTATATTGTTGCATGGTATATAAAAACAATTGTTGGAATATGTGTACTTCAATCCAAGAATTTATTATTATTATTTTTATATTTGTTTTTTATACAACCACATTTATATGCAATTTGTGGATAGAAAGTTTTGGTAAAAAAATAATCTTTAAATGGATATGTAACATAGTATAAGTTATTGAAGTTCTGCATCTTAAAAATATTATCATGTGCTGTCTGACCAAGTTAATTGTGCACAGAAGAACTATGAATGCACTTGCACTTTCACTCCTTTTCCTCTTTTCCTGAATTGGTTAAAGCTATATGTTGTTTTTCAGTTGTGTTGTTGTCAAATATTGAGCTTGGGAAATCTCAGAAATCAATTAAATAAGTAATTGCATTTAATAAGTGCCTTCTTTTTGAGGAACATTAGAGTAAAGAGTACTTCACTGTAGTTTAAGAGATAATGTGAAGGAAAAATGATTTAAAAAATCAATAATTGTGTACTTAATATTGACTGTGTTAAAATAGAAAAGTAGAGAGTACTTGACAAAAAGATGTAAAATTACGTGGTCTAGTTGTTCTTTAAAAAAAGTAGAAAGTAAAGCTGGAAATAGGCTATGGACACTATAAAAATGGATAATCTGGACGCATGACTCTGTGGACCTGTAGAAGGCAAATGCCGAAATGCATAGACTTTCTCTGTTAATTTGCACTGAATGGTGAAATAAAAAATTGGAAATATTGAGCCGCTCGGTTTTTAAGTGAGCGGAAAGCAGTAGATCATTGTGAAATATATATATATATATATATATATATATATATATATATATATATATAACAATGTGCCTGTTTCACCAATCCGAGGTGAAAGAACGATCAGGTAAGGACCTCTTAACGTGACTTTTTTTTCGAAATCAAAGCAGATGAAAAGAGGCAGCAACGATATTATCCAGTGAAGTATATATTTATTTCACAAAGATGAAATAAACAGACATGGTGTCGTCCATGACGCGTTTCACTCCCAGAGGGAGCTTGTTCACATAACGCGCCCCGTAGATTAACCACATTTTACAATCAGTGCACAGGTGATATTGATTCAAACACAGAAAAAAGTGCAATAGTGAAAATAGAAAAAAGAGACTATGGAAAATGCCATATTGCAAGTACAACTATGTAGAATACCGTATTGATCTCAACATAATTACAGAAATCTCAAATTAATGAAAAACAATTTGCTCATTTCATCAAGAACAATGTTCATAATTCATCACCGATAATACAAAAATGTGTAAAAGATAAAAAATAACCGACCAGTGTCATTTATCTTAGTTCATTTTAGATCATATGCATTGATTAATGATTTGAATTCGCAACTTTTGTAAATATCAAAAGATGAAAAACTATATATATATATATTTTTATTTTTTATTTTTTATTTTAATAAAGTCATTTAACCTGACTTCCCATAGGGTGTTACTTCAGGTCCCTACTTATATTGTTTTCTATGAGAGAGTGTTGCAGTACCAGTTATTGACCATCTCACCTGTGGTTCTGCACTTAATCCAGGTCTGAGCTAGAGCACATTTACTACTGGTTTTTGGTCATTTTTGGATGTACTCACTTTTGGAGTGTAGCTTGCAAATTGGATTGGCCCTAATCTTTTATGAGTGAGTGTGTGTCCGTTCCTATACCCCTCCGTAGCCCTTCTTTAAACCTCTTTACTCCTTTAAAAACCCTCCTATTTAGTTGTAAGTATTCATCATGCTAACTGCCACTCCCCTGCCTCTCCCATATTTACTACTAAAATGTAGGTGCACATGTCCAGACATTTCTGGGGTCAGGGCTGAGAACACTGCAAGGAAAATATAGTAGAGGTGGAGATCTCCGCAGGTAGGTTTCTGAGTTGGTGAATAGCATACTGCTATACATACTACAAAATGCAGTTTGTGAATAGGCCACACAGTGTCCGGAAAATGTAAGCAGTAAAATATGTGTAAAACAATTATAATATGCAGCAATATTAACTAAAGCCTTTTTCATGTTCTGTTTGCCTAGGTTCAAGTCTTGGACTTTTTGTTTATGCAGCTCTGCAAAGGGAACTTATTGAACTCTATAACGTAGAAGGATGCTTGCAGATAGTCGGTGCATTATCTCTGAACATATTAGCTTTTGGTATCCTAATGAGACCCCTGAAATCATTTGATACCTCATTGGCAGAAACAGATTGCATGGAAAGAATCCCAGATCAATATTTAATTTACCATGAAAGGGAACCAAGAAACAAAGAAATGCTAACCAACCTTGAAAAAAACTCTATTATGGAAAACAATGCAGCCCTTTTGTGTACTGGTCACTGCAAACATGAAAAGATCAGCGTCAAGGATATGTTACCTTCAATGCACTTAAAAGAAAGAAGTTCACATCAGACTAAAGCTAGACAGAAGAAGTGTGTATGCAAACAGATTGCCAAAAGCAAGTGGCATATGATTGTAAACTATTGGAAAGACACTGTAGTTCTTTTTGAAAACAAAGTATTTTCAGCTCTTTTTGTAGCCATTTTTCTTTTTGACATTGGTGGATTTCCCCCAACACTACTTCTTGAGGACATAGCAAAAAGTGCTGGAATCAACGAAGAAGCATATGTTGTACCACTTGTTTCAATAATTGGAATTTCAGCCGTAATTGGAAAATTTGTTTTAGGACTGTTGGCAGATTTTGCGTTCATAAATTCAATATACCTTTATGTCTGTACATTATTGGGAACTGGGTTGGCTCTCCTCATGGTCCCATTTGCCAATAGCTACATTACGTTAGCCATAGTAGCAGGTATTTTAGGATTTCTGTCTGGCAACTGGTCAATATTTCCATATGTTACAACCAAAACAGTTGGACTGGAAAAGCTCACCCATTCCTATGGGATTCTAATGTTCTTCGCTGGAACTGGAAATTGCCTTGGACCACCAATAATTGGTAAGATATTCAAAACCATATTCTCAGCACTTGTCATATGAAATCTGTGTTTTATAGCAGTGCACTTCAAATACACTGTCATTATACATTTTGGGAATTCATTCTTTATATTTTTGGTGGCCTAAACTGAGCTCTGAAATTTAATGTAGTTGAGTAAATAGTTTCCATCAAGGAAATGGTCACAATCTACTGATTGTGCTGGCTTTGTGTAGCAGGAAAAAAGCAACCACAAATGTAGTTTACAATTGTATAAATATTGTCAAACTAATGAATGAACAAGCAAAGTTAGGGCCAGCTAACGTAGAATGCAAAAGATTAAGTGGCTTCTTGTATCGAGGACAGGCTATTAACCCCTTTGGTGCTAAGGCAATTCCTGCTTTTACTCTAATTTCCATTGAAATTACATGGTCAGCTTGGCTGCAGTGCATGACGAGCTGACCTTGTCATGAGCATGGACGTGGTTAAAGAATAGCATTAGCATCACAAAGTTGTTGTAAAATCAATTAGATATAATTCGTAATGGCATAAATATCACTGATAATAACATATAGTATATCTGGATGTATAGGGTCAGGAATAGGGTGAACATCACACTTTGTCTCGATACGCACGTTTTTAATAGTGACATGTAGGATGCCAAATACCGCAGGCTAAGATACTGGACAACATGCTTACATAGTACATTTGTGTTGGTCATTTACATTCATCACTCACAGGTCTTGTGTGTTAAACATCCACCACATCAGGCCCTTATTTTGCTGGAATTCATTTAAGTCCACATCAATACCAGGAGTCTTAAGTTTAACTAGTATGCCAAAAGCTGATCTCAAAGCTTGCGGAACTATAGAACACAGGTTGCAACTTACTGGTGAGGCCTAACAAGGCAGAAAACATCTGCAGTTGCTTTTGTTCAACTGCAGAGGGTAACAGTCCCTTTTGGGGTTGAGCCAAATCATTGCACCCATCACTTTTGTGGCTTTCTCAATGTTGTATCTAATCTCCAAAGGAGGATATTTCTTACACCCAAATACCTCCTGCATCCTGCACATGGAGCTAATAATAAAGCTACATTCTAGCCTTAGTGAAGAGGAAGAATATACATCCTACAACCTTCGAGCTAGCTATGTTAATTTGTGTTTTATATAAAGTATAATTTAGTCTGTCATCAGTGTTTGGCAGATGAAGGGCATCCATAATTTAGAGGTGGATGAAATGCAAGTTTTCTGGTGGCAGAGCTACAGCTCACTTTGCTGTTGGAAACCTTTGACTGACTATCTGTGTGTCACAGTTCCGTTGCTCAGTGTATGTCAGAAGGTCCACACTAATAAAATTAGTCATTTTGCTATACAAATGTCTTGTTCGGGACATTCTCTCTTTCAGGACTGCCAAGAAAGGACTACACTACTGAATAGAAAAAAAACACCAATAACCCCGCATGATGCATTACAACTCTCAGTGCATCAGCTCCATGGAATTTCTGTTTTTCAAAAACAAGTTTCTGGCTTTAAACAAACATGCCACACACTTGACAAAGTTCTTTGCCTTCAGTGCACACAGAAGGCAGTTAGATCCTGCATATTTCTATCTACAGTGGGCCATCATTTGCCAGAGGAGCAGAGGCCACCACCTTCGGTGACCGGGCTGGCTGTCAGGAGGTCCACCATAGTCTACATTATCTTGTTAGTTCTACTGCAGTTCACATTCATCACTATGCCTAAAATCTTAAATATCATATTGTTTTCTAAATATCTCATCCCAATATTAAATTTGTTTGTTGCCTTGTATGCCAATTTATACAAAATACCTGATTTAAGGTCTGTTGAACAGCCCATCAAACTGCTTGTGCAGTGCAGGAAACACCTCCACCACATCTACGGTTGAATATCTAAGCTATCTTGAGACTGCTGCGCATATGGTGGTCCTGTTGGTTGTATGTCATTACAACGCTGGCTTTTACCCCGCATGCCATTACAACGCGGGGATTACAACGACTTTCGCTGGAGGGCGCTGGATAGTGGAATAGTTTAATTTTCTATTCCAACTCCAGCCCACGTTGACAGTAGGGAAGGTGTTGGATAGAAAATTAAACTATTCCCTATCCAACAGCGCCCTCAAGCGAAAGTCGTTGTAACGGATTTCGTTGTAATCCCTGCGTTGTAATGGCAGTGCGGGGTAATCCCCGCATTGTAATGGCTGTTCACCGGCATGGTAGTACTACTTTCACAAATATAGAGAATGGAAATCTTTCTCCAACATGGAGGTACAATTGCATTGTCTACATTTGAAATATATCTGATTTGCTGGGAGTTTTCATACCAGGAAAATGAAATTGGTGTAAGAATGCCATTGGATACAGGAGTTTTAGCACAGATGTTTCTCTCCCGGCAATGGTGGTGGATTGACTGCTCTAATATAGCCATCTTCTGCCTATCCTCTAAGTAGGATGAGAAAATACAAAGGAGGGTTGACGAGATAAAATTCTGATGATTTTGGCTAGGAGTTTCTTTTCCACCCACCCTTAATGGGTCTCGGATTCATGAGGTGTGAACAGCATGCTAGGGTGCTCATGTAAATGAAATGAAATGAAAATCACTGATGTATGTTCTGTTTTTATTGCAGGTTGGTTTTACGACTGGACCCAGACGTACAGCATTGCTTTCTACTTCAGTGGGATCTGTGTTTTGCTGGGTGGGTTTCTTCTGTTGCTGGCGGCTCTCCCATGCTGGGACAGCAGCAATAATAGGAGTGCAAAAAAGTTACCATTACACTTGAACTTGGAAAATGCTGCATTGTGTGCATAAATTGATATTACAATGGTTTCATTGACAATGTTGTAATAATATTATTCTAGAAATTTACATTATGAATACAAATGCTCTTTGATAAAAATGTAGCTTGTGCTACAATGGCTCCATGATATGGTGGATATTTTGCTATGAAGTGAAAAACAATGCCACTGTGTTTGTAATGTGTAAATACATGTATAAGTATTTAAACACTGAGGACCTCATTTATGAGGAATTTATCTAGGGCAGCACCACACGTCTTCTTGCGGTCCTGCCCTACGCCAATGTGAAAATCCAAGAATGCACCGTATTTAATGCACCTTATTTATGAAATACGGTGTATTCCTGTCCTTTCCCCCTGCACTGGCACACAATTTTCTGCCGAGTGGCAAAGCTAGCACCATTGCACCATGGTGCAAGGATGCCTTCGTTGCAGGCAGGAGTATTTGTGTGCAGGAAGGGGCACCTTCCTGCACAAAAACAATCCTGAGAGGCGTTCTCTTTCTATGTGTGCTGCAGAATGCAGCACTAATTAAAAGAGGAAAACATAAGGAGAAATAAAAATATTTCTACTTGATACACTTGCTCTGGGGAGGCACAAGGTTTTGCCGCTGCCCCAGGATTATGTGATTCAATAAATCCGGAACAGCATCCACATGGGAAAACCCCCGCAAGGCCCTTGGAATATCTCCTTGATGCAGAGTAAGGCAAGGCAGCAACCTGTGCTGCTTTGTCTTACTCCATATCTATGAAGCTATGCAAAGCCACACAGAATGACTTTGCGTCATCTCAGATATGACTGAGAGGCTTGCACCACTAGAGCGTCAAGAAAAGTAACGCTCCAGCGGCCCAAGCCTCTCACAAATAAGCTCCTGAGTACCAATAAACTGGGAAGAAATTAGTTACTTTTACATTATGGTATGTGATCATTGGCTTGCGATACATTTATCATGCCATACGACTGACATAAAAGATGTTATTCCGAGTTCTGTTTTCTTTTTACACTGATAATTTTCATAGTATCTTACTGTTAAAATGTTCACATATTTCCTTGTTTAGGTATCCCCTTTTTAAATGACATATGTTGTTTATTTAGCTGTAAGTTTCAAGTATAAATGTACATGGATTTCTGTTGTTATTTATTGTAACATGATAATTAAGTCTGCTTGAATATATAAAAAAAATTCTGTGTAGATCGAATTCTTTTTCCCAGTGATTGTTTTTAAATAATAAACAAGGTTTCATAGAAGCAGGTAACTTCACTTCTTATTTATAGTTTATAAACAATAGGCAAGGTTTCACAGACTGTAAGTAAGTGAAATGGTTCCAGGGCCTTTCCGATAAATATTTTTTCTGAACTACAATATTTAAACTATGAACACAGTGAAATAGGAGAGTGGGGAACTTTGTACCAGAGACTCTGGTCAAAGGCCATACAGAGCTATAATCACCTTCCTTCGAAGAAGGCTACTCGGAGGGAAATCTAGGGGCGTATTATCAAGACAGGCGATAAAATTATTGCCGTTTTAGCGGCAGAAAACTGAAGCTAAAACGGCAATAATGGGCTTGATAATATGCTCTATGGAATTCCAATTGAAGCCCATGTTAGATGTCCTTCTTATTTAACATGGGCTTCAATTGGAATTCCATAGAGCATATTATCAAGCCCATTATCGCCGTTTTAGCGGCAGTTTTCTGCCGCTAAAACAGCGATAATTTAAACGCCTGTCTTGATAAAATGCCCCCTAGTCTTCAATCGGTGGGCTTATCTGTCTTCCTGCCAGTGCAGATGAAAATAGCAGATGCTGTTATTTGCTGAACATTGAATCTATTGTTCAGAAACAGTACATGGGCATGAACCTTGTTTAAAACTCAAATTAGGCCTCCTTTTAGGTGCTAAGTGTAGCTTAGTTAGCCAAGACAAAATGTTCATGGGGTGGGAGATATTGATACAATATACGCATTATGATATCACCAGAATATTACAGTGTTTGTTATTGTTCGTCCTCCTGATAAATATTGTTGCCACTTTTTTTCTGATGTTTATAACAGTTACTATTCATATTGATTGCACTAGGATAGGATTTTGATTTTAAAATAAATGTTGTAATTATAATATTGGTTTTCTGGTGCTCTTGACTGTGCCTTTCAATGATGAAAAGGAATTAAGGTTCCTCTAACAATCCATGTGATATCCCACAGGATTGATAGTGTCATAGAGTACATCTCATCAACGTAATGCTCAGTGAGTTGCAGGGTTGTTCCTGTCCAACTGGTTTTCTGCCTTAAATTGGTATATTGACACAGTTATTGGTGCCAGAGAGTCTAGAAGTCTATTACTGGGCAGTGTCTGGAAAGAATTCCAGAAAACATATCATTACATTCACAGCTGCTTGTACAATAATAGTTAAAATAATTGTGAACAGACTGAGCACTGTTAGTTCCAATTAAGTTGTTATCTTTCCTGAAACTTGATAGTATACAAAGTTCTTAATTTTTGCCAATGGTTGTAGGTGGCGGGCACTGGGAATCATTTTTGGGAACCAAAACATATATTTTATCATCAAACTTTGACCCAAGCAATGAAGAAAATGTCAGAAATGAAAAAAGGACATGGACTGGTGTATGTTTAGAGAGAAGACAACATACGTGGCACGTGGCAGGCCCCGAAAATTAAGGAAAGTCTGGGGCCAGTGGAACTCCTATCGAGGTGAAATATGTACACCTCCCTTCACACACGTCGAGGCCACTCCACCTCACCCCTGACCCGACATTCCTACTACTGTTTCAGCTAAAATGCCTCCTGACTTGTAGTTCCCCCTTCCTTTCCCCCATCCTGTATTATTGATGTACCACTGTTGTATGCTTTCCTTCCTCACAGGACGCTTCACCATTTGTAATGACCGTATTGCCTTGTTTCTTTATTGTTTATTGTTTTTTTAATAAAAATAAACATTTAAAAAAAAAAAGAAATGAAAAAAGGAGGAAGAAAACTAAAGGAAAACAAGGACACAGGGAGAAAACAGAGATGAAAAGGGAACCTGCAATAATGGGTGGAGTGTCAGGAGATGGAAGAAAGGTAGAATCAAGATCAAACAGCCTTTGTATTCGGCAACAATGGCATTAGTCATGCCGGCAACTGGCTTCTAAAATAACCCATTTAACAGTACTCTATTTATTTATTCATTTATTATTTTTACAAAGTAATGAGTACACCTCCATAAACACTAAAGTACTCTCGGCAAAATTCATAAATTATCCTCAAGAGGCCAGCCAGATTGCATCTTTTCCACTTTGACGTCAGCAACAAACTCCTACAGGGAGCAGTTGCACAGACCCAACCTTAGCAGAATTTCTTTCCAAAGCAATATACACCAATAGTACACATGTTGTAGGATATAAATTGGACAATACATAATAATGATCAAATATTCACCACAGGATACTTGAAAAGAAGCACTTTATTAAGTCTGATAAATCATTAATTTAAGCTCACATTTTTATTAGGTCTTCAGAAAGTCAGAATGTATAATTCATGATAGGGCAGGGCTGCTTGGTAATAGCAGGACTGCTATTATTGTATGTGCACATTACTGCAATTACTGTACAAACTACCAAGGTACCTTTTTCAGTGCTATGTTTAATTTAGTCAGCTAAGAGAAAGGTAGGTGGGATTGGAGATGTTAGTATATAGAATGCTTTATGATATCACCACAGTGTTACAATATTTTTTATTGTTCACCCTCCTGATAAGTATTGTTTCCACTATTTTGCCGATTTTTATAACAGTTACTATTCATATTGTGTGCACTAGAATAGGATTTTGATTTTAAAATAAATCTTGAAAATATAATCTTGGTTTCCCAGTGTCCTTGAGTGGAGTGTGCCTTTCCATGATGATAGAGAATTAGTGTTCCCCTAACTATCCATGTGGTGTCTCTAGAGTGCATCTCACTCAAGGAATGCTTAGTGGGTGGTGGAGGGTTGCAGTCCAAATGGCTTTCTGTTTCAGGTTGACACATTGACAATATACTCATGCCATATGATCTATAAAGCCTATAACTGGTTTGTGTTCTGGAAAGGAATCCAGAAAACGTATCACTGGTGCCCAGCGTAGTACTCAATCTTCCACATGCTGGAGTCATTTGGATAACAAACTCAATTTACCAACAATTACTATTAGGGGAGACAGCCCATTGTCTTCGCTAATATTGATTACCTTCTTCAGTTCAGATAGGTGTTTCTTTTCTGATGTGGGTTTGTCAGACACTTGATTTTTAAAGGGTTCTTTATTCCCCTTTTTGATTTTGGTTTTGAGTCTCATTGAATCTGTTTTATAATAGCAAACTCCCTATTCCAATGTGGATAGCATTTAGTGCACCAGTTACACAATATCTCTTTCTTAGGGTTTCACTAAGACTGGGATCAAGTAACATTTGTGGTAAATGCACATGCTGCATACCCTTTTGAAATATGTTATCCATGGGTGGAGTTTGATGCTTTACATTCCAACACAGGAAACTTTCATGTTTATCGAGCTGCTGCAACTCCAGCCAATTGTGAAGCTTATCACGACTTTGAAGTCCTGTTAGGATATTAACAACATTGAGCCTGGTTTGGTAGTCAACTCTGCAATGCAGTTCTAAATGTTAGACTGGGTCATCTGAGAAATGAATGGGATAGCTGGCCTGCACTTTCTGGGTATACACTGTATCCTGAGATAGCAAATTTGACAACTGCAGAACTAAGACACATTGCAAACAGATAGTGGCCATTTATAGGTGACTTCAACAGCATATTCTACAATCAACTGCTATGGGAGCATTTGTTTCTGGACCTACATCTTGGGCAAAGACTCCACAAAGGGAGAAGAGATTTCCTTTTAAATCGCTCATAAAACTAACCAGCTAGATGCGGAATATCCTCACTTAGCCCTTAAGGATATTTATAGTACTGCTCTTGTTACTCTCCTGTTTACAGTGTTACCAGAGGTGTTAAAACAGAAACAGAACGAGCATAGAGATGCATCTGCTTATGGTTTACCCAATAGTTTTGTGTAACATTCAAGAAGGTGCTGCAGTTGTGGTGTGTGCCAGTGGGTGGCAGCTGTTCCAGTTCAAGATTGCAAAAGAGACCATCCTAAGAATATTTTAGAACTTTACACTTCTGTGGGCCATAAAACCTTGGATTCTCATTCTGCAAACCGCAACTCAAAGTAAAAAATGAGAATGAGGTCTCCACTAAGGAGAAAGTTGCACTGGTGGCTAAGAAAAAAAGAGTAGGCAAAAAAACAAAAGCTGAATGCCGTCCAATGCTGGAGTCCAGTGGAGGTTAATATAATTTGAGAGACCATGATGAAATCAGAAAGGGGGACCAATATCAGTATTTTGATAGCTGTTCTTCCCGTACTGTACAGGACTCTGTGGAAGGTCACATGATAGAAAGGAGTGGACGAAATGAGTGTTTCAGAAAATATGAGTGTGTCAAACAGAAAAGTGAACCGACGGGAATTTGACATTTTCATATACGGAAGGAAGAGACGGGTCCAGACTTGAAGACTCACTTTAAGAAAAAGAAGGTGTGGGTTTAGTATGAAAGCATGCCCTACGCACTACGGATAATTATGTGGAACGTGACTTGACCAGTGGCGCTCATGAACAGTGCAGGTGAATTGACAATATTTCACCAAACTCCCTAAGAACATCTGCTAGTGACTTCAACTAAAGAATATATACCGATTGAGACACCAGCTAGGCATGTAAACTCTCCAGACAGGGTTTATGATGTAGAAAATGAATTTTGGATTATATATTGCTCAAAATCCAAACTAGGGGGCGATTAGGATGGCGGATGGATCGCCACCGCCATGCAGGTGGTGGCGATCTATCCGCGATCCGTCACCGTCCGCAAGCAATTTACCCCCGCCATATTACAATGGCGGGGGAAAATGGCGGACGGAAAGACCGTCTGCCGCTTTTCCGCCACAGTCGCCTTGCGACCGCGGCGGAAAAGGTCTAATATGGTGGCGGTGTCTATCAGACACCGCCAGCCATATTAGGATGGGCTTCGGGGCATACGGTCTTTGCTTTGGGGGCCTGTTGAGGGCCCCCAGGGTGAAGGGGGGTGGTGGGTGCATATGGGGGTACCTATGGTACCCCCCAGCATTTCAATGTACAACATGACAGGCACCGCGCGGTGCCTGTCATGTTGTGCATTGAAATGTACAACGTGCATTTTAGCATTGCGGCGGGCGGTGCTGAGAGGACCGCCTGCCACAATGTTAAAAATGCTGGATGCGCCCGCCACTGTGGCGGGCGCATCATAATTGCTATGGCGGGACCGCCGCACACGTGGCGGACGGTACCGTTTCCACCGGGATGGCGGACGGACTAATGGACCCCTAGATTCTGGTCTCTTTTGTCGGATGCTTATAGCATCATTCTTGCAGAGTATGACTGGCCAGCGGTAAGGATGCACGTCAATGTAAGTAGATAATAATGCAAGTTTTTTCCTCCTTAGCACCTTAAGACGTAGGAAAAAATATGCATAAGGATGGCCATAAGGCAGGCTGTTGCACTATATTAAAACCAAGCAGGGTGAGACAAAAAATCAGTTTCACCTGTGATACTCTTAAGCAGTGAAGCCCAAGTTCAGGCTCAATATAGTCTGAATCCAAAATCTAAGACTGCAATGAAAGCTATTCGAAATCCGTTACAATATCAAGGTACAAAATGAATTGTCATTTAGCCACGAACACTACTTTTTCTTGTGTTAAAACGTGACAATTCATATAGAATAGTTCTGGATTATCGAAATCTAAATGGCATTCATGTGCGACACAACTCTCACAGCACTGAATTAATAATGACTCTAGTCAGGAAAAAATACAAAACAATGTTAGATCTAGAGAAAAAGTTCAAAATAGCACCTAAACCCCAGTTATCTAACCACTTTTCCATTCAGCAGTTTTCAGTATGCCTGCATAAGATAGCCCTTAGTGTATAAAAACTGCCCTGGTCTCTTTGCGGGAAAGTTCATGGAGATCATACAAGAATAATATATAGATGAGATTTATGTACTACAGATATGTCTTGACTGAACACCTGGCTAGGTTGAATAGAATAGTGAAGGATTTAGTCTGACATGGGTATAAAATCGATTTTAAAAGAATACAAAATTGGATCGCTTGCTATGATTCTCCTTAGACAGGAAATTGTCCTATAAATATACAAAATTGCCACCTGCTTTCCTGCATGCTTGTGCTGGTTTACAACCTCCAAACTCGCTAAAGTCTTTTCAAGCCCTTATGGGTTTCTTAACTTTGGAAAGGCTTAAATGCCACTCGATTGTTAGCGGTTTAAGTCAGTGTATGAATAAATCAATCCATCGTTTTCCGAAAAAAGAATTTACAAAAACAAACACCTATTCTACCTGAACTGCAAGCAGACATGGTAGAGACTAATGGGCAGATTTACAAGCCCCTTGCGCCACTTTTGCGTCACTTTCAACATGGGAAAGTGACGCAAAAGTTGCGCAAGGGGCTTGTACATATGCCCCCTAAATATTGACAGACACGGGACAACTATGCAAAGCTTGTAATTTGGGATTACCCCAGCATTTCTGGCTACAGAAATATAGTTAATAATATGGGACAGATATATCTCATAGCCTACAGATCACACTTGTATTCCTCTGCTGAGGAATGATTTACTCCTACTGAGAAAATGATCGCTGAAGTAGAGACAGCTATACTGAAAGCGGGACCTATTCCCAGTGTTTGTCGTTAATCTACAGATGAAATGAAAAGCTTTCATTCATACACCGAAACACTTTGAATGTGAACAAGAAAATAAATAATTTTGAGACTACTTAAAATTAAAAGGCAGCATCATTTATTTTTCATGTAAACAACCCAGGTCTTAAAAATCGATATAGGGGGTGTGGAACCAATGATGAACTTTTAGTAGGAAGGGCTGCCATTAAAAGAGCCAACTAACAACAGATCAGTTTTTTTAGCTTTATATATCAGCGACTACGTTACCAGCATCTGACGGCTGGGGTGGAGGTGATTCAAATGAATGCTCAAATTCAATTAGTCCATTTACCTGTAGTTTTGGTTACCTTTTTTCCTATGTCTTTCTGAGTCCAAATACCAACCCGATACAATTGTGTGACTCACCATCTCGTTCATGTCTCCCCAATCCCACCCTCTCATTTTAGTTTCAAGATACATGTCATGCACTCAGGAAATGAAGCAACACAAACCGCATCTGGCAATTTATACAAAAAAATAATATAAAGGTAGCATTTCAGGTCATCCACGAAATAGGCTTGTCTTGGGACAGTTATGTAAGGCAGGCGCTGAAAGTCCCCTGCTATGCTCTTGTTAACCCCACGGTGGAAAGGACAGAGTGACAGAGGCGGTCATCTCCTCCTGTCACCGTCCTCTGCAAAGAGGAATCCAGGTTCTACTCCCAGGTGTCTTATCCTGCGAGCAGGGCCGGGGGCTCTAGGGTGCCCGGCTGTCAGATGGAGTGGGAGTGCGCGGAAGACGGCGAGCACGGAGGCACTGTGGTGACACGCCGGTAATGCGGTTTCATCTCTTCATGGGGAAAAGTCACCACAACCTGCCCGACATTTAACTTCGAGTTCATTGCTCAGCAGCCCTCCGTCCAGCAGTGCCTTTGAGAACTCACTTGGAAGATGTCCTTTATAGATTTTCTGCATATTAGACACTTGGTAAAATGCTTTATTCGTCCTATTGAAATATAAATATACACTAAACAGGAAGATGCTGATTTGCTCTTCCTACATTGATGTTAGCCGCTTGTCCTTGGACATTAAAATGTCAGTCAAACGTTCTTCCAGACCTGCACATGGGGCAATGGGGCTGCATTTTCACCTAGACACACACTCGCTCTGTCGCACACGCCCTCCTGCACAAACGCAAACACTTCAAGAAAACATGGACACATCACAGACACCTAAAGATATATTGTCACAAACACGCACAGGACAAACAGGGGCATGCGCACAAAGCAAACACGCACAGATATAATAAAACTAGCAACAGTCGAAGGAAACGAGTGGTGCCCGCGAGCAGCCCATCTCTCTTTCATTCTTTCATTTAGTTGCTTCTCTGTGAAATGGATCCAAAAAAGAAGACGCCTGTGAGTGATGCACGCGCCACAGCGAGCCATCTGGTTTCCATTATCGCGCCCGTGTCTGGGCACGATAATTGAAACCAAATGGCATCGGTGCGCGTAATAGACACTAATAGGCCATGGACGGAGCTATGTGCCCACCTTTGGCCAATTCCGTGTTGTCTTTAATAAAAAGACGCACGCAAAGGCCAATAGCATGGCCCAAAAGGAAAAGCACACACACGAGCGTGTGCAATTCCTAGGTCCTTTTTTAAATCACCTACAAAAAGTCTCTCGCTGCGCGACACTGCTCCGCACTGCACCGCTAGGTGAGAGACCTAAAAAAGCCTTGACTGCTAAACTATTGGATACAGGAGTGACCTGGCTGCATTGCCTTTATGAGGTTCAGAGAAGGCTAAATATTTTTGCGTAGTAGTATTACGTGGTCACACCCTATTCAAATTATCCTCTGGAGTGATAATGTATGTGCATGATATTGATGTCACTAGAAAGATGGCATTGTTGAAAACACCTTAATTTGTCTCCTGCTAAAATCTGTTGCTGACTGTTCAAGAAACTAGAACTAAAGATAAAGTCACTAAAGCTGTTGACAGGTGACTCCCCAACTATGAGAGTCAGTTAAGGTAAAGATCCCTGACAAGCACGTCTTTGGATCATCCTAATGACCATCTGTTCTCGTCGTAAAAGGCAACCAGATAGTAAATTTGCTGCCACTTCCTGGTGCCAAGAAGAATAGGGAGTTGTTGATCGAGCACATTAAAATGCACTGTGTGGCCAATTATTGATATCAAGGTGTCTCCATAATAGATCAACAGATCCTATCCCTACTGTGGAAAAATTACCGGTCGAAGAGTACGCCAACATTGAAATCGTCATCCCCTTTCCAGAGTCTAATGAGACTGCTATGTCTACAGCTTTGCAAAACGTGCCACTTTCAGGTAGAAAACTTGATGCTGCTTAATCAATAATTGCAGCAATTTGGCTTATTATGAACCACCAACAGAACCCACATCAATTAAAATTATATAATTAAAATAAATTGTGTTATACGGAAATGACTCTGAATCAGATTTTGAAAAAAGTGAAATTATCAACCCTCCTCCAGTCAGTCAGCACCACAGATGGCTTTTGGCTTGCTGTTGGTTCAGTGACAAATACTTTTTTCACTGTGGTCATACATCTAGATTGCTACTGGAGTCTTACCCATTTTAATAGGGAATGTAGTGTTCATTATAATTTTGATTTTAGTACACAATAATTACATTCTTCCTGTGGTTCAAAAATTGCAAATGGATTCCTCTCACAGAGCACAACAGGATTATCATGCTGTACACATCATTATGTGTCCTATGCTGGATGGTGTTTATGAGATAATGGGTCAGAACAAAATTATTCAATTTCCCTATGTGTAAGATATTTCATGGGATGACATAATTTTTTTTTTTTTAATATTTGTATTTGCATTTTCAAAACAGTGTGATACAGTGTTCAGTAAAAATACAAAACAAATTGAGCACAGTATTCTTTCAGCAGAAACCAATATGACTATGTCACAAATACAAATATATCTCAGTCCAACAGTCGTAGCAGGGGTTTTCGGCACGTTCGTTATTTCTAATGCATAAATCGGAATCAGAGCTGGAACTATCATCATCTGAGGGTGGGTCACAAATGTCCCCTCTATATTTATTCCATGCCCCCCAAATTTTACTCAATTTTTGGGGACATCCCCTATTGCAAAACACTGCCCGTTCTGAAATCATCGCTGCATCCATATCATGTTTCCAAGCTGCTAGTGTAGGCGACTCCGTCCCACCCCATCTCTGCGCTATGTTCCTCTTTGCCATCAGCATACCCATTGTCATCCAACCATGTCCCGAATGTGTGAGGTCATTAGGTTTCCATATATCAAAAGGCAACGTCTAGGGTCTGGCAGTATTGAAACCCCCTCTGATTGAGACATGGTTCGCATCACTTGTGCCCAATAGTTTGCAATTCTTGGGCAGTCCCATATGGTGTGATAGAATGTCCCTTCCTCACCACAACCCCGCAGGCAGTATGGGTGTGCTATTCGTCTCATCTTATGCAGTGTGTGTCTAGTGTAATATGATCTATGTAATATGTGTAGTTGCACCAAGCGGAGATGCGAGGGGATGCCCACTTCTTTCGGAGACGCAATCGCCTCTTGCCACTCTGAATCATCAATGTCCCCACAATAATGCGACCATTTCGCCCGTAGGGGCCCTGTCGGGTCAGGTAAATTATTTATTAGCTTACGATACGTCAGTGATGTCGCCTTCGATGGCATGTAGCCTGTGAGTAGTCTGTCCTCGAGAGTGGACGCTTCTGGGACGTCCGTTTAAGGTGTCAGCGTCGTCGTTAAGGCGTGGCGTATCTGCATATAACGGAAGTGTTCTGATGGGGCCAAATCGTATTGTTGTCTCAGGGTCTCAAAGGGTATCACCTGTCCCTTCTGCCATAGATCCCCAATTGTTAAAATGCCTATAGCATCCCAACGGTCAAAGCCCTTGGTGTGCCTGAGCTTCCCCAGCTTCTTTGTGTCCCATAACGGAGTCACCTGTGTCAATACTCCCCGCCATCCCAACCTGGTCAGTACCGTATGCCATATGGTGAGTGTGTGTTTCAGTGGGCCAAACTTCGTGAGGGATAAGGATTTATCATAGAGGGGAGCCAGCATACCAGATAGTCACACTGTGCCCTGTCTGCCTTCAGAGCTGGTTCAGACTACGGGAGATGCAGCCACTGGTTAACAACCTTTAACTGTGATGCCCAATATTAGAGACAGATGTCTGGGAGCACTATGCCCTCATCGTACCAGCTTCTTATTAGCTTGGCCTGCGCTATACGTGCGGGCTTACGACCCCACAACAGCACCGACATCTGCGCTGTGATCGTTTTTAAATAGGTGGCATGCACGGGGTACGGCGTGTTTTCTAAAATGTAGAGAAAGCGGGGCAGAGCCATCATTTTGAAAAGCATTGCCTTGCCCAGCAGAGTCAGCGGTAGCGATTCCCAGTGACGTATGTCACGCTTAAGACGGTCAAGGGGGGTTGCAAATTGTGTGCATGGAAGTCGGTCGGGTTAGCCGGGATGTATATCCCTAAATATTTAAATGTACTATCTGCAGTCCGTAATGGGCAGCCGTCCGGTAAGCGCGGCGGGGGGGCGTGCAGTATGTACATGGTGGATTTAGACCAGTTAATCGAATAACCAGCCGCTCAGCCGTAGGCCGTGCAGACATCCAAAAGAATGTTAATAGAACGCCCGGGGGAGGTGAAATATAATAGGATATCGTCCGCATACAGGGATATCCTATCTTCCCAATCATCGGTCCAATGGAGGCCCCTGATAGTAGGTTCCCATCTTATCCATTTCGCCAAAGGTTCTAAAACTAAGGCAAACAGCAACGGGGACAGTGGGCAACCCTGACGCGTGCCTCTGGCCAGGGGGAAATCCGATGATATATGGCCGTTAGCAGTGACATGCGCCATGGGCTTCTCATACAATGGGCGGATCCAGGCGCAGAACCTCGGGCCAAACCCAAAATGGCGCAGCACCACAAATAAAAATGGCCAATGGACCGTGTCAAACACCATATGTGTGTCCAAGGAGAGTATTACCGCCGGTTCTGGAGATACTCCGCGCGTGCCAATAATCTCCTTAAATTGAGCGCCGTGTTCCTGCCAGGCATAAAGCCAGACTGGTCTTTATGTATGAGGTTGGGCAAATGGGACGAAATACGAAGCGCCAGCAATTCAGCGAGTATCTTAGCCTCGGCATTCATGAGGGAGATTGGGCGATAGGATGTACATTGGTCAGCTGGCTTCCCAGGTTTCAATATAGCGACAATAGTAGCCGTGCGTTGATCCAATGGAAGTTCCCCAGCCTCTAGGCTTTCCTTAAACATATTCAACAGATGTGGCGCAATCGTGCCTGCCAGCTGCTTATATAATTCAACTGGTATACCATTGGGCCCTAGCGCCTTACCCGCCTGTAGCGCTTTAATACCTAACTGCACCTAATCGGTCGTGAGGTCCTCGTCTAAGGCTTGTGCTTCCTCCGGGATAATGTGGGCATTTTAAGGTCTTTGATGTAGGTGTATGCCTCTTCCTCCGAGACAGTAGAAGAGGAGGAATATATTGTCGTGTAATGCTGTGCTAGCATGTGGACTATCGTAGTATGGCGCCCCCTATCATTGCAAGCTGTGCTATCCATCTGTCCCGCCTGTCCCGTTTGTCCAGCCACGCGAGTAATTTGCCTGCCTTGTCTCCAACCTCATAAATTTTGTGCTGTGTATGGGCCAATTGTTGCTTGACCACCTTAGTCAGGTGTGCTCTGTGTTGGCGCTGCGCTACTTGTAAACTGTGTGCCGCTGCAGGGGTCGGGTCAGCAGTATGTTGCGTCTCCGCATCAGTTACCGCCATTTCTAAAGCTAAAAGTTCCGCTTGCCCTGCACGCTTATGTGTCGTAATGGAGGCTATTGCTTGTCCTCTAATTACTGTCTTATAGGCCTCCCATAGCGTGATAGAAGAGGTCACGGAATCAGTGTTGTCTTGGAAATAATGTTTCGTCCCCGTTTTCATTTCCCTTCTGATCTTGTGATTGTGGAGGTAGACAGGACGGATCGGAAAGGTCCGACGCCGTTTGAGCTGGTGGTGTGCGTAACTAATCTTCAGAGGGGAGTGATCAGAGATGCCCCGTGGTCTGATTTCTACACTAACAACAGTACCGGGGCCACCCACCGATCCCAGACAATAATCAAGCCTAGTGAGACTATTATGCATGCCAGAGTGGTAGGTGAACTGACGTTCCAGAGGGTGATATCTCCTCCAAAGGTCCACAAGTCCCATAGCTGCCAAGAAGCCCCCCAACCGTGATGCTCCTGATGCGTCTGATCTGGGAGGGAATCTATCCACTAGGTCATCAGCCAACAAATTGAAATCTCCCCCAATAAGTAGTCCACCCTCCGGAAGCCCCAGTAGCAATGCGCTAAGATCTGCAAGGGCCGTCGTCTGCAAGACTGGCGGTATGTAGACTGAGCCAATATTAACAGGCTTCCCTTCCCACTGTGCGTGTATAGCAGCAAATCTACCTGCATTGTCGGATTTAACAGACTGTATGAGTAAAGGAAACTGCTTTTTCACCAATATACAAACTCCTCTAGATCCGGAGGTGAATTCGGAGTGGGCCATCATCTTAAAACCCCACCTGTCCATCGCCTTAGTAGCCGTTGATGACATAATTTTTGCACCTTTTTAAAATTCATGGGATATAAATGCTGTTAAGCAGTTAATGATTGATCCAAGTTTGTATGCCTCCATAGAAAGTGAATTTATAATGATTTACATGCAGAAAATCATCAGGTGTTGTTTTGTTTTCATCATTACTCACACCATTACATTCACAAATCAAACAGCCCCAAATAACTATGTATTTATACATGTAGGGGCATATTTATGAGAGGCTTGTGCCACCATTGCGACACTTTTAGTGAAAAAACAGTGACACAACGGTGGCACAAAACTTTTTTGCCATATCTATGATGGCTTTGAATGGCCTCAGATATGGAGTAAGGCAAGGCAGGACAAGTCACTGCGTTGCTTTACTCGGCAGTAGGAAGGCGTTCCACGCAACACCCATGATCCCCAGATTACAAAGAAACCTGGGATGGGTCAAAGCCTTACTTCTTCCCGGGGGGCGTGCATCGAGGAGAAATAACTCATAGAAATAGGAAAAAGCCTCTCAGGATTGTTTTTGTTGAGGAAGGTGTCCCTTCAGGACAAAAAGGCAACAAAAGGCACACTTTCACCAGAGTGCCTGCATTGGGGTAAGGCTGCTGAAACGGCACCAGCGCAGGGGGTAAAGGACAGGAATGCACTATATTGGATAAATACGGTGCATTCCTGCCCTTTCACTTTGACATACAACAGTGCAGTAAGGTGACTTGCTGTGTTGCCCTATACCAAAAGCCCAAAAATGAGGCCCATAGTGGGAGCATTGTTGGGCCCTCCCATATTTAGTCATAGAAATTTCCAAAAGGGATTTCCTTATTCTAAAAGGGATGACAGGTCTAAACCATCTGCCTTTCATTACAGTCAAGAGCCAGAGAATATTGGAAAAGTTACTGATCACAGATTTATTTATTTCACACCATTTATTGAATCATTTGCAAAACAAGATTATGTATATTGGAAGGAAGATATAAATAAAAAAATGTGTGGGGGGACAAACTTTGGTACTTATGGGCACTGAGACCCTATTTAGGGAATGCATTATTTCCAGAAAAATTATGGGGCATATCTACAAGCCCCTATCGGCACCACAACATCACTTTTACAGACATTGTGGTGGCGACAGGGGCTTAGACCTATTTACAAGGCAGCGTTAAGGCAGCGTTAAGCCACTTAACGTGGCTTTACGCTGCCTTGTAAATAAGGCCCCCTTTCACGCTATGGTTAGGGTGAAAGGGGTGGGCAGTGGGTGTTCTGGTGCACGTTCCACCGCAACACCCATTGATTTTGACGCTGCCCCCTATGTACATTATTGGCATATATAGGAGGCAGCGCCAAAATTAAGACCAGGGCAAATCTGGTCTTAAGTTGGCGAAATGAGGAGAAAAGCATTATTTCTCCTCGTTTTTCCTTTTTTCATGTGTGCTGCCTTTGGCAGCACATACGAAAAAAGCAAAATGCCAATGGATTGTTTGTGTACAGGAAGGTGTCCCTTTCTGTACATAAACATTCCTTTAATAAAATGCCATTTTGTGACTTTCATATGTGCTGCACGAAGCAGTACACATGACAGTGACAGAATGGCATTTTAGGATTGTTTATGTGCAGGAGGGGACACCTTACTGGTCACAAACAATCCTCCTCTGCATGCAGACACCCTTGCACTATGGTGCAAGGGTGCCTACGTTGGCACTAAGTTGCTAAACTTAGCTCCATCGCAGGGGGAAACGCAAGGCTGCACCACGTTCTTGTAAATATGGTGCAGCCTTGCGTTTCAGAAGAGGCGGAGAGAGGCGTTAAGCCAGGAATGCTAATGCCGCTCTCCACTACTTTCTTGTACATATTCCCCTATATTTCTTAGAAAAATGTTTTAGCAAATAACAAGGACAAGCCTTGCGTTTTTTAATGATTGTGAATTAACTGAAATGGTGCAGAATTAACATATAATATATTCTGTTCAACTCAGATGGACTAGCCTTCCGGTCAATAGATACTTGTGTGTGTAAGAACAGATTTCTTCCTGAAGCTAATGTTCCATTAGTAAACAGACCAGACCCCCAACAAAATATATATATTCCCCCATGACATGTTGGCAAGTTACGCCAATGATGGTAATCCTATTCCAGGTTTACTGCTATGAAGGATCACCTGTCAAATCTTGGTGAAGACAGTGATTTAAAGTGAGTTTCTCCAGAGTTCATATACTGTAGAAAATACATGATTTGCATATACCCGCATGTATGCTGTTATAAAAGAGGAGCAAGCATATTCTGAAAGAGAAGGTGCAGAAAGAATTAGAAAGACTGGCACAGAAATACTACAAAGAACCTTTAAATGTATTGATAATGGTTTTCAAATAGTCTCAAAATTAATATAAACAATTTCAACAATTATTTCATCTGCCCTTTATAACTTAAAGGAAGATTTGAATCTTTTCCATCAAGAGCAGGCTCAGAAGTGAGCAACAAAACAATTGAATTGGACATTACAAACATTTAAAATGAATAAAGTGCCATGGCAGCTCATAAATTGTTTAGTACTTATAATTTTACCTCAAAGTATTGCTCTTTTATCAATAGTAAGCCTGGGCGGAGTTCGTGGAGTTCTGCTACGCAGAACTCCGCAAAGTGCAAAAATACTCTGCCGTGCTACGCGGAGCTCTGCAATCGGCGGAGTGCGTTAGATAAATACCATTTGCAGTGATTTTCACCCCCAGGTGCTTGTCCGCACTGTGCAATCATCGCGAACCATACCATGCACATCAAGGCGGGTGCTGCTTCCTTTCTGCCGAGTAGATTTTTACTCGAGCAGCAGCTTTATCAACGGGAACGGACAGTTTCTCAATCCCAGCGGTCGCAAACAAACGTGACCTCTCACAATGAGAAATCTGACTGCCCGCGTTGAAAAATCTCGCCGGGATGTTGATTTTCTACACTTGCGCCCGCTAACTTGATGTTGACGATCTCGAACAAGGAAAAATCTCACTGGGAGGTGAATTTTCGTCGGTCGCGCTCGCCAACTTGACGTTGAGGAAGGCAAGCGAGGAAATGTTTTTCAGAACTCCGCAAGCTCCGCATACCGCGGGGTGCAGAAAGCTCTGTAAACTCTGTGAGTGGAGCAGAGTTCACCATCCAGACTTTATCAATAGAGCAAATAGGGAGCACACTATTCTCTGTAGCAGGAGTTCCACAAATTAAGTGGCTCTTACATGTGGTAATCTCCCTGCCAATCACTGCCTTTCATTTTTATGATCGTCCGAAACATACATCTTTAGGATGGTGTGAAAAGATATGCAGTGTTTTTCTTCACCCTATCTGGATTTTCCATTTAAAGTTCAATGACATCACTCATGACATGTTAAATACAGAATTAATAAGATCACTGAATACTTCTCAAATCTCATCTCAAAAAAATAAAGGGGAAGTTTCCACCGTACTGTGATGGGGTTTGTGAGAAACTGGGTTGCTGATTGTAGGGATGGGTGACCCCTATTCAAACAGCAGCTACACTTTCTGTCAGGGTGAACCACAAAAGTCCCTAAATTTGCCTGTGCTTAATCCTGGGTAGCTTGGCCCAAAAAGCAGTCAGGTTTAACTTAATGACAATGTTGGAAGTATTTATGCAGCACACAAACAGCAATAAATTGAAAATACAACACAAGAGAAATCCCACACCAATTTAGAACAATAGAGTAGAATGTATTAAATTATTTGAAACCAAAATGACAATATTCCAATTAGTAGCACCGGAGTTATGCATTTTTGAAGTTTAAGGTAAAACTAGTGACCAAAATATCAAAGTATCACCATAGATATCTAGTCATGCTAGACCAGGTCATAGTAAGAAAAATGTGGCAGACTGCAATAGAGTGCAGATTGGATACAAAAAGAAGATTGGGTCCGATCGGCGCTTATCTTCAAACTTAGAAGACATTCCAAGAAAAATGTTCTGACAAGGCTGCAGATGGTGTCAGAGGAGGAAGTGTCATTGTCAGGAAGGTGCTGGACATAGTAACCATGATTGTTGATATGTTTGGACCTAGTCAGCTCATTGAAGTAAAAAATATCCAGCGGGAAGAGGAAGGAGGCAGCAGCCAATGGGAATCCAACAAGGCTGGATACCCCTTTGGCAAAGAACCAGTGAATAATATTTGCTGCTGGAGAGAAGAGCAGAGCGGGAGCTGCCGTGAAGATAGGCTGACCAGCGGTGCACCTTAGGTGGATAGATGAGCAGGTTGGTCCTGTTCTTACCTCGGGCCTCAGAGTAATTGTTAGCCAAATATTATAGAAGTCCCACGTTTTGTATTATGCTATCTGGCCATCTTTATCACCACCACCTATGGTGCAGAACTGGAAGGACACTGTTGTGTAGTTCCTATATTACCTATACAGGATCTGCTCGTTTGGATAACATAAACTGTGGGTTTGGTGGCAGACTGGTTCTGAGCACCCCCACCGGATATGTTAACCTATGTTTGCATTAGCTAGCTAACAGTGCCACTATAATCTCCTCTTATCGGGGGAAGAATAGTTTCTGGCAACCTCAGAACATGACAACCCTGTTCCCCCAGGATTGTGGAAACAATATACTACTTTTCGTTCAGTCACTCAAGCTCACTGAGTTTGTCTCAGAGATACACAGAATAAACAGTCTGGGCCTTTCAATAAAGATTTATTGAACCGTTTTAATTCTCGTGTAAAATAGATGTGCTGCAACAACCATTAGACAGTAGCAGAGATATATGATTAGCAGTACTACGAAAGTAAAGGGATGGTACAGTTCTACCATTTTGCAGTAATCACAAATATATACAAGCATATAAAACACATGATAAGAAAGTGCATACTCCTACGATGTGTCCCTAACTAGATGTACCTAAATGTACCTAGCATCTGTGTAGGTGTTATGCCAAGAATCCCTCTAAGGTCTAGCCAACCCTATTACCTGAGAAAGGAGAGAATATGGGACACCCTGCACGGGATGTTAGACCACTGCGAGCTGGAGTGTCTGCGTGCAGGAACCTCAGCGGGTCTGGTCAGTGTGTCAGCCGAGAAGTCACGTTCTCCTCTGTCTTACTAAGCAAGACATGATGTATATATACCCATAGGTCAATTGAGACAAATCTTTTCTCCTTTTTCCCGGCAAGAGGCAGTAGGAGTACAGTTCTTGTTCCTTTAACTGCTAGGACCTGTACAGGCTGTAGGATGGCCCAAATTCTTTCTTGTCCGCTATTTTCCCTCTGACCAGATCCCTGATTTTTGGGATGCAGACAGGTCTTGTCGTGACTGGTTTGACTTCCCCAGTGGCGGTCTGCTTCAGGTGGACATTACTTTGTTGTATCCTGGATTTATTTAGATCCTGTAAAACAGCCAAATGATCATGGATGACAAATGGTTTTTCATCCGCCACTGCGCCTTCACAAAAAAGATCAGGTACCGTCATTCTTGTCCCAAATAGGACCTCATATGGAGTAACCACCCCTAGAGAACTTCTTGGCATGTTGTTAAGAGCCCGCTGTACTCCATAAAGATGTTTCACCCAGCTTTCACCCATGCCTAATACTCTAGCTGGAATGTATGACGTTACAACGCGTACATTTACAATGCATGCACTTACAACGCAGTTTTTACAACTCAACATCCACTACAACACATTCCATTACATCGCATGACACTACATCGCATATTAAAAAACTACCCTACAACGCATTCCATTACATCGCATACTACCTTTACAACGCATACCATTACAACGCATACCATTACATTGCATTTAAGGTTGACCCCCCAGGATATAGCGGCATGGATTCGCAAATTTAGCGGCACAAAAATGGAAATTTAGCGGCACAAATATGGAAATTTAGCGGCAATTTTGCGGCATTTTATTTGGCCATTTTTCCTACAACAAACACAGATATCTTAGTTTTTGAGTTATTTAACATGAAGCTATGTATATTGAATACAGATGTCTATATAGACGACTCTACAGGTGTACTATGCCATTAAACGAGTGCATGTTGTTCACCACTGCAGCTCAGTCTCTGTTGATAGGGGGCAAACATTTGGGGGTAGCAACATAGGAAAAAATATTTGAATATGCAAATGTGGAATGTTGAGGGGCAAAAGGGAGTTGAAAACTTTCCATGAAGCTAACGCTACCCAATGCTTCTTGTTCAACAAATAGTATTAACACTCACTGTATTTACAGGCATGCAGGCGGGACAGGCATTTTATTCCACCTGGCATTTCCCCGGTGAGGCCAGTTTTGAAAGTAGGTGACACTCCTGGTGCCTCTGCCACTTACCTCAGCTCCCTGGTAAACACTGTTAGGCTTCAAGAGAGAGAGAAAGAGAAGGCGGGAGGGGGAGGTTGAGAAAAAAACATCAAGATGGGAAAAGAGAGAGAGGAACGAAAGAGAGAGAGAGAATGAATGGACTGAAATAGATTGCTTGAGGAGATGAAGGAAGCGAGAGAAAGAGAAGGAAGGGGGGTTGAGAGGAAACCATCAGAGAGGGAGAAGAGAGGGAGGGAAGAAGGAGAAAGAGAGAAAAAATGAATGGGCGGAAATAGGTTGCTTGAGGAGATTAAGGGAGCGGGCATAGTGGAGTAATTTTGCTAGGACTTCTTATGGTTTCCCCAGTTGGCCTTACAGGCATAGGAAACAGATTTACTCACGTTCCATTATGTTTTTTCAAATGTACTTAACATTTCAGGCGCGGCCACAACGGGAGAAGCAGCCTGATGCCTGAGATGAGGTCGTAGTGACTGGTCTAACATGGCTCTGTGATGATGATATATGCCTTTGGTGGCTGGAGCTGTATGAGAGGCTGTGACTGACAACTGAAGAGAGGATGCTCCTGACATCAATCAAGCGTAAACGACATTTGGAAACATGCACCAAAGCTCATTTGTGACACTTTGCATATTCATGAGACTTCATGCTAAAGCCAGCCGGATGGTTCTGTGACTTCAGCACTTCGGATGACATGTGGAGTGAGCTGCAGGTGTCAAGGTTCAATGCATGCAGGACTTTTGCGTTGTCTCAAGCTTTTGAAGTTGACAGATTGATTTTCTTGAACTTGGATAATGGTATTGTTTTATTTTAAGTGCTTTGAAGCGGCAGAGCTGGGGTAGGAACCTCTGTATAAAAGGGAGGTATTAAAGTATATGTATGTTTAGTGGTATAGCACCCGTGCTATATAGGACAGGATCGAAACCTGCCTCAACTCATTGTGGTCCATACAGTATCTACCCAAGGCTTCTGGGTGTGTTATCCTGGCATACACTGACCAGTTCTCTGTAGCTCTTTCACCCTCATAATTCCCATACAGGAGAGTTTGTGTCTCATCTTCATCACTACGTTTTGTGAAGCCTTTGACGTTCCTTTACTCCTGTTGCGGAGTCGGCGGGGATGCATATATTACTTCATGTTTGGAAAATTGAGCGCAAGTCATTTACAGCTTCACTGAGGCCTGAGCTGGAGACCTTTCATAGCAGGAGGACTGCTGTTACTTCTATGTATCCATCTCTCAGCTAGTGTCTGTCCGCCTATTTCTGACTGTCTGCCTGTCCTGTGTCAGCATGCATCCGTCTCATGCTCATTGCCTCAAAGCCTTTGTCTGTCTCTTGGCCTGTGTCTTTCTGTCTGTCTTCTTGCTTGTCCTGTGTCAATATGTGCCCGTCTCTCTGTCACTATTCGTCTCAGGCTTAGCTATGTTCCTGTGGCCATTGTAATTACCACATAAAACTTCTCATGATGAATAGTGTTATTTGCTGGGAAAGGTGTAATGGCTGCTCGAGTTGCTGAGAAAGAGTGAGGGGAATAGGGGGCGAGCGAGGCAGACCCAGCTCTGGTTAGAAGCCTAGGACGCTGCATCAGCTGCTGAACTGTACTCTGCCATTGATCCTTTAAGATTCTCGAGCCGGGCCTTATTAAGAGTCCTGCGGCAGTTTACTCTACTGCACCATTACATAAGCCCTAATGAATGACCCCTCGTAAACCTTTTCTCTGCATTCCTTCAGTTCAATTACATTGGCACTTTTGTAAAAATCGCGGACTTTTTACAAAAGTGCCGATTTTGCGGGTACTTTTGTAAAAATCGCGGCATTTTTACAAAAGTGCCGATTTCGCGGTTTGCCACAAAATCGCGAAATCGCGATATCCTGGAGGGTCTGATTATTGGATAGTATAGGGGTAAAAATTACTATTCTAACTCCAGGGGGTGCAACAGTAGGGTAAGTGTTGGATAGGGTAGGGGTACTAATTATTATTCTAACTATAGGGGGTGCAACAGTAGGGTAAGTGTTGGATAGTGTAGGGGTTAGAATTACTATTCTAACTCCAGGGGTGCAACAGTAGGGTAAGTGTTGGATAGTGTAGGGGTACTATGCATTGTAATGGTATGCGTTGTAATGGTATGCGGTATATTGCCTGCGTTGTAATGACATGCGATGTAGTGTCATGCGTTTTAAAGGTATGCGTTGTAATGCCTGTGTTGTAAAGGGGAACATCCTTTACCACGAAACTATTACAACGTGGTACCATTACCACGCAACTTTTACAACGCAATTCGTTACAATGAATTGCGCTGGGGGACGCTCTAGGATAGGGAATAGTTTTATTTACCATCCAACACCTTCCCTACTTTCCACGGGGACTGGAGTTGGAATAGTAAATTAAACTATTCACTATCCAGCGCCCCCAACGCAAGTCGTTGTAACGACTTGCGTTGTAAAACTTGCGTCGTAAAGGCATGCGTTGTAATAGCATGCGTTGAAACGTCATACATCCGTTGTAAAGGATGTTGCGATGTAATGACTGCGTTGTAAGTGTAGTGTGATGTGATGACTGTGTTGTAAAGGTTGTTTCCCCTCTATGTGTTAAAGACTGCTTTAAGTCTCGGTTTTTCCTCTCCACGACCGAATTTCCCTCGGGATTGTACGGAGAGGAGTACTGCAATGTTGCACCCAATCTTCGCATGGCCTCCTTGTAAGCCCAAGACCTAAACGCAGGGCCCTGGTCAGAATGTAATGTGCCAATTGCGTATGTCCCTATGAAGAGTTGCAAATCTTTTATAACAGTTCGAGCGTCAGCCGAGCGCTGGGGCCACATCCATAGGAACCTCGAGCAGGAATCCACTGCTACAATGATATACCTTTTAGCCTCATCGCTTTTCAAGGGGCCGCAGTGATCTAGGTAGACACACACTAGTGGTTTGTCAGCTATTAACAATGGTGTCTGCACTGGACGTGTTACGGTGGAACCTGTCATCTGCTGTCAGATGTCGCATTTCAAGACATAATCTTTAGTCTGCTTTGTTAAACCAGGCCACCAATAGCGTTGTTTCAATAAAGAAACAGTTGCCGAAACTCCAGCATGTGCAGAACCTATCCCTTCGGGTGCTGCCAGGCTTAAACCTAACCTGCGATCGATGTTTGGAATTACTCTATCCCTCACCACAGGAATCTGAGCAAATGGAATGTTATTGGCATCTAACTTGTAGGAGTACTTAAGTGGAAACCTTTTTGGTACCTCAATGCTGCTTTTGCGTGAAACATTGACAGCTACCATAATCTCACCGTCTAGTCTCATGTTAGATCGAGTGATTGCAGCTACGGAAGCTGTACGTACAGCCCACTTAGCTGCTTCATCATCCAATTAATTCCCTTCAGCGTGAACGCCATCACGCTGATGACTCAATGTATGTATCACGTGAGTCCTTGGTAGTTCGGATTTCAACTCCACTACCTGTTCCCATAGCATTGTATGCTTAATTGTGCCACCTTTAGCATCTTTGAACCTATTTTTAACCCAGTATTACAAGTATTCATTATATGACTGCACACAGTAATAGGAATCGCACACAATTAGTGTGGCGTATTCTTGATCCGTATTTACAAGGGCCAGTATCAGTGCTTTTATTTCTGCAAACTGTGCCGGGCAGTCTCCTACAGATTTCGTTTTAGTGCAACTTGGATGGAACTTTCCATCCTGCATGCAACCTTTAACGATTGAACAAGCGCGCTATATTGTTGCTTACTTCCTATGGCCGGTTGAGCAGATCTGTCAGTGTAAATGATATTTTCATACTGATCTGGAGGCATTATTTCATTAGGTAGAGGATATTCTTGTTCGTATTGCAGGAATGCTTGTGTCTTTACATTTGGATTGTACCTGTATTCTACATCTGCAGTGAGAGAATTAGCCCATTGTATCCATCTCGGATGTAAGGATTTAGCACTAGGAACGCCTGCCTTTGTCGCAGTCTCCAAGGCTGGAACCGGAGTCACTACTATAATTTGTTTCCCCTTAGCTAGTGCTCTTTCTCTCACTACAGCAGTCTGTACTGCTGTCAGAATCTTTTCAGTAGATGCGAAGGGCATCTCAGCATTAGTGTACAAATGTAATTTGTAAAACATGTACATAAACTTATAGGAAACAATTTAACAAGTGGACCCATATTTTAATAGACCAAACAGTACTGACCCGAAATGGACATGAAACCATAAATACATGATTTTTTAATACAAAAATATTTTTATTATTGTTTTCTTTTCCTTATCGTATTTTATATATACATATAAATATACATCCATTGATGTGACACAATGGCACCCTATATACAGATGTCTCTGTACAATCAATAGACTACATTCGACATTATACACATTTAGACATTTTCTATTGGGCGTCTTAATTCATTTACTTCATAGATCGCCACCTGTACAAAGGTGCAGTTACACACTTCAAAAAAATCCTTCTATTCTCAAAAATAACACTAAAACACATATCATGCAATATATTTACATCAAACATTGTAAATCATCACCAAATTTCATGGCTAAAATGAAATTAAACTGTCTACGCGGGTTTCGGCTGAGCCTTCCTCAGGTAGCCATGTATTTTTGATGTCTTTGATTGCGACATATACGGGACTGTGAACAGGGGCCCCCCTTCTGTATATTGGAAATAGATCGAAGACTGTTGGATTCCCCTGCGCAAAATCCGAAGGGTGTGAAGGAGTTCTGGAGGTATGTCACACACTGCTTGCACCGGATAGCATAAATCCTTGAGTAGCGTAGATTAGCAAAAGCGGTGGAATTTGCTGATGATGCCGCTAAATGAGACGGCGTCAGCAGCCCACGTTCCCGATGGCGTACCACTGCAGAATACAATGTGGCCCGTGATGGAGGGCCCAATCCAAGCAGTAGTGAGTGCCCCGTTCCAACTCGTCCTGTCCCGGTCTCTGAATATCCAGGACCCTACATAAATGCCACTTCTCTCACGGAGACAAAAGCGTGCAAATGTAATTTGTATGCAATTAGTACTGTTTCACCTTCATTATATGTTAGATAGGTGTACCCCAATTGACCCGCAAATATACGGATCACCAGGTTGCGTACATTTACGCGTGTCTGTTAGTGTTTGGAAGCTATCATGTCAGCTTGTGAGGAACAAAGTGTATCTGTGTGTTCCTGTGTCCAATTTCCGACTGAAAAATCAGGTTTTATTAAGTCGTCGAAAGGTTTTACTCTTTCTGCGTAATCCAAAATGTATGTTCGACCAAAATTTTGGAATCCCAGTATTGATTGTAGATTTTTTCATGATTTTGGAGGTTGGAGCAGCGCACATTATTTTAAAAAATTGGCTGCCAGGCTTTTTCTTTTACTTGAAAGCTCATATCTTAAAATCAGGACACTGAGGTGGGCTATTTTCCTTTTTAAAACACTTTTTTTTATGTCAAAAGGTATATAAGGTGCAGTGCTCCTTAAACCAGGAAACAACCACAATTACGAGCAGTACAAGTCATTGTGTTTGACAATTAAATTACATAGTTAATCACAAACATCAAAGAAACGATATAACATAAGCACTATAAAACCCCCTGCCCCCAATGGCACCCTCACACAACTACATTGCAGTTATCCCTGTGTATCCCTTCTTCAATGGCATTGTCCCTCGGTACATGTCCTATCTTCTGACATGATGACTACAAATTAGGCAGATATAGATGCGTCTTCTGAAGGTATTGGGTCTAATTCCAGGCCCCAATAGGCCGCCCATCGCTTCCAGATTTTGGGATGTTTTTGCGGGCACCCCCTGGCCTTAAATATCGGGATCTCCAGTCCCATGTTAAAGTCTAATCCATTTTTCCATGCCGAAAGAGAAGGTGGGGTGGCTGCTTTCCATAGTCGTGCTATATCTCTCTGGGCAAATGTCAATCCTAGTAGTAGTAGATGTCTTATGTAAATATTACTGCCTATATCTTCCATAATATGTAGTATCGTTAATTTTAGTGAGGAGGGGGTTCGCACCCCAACACCTCCACTAAGCAGGCTAATACCCCTCTCCAGAATTTTGCAAGTGCTGTACAGTGCCAAATGGTATGCATGATGAACCCTTCTTCACGTCCACATCTCAGACACAACGGGGACGCCACCCGACCAGCCCTCCACAATCTAAGCCTTGTGTAGTAAACCCGGTTGAGGTATCTGAATTAAATGAGGTGCAATTTCATAGAGATTGCTGCTGCCCTAGGAGATGCTAGTGCATCCCTCCAGTCATCAACGTCCAACTAGCCCTCGTCCCCCTCCCAGGTCTCCCTGAGTTTATTTAGTGTGGTGGGGATATGTGTCACTAGGGATTGATAAACCTTCAAGATCTTATGATCCTGAAAGTACCCCATAAAAACTTTGGCTTCAACCGGACTGAACTCAGGGAGCACCTCTAGTCCTAGAATACTTGGTGAGATAGCATGTCAAAATTGGAGATATTTATAGAACTGAGGGGCATATTACCAACAACTAGCGATAATTATCGCTATGTTGGCTTAGCAGCAATATTTTTATCGCCGAGCTGCGGCGATTTTTATCGCTTAGGAACCTTGCTATTATCAAGGTTTATCTCCTAAGCGATAAAAATCGGCCGAAATGCATGAATATCGCTGAAAAGTCAGCGATATTCATGCATTACCGAGCTAATGCTCTTAGCCATGTTATCCACCTACCATTGGATAACATGGCTAAGAACTGCTCAGGGGCAGGTGTTAGCTTTTGGAGATATTCGCGCTTAGCGCGAATATCTCCAAAAGTTGGTAATAGTTGGTAATAGGAGATAGCGATGTTAGCGACTGTTTCCAGTCGCTAACATCTTGGCACGTCCACTTTGCATGTCATTAGTGATAAATTTCACTGACATGCAAAGCGGGGCCCAAGAAGGTCGCTACTCCTGTCGCTGTCGCTGGTGTTAGCGACAGCTAGGTAATAGGGAGATAATTTTATCTCCGCTTTCTTGGCTTTTAAAGCCAAAAAAGCGGAGATAAACCCCCTTGATAATATGCCCCTGAGTTTTTAGCATACGGTATTCTTGTTGGAGCTCTTGAAAGGATTTAAGGACTACGTCATGCATTACGTCACCCAGTGTGGAGATCCCAATATTATCCCAGCCTTTAAACTGACCATTGGTCCATAACGGAGTCTCTCTAGTGAGTTTGTTCCACCATCTCCTTTTACGAAGAGATTGTTTCTAAACTCGAAAAACTACCTGAGTGGCAAATGGTAGGGAATTGAGCAGCTGTGTGGAATACAGAATAGTATGTACTGTGGACTCACCCATAAGTCTCTGTTCCACTGCAGGCTGAGTCCTCTCGACCCCCATACCACCACTCATTTAATACCAGTAGCTGTGAAGCCATATAGTACAACTGAATATCCAAAGTTGCCAGCCCCCTCAATAAGTAGATTGAAAACAGGTCCGTAGCGTCACCCTGGAAGCCCTCCCTGTCCACAGAAACTGTCCCAGCACCGCATTGACTTGTCAAAACCGCTGGGGCATAAAGCCCACCCGATCTAGATATCAATCAGTTATGTGTGGTTTCTATTTTTGATTTTTTAAAGTTGAATTTGTAACCCTCAGATGCAAATCCCAAAATTATGGTATTCACCCTGTTCATGTGTACATCTAGGTCATTGTCCGTCAGATAAATATCACCCGCATAGGACAATGCCTCTTCATTCAATTTTTGTAGTAACTCTGTTACTCTGGCCGAAAACAACCCCGGGCTTTTCTTATAACCCTGGGGGAGTCGATGAAATTGCCTCTGTGACCCTAGCGCGGGGAATGCTGTTAGATACCTGCTTTCAGTCGCTATATTTTGGCAGAAAAATCCATTTGAGATATCAGGTGTTGTTTTGTATTTTTTCCGCACAATGTTATTCATTAATGCGGCATTGTGTGCGCTCTGAACTGAAAATGTATTAGTGCAAGTGTTTAAATGTCTGTAATCTAAAACTAGACAATATGAATTGTTGGGTTTCATGACTGGAAACAAAGGATTGTTCATTGATGAGGTGCAATTTTCGATTACCCCTTGATATTCAAGTTGTTCTCAGATCTCCCTGTGCCTCTGAGCAGTTGGAGTATTTTTTAAAGGAATTATGTGGTGGGTTGAATCCTCATCCCATCCAACATGGTTCTTGTATAATGCTGGAGCCTGGGCTACTGCTCACTCCTGTGCATAAGTGTGTTGCACGTACCTGTGAATATGGTCTTAGAATGCCGGTAGAATTACCGTTTCTCCTTTAGGGCAGTCCATGACGAATGCTGGCGGCCAATCTCATTCAGCTAACAAAAAGTCATAGCCAAACGTAAGGTTGTCCCAAAAGAGACCTCTCACTTTTCTACACTTGTCCCCCTCCATTTGGAGCGTTATTTCATATACTTTATGTGGAACACTTACCTAGTATCAGGTGTCTCTACCGTAAAATAATCATTCAAGTCCGCTATTACCAGAAATTCCATCAGGTTCTGGCGAGCTATTGTTACTTCTGCTGCACTGTCTAGCATCGTCTGAGCCCATTCCCTGTTCAGTAGTTGGTTCCACAGAATTTTGGGCATGTCTGATCTTTGGACCTGCAACCTTCTTCTTTTTGAACTGCGGCTTTTGCTTTGTCTTTTCTTCTTTTTTAGTAGTGTACTTTTGAGCGTGCTGCTTGTCTCTGGACTTTGTACACTCTCCTTGTCTTTCTGACCGTTCTGCCCTCTCTGAGGTTTTTGAAGAACCCTGAAAGGAACCAGAGGAACATATATCAGTATCCTGATACCGGTCAGGTTTCCTAATATTATCCCTATTCCTGCGATTATACATCTTTTCAGAGGGCTCCTGTGGAGGAGATCTGCCTCTGGATTGAGACCTATTTCCCTTAAATGTTTTTTATTGTCCCACTTCTTTTTAGAGGAAACTGGTGTCTGCTTGGATGTGTCCTTTTAAGGACTTCCCATTAGTTGTGGTTTTAATGCTTTCCCACCTACAGTGTCTCTGCCTAATTCTGCATACGCAGTTTCAATTATTTTTGGTAGTTCATGCTCCTTTTCTAAAGGACTGAACTCACTCAGACTTTGGCGGATAGCCACCAAAGCTGCTTCCCCTTTAATATTAGCTAAAATTATGACTGCTACCCGGGCATAGTTACCTAGTAACTTCATCCCTAAGTTCAGAGCAGGCTCTGCTCCGTACTCCTTTTGTATTTGTCTTAATACATCGGATATCACTGCTAATGAAGGTATACCATGAGTTCTGGTATAAATGGCAGCAAAGACTGAACCGCAAGTGGTACAATCCTCTACTTGTGGTGCTATCCACATGGGCAAGCAGATTGTTAGCATTCTGTGTTTTTCATACGGGGTAGTATTCAGGAATACTGCTCCTAGTGGAGTTATTTTTTTAGCTACCCAGAATGGCATTTGTTTGCGTTTTATGGGCATTTTGCCCATCACTGCATTCAATGTTTGTGGTGTGATTTTAGTTGCTGTACCCTGAGATTGAGTTCCATCCATTGTAAATGTCCTCATGATGAATTGCGTCATGTTTCCATAGATTTCATTTGAATCTTTGTGTTGTATGAGTAAGTCTCCTGGTGGCATTGTGGCAATTATGAAAAAGTTTTAAAACCCTTTGCACTCGTTTCAATTGAGAGCTAGATAATTATTCTTCATTTTTATTGGGTGGCGCTGACGTTTGTCACATGTCAGAATGTGGTGTGGAGGCCGCTAATATCGGCCAAGTTGCCCCTTCTCCTAGGAGCGGGCCTCATCTTACTCTTCTTCTTATATGGGGTAGGGCGCCTTTAAACCAGTATAAGTGTTCCTGGTATGTGAGCAGAACCTCTATGTCCTCAAATGGACAATATTCCACTGGTGCATCACATTTTGTGTAAGAGTGAAATGTTTTTGTTCTTGCATTTGCTGCTGGTAATCTAACCCACAAATAAAATACCTCACTTTTGTTAGATTCATGTGCCTCAATCACAAACACTACTAAGCCACCCCTGGCTGATAAACCATTTTCTAACAGTTTCAGGGTGACTGTATGTCTGAATTTTTCCACAATCGGAATTGCGTCTGCATCTTCTTCTCCGGCTGAGGGGTGTAGATCCACAACTGGTTTATCTTCTGTCGCAGTCATTTTTGTAAAGAAGAAGTTTGTTCAAGGGAACTAAGATAAAAAAATGTATTCACAATTTTAGGAACACTGTGGGGCAGATTTACAAGCCCCTTGCACCACTTTTGTGTCACTTTTAACATGGGAAAAGTCACACAAAAGTGGAGCAAGGTGATTGTAAATCTGCCCCTGTGTACTTCGAGCTTGATTAACCAACAGCTAATAAATAGGATTTTTCGCCTACTCAGCTGTGGCGGAGTTTGTGCCCACCCACTCCAGACATCTCTGGTGTTTTGTGAGTAGGGGTCTCTGAGAAAAGCACGACTGAACTACTCAGATTCTACTGTTGAATAAGTACCCAACCAACTTTGGTGGCGCCATGCCATGTAGTTCCTATATTACCTATACAGGATCTGTACGTTTGGATAACATAAACTGTGGGTTTGGTGGCAGACTGGTTCCGAACACCCCCACCGGATATGTTAACCTGTTTGCATTAGCTAGCTCACAGTGCCACTATAATCTCCGCTTATCGGGGAGAGAATAGTTTCTGGCAACCTCAGAACATGACAACCCTGATCCCCCAGGATCGTGGAAACAATATACTTCTTTTCTATCAGTCACTCATGCTCACTTAATTTATCTCAGAGATACACAGAAATAAACAGTCTGGGTGTTTCAATAAGGATTTATTGAACAGTTGTTATTCTCGTGTTAAATAGATGTGCTGTAACAACCATTAGACAGTAGTGGAGATATATGATTAGCAGTACTATGAAAGTAAAGGGATGGTACAGTTCTACCATTTTGCAGTAATCATGAATATATATACAGGTACATAAAACACATGATAAGAAAGTGCATACTCTTATGATGTCTCCCTAACTAGATGTACCTAAATGTATCTAGCATCTGTGTTATGCCAAGAATCCCTCTAAGGTCTAGTCAACCCCATTTCCTGAGAAAGGAGAGAATATCGGAGCCTGTCCTGGTCTTGAGTTGGATACCCTGCGAGGGATGTTAGACCACTGCGAGCTGGAGTGTCTGCATGCAGGAACTTCAGCGTCTCTGGTCAGCGTGTCAGCCGGGAAGTCACCGTCTCCTCTCTCTTACTAAGCAAGTCATGATGTATATATACCCACAGGTCTCCTACCTCCCTGAGTTACTGTGTCGGCCTAAAGGATGACGTCGGGCCTGAACTTTATACCGAGATTATACAGGAGATGTTCGTCCTGCTGTCTGTACTGCTGTGCTTCCAAGAAGCCTCATTCATAATGTATGAGTTTCGAACTAGGGAAAACCCTGCCTTCTGAATGCAGTGTCATATCTAGGTAAAAGGTCAGTCCCTATGAACCGTTATGTATGTAATGTAGGCAAGGAAATAGGTGAAAGGTTGCAGTGTTACCTGCACCTATATAGGGTACCTTTATGGAATATAACAACACCTCTTGGGATTAGGACTCATTCAGGCTGGTTACAGGTGCAGATTTGAGATGGTGGGTGCCTTTTCTGACTGTGAAGCACTGAACAGAAGGCCAGCAAACTAGCCCTTGGAGTAACTCTGGTAGTCTTTGGTACCAATGATGATGCATGGGTCAAGCAGCAGGGCAGGCACCGGAGTGTTCAAAGTGGGATCCCGACAGTAAACAGTCCTTCCAGGTGCAGAAAAGCAGTCTTATGGAGTACGCAGCAGACCACAGCAGCAGGCAGTCCTCTGAGAGACCTTCTGGTGGTCCAAAAAGTGAACTGAAGAGTGGGCCTGAGCTTTTTATCGTTATACCTGATGTGTTCTTTGAAGTAGGAGAAGGTTCTATAGGTTCCTCATTTAAGTGCTTGGAATTTCCTGACTCTCCTGCCCTGGCTCCAGGTTGGTTGCAGGGACAATTCAGTGGTAACAATCTCTTTGTGTGAAGGCAGAACACAAGCTATTCAGTTGATTGTGAGGCTGTGCCCAGCTCTGCTCCACATCCTGTCAGTAGACGGGCCATTTAGGCACACCTAATCCCTCTATTGTTTGACTGTCTGGGAGGAATTCACAAAGTCTAACTGCCAACTGCACCCAGTCATGTTACCTAGGACAGGATGCAAGTGCCAAATGGCAAAGGGCAGGAAAATCTTGACTTCACCAATAAAGATGATTTTTAATTACAATGTTATAAATACCAAACATGAAATGCCTATCTGTCCTTATTCATAAGTTAGCAGTTATTAAATGTAATAAGGGAAGCCAGTGTTATACTATGGGACAGGCAGGCCACACAGTAGTGAAAAATTAATTTAGAAAATGCAGTGGATTTTTCTAAATCAGACAACATGTTATTTACAGTTTCAAAATCCCAATCATCGGAAAATGTACTTGAGGTAATGATATCACTCAATGATATTTTGAATAAGTGTGGAATTTTTAAAATGTCTGTCGGGCCAAATATATCTAAATCAACCTTCTCTCAGACTATACCATCTGGTACAGGAACTGCTGTAATGTTCACTGATGACAAGTTTCTTTGTTCTCGATGAGATGATCGAGGTGGTTTCAAAATTAAATTCACTTTTTGGGCTTCAGAGCTTTGTCGAAGGTATTTTCCATTTACAGGCATACTAAAAACTATTACCAAGCCTACCCAGAAAAGAAAGAAAAGGATCCCAGAAATTACCCATAGTTCTACCCATGGTGATACTAGGTAAGTCTTTCTAAGAAAGGTCAGAAAGTCTTTAAGTAGCTGCTTGCGGGATTTTCGGGCTGGCATAGTGTCGGTTCACTTGGATCCAAAGAAAACATATAAAAGTTTATGAAGTAGCCAAAAGCAGTTTGATTAATTGTCGGTATTGCATCAGGATTTGTAGAAATCGGTGCTTGTTCCTGTTGAGGCATGTTGATGTAGACATCTGTATTTGGTCGAATAGCAATTTGTTTCTATTATTGAGTTTGATTTTGAAGTTGAACTTCCGGTTCAAGGGGAACGAGTCCCATAGCATTGTTGCATAGTCCTTCATTCTGTGCAGGTGACTCTTCGAACGTGATGAATCTTTCTGTTTGAACTTCTTGAATTATAGCGAAAGGAGGGCGTCTGCTACTTTGGAGTCCAGGTGGTCTCCTGCTCAGTATCAGCCACATAGTGTGGTTTGATTAGGTCAATGGAAAGAAATCTTTTCTCCTTTATGCTGGCAAGAGGCAGTAGAAGTACAGTTCTTGTTCCTTTCACTGCCTTCTGTAGGATTGCCCAAATTCTTTCTTTTCCGCTATTTTCTCTCTGACCAGATCCCCGACTTTTGGGATCCAGACAGGTCTTGTCATGACTGTTTTGACTTCCCCAGTGGCGGTCTGCTTTAGGTGGACATTACTTTGTTGTGTCCTGGATTCATTTAGATCCTGTAAAACAGCCAAACGATCATGGATGTCAAATCGTTTTTCATCCGCCACTGCGCCGTCACAATCAAGATCAGGTACCCACATTCTTGTCCGAAATAGGACCTCATATGGAGTGACCCCCCCTAGAGAACTTCTTGGCATGTTGTTAAGACCCGCTGTACTCCATAAAGATGTTTCACCCAGCTTTGACCCGTGCCTAATACTCTGGCTGTTAAAGACTGCTTTAAGTTTCATTTTTTCCTCTCCACTGCCAAATTTCCCTCTGGATGGTACGGAGAGGAGTACCGCAATGCTACACCCAATCCTTGCGTGGCTTCCTTGTAAGCAGGAGAGCTAAACGCAGGGCCCTGGTTAGAATGTAATGTGCCAATTGTGTATGTCCTTATGAAGACTCACAAATCCTTTATAACAGTTCGAGCATCAGCAGAGTGCTGGGGCCACACCCATAGGAACCTAAAGCAGGGATCCACTGGTACCAGGATATACCTTTTATCCTCATCTCTTTTCAAGGGGCCGCAGTGGTCTAGGTAGACACATGCTAGTGGTTTGTCAGCTAGTAACAATGTTGTCTGCACGGGACGTGTTACCGTGGATCCTTTCATCTGCTGCCAGATGTTGCATTTCAAGACATAATCTTTAGTCTGCTGGTTAAACCAGGCCACCAATAGTGTGTGCATTTAAATATTCTATCAGCTCTTGAATTTTGTCACTAACAATGTCTGAAAGTGGAGCACAGATAGTGCCAGAACAACCTGTTCAGAGAAAGCCCATTTACTTAGTTTTTGAGTTTCATTTCTCACTTACTTATTGATTCTCTCCTTATTTCAGTTTTCCCACTCTTTTTCCCTACTTGTTTTACTTTGCTCTCACCCTCACCCCTCATTTCTCTTTTCCCTCTAATCTCCCTTTTCCGCTACTTACTCACTGATTTTGTTCTCTTTCATCTTTTGCTCCCCTGTCTCAAATCACTCATTTTCATTTTATTCTTCTCAAATCAATATTCCCTATTTACAAAATTACATGCTCTTGATTTACTTATTTCTCTAAGTCCCTTTTTATTTTTTCTCTCCTTTCCCATCTTCATAATCTTTGAATTTTTCTCTTTTCTTTGTTATGCTTGTTTTTTTCCACTCTTGGGTTTGTTTAAGGAGTCTGAGCCATAGTTGATAAGCAATGTGAACTGCATGGCTAGGGGAGAGGATATGGCCTAATCGCTAGAGCGTCGGCCTCGAGGGTGGGGAACCGGGTTCGAGTCTCGGCAGGGACGGTCAACATCCTGTGGTTCTGAGCAAATTACTAAATCTCCCCCTTCCTAACAAAATAATGTGTTACTCTGTAAGGCAACTGGTGCTCAAGAAAAGCGACCTAATACCTTCGGGTCGAGTTTGTGCTATATAAACTAAAAAAAAAAGAAAGAGGCTGTGACCACAATAACAACCACACATGCCACCACCCAGCCTATAGTTAAAGGCAGTTACTATAGAAGAAGGGAATGATGCTAAAATGTAAGAGAAGCATAAGGATAGCCTTCAACATTGTTCAGTGTGCTTGAACTGCAGTTGCTACTGTGGGTGAAGGATAGTTAAAACCAAGGACACCAGGACCAGTTACTTTAGCGGGAGATGCAGAAATGACATTGTGGCGAGTGTGAGATGCTATAAAACAGCTATACCAGCAGTAGATGTAACAGGAGCATAAGTACCAGTGTGACAGGCTTCATGAACTGAGGTACCAGCAGGAGACAGCAGGAATGCTATCATTGATGATAGGAGGAGGGAGGTTAAGTCTGCACTAACAGCAGACATAATAGGTCTGTTGCATACCTGACTAAAATGGTGATGCTGTCAAGATCACTGTACTATTTCCCAAACTTACCAATTCCCAGATCCAAGAGCCTCTTCCACATGCTGGATGCCATGTTAGGAGATCTAATTTGAAATAATGAATGGTGCAGAGTAGCACTTTCCTTTCCAAATTGAAACTACCCATGGAGCAGGGAGGCCTATGAGCCCTGCACTTCAAGCACTGCCATCTAGCGGTGCAACTTCAGCGGCCTTCTCACGAGCACTATCTCGCCAGAAGCTCTAGCTACGCCACTGTCTGGATCTCTCAATGGCATTCAGATTTGCGTCCAGCCTATCCTCCGGGGGGTTAGGCTGGTCGATGTGCAGTATTTGTTCCATGTCTGTTGTGCTTGAAGTTTTCGAGAAGGCTCGAGCACCGGCACCCCTCGTGAGGCTCATCTTTGTACTTTCATTAATAATTGGCCCTGACAGTCACGTGCCGTTCCACAGGCCCGCCTGGTGCAGCAGAGGATGGGGTGAGCGCAGTCTGCGAGGGCACCCAGCACAACGGTCTGTGCCGCTCCGATGGCAGCGGTGCCGCAAGGGAGAACCTGTGTCCTAGCCCACCCAGGGCTCAGGGCTATCGCCTCACTCTGATGGTCACAATGAATTGGTTGTGGGTTCTGCGCAGGTGGTGCAACTAAGCAAATGAGCAACGATAGCTACGGCCCCAGCTGTGTGCGCCTATTAGCAGGCCTTGGTGTTATGTTGCAGAGTCTATGTGGCGTGACTAATCTTTAGATTTCCGGTGGCCACATTACACCCTGGCGCCAAGGGGCACCAGTTCTATTTCGCACCTGAGGCAGAGGCAGGGGCGGATTGGCAAGGCGGGCATTCGGGCATAGGACGAAGGGCCGGTGCCTCAGTGCCCTCTGTGGGCCGTTTTTTTTCTCCCCTGTCCCAGTCCACAGAGAGTGGACTAGGAAAGGGGAGAAAAAAAACGGCCCACAGAGTGCATGGAGACAGACAGAGAAAATGAAAGCAGCCTCGCTGTGCGGCCGGACAGCGATTGTCAGCTGTGGCCTCTCCTTCACCCCTGCCCTGCCAAGCAATCAAGCTGAGGCTGGGCTGGGGAGGGGTGATTGTTTGCAAGAATCGGCCTCCTTGGGGGCCAGGTGTTTCTCAGGCCTTTGAGCCATTTTCACCTCAGCCCCCCTGGGGCCCATGCAGCCCAGAAACGGTGTTAGTATTAACACCTCGCCCACAGCCCTTCACATTCAGGGCATAGTGGGCGAGGAAGAATGGGTCTTGATGTGGGGGCCAGGTGATGTTTGGAATTTTTTTATTTTATTTATTTATTTATGCGATTTTATATAGCGCGGACTTTACCCGAAGGTGTCAGAGCGCTTCACACTAGGAACAGCAATAATACATGAGGAGAAAAATTACAAGTGGACAAATTACAAAAGCAAACGTTAAGTTACATGAATCAAAAGTGACAATAGTGAGCAACCAAAATACATGAGGTAGCAATCGGTACATTACAGGAGGAAAAAGTTATATTTTTGCAGGTTACAAAAGCGTACAAAGTACAAGTAGAGGTATAATACTGCAATAAATGGCAGACACTCCAGCACAAGAACAAACGTTACGTAGGCAATGGTGGCACTTGTGCAAGTATCTAAAGCAAACAAAAGTGAGAGGTAGCATACAGTGTGATACCAGAGAAAAGTGACATGTGCAAGTTACAAAAGGGTACCATACACAGGTACAAGGGTAATACTACAGTAAATGATAAACACTCAAACTGCCAGAACACACTGGGAAGGCACTTCCCATGCACCAGCTTCACCTCAGCCTCTCCCCTGGCTACCTGGCTACCTTGGATGACCCAGAAAGCTGTGTTTTGTGCTCCCCTGCCAGGACATTTTCCCGAGGCCTGGAGGGCTGATTAATTTACTAATTGCAGGGGCCTTACCTCTGTTCATGTGCTCCTGAGCTGAAGGTCTGGGGAGGGCTAAGTAGGTTAGTAATAGCAGGGGCTTTGCTGCTTTTCAGGTGCTCCTGTGCTGGAGGGCTGGAATAATTTTGTGACAGAAAGGGGCCTTGCTATTTTTTTTAGTTGCTCAGCATGTAGGCCATTGTCACCTTGGCCCTGTGTCCTGTGCAAGAACAGTATCCTCCCACTTTCATTCCTTGTCTGTGCAAATGGTGTTTCATGAAAGGGCACGCCCCTTGAATGTGGGCCACGCCCCTTAAATATGGGCCACGCCTCTTGAATGTGGGCCACTTTTTTCGTCAGTGCCCGGGCCGAATTGTGATCCCAATCCGACCCTGGGCAGAGGGCTATATTCCAAGCGTCTCACAGGTTCCAGCTGTGCATCGCGAGTCCGGCCCATGCCTGGCAGGGAGCACTGTGTTATGTACTGGGCCTCAGTGTGCAGCCACGGTCCATGCCAACTGGCGCATGCTGTTGCTGGCAGTCTATTGAGTCCGGCGGTGCCTCTCCCCCATTGACTGGTAGGGTCCATGCTCGCAGGGTCCTGGGCCGTTATATCCACGCTAAGCACAATTAGTCACCTCCCGGCTGGGTGTTCAAAGTGAGCGTTCGTGATCTCGGCAGGGCCCACCGTGGTGCTAACCCAACGGAACCACTTGTAGCTTTGTATCTTTGAACCCAGGTTACGAGTGAGACAGGGTGACCCCATTGATCTCAATGGTGTGTTCAAAGTGGGCGTTCATGATCTCGGCAGCCAGGGCCTGGCGCCCTCCTCCACCTCCCAGGTGCCCTGCGTCTTAATTTTAGTCTCTATCGTCCGCTCCCTGTCCCATGCCCAGGCTGGTGCACGCCCAACACCGATGCCTGTGGCGTGTTGTGCCTCCGCATTCCTCGCTGCCGCTCCTCCCACATTTCAACAGCCGCCTTCTATGCTGTTCCTTAACTATTGCTTTACAAGTACATTAAATGTGCCGAGCAGGTGTAAACCAATTTTAACATGATTTAGGGAGAGATCACAAGCACATTAGCACTGATTAGCAGTGGTACAGTGGACAGAATTCCAATGCCAACAAAAATAAATTCAGGAAAGAGGAGGGTGAAGGCAAAACGTTTGGGAGAAGACCACACCAAGGATGTCAGATCTAACACCCATAATGTCTTGGACAGGATTTAAACCAGTAATAAAGTGTAGTAGATTCATGGAGGTCAACCAGACTTTGTCATCCACGTTGTAAATAAGAGCTGGATTCTATGTTTATTTGCATAAGACATTTGTTTGTTTAAAGGAGTTTGTATATAATTGAGTAGTTTTTCTTGAATCTTTTTAATTTCTCTAAAGAAATTCGTATGGCAGGTTCAGAATCCCCAGTTTTGGAGAAATGTGAAAAGGTTTGGGCACAGAACTCAGTTAAGGCGAGAAAGGGAGAGCATTCTGTGAATTATTGTAAGCAAATTCAGCTGCAGTAAAGGAAGATTTCTAATTGTCTTGAGTGGCAAAAATGTAACAACCTTAAAACCTTTTCAGGGGTTTTATTACATTTCTTGTGGACATTGAAATGTGGATGGAGACCAGAAGGCCAAGCTCTGAGAATGCCTAGTTTATGACATAGAGTCTTCAAAAACCTGGGAACATATTGGGAGCTCGGATTAACTTTGATTTCACTATTTCTAAAGGCTATGGTGGCATCCTCACCCCAGTAAAAGTGTCAAGCCGCTGCCCCACTTGCAGACCTGCCTGCAACCTTGCTTGCAGCCCTGCCCGCAGCCTCATATGCATGCCCCGCTTGCTGACAAACGTCTGCAGGCTAAGGCGGGGCTTAGGGCATTCTAAAGGGGGTGGTCACGCTGGCCTCGCGCTTCGCGTTCCATCACGGACCCCCGCTTAGCCTCCCTGAGATTATTTAGCACTTACCTGCAGTCCCGATAACGCGTTGGAAAGCAGGAACATCCTTGGCGTTTTCCTCTCAACGACTTTCCATGTTCTTGTCATCCGGATCTCAACTCTTCTTCAGGGTCATGCCACATTATTGACGTTCCCTCGCCTGCTGCCTCGTTTCTTGCATTTCCTTCTGGGATGCTTTCCCCCTATGTTGTTCTTCCTGTTTATGCAAAGGAAGAACAGAGAAAAGATATTTTAAAGAATCCTAGCTGCCAGCCTACGGTAGGATTACATATACCTAAAAAAAAATTGAATTATACTTAACTGATTTCCCATTTATTAATTGATGTGGAGTTAGTTCTCTGCCTTGATTGTTTGCTGCATCTTCTCGTATGCTGTGAAATAAGAGAATGGTATCAGTCACTTATATGTGAATTACTTAGGTATCCTATCCTGGCACAGCACCTTTTTGTGCAACATTTTTCTCTTCTTTTATCTTATCTAGGAAAATAAGTTTTTTTTCCCCCTAGTTTCTCAGGATAGCATATGTTTTTGTGGGTCTAATGAATCCAGATGATGGTCTCCGTTAAGGTTGGTATTGTTCACACTTATCATTGTTTAATGCTTAAACTCTACAGTCCTAATGATTAATCTGCATGTGTCAGTAATCTGAATTTGCGATCTCCTCAGAAGCCAATGACTGATCCACAAATCCCCCAAACCGTCGCCAGCAACAGTCTAAAAGGGTAGAACTGCTACTAAACTCAGCTCGGGGGAAAGGGGAATGGGAAGACACACAAGAGAGACTGCCTCAGGTAATGGCCCTCTGTCAGGAATATTGCTCTGGTACCTGCAATTAAAAATAAACAATTATTGTTGTCTCGGAACTACAATGGGAACTCAGGGGGTCATTAGGACGGCGGGCGGCTATCGGTGTTTGGGACCGCCCGCCATAAGGACGGGGGTCCCGTGGAGGGGATTAGGATGCGCCCGCCACTGTGGTGGGCGAATACTGCATTTTTAGCATTGTGGCAGGCGGTGCTCTCAGCACAAAGCAGCAGGCATCGCGCGGTGCCTGTCGCTCTGTTCATTCAAATGCAGGGGGGTACCACAGGTACCCCCCGTGTGCACCCCCACCTGTCCTTCACTCCGGGGGCCCGCAGGGGGCCCCCTAAGTGAAGCACCGCATGATGCCGCTACGGAAAGGCATCTGTTTTGGGCCATGCTAATATGGCTGGTGGTGTCTAATAGACACCGCCACTATATTCAACCTTTTCCGCCCCGGTCGCCTTGCGGCGGACGGTCTTTCCGTCCGCCGCGTTCCCCCACGCCATCCTAATATGGCGCCTAATATGGCGGGGGGAATTTAGGTGCGGATGACGGGCAGATTGCCCCTGCCAGCCTGGCGGGGGCAATCTGCCCGCCATCCTAATGGGCCTCATAGTATGAACTGATTCTCTGTCCCCAGTTACCTGTTTTACACTGAGGGGTAGTCTCTCTTTAGTGAGTTGAATGTATTTTTGATTGACTGGAAGAATTTCTAGCCAACTCACTCTGCGCGTGTTATTTGCTGTCTCTTAGTAGTGCAGAAAGAAGTACATATAATAAAGGTTCAGCAGTTCAAATATAAAATATATAAATTCTTTTGAAGTTGGTTCCTTATTGAAAACTGTCTCTCAAAACAATTCTATAATTATGCTTAGTGGCAGTTGAGAGTCTTTAAAAGTTCTCGAGGAAAAACTACTCGCTAGCAAACTGAGCTCAGCAGATGAAAAGCCTCTAAAATTGCTGCTCGCTGATGTGCAAACTTTGTATGCTGACAAGCGTGAGTCAGTTCAAATTCTTTATTCTGCATTTTACATTTAACGCCATAAAATTACAGTTTAAAAATAACAGCATATAAAAATTAAAAAACAAAGCAAGAGACATACAGGAACTGTTACTCCTACAATTCATTTATTAGGCCTGTATCTTCCCCCCCCCCCCCCGGCTATCGGTCAAAATTATAGTAGTATTTTACTCAACAAGTCCCTCTGGTATCTCTTAATTTGACTGATAATCTTAGAAAACCTGTCATAGAAAGTAAGGTCAGGAGATCTTGGACCATTTGTAGATATAAAAGGGCCTCTTTCGCATGTCTAACTTTGGCCTTTTTCAGCAAACTTACTAAAAAGCGACGCCTGGATGAGTAAAGTGGGCATAATAATACAAAATGAAGGGTATCCTGCAGAGATCGTTGATCGCAGCCACAGGGACCCTTTGGCTCAGCTGAATTTGTAAAACCTGCCGGATCGGCTAATAGATGATGTAAAAGGTTGAGCCTAAAACGTGGAATTAAAAATCTGTCCTGGACATTGTGTATGAGGGCAAGGTAAGGCTCTATTCCTCCACAGGACCTTACTAAAACATGTGCTTTAACTGATTGTTTTTCCCCCCATCCTTAACTTCTCGGGCTATGGCTTTGTGTTTGAAAAACATCTCCTTTTCTCTAGCCTGATCCCGTCTCGTTATACAAGATGGCGTAAGAAAAAGGTCCTCACAGCCGATGTTTTCCAAAGCACCCTTTACATACTTGAGCCAAGCGATATTCATTTCCCTATCCCTCCCCAAACAGTCCATAATTATTTGTTTAGTCAGACTAGCTTCTGGGTTAACCCAAATCTTTAGCCATGCAAGCAGGGTCCTGCTCCCCACCCAGTCCTCTATAAACGCTCCGCCCAGTTCTTCATGTATGATGTAGGAGGATGCACACTGTGGTGCTTTGAGGAGCCTTCTCAAGTATTTATTCTCCTCTGTCTGCAATTTAGCTGCGTTAGCAATCCCCCAGAGTTCTGCCCCAATACGCCACTTTTGAGTAGCAGATTGAGTTGTATAGGGTCATCATTTGCTCAGGCGACCATCGCCCCAATCTGCGACCAAAATTCATTATTGCCCCTGAGCTAGATATTGACCTTTTGCATCGTTCCTCAATCAGTGATTTAAAATTTAAGCCCCGATCAAATAAAATTCCCAGGTATGAAAAGGACTGTACCTTCGCTAAGCTGAATGCGCCTATTCTATAGTTAAAACATTTTCTGGGTTTAGGCCCCGCCTCCATAACATACGATTTAGTCAAGTTGGCAGAAAAATCTAGACTGGTCATGAAATCCACAAAACCGTCTATCAGACGCTGTAGTCCCAATGGGGTACGTGCCAGCAAGACCGCGTCGTCTGCGTAGAGCAAGACGGGGATCACTCTGCTGCCTACACTAGGTAAGTCCACATTTAAACTACTTAGGGATTGTTATAGGCCATTAATATACAAAGAGAACAAGAACGGGGCCAAGATACATCACTGTCTTACCCCACTGGTGCAGATAAAAGGCTCGGTGTTACCTCCCTCCAGATTGGACCAAACTTTAGCTGATGTGTTCCAATGTAAAGCTCTCAGGATCTTGATGAGATCAGTGTCCACCCCTAAGTTGGACATTATGGCCCACAACTTCTCCCTGTTCACTCAGTCAAAGGCTGCGGCCAGATCCATGAAGGCTAAATAAACCGTTTCATTGTTGCCAACTGTATATTTTGTCACCAATAAGTATAGGTTTAGACATTGGTCAGTCGTTGATCTGTTGGCCCTGAATCCGTACTGCACATCAATAAGGATTTGATATTCCTCTTCCCAGCTCATCAAACGATTTAAAACTACTCTGCCCAGCACTTTAGCAGTCACATCTATCAGGGAGATGGGGCGGTAGCATTGAGGGCTATCTCTGCTCCCCTTTTTGAAAATTGGAACTATTATGGCCGTCGACCATGAGCGGGGGAGCGCAAAGGCTATGGCCGCATTTATCACTCTTGTTATGACTGGTCCCCATAGGTCTACCTTACTTAGGAAGAGATCCGGAGGGATCCCATCTGGTCCTGGGGCCTTATTTCGGGTTAGGCCCCTAAACCCCGCAATGATCTCTTCTAGAGTGAATTCTAGCGCCACATACCACCCCCCCCCCCACTCTCCTCATTCTCCTGTGTCTCGGTGTTCCCCCTGTAATATAGTCCTCTGAAGTGCTCCACCCACTATTCAGGGAGCACATTAGACGCTATCTGCGGGCTATTTATGTCTTGGAAACAAGGGTTATTAACTATCATCCAGAAGGTGGACAGGTCTTTCCGTTCAGCCGCTCCTCTCAGGTCCTCCCACGTTTGAGTTTGGAGTGCGTTCTTCCGGCGTCTTACTGCCTGCTTATAAGTTACTCTGCAGCGCATAACCCTTTGTTATACCTGGGCTTGTGTTTAAGAGCTGCTCTTAGGTTCCTCTGGGCTAAAGAGCACCCTCTGTCAAACCACTTGGGATCATTTTTTCTCTTGCCCTGCCCTGTCGCATGCATAAGGCCATCTATCAACCGCCCTATCTCTTCAAATGCCTCCACTAACGGGGGTCATTCCACTACTAAGTCTAGACACACCTTCAAAAGCTGTTTCCCCTCTCCTATGAGGGACTTATAAAAACTTTCTCCATTAAGCCTAGACCATTTCAGGTGCCTACCTTGTTCCGTAACCTTCTCCCTATTGGTCCCCACCCCACTCCTTATAGCCTTATTAACATTTGTCACTGCCACCGACAATGTTAATGGGTTATGGTCACTGAAACCACTCCATTCTATGGCGAAACCCAAAAGCCGCTTCTTTAACAAATGGGACACTAATATAAATTCAAGCTGCATCCCCTTCCTTTGAAGGTAGGGTTAGCCTGCTTATTAGGTTCAATGGTTAGTAGGTCCATTGAATGTTCCATTATGTGTCTTTTCATTGCTCTACTCAGTTCCCTACTTTCCGCCGTGTGCTCAAAATGTAATCCCTCTTCTAAATTGCATTAGGACCAGTCTTCTGTGAACGGTATCAACTTCGGGCACAGATGGCAATTAAAATCCCCAACTATTAGGATCAGCGGAGCCGTTGCACCCTGGTCCTGCTCTCTCTGTAACCCAAGTCTTTCATCCAACTCTCCTGCTCTGCATCCTCCCGCATTATAACAATTTACTAGAATTAAATTGAGGTCCCCGTACGCCTATCATACATTCCGAGTTCCAGTTTAGGTCAGTCCAGACCCCTTCCGAACCCAAATGTGCCAATGTTAGTGTCAGATAGTGCTCCGCAGAATTCGGCTGATGCAAGTAAGGGTCCACCTCCAGATGTTACCAATACCCTGATAATTATATACAGGGGATTCGAACCATCAGGCGAGGGAAAGGAAAGGGAAGGGACAGCTGGGAAGGAGACCTGAAACAACAAAAAACATGAATATACCCAGTGCATAACATGTATGGCTACTCTAATTTGATCTCGCTAAAAGTTCTTCTATACCTGGCAATAATGGAACTCAGTAGTCACTATGTCTTAATCCCAAGACTGTTTTCCTGGTTCTATACGGAATCTGGAAAAAACAAAAAAGGTCTGAGAACATCACCATCTATTTTACATTCACACCCATTCCCAACACTACCAACCACAAACATTCCATAAGGCTCTTAATCAATAATTTCAATATAATAGTTCCTATTCATCTTTGAGAAGCCTTTCCCTTTCATTCTTGACCAATGAAATTATATAGCAGGATTGTAGAATCATCCCCACTTGAATAGAACCAAGCAATAAGAGGTTTGTAGTTCAATAAGGAGCAATGCAAAGTAATGGTATAAGACAACACAAATGTTGGGTCAAATATTGGTTCACGTCACCAATACTGATAATCCTTTCCGTGTTATAAAGAATATATAAAATACTGTAATGTGTGGCAGCCACCACCGCGCTCAGCTTCTTAATCCAGAGCCTTAAAGCACAAAATATATGGTAACACGTGGCTTCCTACCACTGGCTCCTAATAAATCAATCACCTGTATTCTTATAACAGAATAAAGCCGGTAACACGTGGCTGCGACCCCCACCGTGTTCCGTTTTATGCCCAAAAATCCATGTTTCACAAACAAGACAGCAGCTCGTAGTTACTTTCACTACAGCGCTCTGCCTTTTGATATATATACAGAATAACGGACTCTCAAAGAACAACAAACGCAGATAAAACGGCAGCGCGTGGCGTCCTACCACCGCGCTCCTCTTCTGAACAATCTTACCGTTCCTCTTTTGAGCCGCTCGCGATGTCCAGGACCAGAATGTCTGCTCGGGAAACCCCCACACGGGGCAATGCAGAATCCTGATGGCGCTCCTCATGTCCACAGCTAGAACCGGATCCCAGTAAGACAAAATTACGTGCATCCTCTGATGCGCAGCTTCGCCTAAGTACTTCCTCTCCCCTAGGATCATGGGAGTTGTAGTTCTGATCGTACGATTAGGCAGGTGCAGCTAAGGCAATACTCACAGTTAGGAGGCCGCCCTTTACTCTACCCACCGTGGACCTACTTGCGGGGGCCCCAAAAGACTTATACCCAACTAAATGAAAGTTAGTGTAGTCTACTTCCCAGGTTTCCTGCACACAAATTATATTAAATCTGTTAATGTATTCAAGCCACTCAATGTTTTGAAATTTGGCAGATAAACCGGCCACATTCCAAGATACTAGTTCAAGGGAACTCCCTTGACAGTTGTTGGGGGGGCAAGTGGCCATAGTGGGACCATTGCTTATTTGGGCACCCATTAATCTAACTGGATGTGAGTTACACGGTATCAGCTGATTCTCATTCGGAGGTACGCAATCCAAATGCTCCCCTACTTGTGATATTGGGTGTAACTCCCATTCTTTTCTTGTCTCTTCGTCGTGTAGTCAGTCCACTTTGCTGAGGTGTCTTCCCCAACCAAGTGGCGCATATTTATTAAATAACGGGAGTGCGAACCCTCCTCCATCCCTCATTGGGGCTACCTGACTATCATATATATGTGCTCCCATTGGAATACCAAAACAGAGTGGAAGGTGCACTCGAATAAAGTCAGTATCAATAATGATTTTTTTATAAATTCTTCTTTATTCAGAAATTTTTTCAAGCAGCATAGGCACAGCCAACGCGTTTCGTTCCTCTTTTTGCCTTTGGGAACTTCGTCAGGGCTGTAAAAATTACAAACATATATATACATAAATATACACTCAACATGACAAATAGACACATAAATGTTAAATCAAAAAAGCATTAAACATAAATAACCCAAAGAACGATAACTAACATAACACCAAATAATTTAAAATTCAGTCGACCAAAGACTGTCACGATGTATCCTATGGTGCAAAGATTGCCGCATAGTGTACCAGACATATACATTTTTTTTAAAGAAAACTGTTTTCTGTTATAACACACACTGATATACATGTTATTCACAGCATCATGTTGACTGAGAGGACCACTCTAAACGATATCATATCGACCATAAGGTATGACATTTGAAAAAAGAAATATGGTAACTGTATGTTTTTTGTGGGAAACTAAATTCTGGTTCTAACAAGAAGGACCTACACAAGAGAAAGTTAGAGACTGATAACATAAAGCAAATGCAGAAAAAGAACCATAAACTAAAAATGCTTACCGAATGGTTGTAAAATTAAGGGGCTGAACTGAAAAGTCGAATTGAATGCGGCTCAGCGTAATAAACTGTACCGTCACACAGTGGTATCCTAAAGTAGGGCAAAAAAGAATATTTCAATAAGATAAGATGAAACAAGAACGAATAAAGGTGATCCGCATAGCAGATCACGTATAAAGGTCAAAACCAGTATGGCGACATTACTTATAGTCACCAATTAGAATAAGATAAGTACCCATCAGGGCTGTTAATAAAAGCCCTGCAATCGGAGAATGAGAATATTATAATCCATGGTAGGAAATTATGAACCAAACGTTTATAATTTTTTACTAAAAAAGGATAGAACAAAGACCAAAAAACAATATGTTTAATATCCCATGGTCTCGATTAGCCAACCTTAGTATAATTATACCTTAGTAGCTGAATAAAATAAGCCAGGTGGTCATCGTCTCAAGTAGTTCTATTTCACACGTTAAAATCCATTTCCAAATAGTCGTGATAGGATCAGATCAGGTAGTTAGTGAAGGATAATAAGAAAGAAATGCCTAGGGAGATAAATTCGGCAAGTAGTTGGACCACATAAATGATGGTAAAATAACATAGGTAAATAAAATCCTTTAGAACAACATAACAATAGTTAGGAACATAGAATAACCACCATATGTTTCCAATCTAAAACGTACACTAAAATCCAGTCCCAAATTGAATACTAAGTTAGGAGGGCTTGGCTCACTTGGCATAATATCAGTCCTAGTCTTATCGAAAAACATACAGAACAACCCATCCTTACCTAATAACAGCCCCAAAGCTTGGTTTACACTGTGTTTAACCACATCATAGAGCATTCCAATAGGTTCTATAAAGAGAATAAAATTGAGTTTAGGGTTCGTGCCGAGATAACCACTTATTACAAAAGTATATACTTTACAGGTTACGTATTGGGAAAACCCTTAGCGAAGTTCATAAGGCATTGAAAACAATCCTATTTCATAGACTTAATAAACCCAAAACATTACGTATAAACGTATAGCTGATTATTAAATGACATATGAGAGGTATTAGGAATTTACAAAAAAAGCAAACAATACCAAATGTAAACCCAGTGCCGCGTATAATCGTACTCCCACGCCGAGGACCCCCAAGGTTCCGTGAACACAATTGTACTCCGACCCAGTTCGAAGTTGAAATTGCGGAGAGCCGAACCTAGGGTATTAAGTAAACCCGAATCAGAAGACAGATTAACAAGCCGGGAAGTTGGTGTGCGAATGGCCCCCCGTCTCCAGGTCCAATAAACATACCTGTGATATGGTGTCGGCTCCAAAACCCTCGGCGTGCGCGGCGTTCAGCAAAAGAGCCGCAGCCGCCATGCTATTTATATTTACAGACTATGGAATTTAATTCACCTGCTGTGCTAGATGAAACACACCCCTTGACACCTATCATGTGACAAGGTAGAGCATAGCTTCAGATAACGACAGGCGCCATCCTGTAGTGGGGATTCAAATGGGATAAGCTAGATATAGACGTCCTGATTTAAGTAAGTGCCCAAATTTATTCAAAGTACACACAAAGAAACCATCCAATTAGTACCCGTCATGTAGCGAGACCAAATGCGACTTCAAATATTTAACAGGCGCCATAATTAAGTATTAATCAAATGTGATACACGAACGGAATCCGTCCAACCGATATCCGTCATGTGACCAAAACAACAGCGGCTTTGAATGCTTAATAGGCTCCATGATTAAGTGTAACTTCAAGGATATAGGACGATAATACAGGCTTAAGAAGAGGCAATGAAATATCATAACGAACACACTATAACGTTTATAGCCCACTGTATTGTTCTTATAGGAAGAAGTTATTTCAAAATTTAGTACCCATAAGGGTAATTGTGATAACGTAAGTATATTAGCTATGAGATGTCAAGTCAAAGTTAAAGTATAGATTAACGGTAAAGGTTAGTCCCGAGTTATATGCCAAGAAGTATATCGCCGTGTACTCATGAAGAGGGGAATAAAGGCCCTAAAATAACCTGTCACGCAGTCAGTGAACATAATACACAGCCCCTTTATGCATTAATAGAAGGTTATACAGTCTCCAAATTTCCCATTGAATGAAATAGCCAATTGAAATCACGTATATGAGCAAGAAACCATATTTGGTGCCACATAGAGACGGGGTGAACATAATACCCAGCCACTTTATGTATAAGTAGAAGGTTATACAGTCTCCAAATTTCCCATTGAATAAAATAGCAAGTTGAAATCACATATATGAGAAAGAGACCATATTTGATGCCACATAGAGAGGGGGTGAACATATATACAAACATATTAAAAAAGATACAGTGAATTACAATCAGATACATCTGTCCAAGCCTACTTATAGAGTGTCATTTTATAAGTTTGGTTCGGAAAGTTATATAACCTCATGTGTGCATTCCTCATGAGAATCTTTTAAGAAAGTCACAGTGTTAGTTCAAGAAGAAATGAAGTTCCCTATCAGTGTTATGCCCCATTTGGGTGGCCTTCAAACGACAAATCCATTTTGCCTCCCTTTGTCGGAGTGCCAGTTCCCGGTCTCCCCCCCCGAGCATCCTGCGGAATGTGATCAATACCCAAGAACCAAAAGGTTAAATCGTTGGGATGATTGTCATTGTAGTGTGCACTAACCGGGTATCGAATATCCTTGTTAATTATCGCCCTGCGATGTTCTTGAATTCTAATCTTTAATGGGCGAGCAGTGCTACCAACATATATAATGTTACAATTACAACCCAATATGTATACCACATATGGCGTATTGCAATTAACGAATTCATTGATCTTATATGTTTTAGAGAGCTTGTATGCAAATTCGCTAGTCTTGTTACGGCCAAAGGGACATATGTTACATGTTCCGCATGTGAAGAAACCACTAGGTTTCAATGGGAACCATATCTTCTTGACATTTGTTACATAACTTTTACAGAGAGTATCACGTAAAGATTTTCCTCTACGGTAAGTTATTTGAGGTCGGTCGGTGATTACATTCGATAAGCCATTAATGTTTTTAAGGGTTGCCCAATTCTTTTTGAGGATGTTATACACCTTGTTACTGTTAGTATTGTACTGTGTGATAAAATCGCACCGGGCAATCCTTTTTTCGAGTTGATTTGGGATTTTTTTGTTTTGTGCATGGGGTATCCTCCCTATTAAGTTTGATCGCCCTTTCAACTGCTGTCTGTACAATTTTCTTTTTGTAACCTCTTTTCAGGAATCTGTTATTTGCTTCTTGGATATTAATGGCAAAAGTGTCTTCCTGGCTACAATTTCTACGTATTCGTACCATCTCTCCGTAGGGGATATTATTGATCACAGACTGCGGGTGAGCACTCTCCGCTCGTAGCACTGCATTACAGGCCGTTTCCTTCCTAAAGAGTGTGCTTTGGACAATGTTGTCTTTAATGTAGAAATGAATATCCAAAAAATCAATACTTTCTCTTCCCTGTTTCATAGTAAGTTTGACATTGCAGTTGTTATCATTAAGATAGGAATGGAAAGCCTTTAATTGTTCATTTGTTCCAGACCATAGGACTATGATGTCATCAATGTACCTCCCCCAGAACACAATATGATCTGTCCAGGGGGAGGCACGATTACACCATACATGTTGCTGCTCATACCAACCCATAAATAAACAGGCATACGAAGGCGCAAATTTCGAACCCATGGCCGTCCCGCAGATTTGGTGGTACCAGGTACCATCATGTAGGAAGTAGTTGTTGTCAAGAATGATTTTGATCATTTCCAAGAGCATTTCGTTAAAATTGTGTAATTCAGCTCTCTCTTTATTTAGGAAAGATCACACAGCAGTTATACCAAGTTTACTCTGAATACAGGTATATAAGCTCTCCACATCAAAAGTTACAAAGGAGAGTTCTTCAGACCATTGTAAGCCGTTAAATTTGGCTAGAATGTCTGTGCTGTCACGGATGTAGGACGGGAGGTTGGTGACGTACTTTTGTAAATTGAGGTCAACAAACTCGGAATTTTTTTCCGTCACTGAGCCAATTCCAGTGATTATGGGGCGCCCAGGTGGAAAGGCGCCCCCCTTGTGAATTTTAGGTAAAATGTAAATACACGGGTGTCTTGGTTTGTCGACCCGCAAGTATCTGAATTCATCCTCACTTATGAGGCAGGTCTCTCGCCACTCAGTGAGTTTAGCTGTTATCATACTGCTAGTTTTATTTACAGGGTTAGCAGGAATACGTTGGTAGCAATTGGTGTCATTTAGTTGTCTTAGAATTTCAGCCATGTAGTCGTGATGATCCATCACGACCACATTTCCGCCCTTGTCCGCTTCCTTGATGACGATAGTATTGTCAGTTCTCAATTTCTCCAGGGCAAGTCTCTCCCTAGCAGTGATATTATGTACAATGGAAGTATTACGTCTCTCTAGTGTTTCTAATTTATATAGATCACTAGTTACTTGGTCGTAGAAAGTGTCAATACTAGGATGGTAATTATAAGAGGGAGTAAACTTGGATCTTGGTTTGAGGTTGCTATCAGTTCCAAGGTCTTGTTGTATTCCCAGTTCATTCAATATGGATCCCATAACGTTCTTTGGGTTATTTATGTTTAGTGCTTTTTTGATTTAACATTTATGTGTCTATTTGTCATGTTGAGTGTATATTTATGTATATATATGTTTGTAATTTTTACAGCCCTGACGAAGTTCCCAAAGGCAAAAAGAGGAACAAAACGCGTTGGCTGTGCCTATGCTGCTTGAAAAAATTTCTGAATAAAGAAGAATTTATAAAAAACATCATTATTGATACTGACTTTATTCGAGTGCACCTTCCACTCTGTTTTGGTATTCTAATCATTTTCGCATCCCACGGCAGCGGATGTTGGAAGAGTTTGCACCATTACTACTTAGGAACTAAATGATCCGTAGTGCTTGACCTGGTCTGCTGCCTTGGTCCTTTTGTTCTGTTGTTCAAATTTGACTGTCTTGCACCGGTTCTTTCCTTTACTTGAAACACACAAGAAATATGGCTGGATTTGATATTGGGAGGGAGGAACTAGCCCTCAACCTATTTGGTACCAATAAACCCAAAGATATAACATCGCAAGGAAATTCTGGCATACCTAGCTTAAAAGCTCTTTTCTTAAAATTAGAGCGCCTCAAGAAATTAGAGCTGTCCCGATGGTGGGACGGGGTCACCTTAGAACAGTATCTAAACAATAAGAAAGTACCGAGAGGACTAAGAATCTTGATTTTTCCAACATTCGAGGACCTAAGCGATACTCTTCTTACTGAATGGGAGGGCAATCTAGAATATGCATCTAAAATCATGATGCAAATCTTAATCAAACATGCACGGGAAAAGGGAGACAAGTTACGGGAGGAAATTGAGGCCCTTATACTGGAAATCAATGAGATGGAGCAGAAGGATCTGATTGATAAAAACTTTGAAATTCTCAAAAAGGTAATCAATGAACACCAGGTTTACATTAAGGAGAAAAAATTGAGAAAAATAAGAAGGGACGACAGAGACTACCAGGATGGACGAATATATACATTCGCCAAGAAATTTGATAACATCCAGGGTAATGAGGACAAAAAGAGACAACGAGAGGAAAGGGATGACAATGATGATGCGAGATAAGGAAGGAGCATAACTTCCGCCTCTTCATGTAGTACAGCCTCCAACACGACACAGGAGATCCCTTTAGTCGAAGCGGCCACTTCTTTTCAAAAGGAGTTGGCCAAGCTACGCATCAGCAACAGGCTGCAACAAAAAAGAGAATTAACTCACCCCCAGGGAAATCAAACAAAACAAGGAGGGGTGGTAGGAGGGCCAAAGGCAGGTACAGGAAAGAACCAGGTGAACAACACGGTAAGCAAACCCAATACTGGGACAAGACCGAAACAATGAATGTTATTTGTACTGACATTTCTAATTGTGAAACGGATTGTAATTCTGATTTAAAGGTCATCAACTTGTCAAATAAAATCTTGAACAATGATGAAATCTCTGTTTTAAGTAAGGGCCTCAATTTCTGTCCTACCCAGGGAGGGGACCTTGTTGATGTACATATAGATCTGTACAAATTTGTAAGAATTTTAAAATTGAAGGACTTTTTCTCTCGCCAGACACCTAAAGTGCATGATAATATCACAGAGGAAGTAGCAGGGTCACAAACGGTAGCTGATGTCAGGAACATACAATTGTTGCTTAATCTAGATGACGAAGACCCACAGGATATGGGATCCATATTGAATAAACTGGGTATACAACAAGACCTTGGAACTGATAGCAACCTCAAACCAAGATCCAAGTTTACTCCCTCTTATAATTACCATCCTAGTATTGACACTTTCTACGACCAGGTAACTAGTGATCTATATAAATTAGAAACACTAGAGAGACGTAATACTTCCATTGTACATAATATCACTGCTAGGTAGAGACTTGCCCTGAAGAAATTGAGAACTGACAATACTATTGTCATCAAGGATGCGGACAAGGGGGGAAATGTGGTCGTGATGGATCATCACAAATACATGGCTGAAATTCTAAGACAACTAAATGACACCAATTGCTACCAACGTATTCCTGCTAACCCTGTAAATAAAACTAGCAGTATGATAACAGCTAAACTCACCGAGTGGCGAGAGACCTGCCTCATAAGTGAGGATGAATTCAGATACTAGCGGGTCGACAAACCAAGACACCCGTGTATTTACATTTTACCTAAAATTCACAAGGGGGGCGCCTTTCCACCTGGGCGCCCCATAATCTCTGGAATTGGCTCAGTGACGGAAAAAATTTCCGAGTTTGTTGACCTCAATTTACAAAAGTACGTCACCAACCACCCGTCCTACATCCGTGACAGCACAGACATTCTAGCCAAATTTAACGGCTTACAATGGTCTGAAGAACTCTCCTTTGTAACTTTTGATGTGGAGAGCTTATATACCTGTATTCAGAGTAAACTTGGTATAACTGCTGTGCGATCTTTCCTAGATAAAGAGAGAGCTGAATTACACGATTTTAACGAAATGCTCTTGGAAATGATCAAAATCATTCTTGACAACAACTACTTCCTACATGATGGTACCTGGTACCACCAAATCTGCGGGACGGCCATGGGTTCGAAATTTGCGCCTTCGTATGCCTGTTTATTTATGGGTTGGTACGAGCAGCAACATGTATGGTGTAATCGTGCCTCCCCCTGGACAGATCATGTTGTGTTCTGGGGGAGGTACATTGATGACATCATAGTCCTATGGTCTGGAACAAATGAACAATTAGAGGCTTTCCATTCCTATCTTAATGATAACAACTGCAATGTCAAATTTACTATGAAACAGGGAAGAGAAAGTATTGATTTTTTGGATATTCATTTCTACATTAAAGACAACATTGTCCAAAGCACACTCTTTAGGAAGGAAACGGCCTGTAATGCAGTGCTACGAGCTGAGAGTGCTCACCCGCAGTCTGTGATCAATAATATCCCCTACGGAGAGATGGTACGAATACGTAGAAATTGTAGCCAGGAAGACACTTTTGCCATTAATATCCAAGAAGCAAATAACAGATTCCTGAAAAGAGGTTACAAAAATTGTACAGACAGCAGTTGAAAGGGCGATCAAACTTAATAGGGAGGATACCCTATGCACAAAACAAAAAAATCCCAAATCAACTCGAAAAAAGGATTGCCCGGTGCGATTTGTCACACAGTACAATACTAACAGTAACAAGGTGTATAACATCCTCAAAAAGAATTGGGCAACCCTTAAAAACATTAATGGCTTATCGAATGTAATCACCGACCGACCTCAAATAACTTACCGTAGAGGAAAATCTTTACGTGATACTCTCTGTAAAAGTTATGTAACAAACGTCAAGAAGATATGGTTCCCATCGAAACCTAGTGGTTTCTTCACAAGCGGAACATGTAACATATGTCCCTTTGGCCGTAACAAGACTAGCGAATTTGCATACAATCTCTCTAAAACATATAAGATCAATGAATTTGTTAATTGCAATACGCCATATGTGGTATACATATTGGGTTGTAATTGTAACATTATATATGTTGGTAGCACTGCTCGCCCATTAAAGATTAGAATTCAAGAACATCGCAGGGCGATAATTAACAAGGATATTCGATACCCGGTTAGTGCACACTACAATGACAATCATCCCAACGATTTAACCTTTTGGTTCTTGGGTATTGATCACATTCCGCAGGATGCTCGGGGGGGAGACCGGGAACTGGCACTCCGACAAAGGGAGGCAAAATGGATTTGTCGTTTGAAGGCCACCAAAATGGGGCATAACACTGATAGGGAACTTCATTTCTTCTTGAACTAACACTGTGACTTTCTTAAAAGATTCTCATGAGGAATGCACACATGAGGTTATATAACTTTCCGAACCAAACTTATAAAATGACACTCTATAAGTAGGCTTGGACAGATGTATCTGATTGTAATTCACTGTATCTTTTTTAATATGTTTGTATATATGTTCACCCCCTCTCTATGTGGCATCAAATATGGTCTCTTGCTCATATATGTGATTTCAACTTGCTATTTTATTCAATGGGAAATTTGGAGACTGTATAACCTTCTACTTATACATAAAGGGGCTGGGTATTATGTTCACCCCATCTCTATGTGGCACCAAATATGGTTTCTTGCTCATATACGTGATTTCAATTGGCTATTTCATTCAATGGGAAATTTGGAGACTGTATAACCTTCTATTAATGCATAAAGGGGCTGTGTATTATGTTCACTGACTGCGTGACAGGTTATTTTAGGGCCTTTATTCCCCTCTTCATGAGTACACGGCGATATACTTCTTGGCATATAACTCGGGACTAACCTTTACCGTTAATCTATACTTTAACTTTGACTTGACATCTCATAGCTAATATACTTACGTTATCACAATTACCCTTATGGGTACTAAATTTTGAAATAACTTCTTCCTATAAGAACAATACAGTGGGCTATAAACGTTATAGTGTGTTCGTTATGATATTTCATTGCCTCTTCTTAAGCCTTTATTATCGTCCTATATCCTTGAAGTTACACTTAATCATGGAGCCTATTAAGCATTCGAAGCCGCTGTTGTTTTGGTCACATGACGGATATCGGTTGGACGGATTCCGTTCGTGTATCACATTTGATTAATACTTAATTATGGCGCCTGTTAAATATTTGAAGTCGCGTTTGGTCTCGCTACATGACGGGTACTAATTGGATGGTTTCTTTGTGTGTACTTTGAATAAATTTGGGCACTTACTTAAATCAGGACGTCTATATCTAGCTTATCCCATTTGAATCCCCACTACAGGATGGCGCCTGTCGTTATCTGAAGCTATGCTCTACCTTGTCACATGATAGGTGTCAAGGGGTGTGTTTCATCTAGCACAGCAGGTGAATTCAATTCCATAGTCTGTAAATATAAATAGCATGGCGGCTGTGGCTCTTTTGCTGAACGCCACGCACGCCGAGGGTTTTGGAGCCGACACCATATCACAGGTATGTTTATTGGACCTGGAGACGGGGGGCCATTCGCACACCAACTTCCCGGCTTGTTAATCTGTCTTCTGATTCGGGTTTACTTAATACCCTAGGTTCGGCTCTCCGCAATTTCAACTTCGAACTGGGTCGGAGTACAATTGTGTTCACGGAACCTTGGGGGTCCTCGGCGTGGGAGTACGATTATACGCGGCACTGGATTTACATTTGGTATTGTTTGCTTTTTTTGTAAATTCCTAATACCTCTCATATGTAAATTGTAAATAATTGTATCTCAAAATGGATTTGGCGGATTGTTTTAAAATTTGAGGGAATCATTGGCTTTGAACGTAGTTTACTAACTTTCTTAAATGCAATTTATAAACATTCCAAGATGGCCACCACGTTCCATGTAGTGACTAATGAATTTCACCAGATAGTCCTTCTTTGCTGTTTTTATAAACGCATCGTTAGGGAGACGAAGTGGTCTCCGGGAAGGCGAACGCGGAGGAGAAACGCCCTGCGAAGACGCGACAATTCAGCTCTGGCGGTAAGTTTGAAAAACGGGCTCAGGAACGACTTAGTCATGTAGCTGGGATGGCAAATGTGCAATGCATGGACGGTGACCCGGTCATACTGGTGAGAATGGGATATACCATACCATTCGGGGGCTTAGTTTGAGATTACGGTATTTGCAATGAACTGAAGTAGCCATACGCTCTCCATAGAGAAATGAGAAGCGCGTGTCTCAAAAAAAACTTTTCCGGTTAATACAGATTTAATTTCTGTAATAATTTGAACAAACAGACTAAGTGACGTGTCTATGTTTCTGAAATAGTACGAACTACCGCCAATAAGTAACTACAGAATGACTAATATATCAGATCATCACCTTTTGAGGATGGACGTGGGGCGTGTGTAAGATCAACATATAATTGCTCAGGCTTCTTTATTTTGGAAATGGTTAGGTTTTACGGGGTAAATAAACCATACGATAGAAAACGGACCGATATGTCGAAATGCAGCGACCTTTTAATTTGTCTTGGTCACACTGAGAAATGTGTTTTTATATATTTAAAGGAGAATAACTGATTCTCTGGTTTTTAAACTAGGGTCACAGATTCCACAGTGAATACTGCTGTGGGCATTTGTTATTTTTTAAGAACAATTTCGTAGAATAAGATTAGATATAATATGAATATATTAAAACCTTGAGTGGATACTGTTTCGGTCTCAACTAATAGACATAGAGATATAATAGGTATTAAAAGACATGCCCTTTAAAAACATCACAAGTATGGATATATATTTCATTGCAGATGGAACTTATCATGGCTCCTAAAAGCGCCCAGTAACGTGTCCAACTGACTTCTAAATGGACCATTTGCACATAAATCACATGGACTAATCTTCGCATTTACAACACCAGAGGCTTTAAGGTAAGCCTGTGTATGATGAGAAGCTTATCGGTGGATCCGACTGAAACGAATGCTTAGCAACATTGCTGAGAGTAATGGTATGACTATGTACATATCTTTGTTTCACAGGATTAATGGTTAAAGGCCCGGCTTTAATTACTGACTCGTGTGAATTTACACCACTCACCATACCATTTTATTGGTAAGTGTGACCATATAATCTTAAGGCAGTTAATAGTTAAGCACACATTTTCTTATTTAAATTGAAAAAATGTCAAAAAAATTAATTCACTGTGGTAATGGGCACATCAGTGTTTATACCTAAATAAAAAAGATTTCTTCAATAACACTTCGGGATATGTAGTGGTCATCTTGGAAACCTATTCTATTTATTTTTGGAAACGAAGTGGGGGCATACAAATGGTGTCCCCCAATGCTATCAGATAATAGAAAGCTATATTATGGAGCAGGGTGATCACATATAATTCATCTGTATAACAAGTTTTGGAACATATCTATATCATGTTTTTGTACTCATTAAAGCAATTGGATAGTCACTAGAACTTGGGCAGTATACTCACCAATAATGATGGCACATTTGAAATGTTTTAATTAGAACATATGATAATGGTGCATAAACTATTGTAAATGTAAAGGTGGCCCTCAGTGTATCAAACTGATCTATTGCTATAATTTGTATATAAATTACAGCCTTGAAAAAGCCCGCGGAGGGCGAAACGCGCGTCGGCTGTGACGATGTAGCAAGAAAGAAATCAATAATAAAGAATACTGAATGTGAATGGACATTGTACTCATTTAATATCTCTGTGGACTCTAAGAACATTGAAATTATCGGATGATCGAATTTGAATGCCAATTGGACAAAAGTAACGAATAGGGATGTGCACTGGTATAATTTTTCTTTATACTTGACTCATGATACTCTACCTCACCTAGAGTGGGTAGAATATCGTGTCTGAGTTGCTTAAGGGTGAATAAGCATGATATCAGTTGGGCACTCCTAAAATGGTGATCTAATTCTTACTGTACATACTCACAACAAGGGAAATATTTAATAGTGATGTGCTGATCGTAGAAAGCAAATTCACCCTGTGTTCTTTTGTCGATACCTCTCATATGTCATTTAATAATCAGCAATACGTTTATACGTATTGTTTTGGGTTTATTAAGTCTATGAAATAGGATTGTTTTCAATGCCTTATGAACTTCGCTAAGGGTTTTCCCAATACGTAACCTGTAAAGTATATACTTTTGTAATAAGTGGTTATCTCGGCACGAACCCTAAACTCAATTTTATTCTCTTTATAGAACCTATTGGAATGCTCTATGATGTGGTTAAACACAGTGTAAACCAAGCTTTGGGGCTGTTATTAGGTAAGGATGGGTTGTTCTGTATGTTTTTCGATAAGACTAGGACTGATATTATGCCAAGTGAGCCAAACCCTCCTAACTTAGTATTCAATTTGGGACTGGATTTTAGTGTACGTTTTAGATTGGAAACATATGGTAGTTATTCTATGTTCCTAACTATTGTTATGTTGTTCTAAAGGATTTTATTTACCTATGTTATTTTACCATCATTTATGTGGTCCAACTACTTGCCGAATTTATCTCCCTAGGCATTTCTTTCTTATTATCCTTCACTAACTACCTGATCTGATCCTATCACGACTATTTGGAAATGGATTTTAACGTGTGAAATAGAACTACTTGAGACGATGACCACCTGGCTTATTTTATTCAGCTACTAAGGTATAATTATACTAAGGTTGGCTAATCGAGACCATGGGATATTAAACATATTGTTTTTTGGTCTTTGTTCTATCCTTTTTTAGTAAAAAATTATAAACGTTTGGTTCATAATTTCCTACCATGGATTATAATATTCTCATTCTCCGATTGCAGGGCTTTTATTAACAGCCCTGATGGGTACTTATCTTATTCTAATTGGTGACTATAAGTAATGTCGCCATACTGGTTTTGACCTTTATACGTGATCTGCTATGCGGATCACCTTTATTCGTTCTTGTTTCATCTTATCTTATTGAAATATTCTTTTTTGCCCTACTTTAGGATACCACTGTGTGACGGTACAGTTTATTACGCTGAGCCGCATTCAATTCGACTTTTCAGTTCAGCCCCTTAATTTTACAACCATTCGGTAAGCATTTTTAGTTTATGGTTCTTTTTCTGCATTTGCTTTATGTTATCAGTCTCTAACTTTCTCTTGTGTAGGTCCTTCTTGTTAGAACCAGAATTTAGTTTCCCACAAAAAACATACAGTTACCATATTTCTTTTGTCAAATGTCATACCTTATGGTCGATATGATATCGTTTAGAGTGGTCCTCTCAGTCAACATGATGCTGTGAATAACATGTATATCAGTGTGTGTTATAACAGAAATCAGTTTTCTTTAAAAAAAAATTATGTTTGGTACACTATGCGGCAATCTTTGCACCATAGGAGACATCGTGACAGTCTTTGGTAGACTGAATTTTAAATTATTTGGTGTTATGTTAGTTATCGTTCTTTGGGTTATTTATGTTTAGTGCTTTTTTGATTTAACATTTATGTGTCTATTTGTCATGTTGAGTGTCTATTTATGTATATATATGTTTGTAATTTTTACAGCCCTGACGAAGTTCCCAAAGGCAAAAAGAGGAACGAAACGCGTTGGCTGTGCCTATGCTGCTTGAAAAAATTTCTGAATAAAGAAGAATTTATAAAAAAATCATTATTGATACTGACTTTATTCGAGTGCACCTTCCACTCTGTTTTGGTATTCTAATCATTTTCGCATCCCACGGCAGCGGATGTTGGAAGAGTTTGCACCATTACTACTTAGGAACTAAATGATCCGTAGTGCTTGACCTGGTCTGCTGCCTTGGTCCTTTTGTTCTGATATGCTCCCATTGCAACTGTTTCCGGTAACTCACTCCTCTCACTATCGGCCTATCCTCTCAATCTGTCTGGCTGCACCATCCTCCCCTATAGGCTTCCCAATGCCCAACATTGAGCCTCAAGTTTTCTGGCCTATAGAAATAACTTAAATCCTGCACCTGGATTTTAGATTGTGTGCCTGTCTGGGAGCCTTGGGTGACATAGTGCACTGCTTTTGGGTCTTTAAAATTCACAACAATACAATCCCCTGGTACATTTTTTTGCCTATGTCCCACCCAATTCACTCTCCTCACAAAGAGAATCTTACAATGGACATCTCTGGGCAGAGGTCTGTTATGATTTAACCAGTATGTTGTTTTATTTTTAAGTTGGTCATAAGATTCCTCTGCACCCAATTTTAGTTCGGGGATCCCGGTCAGGGCAGGAACATATGGTGAGCAGTCTGGGGGTAAGTCTAAATGGGGATACAATCTCTTTGCCTGATCTCTTTCCTTATCATCATTACTTGGAACCCCTTGAGGCCTAACGCAGTCTGCAATTCAACTACCTACGATTTCCCCCCCTGATTTATCCATAACCAATGGTTGCACAACAAGATCCACCGTTGATGTAACAGTGGAATTCGAGCCAGATGCACCCTCGACTTCACCCTCACTTCCTGACTTCTTGAAATGGCCACTCTTCGCTATTTTGTCATCAATACAACCCAACGTATGCGTTATCAGTCCCTCCGTCTTTCCAAGTCTGTTTTCAATTGCAGAGAGTCTTTCCATTAGGGGCTCCAGATGAGATGTTAAAAGGGCCCCTATTTTCCTCCAATACATTTCCTCGTTCTGCAATGGTCCCGTTATGGTTACAGGGTCAGCCCTACTTGAATCGTTTCCCCCTAGCTGGGCTCCTTGTGAGGCTTGGGCAATTGAGGGGTCGGCATTGGGAATCTCCTTCTGTATACTTTGATTAGAGGTCTTAGACTTCTTCCCTTTCTGCTGTGTACCACCTCGAGTTGCTCCTCGCTTTCTTTTCGAGGTAGCCCCCTTCGAATAATCAGCTGGTTGACGGGGCTCGTCATGAAATACTACCACCCCCGTTACTGTAATCGTTGGTAAGTTCAGCCCTGTGCTACGTGGTGCTAAGGGGGCAGAGAGTTCCTGTATACTTATATTCTCAGCCTGTGATGCGATAGCCGGAGCGGTCTGGCCATGCTTTTCTGGCGTGGACGCGTTCACAATGGCCCCCAAAGATGATCTTTTAGAAAATACTGGGTCCATTGAGAGACAACGTTCCGTAAGGGCAATCTCATGTGCCAATACTGAGCTAGCCCTCGTTATAAATTGATCGAGGGTCCCAGCTACGTACCCAGTTTCCGCTTCTTTCCTCCCTCTTCCTTCGCGCGCTGACATTGCGTATCAGGCACAGACAACTTTAACACACGAATAGTAATTATTGTGGTTGATGCCACTTACGATACACTTGTGTAGATCAGGGACCTTAGAGGGGTGGCCCAGCCCAGCCTCTACCTGGCTCTAACGGGCTCAAACGGGCCCGCCCTTGGCCCGGGCTTTGCCCGGCGCGCGTCCCGCGAAGCGGGGGACGCGAGCCGTGAAGTAGGCAACCGGCAAGTGAGCACAAGTGGGCAGTGTCCCGGGGCTGCTGGTCCTTGCAGTCCCCGCACTATTCTGGGCTTGAGGATTCCAAAACGCGGCTTCGAGTGGCACCTGCGAAGAGGGGGCCGCGAGCCGTGAAGTAGGCAACAGGCAAGTGAGCACAGGTGGGCAGTGTCCCGGGCTGCTGGTCCTTGCAGTCCCCGCACTATTCTGGGCTTGAGGATTCCAAAACGCGGCTTTGTGCGGCTCTCAGAGTCAAAAGCTCTAAATATCCTTACTTGACAAATTGAGATAACTTTTCTTCACAGAAGCTCTCTCCTTTTCTCACCATACACAGGTCCTGCGATTCTTGTAGGCTCCTCTTGACAAATGCTGAAGACTGCTCCAGAGAATATATGGCACTTCTAAGGAAAGACCATTTTATTACTCTGAATCATCTGGACGCTCAAATAATAAAATAGAAGCATCGTGGAAATTCACAGGCGAAAATATTACTAAATATCCAAAGACAAAAACGCTGTGAAGAATTTCTAGTCAGAGCACTGAGGAAATGCTACTGTTCCTGACTGAACACAGTTGAAGTGCGTCACGCGTAGCTTGCGCAGGCGCATTGTTCCTGTTTGGGAATCTCGAGTCGCAACAACTAGACCGAGAACCCAAACAGGAAGCGGAGTGAATTCTCTTCCTGCAACGGCCATGCGGAACTCACACGTTCCGCAAAATTGATTGTAACGCTGCCTTACACACCGGACTCAGCCGTCGCCAGTGTGGGTATTTCCACATGTCTAGTTTCTTTAGAGTTGTTCTCAAGCAGGCACAGGCGCTTACAAGGGGGGTCTTGACAGCATGCTTCTACTTTTTAGATACAACTGTGTCAGTCTCGAGTTCTAATTCTTAATATCTTCCTTTGTACTACAAGCAGAACATTCAACAGGTATTACTCCGACATTAGGCACACATTCCTATCTAGCACTCTCGTAGTTCTAGGGACTTACTTACCTTTTGTACTTTTACCTATTAGGAGACACATGAAACATCACACTGGACGGACCATTGAATTCTACTCCTTCTCCCTCTCCTTGTTTTGTTTCCCCTCTTCCCCACTTTCTCCTCTTTTGCTTTGACTTTGTTGGGCGAAGGAGATGGGCGAAGGAGGTGAGTGAGGGAAATTGGGATCCAGCATCTGTTCCTTCCACTTGCCCCTGTGGAAACCCCAGGTGAGCCTCACAGAACGCGAAGCCCACGGTTTTCCTTTTCCATCTGGGCGTAACAGAGAAATGACAGGGTACCTTGGCCAATGTGGTGCACATGATAGAAAACTTGCAAAAAGAAACACAAGCCCTGACTCTTAGAGTGGATGCCTCACAACATGCCTCTCAAAAGTCACCCTCACCAGATCCTTTGTCTGGAGCTCATGGTAATTTGTTTGCATCACAATCCTCTTCCTCCGGAAGTACTTCACAGGTATATCATATTACAACACCCTCCACTATAGCATTAGCACCACCAGAAAGGTTCCTAGGTGATTCTGCTCAATTTGCTACTTTTGTCAGCAATTGGCAGTTGCACTTTATGTGTAAAGCTTCTTTTTTCTCTACTGAGCAATCAAAAGTAGTGTTTGCTTTATCTTATTTGGGGTAACAACAGCTACATGGTCTTTCACTCTAGTGGATCATAATGATCCCTTGTTGTACAATTACAGGGCTTTCAAGAATGGGTAAAGATGCTTGTTCGACAGACATTCATTTATGCAGTCTGTTTACACCGAATTATTGAATCTTAAGCAAGGATAAAAGGATCTCATGACCTATATCCCCTGTTTTAACAGGTTGATTGCTGAGGCAGGATGGCCTGAGGCCAAGCGTAGTACTCTATTCTACAAAGGGTTAAGGGATGAATTAAAGGAGATGTTAGCTCAAGTTGTGGACCTTCCTGACTCCTGTGAGTAAAGATGCTTGTTCGACAGACATTCATTTATGCAGTCTGTTTACACCGAATTATTGAATCTAACGCAAGGATAAAAGGATCTCATGACCTATATCTCCTGTTTTAACAGGTTGATTGCTGAGGCAGGATGGCCTGAGGCCAAGCGTAGTGCTCTATTCTACAAAGATTTAAGGGATGAATTAAAGGATAAGTTAGCTCAAGTCGTGGACCTTCCTGACTTCTGTGATGCTTTAATTGATGTAGTGGTTAAAGCAGATCACAGACTGCATGAGCGGAAACGTGAAAAGGGACGTCAAAGTCTAAGGGCCAGATATACTAACATTTTTTGTGGGCGCAAATTGCGTTTTAGACCCATTTGCGACCGCAAAAACGTGTGGCCTATGTACTAATCCTATTTTGTGAGTTGCAAATCAATTTGCGACTCGCAAAATAGGATTAGCGACTCGGCTGGGTATCTAAAATAAACTAAACGGAAAGAACACATCTATCAACATCTGTCATTGTGTTATTTTGCAAAATCACGCACAGTACTCATACTGTTAATGGAATAAACGTGTGCACAGATTCTATGTACATATTGTTTGTGGACTACGGTCTAATTTGGAGGTTGAGGGTTTTCCTCTTATCTGTAGCACCGTTGAATATTAAGCCTTCCAACAAATACGCACGTCAAATTTGGAGGCGCCACTTCTTGTCGCAATACTAATAACCCCATACCTGTTTTCCGCTATTAGGAAAGAGCATTCCAAGGGCGACCCTTTCTAATAGCGACTCCTGAAGCTACTCCTGACTATTTGCGGCCACAAAACAGTCACAGTTACCACCCTTCAGAGAAGGGTGGTAAACCACTCGCAAACGGGAAGGGGTCCACAGAGGACCCATTCCCCTTTGTGAGTGGCTCTAAAATATTTTTTAAGGTCAGGCAGTTGTCCCAGGGACCACTGCCTGCCCTTAAAAAATGAAACTGAAAAGTTTAATTTTTTTTTTTAAGTATCCCGTTTTCCTTCAAGGAAAACGGCGCATTTAATAAAAAAGAAATCTGCATTATTTAAAAGCAGCCCCAGACATGGTGGTCTGCAGACCCCAGCAGGCTACCATCCCAAGGAGTGCTAGCCATTCCCAATGGGGTCGCAATTTGCGGCAGCCTCATTAATATGCATGAGGCATGCAAATTGCGACCCCATTGGGATTTCCCAAACAGTGTCTCAGACACTGTTGTGCATCCCAATTTGCCAGTCACAAATGCGATGCAATTTGTGACTCGCAAATTGGTGGGTCGTACATCTGGCCCTTAGTTCCTTACCTTTAGAGACAAAACTGTGGATGACCCTGAACCTATGCAGATAGGTAGTATTAAAGGGCCTTTGAAGAGAGACAAAGACCAACGGACAATAAACGATGCTTATACTGTGGTAAAGCAGGACACTTCTTGCGAGACTGCCCGGTTAAACCTAAAAGACGTATTGAGTCGGGAAACTAACCAACCCAAGCAAGGTGGAGACAGGTTGCTCGGTGGGTCAGGTTTAATGGTCTCCCAACTTTTAGCACAGAATCAGACATTTTTCCAGATTCACCATTTTTTCTTTACAGCTCAAATGAGCTGGGGAGATAAATCTGTGGTGGTGAAAATCATGCTTGATTCAGGAGCAACTGGGAACTTTATAGACTCTACATGGGTTGAAAGTATGGAAATTCCAATCGAACCTAAAAAGACAGTAGAGATAGTAAAGACTATTGATGGGAGCCACATGAAATCAGACCCTGTCATACATTCCACTAAAGAACTAGGTCTTTACATACATAACAGTCACCTTGAAACCACTCAATTTGATGTCATTTCTACGCCTCAATTTCAAGCAATTGTGGGACTCCCTTGGTTGATGAAACATGACCCAGATATAAAATGAAGATACCATTCCATGGTTTTCCTCTCTGAATTCTGTAAACTACATTGTCTGGAGAGTAATGCCCCATTACAACACATAGCAGTGACTACTGACTCCAGTTTACCTGAATTACCTGCCTGTTACAATTCTTTAAGAGAGGTCTTTGATAAAGAAAATACCTCTGTCCGGCCACCTCATTGTCCATATGACTGCCGCATTGATTTAGTACCTGGAGCAAAACTTCAATGCAGTCGTATATATGCATTGACAGAGAAAGAAAATATCTATTAGACACA